>NW_026251475.1:0-600000 GCF_025024165.1 Kickxella alabastrina | reverse complement strand
GGTAAGAGGGGTGCACGAACTGGGTCACAAACTGGGTCACAAACTGGGTCACAAGCTGCCGCCTGACTTCTGGATGCCACAGCTTACCGTTGTTATCCTGCGCCTGTGAGGTGGAGCTGTCCTTGTAGTAGTGAATGATGCTGTGAGCTGCGTGCTCACAGAGAAATGCATACTCTTTAAACGTGTGATAAGTGCACGTCTTCTGTTAAAGATCAACGCTGTAGCTTAACGTCTGCTTTGCTCCGGGTTGTTTGATATAATAATCCGTCTTGGTGAGGGGCCAAATCTCGTATTTACGACGGGATTCCAGGAGAGCATCAAATATCTTGCATCGTTGTCAGGTTAGGTAAAACTGGCTATAAAACTCGGAGTTGCTAAAAGGTAAAATAAAAAGTTAATCAAGTTATCTTTCTAAAAAATAATATTTTAATTTATTCTATTGACAACTGAAAGTAGTAATTTCAAGCTTTATGGGGGCGGAAATTCGGAGCTAGAGACGCACATCAAAGAAGGGCCAGAAAGCATACATGCGGGTTTGAAGGATGAGAAGCACGGCTCCATATATTTAAGGCAACAAAGTTAGCAGTATATTATTTATCACGGCTCCTGAGCCAAGTTTTAATAGCAAAACTTTATTATTATATCATAACCTCAATGATGAAGCGTGTCTATTAAAAACTATTGCAACTTTAAAATTTTAATGTGATTTACTGTTGTAATAGGTAGTTTGCTCGCTCATTTTGAAGAAATCAGTTATCAAGGGAACCTCAGGCAAATTCAGCCCACACAGAATGGTTCAGCACTACCACTTCATCTCGGGGTTCGCCTTGTATGCCTCGTACGCCTCCCTGTTGAAAATCGACAGTTCGGTTTCATTTCTAATGCCCACAAAGTCGAGCATGGCACTGTCGTCGTTGAGGAATCCCTCATCCTCGAGGTTGATGATGAGATTCTGGGTCTTGTTTCCAAATGCTTGCGTATATATTTTGAGCGTGTCCAGCCCGCAGGTGGAGTATGCCTTAAAGCCAGGATTGGTTTTGACCACTATATGATTAGCAATTTGTGTTGTGGCGGTTAGGTGAGATGGTGGTGGCATACATAACATGTTCAGCTTCATCCCGAATAAGCGAGTTTCAAACAAACGCTTTTGCATCAAATAAAAGGTGTGTATACTTACTTTCGCGGCACATTTCCTTCAGTTTTCCAACAGTTGTCAGGGAAATATCAACATGGAGAATGAGGTTTCTGCTGGTGCGATATTCAAAGTTCTTGATGACTCGGACGGTAATAATGGAGGTGGTAGCGGGAGCGCTTGGCTGAGCAGACTCAAACTCGGGCGCGGCTGTTGTAATGTTTTCCATGGATGCTTATTTGATTATATGACGAGTGTCGATGCGAGCTTGAATTTTTTATTTAAAAAAGTATTACAGTATTTAGACCAATAAAAGATGCAAGTTGTGCGTCTTGGCGTCTCAGCTCGCGGAGATGGTAATTTTTGGCCAAAGATTTCAATACAACACCTCGAGTTAGGGGACGAACGCAAATTTGTCAAGAGAGAAAAAATAATCGCATGATTGCCACCCCAATAGTGTGCGCAACCACCTTGATCTGAGAATTCGAAAATTAAAAACCGCTCATTTCCAAAAAGAAAATTTAATCCAAATTTGATAACGATTTTTGGCAGCTTGGCATGTGAGCGGGAAAGTGTGAAATGCGCAATTTGATGCAAAGCAAATTCGAGCGAGCCTGCTCGCAGTCTTTTCACCTCTTTGCAACTGAATTCAAAACTTTTGTGATTCCCCCCTCCTTGGCCGGTAGTACTTGTACACTCTTTTTATTATATTTGCTTATTAAGCGCCGAATTTCGAAAGGCTAAATCGGAAGCAAGGGACTCGCAGCGACATAATTACACTTTATTCAGCAGCCGATTGACTTTGTCAAATGTTTTCTCGTTCACTCATTGCCACTAGGCCGGCCGGGGCCGTTGGCCGCGCAGCGCACAATTTGACACAGCAGAGCCAGTTTACCACCAGCATGGCAGCCTTGAGGGCTAAGCTGCCGCATGAAAAAGTGCGCTACATGCCCGAGGTCTCGGAGCTCAAGCTCGGCACATACAAGCCAGAGTCGCAACGGACGGGCGTCATTGCACGCAAGAAGGGCATGACGGGAATGTGGAACGAGTGGGGAGTGCGTGTGCCGGTGACGGTGCTGCAGCTGGAGAAGGTGCAGGTAGTCAGCATACTCAAAACAAGCTGTCCCGATTTTGCGCGGTTGCAGATCGGCTGTGGCACACGCAAGGAGAAGAACATCTCCAAACCGATGATGGGCCACTACAAGGCGCACGGCGTGGACCCTAAGGCGAAGCTGTTTGAGTTTCCCATCACGCCGGACGCTGCGTTGCCGGTTGGCACCGAGATCACCGCCGCACACTTTGTCCCAGGCCAGCTGGTCGATGTGACTGCGACCAGCCTGGGAAAGGGATTCCAGGGTGTTATGAAGCGCTGGGGCTTTGCTGGTGGCCCGGCGTCTCATGGTACGTCGCTGGCGCATCGTACGCCGGGATCGACCGGTAACATCAACCCCGGCCGCGTGTACCCCGGAAAGAAGATGCCTGGCCGCATGGGTGGCAAGAACGTCACTGTGATGCGTCTTCCTGTGATGAAGGTCGATACGGCACTCAACTGCATCTGGGTCAAGGGCTCGGTGCCGGGCCATGATGAGCAGTTCATCAAGGTGCGCGATTCGACCAAGCTTATCAAGCACCGCCTGTTCCCCGAGGGTGCCGCCGTGCCGTTCCCAACGTACATTCCGGGCCAGAGCGCCGCGCAGCCCCGGGAAGTTATTGCCAAGGTTGGCGGTCAAGATCCGCTGATCCCGGCCTCGGATTGAGGATTGCGCATGTCCTTTTGATACGTACTCGACTCTAAAAAATTGAATAAAATTTATTGACAAAAGTTAGCCGACAAGATCAGATCGGCTCGTCTATATATTAGATCGAGCCGGCTCGCATTTAGAGAGCCTTTTGCAAAAAAAGTGCGAAAAGGAAGGGAACAGAAGGTTGAAAAGCGAGCCAAAATTTTGTTATTTGTTGTTTTTTGACTGGTTTTGTACAGGCCAAACAAAGGCGGCAATTCGAAACCAGCAAGTATATCCGCCACCACTCCTCGTTTTTTGTTGTCTCTTCATTACAACGTTCATTTTTGTTCGAATCCACCTTCCACACACATCAAACTTAATTTCACAGAATGGCTGCTGCCGCTACCCGTGCTCCTCAAATGAGCGGACCTTCCGCGCCCCGGAAGAAGAACGACACGTTCAACCAGAAGGACAAGCCCACACAAGTGCGTCTGAGCAACATAACGGCCGCAAAGGGTAAGGATATAGCTTTAATGTTTTGCCATGGGTGCTGCCCGAGCGCCAACAACGGACCGACTGTGTAGGCGCTGCCTAAAATCCGTGTTCATTTTTTTCTGATGGCAATTGCATCTTAACATTTCGCGTTCTAATTCGAACTTTCGACTTTCTGCTTTGCGCACACGCTTATTTTTTGTTCTGCAACTTTAGCCGTCGCCGATGCTATCCGCACGAGCCTGGGTCCGCGCGGTATGGACAAGATGATTGAGACTGGGAAAAAGGAGGTTGTGATTTCCAACGACGGTGCGACTATTCTCAAGCACATGTCTGTGCTCCACCCGGCGGCCCGTATGCTGGTTGATCTGTCTGCCGCACAGGACATTGAGGCTGGAGATGGAACCACCTCGGTCGTTGTGCTTGCGGGCAGCCTTCTCTCAGCCGCTGAAAAGCTGCTGAAGAAGGGCATCCACCCCACACAGATTGCTGAGGGCTTCCAGTACGCCGCTATCGAGGCTGTTAAGATCCTCGAGGAGATCTCGATCCCCATCAACCTTGACGACCGCGAGTTCCTCCTGAAGAGCGCCACCACCTCGCTCAGCTCTAAAGTTGTATCACAGTACTCGAATGTCCTGGCACCCATTGTCGTAGACGCGGTGCTTCGCATTGTCAACCCCGCTGTTGATACAAACGTTGACCTCAACGACATTCGCATTGTCAAGAAGGTCGGAGGCACCATCGACGATACCGAGCTCGTGCCAGGCCTTGTTCTCAACCAGAACGCCATTTCGAGCGCTGGCGGACCCACTCGAATTGAAAAGGCCAAGATCGGTCTGATTCAGTTCCAGCTTTCCCCGCCCAAGCCCGATATGGACAACCAGGTTGTGGTCAACGACTACCGTCAGATGGACCGCATCCTGAAGGAGGAGCGTAACTACCTGCTCAACCTGGTCAAGAAGATCAAGAAGGCCGGGTGCAACGTCCTGCTGATCCAAAAGTCCATTCTGCGCGACGCCGTCAACAGCCTGTCGCTGCACTTCTTGGCGAAGCTTAAGATCATGGCCATCAAGGAGGTCGAGCGCGAGGAGATTGAGTTTATCTGCAAGGCCACCGGCTGCAAGCCCATTGCCGACATTGACTCGTTTACCGAGGACAAGCTGGGCTACGCTGATCTCGTTGAGGAGGCCGAGTCCAACGGCTCGCGCATTGTCCAGATCAGCGGCATCAAGAACGCAGGAAAGACCGCCTCCATTATCATGCGCGGTGCCAACCAGTACGTGCTGGATGAGGCCGACCGCTCCATCCACGACGCACTTTGCGTCATCCGCTGCCTAGTCAAGAAACGCGCCCTCGTTGTTGGAGGAGGAGCTCCCGAGATCGAGATCTCGCAGCGTCTGTCGCAGCTAGCTAAGGTCCAGACCGGCTTCCAGTCGATCTGCTTCCAGGCGTTTGCTGAGGCCGTCGAGGTCATCCCCATCACGCTTGCCGAGAACTCGGGCCTGAGCCCCATCTCCATTGTCACCGAGCTGCGCAACCGCCATGCCAACGGCGAGAAGTCTGTCGGAATCAATGTGCGCAAGGGCACGATCTCCGACATGCTCAAAGAGAACGTCGTCCAGCCGTTGCTCGTTTCAACCAGCGCCATCGAGCTGTCCACCGAGACTGTGCGGATGCTGATGAAGATTGACGACATCCTTGCTTCGCGCTAAGTGTGGTCCATCAGCAGTGGATGGCAGTGTTCAGTGACAATTTCTAAAAATAAATATAAAAATAAATTTTATATCTATGTGAGCAAATCAAAATATCAACAAATAACATATGCCACAAGTGCCATTTATATGTGAATGTGTGTGTGCACATACACATTCATATTAGCATTCGCACAAACACAGGATATATCGATTGATATGGTTTGTGTTAAATCAGCTACCGAAACTCGCTTTCCCTCATTCATTCATTTTTTTCACACAGCATATTCCATTCAGGATATTTGGGTTCTCTGTCGAAAGGTATAAAAGAGATACTGACTGCCGCAAATACTAACAATTTTCTACAAGCAAGTCGTGCTTAGCTAACAAACACTGCCTTATTTTTACAAACAAACAAACTCATTCTTTACTAGCACTCTCAATATGAAGCTTTCTGTCGCAACTATTGCCATTGTTGGAACAGCAGCAATCGCTACCGTTCACGGCGCTGCAGTTGACACCACCAACGCACAGCCCGAATTCGCCAACGATCTTTACGACTACGATGCTCCTGTTGGTCACGCTAGTAATAACAGGCTGGCAACCAGGAACTTCCCGGGCGCTTGGGGCGGAGGATGGGGCTGGCGCGGAGGCTTTTGGCCTGGCGGCGGCTGGGGCTGGCGCGGCGGGTTCTGGCCCGGTGGTGGCTGGCGTGGTGGATGGGGCGGCTGGCGTGGCGGATGGGGCTGGTAAAGCTGAGGCTTGATTCTTTGAAAGCAGTGTTGCGAAGTCCAAGCGTGACCACCCCCAGCTAACACTTTTGTAGTATTCTGGAAATGTGAGCTTGCCACCAAATAAAACACGCCTTCGAGAGACCGCGTTGTTTTTTATTCTAAATTAAAATTTATTTTATTTAAATCTTTAACACGCTATTAGGTCTACCAAAAAAACATGATATGCAATATTGATTGGGTATTTGAATGTATGTAAACATGCCCAGTCACTTTGACTTGGAGGATGCGTAGGCTGTGGATGGCGGAGGCGCATTATATTTCCTTCTAGTCCACACATCCGCATTTTGCTGCTGCTGCTTCTGTTGCTGTCGCTGGCTTTCGCTCAATTTTGAAAGCATATGTTGGTTATCGCCATCTGGGTTGCTCCCAGGAAGCACCAGCTGCACGGTTCGCGGCGAATTTATCTTGGTAAACGGCTTTTTGGTTTCCGTTGGTGTTGCGACGGGTTCATTTGCCACAGGCAAATTAAGAAGCCCAAGAGCCACCGCACTGAGCCACCCAAATATGCCGCCTATTAGGATGGCAACAATAGTGACAACGAGTATAAACGCCAGTATGGGCAGTATCCACAGAAACACCGAGAGCACAGTCTTGAATGGCCGTTCCAAGAATAGCAAGTAGATAAACACAGCTGGTTTAAACAGCAGCACACGCAAAGTCCATAGTCCAGCCAAGCACGCGGGCCTCAGAATATACAAAAACAAAAAGACCACGGCAACCTTGGCCAAATAAAGTGGCTTGATAAGCAGCAATAACCACCAACGGTAAACGCTTTGCTCCAGCCCAACGTCTTTTGTATCTGATATCAGGGACCTGTGAAACGCGTTATCTTCCGCGCGGCACATCTCTGACTGCGACAGGTCTGTCTCGTAGGGCTTGCTAACAACAATTACCTGAGTTATCGTTACTGGTGCTTCCTGGGGCTCGCTCTGGACTAGTATCTGCTGTCGGCGAATCTGCGACTGCCTCGCCCCATTGCCTGTGCCGTGCTGCTTGTAGCCGACATGGACGCCGTCCCTTCCAACCGCTGTATTTATGAATAGATGCAGTATAAGTGCAATAGCCAGTGCGCAACCCCGTAGTTTCCATTGTTGCATGGCGATCATGTTGTGTTATAATCTGGGTACAATGAAACTGGAGAGAAGAAGATAGGTGTAATAAGCTATTGGATATATGGCAAGTTGGTGTGATGTGTGTTTTCCCACGCTTTTCTAAAAAAATTGAAACGAAATTAGTTGTGCGCCGGGATTGTATGTAATAACTTTATGGTTGCCATCTCTTTCGACACCACTTATGGCGTGCATTTCGTGTTCACAAATGTAGCGCTGTAGTCCTCGAGACATGCACACAATATAAATATGTTCCTATTTAAAAATAAATCAATTAAAAATTAAAAATGGATGTTTCAAAATGACAGTTCTGGCGGAAACACAACACCTTCCGACTCGCCGCAGTAAAGCATCACGTTAGGTACCTTCTTGTAAATGTAGTCGCGGTAAAGGCCGTCAAGCTTCATGGTGATAAAGCACTTGAGGTCGAATGTCTCTTGGTACCATGTGCTGCGCAGCGGATGCGACTCTGGCACACGGTGCTCAAAGGACTCGCGCACAATCTTCCATCCACTGCCACAATAATGAAGGTCCAAGGCGCGAACAAGGCGGTGCAGCTGGCATTGAACCAGCGTATGATATGCCAGGTCGTAGACCTCGTACATGATCGCGGCATTGGTGCACGAGTCTGGAAGCATGTCGATGGTGGCACCCGTCGAGTGGGTGAATGTCTCGAGGTGAACCTTGACGCCGCCAAAATCGCGAACAATAAACCCCTTGATTTCGCCGGTTTCGGCATCGATGCGCAGCAGGCTGTTCTGTGGATGAGACTCGAATGCAAATCCGTGATTCATGATCGGCGGCAAAAAGGCGTCAAAAAGCCTGTCTGTGTAGCTTTGCAGGAAGCGACAACGCTTGTCAGCATTGTCAAGTCCCCATTGCCTAACAACCATGCTTGTGCCATCGTCACTGTATCCGGTCAATGCAGCCGCCAGAATGACTCTTTCGCCGCGCGGACGGCAGATGTGCTCGGGGTCGTTGCGGATGATGCACGAGAGATACTTGGCAATGTCAAAGTTTTGATTCGTCGACACAGCGCTTGCGGGCTCGCCGGAAATAAGAAGGGCGTCTTGGACGGGCGCACCACGCAAAATTTCGGGGATTACTTTGGTAATCTGGGGTCCTACAAAGGTAGACCACGGACTGATAGTGCGTAGCGCCGACGACACTTTAATGCCCAGAGGTAGCTTGATGTCGTAGCCGAGAGACACAAATGCCTGAGGACATACAGTGCGCAGCGACGCCTGAGCCTCAGCGGGGACTGAGAATGGCAGCTTGCGCGCAAACTTGAACATTTCGAGCACAGCTGGCATGTGCAGTGGATGTACTGGGAGCACGGCTTCGTTCGAGCGGTCAACAAAGTCAAGGATGTATTGACTGTTGGGAGTAGATGTGGAAGTGGAAGATGCAGTGGTAATGTTGTCATTGCTGCTTCCTCCGTTTGAGGGAGTGGTTGAGCTAAAGTCAGCAGCACTGTAAAGCGGGTTTAGCAGCTCCTCAAGGAACCCCTCAATCCGCAGCTCGCTGCGCGGAACAGCTACAAACTCGAGGTTTATATGGAACATTTCGGTTTCAGGGACAATCGGTTTCAGCGGAGGCAAAGAATACCTTGCGCGGTGCATCGGGTGGGTAGCATGGCCTTCAACGATGCTCTGCTCCCACTCGATTGCGGCCGACGTGAGGATGGCTGGATCCGGTTTGCGGTGCTCATATGCGTATAACTGGTTACTGACTGAGCTAGTCAGCTCGTCACAAATGGCTTGCACCTTGGAACCATCGTAGCTGTTCCACTTGGCGACCTCTAGCATTATATGACTCGGGTCGGCGACTTGCTCAAAGCTGATAGTCTCGGACCGCCAAATCCATTGTCCAAGACCCAAGTCCTCGGGATCCAGCATACGCACTTGGCATGCGGTGATAGACGCATCTATCGGTGTGCCGGAGAGAATTGGTCTGTGTCGAACCTGCGACACGATGGAGCGGCCAAGCAATTCGAGAGTCTCGGATCCGCAGGGAACAAACACGATATAGCTACTTTCCATTGTGTGGTTGTACTCGACGTAGTAGGCGTTGACAATATCCTCATTGACCAGGCAAGTGAGAAGACGAGAAGTAGCTGAGAAGATAGCGCGCTTGGAGTAACCTGCGTGAGTAGTAGGCGCCATAAAGGGGTCGTGCGGGCATGAGGACAGGTGCGACTGAAGGGACTTTGCCTGTTGAAGAAGCTTCAGCTGTTGCTTCTCAGAAGGCTGCCGCGAGAACGTCTGTACTAGTGCTTGGGGACTCATATTTAAAAATTGGATGGATTCGGCTTGTTGAAAAAATACGGCTGCGCGTGTATGTGTAGCAAAGACAAAAACTATGGTGATGACCGAAAGCGCTGATGTGGAAAAGAAGCGATGAGTGAGGCAAAGTCTGGACGAATTGCCAGGCCTTTCCTTTTATACGCAAGTAATTTGTAGTTCTTTTTCCGTTTTGTAATTTTTTATTTTTTGGCGTTCCGCTTGTTCTGGGCAGGGATAAAACAATACATTTCTTCCAGCAAAAAATGTGTGGTGTTTGACCTGTTACAACAATATCAATTGGAATTGTTGCAGGCGAATACAGGAACATAAATGAATGGGTAATACATGTGCATCTGGTGTGCTATTGTTCTATTGTATTGTATTGTTCTGTTATTCTTTCGAACAGTCGGCAGGGCCAAGCACTTCGAGGATCAGATAGCAAAAACCCGCCATCTGGTGCCAATCAATCCAACACGCCACTCCCCCCCCCCCCCAATCCCACGTATCTAGTTTGGAACTGCGTTCTGACTGTCCAACTAGCCATCATGCGAGGCGTGTGCATGCAAGGGCACGTTTCAGCAGCAGTTTGTATCCGGATATCGAAATTTGTCAACAGGTTCCATCGCTCGCCTTTTCTCCTTCAACTTTGGCGGACTTACCGATAACTTTACAAGTAGAAAAGCAGCTCCGCAGGCAAATTTCTCAAATCAGTTGCCCGGACCGGAGCTCAACCAAATTGGCAGATTACAGCTGTAATGTAGAATTGGAAAACTCGGACGACCATGAGGCGAACACTGATGGGTGGGCATGTCCAATGGGACTCGATAGGCACTAGGAAAATTAAAAAATAATATTTGATCACATTAGATAATTTAATTTGGCGCCGTGTCAGAAAAATGTTCAACTTATAAAGTTGGAAAGGTTGGAAAAGTATGAAAAAACTGACTCCCATCACAACCGTGAAGGAAACTATGAAGGGAAAATATCGAGTATTTAGCGTACTTTTTCGACGGAAAACAGGAGATATTGGTATTATATCAACAAATTTAACTAGACCAAGGCTCTGTGGGTGGTCTCGCTTTTTAATATAGGTCGAGCCCTTTTTGTCGCATTCGTTTTACCGGACTTTTTATTGGGATTTTAATTTATTTGCATAAAATAAAACATTAGAAACACTAAAAAATACTGAGTCGCTACTCAGACTGCTGTTAAAGCAAGCGCCCCCCAAACACGCAAGCAGATCTAGAAGGCTGCTGACGCCAGGGCAGTTGCTGATGTCGAGAAGAGTGCCAAAAAACGAAGGTGGAAGAAGCAGGACAATTAGTTCCCTTACATCGACAACCTAATATGTAACGAAAATCTCAGCTAAATCGTTTGTGCTGTTTTCATTGATCTTGGCAGGCGCGAGATGCTGCTGCAATACAAGTTCAAAGCGTTCCTAGTTGACGAGTTCTGGACATACAAGTTCTGCATGGCATGCCATTCTGAGCTGGAAAAACATCACCGGGTGCCCAATCTATGCAAAGTCGGCAAAGCCAACTGCAAGCCCAAACCCAAGAATATGGACGTGACACTGCAACTGATGCGCTGCGGACTGTTGGTTCCCTGTCGGCCAACGTTATTTGGACCTACGGCGCCAAGTGTGGATGGTCAAAGGGCAAGATACAGTGCAAGATCTGACAGCAAGAGAAACACGACGCGTTGGACAGACAGCAATGATAACAGCAACTTTCAGTCCCGGGTGCGAGTCAATCGAGATTGTCGACAAAATCACCGAGAGAAATCCTTTGCCATGGCCTGCTAGAGTGAACCAATGAGAAATGCCTGCAGACCTGGTATGCCGATGGTATGCCAATTGACCGCGACAGCAACGAGGAAAGGTTGAGCAGTTTCACAGCCAAGGAGTGCATCGACGAATTAGAGAATACTGACGTGTACTACGCCGCAGCGACACCTTCCAAGTCCATCAAAGCTCCTATTTAACAAAAATTGATGAGTGCAGAGTCAAAAAAACAAAGCTCATACTCAAGACCCCAGCAACAGCTATTTCTGCGACACAGCCTAAACAAAATTATCTATTCAAGCTCAAGCTCTGCTGATCCTAATCTCCAGGAGGCCGATTAACATTTTTTACTTTTTACTAAAATTATCGCTCTTTACTTATGCACGGGGATTCCGAAAGATTTCCCCATTACAATTTTGTTCCAGATTTGGGCTGTGCCTTCTTTCGAAGGCGCGTGACATGCGGGCCAGCAGTGATTTTTAAAACAGCTTGAAAAAATAATTCAAAGCTGGCACCAATTGCCCCTTTGTCTCATCTCATTTCCATTTTCCAATTAAACTTTCCAATTCCAATCCCTAAATTCACAAAGTTGCAGCAATACGCACAATGTCCGCTCACGGAGACGCCGAGTTTAGGCATCCAGCCGCAGACACAGCAGCCACGCCGCGCCCACGGGCACGGTCGTTTCGCGAAAGTATCGCCAGCGAGCGGTTTTTTGAAGATAGTGCCGAAGAGCCCACAGGAACCATCTCGTCTTCTTCAATCAACCTGGCCAACACAATACTGGGCTCGGGCATGCTCAGTATGCCCAATGCGATGGCCGCGCTGGGGCTGGCCTTCGGCTCGCTGGTCATCGCGTTTTCGGCAATGACGTCGGGGATGGGCCTGTACCTGCTGTCTCGCTGCGCGCGTCGGACCCCCGGGCGCGACTCATCATTCTTTAATGTTGCAAAGCTCACATACCCCAGTGCTGCACTCTTCTTTGATGCGGCCATTGCTGTAAAGTGCTTTGGCGTGTCGATTTCGTATTTGATCATCTTTGGAGACTTGATGCCGGAGATCATAAAAGCCTTTGGCTTTGAGGCCCATTTTCTGCTGGCACGTGGGTTCTGGATAACCTTTGCAATTGTTGCTCTGGCTCCACTGGCCTTCCAACGTCGGCTGGACGCGCTCAAGTACACCAGCTTCACAGCCCTGCTGGCAGTTGCCTACTTGATTTTGGTTGTGGTCATATTTTACTTTTCGCCCATTCGCAAGCCGCTGCCCGCAGGTGATGTTGTACTATTCCGATGGTCAAAAGACTTTTTCACGCACCTTCCCGTCTTTGTGTTTGCGTTCACCTGCCATCAGAACATATTCAGCGTCTACAATGAGATGCATGACAACAGCTCTAAGCAGGTCAACGGCGTTATTGCACTTAGCATCGGCAGCGCCTGCGCAGTTTACCAGTGGATAGCAATTCTGGGATACCTCACCTTTGGAAGCAAAGTGGCACCCAACTTGCTGACAATGTACGACAATGGCACGACAGTCACGTTCTGCCGTCTGTCCATCGCCATTCTAGTCTTGTTTTCGTACCCACTGCAGTGCCATCCGGCGCGCAACTGCCTGGATAAAGTCATCACTGGCATCTGTCACGTATGGAGCAAAGAGCCGGACTTTGAGGCCATCACGGACATTGGCGATGATGTTGACGCCGACATGTTTGTCAATGAAGCGGCGTCGTATTCGCCAGTTGTCCACATCATGTCACCCGCAAAGCACATAAGCATTACAGCGGGGCTCATGTTTTTTTCGTACATTGTCTCAATGGTGGTTACTAGCCTCGATCTTGTTTTGTCCTTTGTCGGGTCGACCGGGTCCACGTGCATTTCGTTTATTTTGCCGGGCGTTTTCTACTACAAGATGCACCAGCATTGCGGGTGGACTCGCATGAAGATCATTGCCGTGTTATTAGCCGTGTATGGTGCGTTTGTGCTTGTGTTCTGCCTTGGCGCAAATATCATGCGTGTGATTAGCGGCGACTATTAATATTTTTCATAAGCTTCAAATATTCAAAAAAATATTAGAAATAGAAATAGAATTGGCAATTCAGAAATGAAAATGGCTTTCAATTAATTCGGTTGCAAAGGCTGCGTTCGGTCAAACGAGGCTGAAGTCGCGGTGCGAGCTGTCACTACCATCTGCCACCGCCCCACCCGCCACCGCCACCGCCCCATCCGCCACCGCCATGCCATCCGCCACCGCCATGCCATCCGCCACCGCGCCATCCACCACCACCTCCGCGCCATCCACCACCGCGCCATCCGCCACCGCGCCATCCGCCACCGCGCCATCCACCACCGCCCCATCCGCCGTGCCGTCTGGCTTCGGGATCAGCGGCAGCCTCCGGTTCAGCGTTTGCATTTGCAGTTGGGTCGGCGCTTGCGTTGGGCAGGCCAAAAGCAGTGGCTGCTACCAGGGCAAAAAGTATAATAATTTTTTGCATGAACAAATTGTAGTGCAACTAGTAAATATAAAAAGTATTGAAAGAGGGTGAGAGTACTGTGTAGGATAATATATATTGCTTAAGTAGCACAGGTGTTCAACTGTAATAGGTGGGAGACGCACAGCCGTATTATATATATACTTTTTTGGCGGCTGAATGCAATTTTGCACATAGCAGTTTGAAATGTAGCAATTTAAAGCTTGTACAAAATTCATAAATAATTATTAACTTACACACTGTTCAACGCCTATTCAGCTTGTACATCGAAACTACATTCAGACACATGCTGATGTCACAGAAAAAACATGTGTGCTTGAATTCTCAGCAGGATTGATCAATGGGATAAAACACAATATAAAACACGCTCATTAAAAATCAGCAGCTGATTACTCAGTTTCCAGCAAAAACATTACATATCTGAGCACGTATCAGACCATCGACACAGGTGGGGCAAATAAAGCTGAATCCGACATCAAGTGGATGATAACAAAAGGCAATATATTAATCTTTGGCATTACAACCAAATATTTCTTTTTAACTAGGCTTATTGTTGTCAAATATGGTTTCGCTGTGGTTCTGAAACAAAACAGACTCTGTTTTGGGCAGCTGCATTGCGCCAACTAGCAACGTCCAGGGTATCTTGGTGAAGCACAGCAAAAATGCCCTTCAGAGGCGAGGTCTTTCCATCAGCGACTGTCCCCTCATCCTTGGTGGCGACTGGGCGGTATTGGCACTTGAGACCGATTTCCTGCAGACTCTTGAGGACCTCCTTGAGGTGCATGTGGTGGAGGTTGCACTGCTCACCCAAAAGTTGCTTGATGCACTGCTGGCACTCCTCGTTGTCCTCGATGTACTCCTCGGCCTTCTCCTCCTTGACTGCCTTCTGCTTCTTGGACTTGATGGTGAGCTTCTTGAATGGTGCGGCAGTGGGCATGACGAAGGCAGGTGGTGGTGCTACCTTGACCTGGCGCTTGATCAGATGCTTGGGCGTCTCGATCCCCTGGAAGTAGTTGGTGCTGCTGACAATCTGCAGGGCAAACTCCTCCAGTGAGTCCAGTGATGCGGCCTGCTGGTGAAACTGTGAAAATACAGTCAGGTGGGCTATCAGCTTAATCAGCTGCTGCAAGCAGCACACAAGATCAGAGACATTGGCATTTGATGCTGACATGGTGTGGGCAGCCTGCATAATGTGGGCAACCAGCAAGGCAAGCTCATCGGCCAATGACCGTGTGGGGGGCAGTATGTGGCCAGGGCATGCAACAATTCGCAGCCCTCACCCATGGCACGCACACTCATGGTCGGCTAGAGCACAGTCAAACTGCTTGGCCTGATTCTACATGAGCTTGGTGGCAATGGGCTGCCACATGCACAGAGACGGCAAGTACAGAAAACCATCAAACAAGTGGCTGCCCAGGCTGTGGTATCACTGCTGCATGAGATTGGTGATCAGGGGCTGCAGCGGGGCATTGTTGGCCGAGCGTGTGCAGCCATTGAGCGACAAGTTGAGTCTTGTGAACAGCAGCATCCACAGAAAGTTATTGCTGACCACTGCGCCGCGCACATGCAAATATAACTGCTTGCATGCAGTGTGGTCTGTCCCCAAACTGCCTGAAATATCTACCATCTGCGCAATGTCATTCCAAGTAGTTGGCTTGACAATGTCTGCAATAACATTTGCTGGCGCTGACTGTGCAGCAGTTGCACTCGATAGAGCAGCAATGGATGCCAACAACAACGACTCAGTGGGCAGAGTCTGGGCAGAGCACAAGATAGCAGCATGCATGAGGCCCTGGTCCTTGCAGCTGGCCATTGCATAGAGCATGGCCAGGACCTTGACAACAGCCCCACGCATTGCAGGGTCACTTTCAGGGACCTTGGCCAGGGCCACAGCAACGTCATTTGGCCTGGGCTCCAGTACACACGACTCGTGGTCAGACACCATAACCATGTGCACCAGTGCTCAAGCCTTTGTGATATGCAAAGCGCCCAAGACAAGTCCATCAACAGAAGACTCCAAAAGCACCCGATTCATACTGCTAACTTTGCCATTAACCAGCACCAGCAATGCCAGGGTGGGCTGCAAGTTTTCAAAGGCCAGGGCAAGTTCATTCGCGATGCCACGTTCTTAGGACAGAAGATGCTGCCTATGAAAGCGCTGCCGGCGAGTCTGCTGTTCCGGTAAAGTAGAGCACAATTTTTTGGTTGGTTCATAAAAAGCGAATATAAAAATTAAATAGGAAAAATAAAATAAAAATAATGCTCAATAGAAGGAGTGATAATTATATTCTGGTCTTTTGTTTTGTTTTGTTTTGTTTTGTATTGTTTGCTTTGCTTGAATAAGCTAGTTCCGTCAAATTTGCTCGGTATGTATAGTAATTGGCTCACCGATTCTCGTTTATTGCATTATGCAAAGTAACTATGGGGTAGAGAGAAAATATATTTGTTGAGATGTAAAACAATTAAGAAACAAAAACTAAAGTTGATGAATGGGGCTGATTGTCTACCGTATCGCCTTGCCCGTCATCGACTCTATTGCATATCTGGTTACATGACACTATAACTAAAGTTATTCTAGGAGCGGCATGGTTGGGATTTCTCCAGACTTGGGTCTAATTTGCCGGCGGCGGAAGTGTCCACAAGGGGCGTTAGTAAATTAAACTCGAGCACTCGATCTGCCAGCTAGAGCGGCAATTGTGGCCAGATAGCTAGTGTGCATACCTGCTGTCCTCATTGCTGTTTATCTACGGCCACTTCGGCAGGCATAAAAGTGCGAAAATAAACTTGGATTGTTTTGTTTGTCCACACCCAGAAAATAAAAGATTGTGAATGAAAAAACACTTGCACTCGCACTTGCACTTGCACTTGCAAGCCAGCCTACTTTTTTGTTTCACAACTTTTCTATTTTATTCAGACAAATATATTTATATTATATAGCAGCGCATATCGCCAGACGGACGCACACCGGCGCATAGAGCAGTTACCAAAGCACACACAGGCTCGCCCTCTATTTCTATTTTGACTTTTTATACCTCAGCATTTTTGGCGGCAGTGTGTTAGGCGCAGTGCAGAGATGGTGTTTAAAACTTGATGGATGGTGCATAGGTAGAAGATTTTGTCTAAACTACTTGCACTATTCGACAATAAATGTTTGTCCTCAAGACAGAAAAGCTAATATAAATTTATGTAAACATTCTGGGGCCCACTGTATGTTCTATTTTAATTACCTATTGTTTATTACAAATAATCTTTTGACAGTATATATACTTTTTAACATCTCAATTGGGTTACTTTCGATTAAGATGGGCATGAGGCATGTTTGGACACCTTACTGTCAGCATTCTTTATCGCCATGCAGTGAATATATTATTTTAATTATTTATCCACACGGACAGCTACAGAACCTCGACGTTTTGCCAAACAGCCAGATAAAGGATCATAAAATAGTTATTTGCAAAGCATTTTAGACCCCCGTTGACACATCTCGCCAACCCATTTGAGCTTAGTCATTGTGTGATACAAGAAGATGCGGCTTGTCCCCGGTGATTGATTAATAAATCAATAACCAGTTAATTCCCTACTTGGATATGCGGGAATTCATATGCACATATAAATACTAATGAATATGAACAGTAGAGGGCGTTCATCCTTTAACCTTCTTTTAGTTAATTCTTAACGAATACTTTTTATCATAACACAACCTTTGTTTGTTTTTTATTACTCGTGGTAAAGAAGACAATAACCGCAAAGAACATTGGCCGCTACTCAAAAATATCGATGTACAAACTGCTCAAGTCCATTCTAATGTCTAACGTATGGCACGTATTATTATGCTTTTCCAACTAAAATGACTCTTGCTACTTTTGCTGCCTAATTGCTAGCGCCTTTGCCCTGCCTGTGATTTAGTTGGGATGTGTCAATTGTGCCGTCATGGTGATGGTAGTCTGTCATTTGCAGGCACTGTAGCATGTGTTTGTATTCCAACGGCCTACTACAATGGACTTTCAATTTGTTGTTTTTTGCAGTCTTTTACTAAAGTGCGTCAAATTGACCAGTGGCAAATATTTTGCTGTCCGACATTCTGATTGTTGCTGTCCAAACTTGTTGGAAATGTGCTGCGACAATCCTGCTGTGCCAATCTATATTTTCTATGATGTTGTTACAATGTGTTAGAATAAAAAGCATTTAAGATAAACTAAAAGAAAGCTAAGGGATAAACAACCTCCACTGTTTATATTCATTGGTATTTATATGTGCATATGAATTCCCGCATATCCAAGTAGGGAATTAACTGGTTATTGATTTATTAATCAATCACCGGGGACAAGCCGCAAGAATCACCAAAAAACCACTCTTGTTGATTACTGCAGAGCCTCTAACACTTAATACAACAGTTTCCATAGTGCCCTGGGACAATAATGTCATATTTTTATTAGTTTGCACGCAGAGATAAGGCTGGTACAGGAGCTCTTGGACCAGCAAGACGTACAACACAAAAACAACAAGTCTGACATAGTGCACCTATCCACCTATGTGTGACCATGCTGATATTTTGGGTGATAGGCCATAGCTGTGTCCCAGGTAACGGAAAAGCAGACCATTTAGCCAAGCATGCGCGCACATCAACCTAATTCATTGGCACATCAGATTTTCACCGCCGCTGGAAGCACACCAGTTCAAACGCTTTGTGTACAGCCATATTTTTAATAGTTTAAGCTTTCTCAAACATGTGTGCCCACAAACAATTATAAAAAATTGGTCCTTTTTACATTTTAAGGTAGAGTATATTTTTCTATTTTTTGCTTTTACCCATTTTTCTTTTCGTTTAAAATAATTTCAGCATTACAAAATTCGATATTTAATTAAAATTGTTCAAAAGTAAGAAATAAAATTTTATTAAGAGAATATTGACAAAAAAGCTAAGCTGCAAAAAACAACTGAACAAGTGCACTCCAACCAATTTTCAAAGCTACATGTGTCTGCTAGATGTGTGCTATCACACGAAACTCTGCTTGGTCAAATGACCCTGTCTAAAGCAGAAAACACCTTTAGTCTCAAATGTCTCATTGGCGCTGACTCATCCATCAAACACATACAAGACTACTAAATGGCGGTCGCTCCCAACAGGCTATGGAGTCTGTCACTGGTGTCGGGTTCGGAGACAAGATCAGGAAAGCTTTCTTCTGATAGAGCACCTCACCGGCCACTTCAGGGACAGCGAACGAGTGGAGCAGACGGCATTTATCAGTAGTATGTATGATGAGGCAGCCAGCGCCTCTAAATACATCAAAGAAAAGGCGAATTGAACAATAAACAGGGATATAGAAACAGGCAGAAAAACATGCACAGCATTACTTGTAGCAAACAATATACAGCAAAGAACCTTGGTTGTAGCAGCATCGAGTTCAAAAGTCAACTGTAGCATTACCTATTCTTGAATCAATAATGGCTGAGTTACAAACTGGCGATAATATCATCCAGTTCCATGGCTTGCTCAGCATAATAGCTGGCATTTTCAGCATCCCGCTTGGCATCTTCAGCAGCATAGAAAGCAAAAAGGGCATCGAGCTCGTTATCGGACTCATCAGTGAGCTCAGTATTGTATCCTTCACAATCTGATGGGTCCAATCCTGCTATTTCCGCGAGATAGGATCTATAGCTGCGTCTGGCAGTCGGAATTGCATTAGCGGCGGCGGCATAATCGGCATCATCTGTGGGGGCAGAATAATCGGCATCATCAGGAGAATTAGCGTCGACGCCATTATCAGTATCATCGGCGGTGGCGGCAAAAATACCACCAGGCATAGTGGAAATGGCATTGGCCTTTGGTGCTGTGGCCAAACGATAAAGGTAAATAACAATAAAAGTAAACACAAATACAGAAATGAGGATAATTGGTATAGCCAGCTCCTCCCAGTTGACGTTACAAATCTCAAATGAGGGCAGCTTGGTGGATGCCGTTGGTGGGGGAGGCGGGAGAGGAAAAGTAATAGTAAGCATTTTGAATAATTTATAATAATACGAAAGATAGTTGAGAGAAAAAAAGAATTGAATCGTGAGCAGGCGTCAGTTTGTCGCATTTTAAATGTTCTCAATTCGCTTAGTTCTCGCTGTCCTTGCTGCTTTTGCCGTTATATTCATCCTCTCCGCTTTTTTGTTTTCGGCTCTATTTTTAATATGGATACATACATTTGTTTCCTGGCGGCTTTTCATATTTTAAAATGTAATCAAACCTATGCATTTTTCAAATTCAACCCGAGTTGACCATTGTTCTATTGCGCGTGATTATGATTTTTGGCTTGTTTTTACCAAATTACCGAAAATTTCCATATTCTCTTTATTGCCACTTTTTCTACAAATTAAATACAATTTTTAAAGACTGCCATTTTATCTACACATAGTGTAAAAATTCCGGGCAAAAAGGCCTTCTATGTGCTTTTTACACATGTTTTTTGGGTATTTTTCATACTAAAAAAGCAGAAAAAAGCAATCAAAATGAAAAACTGACATTTTTTTGCATCGACACAGTGGTATCCGAATATGCAATCCAAAGTATGGCCCATTTGGCATTCTCTCCCTTGAGTCAGAATCCACTGGCCCACACAATAAAGTGATATCAGCAGTGGATATTTATAAGCTGCTCAAAGCTGTAGCGTCGCTGTGCGAACAAAAGTTTAATGGCTGCCAAAAGGAAAGCGCGACCTTTCATGAATATTCCGACAAAAATATGAGTGCATCTCTAAAGTAATAAAAGCGCAAGCTGGGCCAGTCAGTCTTTTTTAAAAAGGTTGTAATGCTCTTTGCTATCCTTTAAGCAGCGCTACGCTTTCCAGAGTACGGGTAACTGGTATAGGAGCAGACAGTGAGACTGCATAAAACGCATGCAGGCAAAGCCCAAAAAGCCTACATTCCAACACCAGCATGCAGAGGCATGCATTGCTTAGATGTGTTAAGTAAATAATCCAACAATGAAATATATGCAGAATAGGGCTTCACCCCCATGGTGCGTTGGCAGTGACGTGAACATTTTTGAGGACGGGGGATAATTGCATCATCAGGGGAGGGGGTGGTAGAAAACCCTCTGGTTTCTAACAGGGATTGTAAAACAGATTCTGTACGGCGCTTTTTTGCGCATAAATTACTATCATCCGAACAAACAAAAAAGCGCCATCTGGCACGAGTATACCACCCCATCAGGCTAAAAATACAAGTCGCCAGCACTCTACCCAGTCCAGAGTGCCAACAGAAAAGTTAGAGCTGCGATGGCTTGTAAAGTCAGCGGCATCTAAGACAAAAGTCGTATGATTATTCATGGTATTGCATGTTCCCAAAATGCAAATGGTCTGCAGCCTCTCGCAGTGGTTTGACGCCCAACACCTCTAGCGAGGATGCAGGTGCGTTTTAATTTCCTTTTATATTCCTAACACCAACACACGGTGTAACTGCGCATCGACATGCCCTGTAAAGTGTATAAAATTACGAGGCCTGGAAATCCTGCAGGCTGGGATTTACCTTGGCTTTTCACTTAGCTCGATTGCGGCATGCAGTGGGCAGGCAAGGTGTCGAAGTATTTAGACGCCATTAAATGCTGTCATATTGCCAAATTCGATATGGATTGCCCTTGGCATATATGAAAATGATTGGCAGATATCATATTAAATAATGGCCGAGCGATGATGGGCGTCTTTTTGGCGAAATTAATAAAGCGATCGCATATATCTGAATATTTTATGACTGCGTTTGCGTTTGTTATTATGCCGTTAAGCGCAAGGCACAGCGCTGGCCCAAACAAGCAACCAACATGTGCAACAGAAAAACGCTGCAGGCTTGCGAAGCATTGCCTTTTTGGCAATTGTTCATTTACGCATGCCGGGGAAGAAAAACTGATGGCGCTTTTTTCTCTTTTTATGCTTCTTTCGAATAAGGAGGACAATGAAAAAGGCAATTTTCCGACTGTGATCCGACAATGTCCATTGCCCCTTGTCCTTTGTTTTTATTTGACAGTGCCAAGAGATTGCGTTTATAATGCCTCCGGCTGAACTAGGGCAAGCAATAAAAATAATGCACGGATGCGCCCTTGGATTAAAGCTGGCGGAAGCTCGGAAGTGTGTTTATGCATCCGGACATGACCAAAAACAAATCTAAACAAAAAATGAACAAAGCTATGGCGTAATGAAAAACAGAAACATGCTTCTGCAGCCCTCACCCACTCAACAAAGCCGCAAAAAATACCAAACATTGATGACAAAAAAAGCACGCTCGCGATGTTTGAGAGCAACATGGCCAGCCATCATTTTTAAGCTTTTTTAGACGTGCAATGACGTGCGCCAATCCAAAAAAGTCAATACAATGCTTTTTTGTCGACACCCAATGCACAGGGCCTAAAGCGGACCCACAGCAAAATAAAATCACAGAGATGGCATTTTCACTTTCCAGTCCAAAAATAGCTAGGCATCAGGAAAAATTAAAGCCGACCATCGTGGCATGACTAACGCTCCCATTTGCCTTGGAAAAAAGCCTCGAGGCTTCAATGTAAGAAACCACGAATAGCCATACTTTGGACTAAGCCACTTTGCCTGTAATGCAAAACTAGACAAAACCCTGTGACAATCAACAATTTGTGAGTGGTTCTATAAAAAAACACAATTTCGAGCAGTTTTCAGCTGGATTAAGCCGCTGGCCAGAAAATTTGCAGTTTGTGTGTTGAATTTTTGCATTTGTAGCAAACAAATAGTCAGGTTAAAAAACACATTATTCACATTGGTCTGGCCTGTATGAGACATAACGGACAACATAAATAATGCCCAGCCGTTTACTTGGGACTGCCAGCAAGCACCCATGCTGGTCAGCTGTATTTGCGGCTCATGCGCTTGCCCATTTCATATTTTTAGATTTTGACAAACCCTTAAATTATAATTGCCGCTGAGCAGCTTTAATGGTCATTAGATGCACGCGCGCATTAGCCCTTGCGCCATGACTGGCTCACTGGGTTTTTGCAAGCAATAATATATGTGAATATACTGAATCGGTGTTTGTATCTGATGATTTAGTAATCAAAATTACAATCGCCATGCAACCTTGGCTGACTGGCAAGAATTGATTTGAAAATTGAGATATATTGTTTAGTAAAGTGGACTGGTACTTTTTTATTTGCTAAAAATATGCATGTTTGCGTGTGTATAATGATTGTGCGCGTATAATTTTACAAGCACGCTGCGACATTCTACTTTGCATTTAGTAAAGTTGGTTTAGTCATATTTCAAGGTTTGTAGTCACAGTTGGCTGTATTTGTGACATAATTGCAGCTTGACATGCCATCAGCGGTCAATTGGCATGCACTTTGGTCTATTTTTATACTTCTATGCACATTCAGTTTTCTGAAAAATGCCTGTTTTAATAACTAAATAACTATGTGGCTAATAATATCAAATGTATATACTTTTATGCCACATTTTTCGGACCTGTCTTCTTTAAGCAGAGCACTACAAGCGGTTTCTGGCAATTTCCATACAACCAGCCAAAAAGTATTGGCATTGTCATGAAAATTAACAGCAATTGATGCAAGGTACAATAATAACTTTTTGTTTGGCAAGATCCACCTGTAATCACATGTTGCCGCTGTCTGTCAAAGTGCGCCAGCAATGATTGCCTGCAAACCTGGTGTGCCGATAGTGGGACAATAAGCCGCTATGGCAACAAGAAAAAGGGTGTAAAATTATTCCCAAGCAGTGTGTCGATGTATTGAAGGATATTGACAGGTACTACGCTGCAGCGTCGCTTTCCAAGATCACCTTGGATGCAGGTCGCAGGAAAGTTTAGAACAACGATGTGCTTGATAGTTTGACCTTTTGTCTTGATCTTGTAGAACACATGAAAGTTAAGGGATGAACCATCCATTCACTCTCGTCTTGGATTCGGTCTTGACTGCGGTTTTGGTTGAAAAATAGACAATGGCTAAATATGTGACAAACAGATATGCTTTGCTAATTAAATATATTTCTTGATCCGCTGAAGCGATTACAGCCATAAATTAATTTTCAATTGTTAAATTAAAGCGCTACGCGTCAAATTCACAGTGTAGCTTTACATTCTCCGTTTTCGCGTTGCTTCTTATACTCACGTTTTTTCTGTTTTCTAAATTTTGTCTCTTCGAAATTCCCATCTCAATTCACATTGTTTTTAATAAAATTATAAATAATTGGTCGTAAAAGCCTTTATAAACTTTTGAAATTTGGCAATGTCTGAACTAATTCCCAGCGAGCTCAAAGTGACCGATTTGCGCAAAGAGTTGGTGGCCAGGAATTTGCCAACAAACGGGTTGAAAAAGGACTTGGTCCAGCGGCTGGAAGAATCACTTGGCATTTCGGGAGAGAGAGTATCGGGTTCACAACTTGGCACGGACGACCAAATAGACCTGCTGCCTGCCGATGAGCAGGACGAGGTGGACGAGGAAACAGCCGAGCATGTTCTGGAGGGCCCGATCGATGCCATGGAGACAGGGGAGGCAGAGGAAAATGGGCTGAAAAGGAATAATGACTGGGGCTCCAATGCTCCAGTTGCGCATGCGGATTTGAATGCGGATGCGGGTGCGGATGCGGATGCGGACGACCAGATGGACACTTCTGGGCAGCAGCACTTACAGGCTGGCAGCGGCGTCCTGGACTCAATGTACATCAAGAACTTGGAGCGGCCGCTGACCGTGTATAGAATCAAAGAGCTTTTGGGTAAGCACGGGTCCGTAGACGATGTCTGGCTCAATGCCATCAAGACCCGCGGGTACGCGAGATTCACATCGGCCGAGGAGGCTCAGGCGGCTTTTGCGAGTATCAACGGAACGCGGTTCCCTCCCGAGCACGGCAAGATTCTGGAGTGCGGCTTGGTCACCAAAGAGCGCATGCAGGGGCTGATCGGCGATGAGGAGGCCATGAGCGAGACTGTTCTCAGCAACGATTTGGTCGTAATTCCTGTGGATGGTGGTAACTGCGGCGTTGCGCTGGTGAATGTCAATGCCAATGCCAAAGGCCGCGGCAAGGGTGCAGCTAAGAAGCAGAAGGCTGACGCGGCGCCCGAGCCGCGCGCTGAAAGAGAGGTCAAGGTAGCCGAGAGGACGGCAAACATTGTCGCTGCTGCTGCGACCGCCGCCGCCAACGAGGCCCGCGACGCCGCCAAGGACTCGGCTATGGATGTCGACGGAGACCGCAGGCGCGACAGCCTGAAGGAGCGCGAGCCGCAGAAAGAGGGCCGCCGTAACGATCGCAAGCCCGTGAAGGTCGATGACGACGAGTTCACCCGGAAGACAGTATGCCAGCCCCCGATCTCATACAGGCCGCTGACCGACGACGAAGTCGCTGCGAAAAAGGCTGCTGCTGCTGCTGCTGCTGCTCCTCATGCGGGTGCCCACGACGGATCCGCATAAGCGAGACATCCCCCCTTGTATACAGCCAACGCTGACGAGGCATGTCGTTATACTATACTGGAGGAATGGATGGGCCAGCGATATGCCAGGCTTTTGTGCATGCGGGGTTTCTACGCACTCTTTCGGGTTTTGGGCATGCGGCTTTTTGTGCAAAAGAACAAAATCAGGCCGCCAAGGAAAAGTGGCTTTCCCCCAAATAAAGCCAGCTGGTGGGATGAGGGCGCCAAAGTCATTCTTCTTCTCCGTAAAGCTCTTTATTTTGTGTTTGCTCCTCCTCATCGTTAATATCAGTTTAAATCCAATTTTTATTATTTCTCATTGGTCTCAGGCCGTACATTTGAAGCAAGCAAGCCAAAAATATAAGGCAATTGGACGCATTTCGGCCGATACACACAGCCACCCACACACCCACTCACATACTAATGTCGCGCAATCCGTTTGACGACCACGGCAGCAGCGACCCGTTTGCCGACGACCCCTTTGGCGATTCGGGCACAGCTTCGGCTTTCCACAGCGCAGGGGCGGGCAGGCAGCTGATGGCTGACGACGACGAGGACGCGGTCCCGCTCCACTCGATTCAGGACAGCGACACCAGGGGCGGCCTGTTTTCGACGGGCGGCGGCGGGCGGCACGGCGCGTACTCGCCCATCGGCGCTGGCGCAGACACGCTCGGCGGATACAGCGAGCGCAGCGCGTACTCTGACGCCAAGTACGGCGCTGACGACGGCAGCTATCTCAAGGCAGACGGCGGCGCGCTCGACAGCCGCGACGCCGACTTGAGGCGGCGGGAGGCAGCGCTGGAAGCGCGCGAGCGCGAGCTACGCGAACGCGAGGCGCACGTGCAGGCGCTGGCGTCCGGCACGCGGCCGGCGCTGAACTTTCCGCCGCTCTACCCGATCATGTACCATAACATCGACGGCGAAGTGCCGATCGGCGACCGGCGCACAGTGCGCACGCTGTTCTACTCATGGCTGGCGCTAGAGGCTATGCTGGTGTTCAACAGCGTGGCGTGCCTGATCGTCATGATCTCGGGCGGCGCCGACGTGTCCAACGCGGGCGCCAGCTTTGGCTCAAGCTTCATTTACCTGTTCACGATCACAGCCGGGAGCTTCTTTCTGTGGTACCGGCCGGTGTACAACGCGTACATGAAGGACTCGAGCATGTTCTTCTACCTCTTTTTTGTCTTCAACGGCTTCCACATTCTTTTCGACGCGTACATGGCTGTGGGCGTGCCGGGCGCCGGGTCGGCCGGCATGATTGTCATGCTGCAGTGCCTGTCGAGCGGCAAGATCGCTGCCACTGCGCTGTGCGGCATCTCGTTCTCGCTGTGGGTGCTGCACCTGCTAGCGTCACTGTTCATGTACAAGAAGGTGCGCTCGCACTACTCTGCGCGCGGCCACACCTTCTCCGAAGCCAAGCAGCAGGCCTACCAGGGCTTCGCCCAGAGCGGCGCTGGCCAGGCCGCCGTCGGCACCGCCGCCAGCGCGTACATGAGCTCGAACACGAGGAGCTACGTGTAGGGCTCTGCAGCCGCACCCCCGCCCAATGTGCACATATTCGTTTATATATATATTTATTTTTCCTATTACTTTCGCGTGCGCCAAATACACAGTACATGCAAACACCAGCATTGCGCCATTCACTCGCGCCAAAGCCCGCCTCAGCTCAGAGCAATCTCCCAGTCGCTGCCAATGCGCACAGCCGGGTCGCGAATGATGCACTCCGAGTCGGCGACCGCCCCGCCGTAGTTCAGCTCGATCTCGCGCGCCTCGCCATTCTCTGTGACCGTGGCCTTGGCCAGCGGGTTGCGCATGCCGACAACAACAACGCGCTCGACGCGCACCGCAGCCATCTTCTGCAAAAAGGCCTGGTGCGCCGCCGTGTCCTTGGTCAGCGCCGACGCGCGCGACGTGAGCCTGCCACCCGCAAACACCAGCTCGCGCTCGATGAACGCGCCGCTCTGGTAGTCGTACGACTCGCCGTCGTCGACGTACAGCCGCCCGCTCGCGGTGCCCGTGCGGCTGACGTAGACGTACAGGGTGAACGGGTCGCGCTTCATCAGCGCCGACGAGCTGCGGTGCCGCTCGCGCGTGGGGACGATCGATCCGCCGCGCGCAAAGACCAGTGTCGTTGAGAGATCGGAGTGGAACTGGCGCTTGAGGGGGCCCAGGTACGTCGTGTGTGTCTTAATGTCATACCAGTTCTCCTGCGTGGGGAAGCGCACGTCGATGGCCTGGTTAGTGTTGGCGTCGGTGGCCGGAACCACCATGATCGACGACCCCACCATGAACGAGTCCTGCGTGGCGAACAGGCTTGCATCCTTAGGGAACTCCATCCACATCGGCCGCACCAGCGGCATGCCTGTGAGGCTGGCCTCGCGGAACAGCGTGTACCAGAACGGCAGAAGCCGGTAGCGCTCGCGGATCGCGTCGCGGATGTGCGTCAGGTACGGCTCGCCAAGGAGCCACGGCTCGCGTCGCTTGGTGTCGATGTGCGCGTGCGCGCGGAAGAACGGGTACCAGATGCCCAGCTGGTACCAGCGCGTCAGCAGCTCCTGGTCGGGGTTGCCAAAGAACCCGCCGACGTCGGCTCCGACAAAGTGCATGCCGGCGACGTTGTTGCTGAGAACCATCGGGATTGACGCCTGCAGGTGGCTCCAGTCGGCCGTGTTATCGCCCGTCCAAATGGCGCCGTAGCGCTGCGAGCCGGCAAAGTAAGCGCGCGAGAGAACGAATGGGCGCGTGGCCGGCGACTCACGAGTGCGCAGCCCGTCGGCCGTGGCCTTCTGGTACAACATGCCGAATATGTTGTGCACGTCGCGGTGCTCCCACCCGCCGTAATGCTTGAGGTCCTTCTCCATTGTGATTTCGGGCCCGTTGAAGATCGACGGCTCGTTCATATCGTTCCACACAAACAGGTCTGTGGTCGACTGGTTGTACTTGTCCAGGTGGAACTGCTCGCTGATCCACTTGCACGCCTCAGGGTTGAAGTAGTCGACCCAATTGGAGTCGCCCGGCCAGCACCAGCCCTGGTAGTTCTCAGTGCCCTCTTTGTTCTTGACAAAGTAGCCGCCATCGTTGGCCTCCTTCCAGACGCGATACTCGCTGTCGCGCTTGATGTGCGGGTCGACCACGTTCACCAGCTTGTGGCCGCCGCGCGCGAGCTCCTCCTGCATGGCCACCGGGTCGGGGAACTTTGTGCTGTCCCACGTGAAGTAGCGCTTTCCATCAGTGTGCTCAATGTCGAGCCAGATGACATCGTACGGGATCTGGTGCTCCTGGAGCTTGGCGCTGACCGCCAGCACGTCCTCCTGGTCGATGTAGTTCCAGCGACACTGGTGGTAGCCCAGCGAAAAGTCGCGCGGCAGAGGTGTTTGCTCGACGAGCTCTGCATACTGGCGGTACACATCGGCTGCAGTCGCGCCCGGCAGCATAAACACGTCCATGACGCCCGACTCGCTGACCCAGTGCGTGTTGACCGTGGGCCGCTGGCCGGCGCCGCTGCGGCCAAACAGGCTGCCGAACGTGCTGCTCTTCTCGCGCGTGACGTCGATCCACGTCTCGGCTGCGTTCATCCAGAAGACGCCGACTGTGGCCTCGGCGCTGTGTGCGAGCATAAATGGGATGGACCCATACAGCGCCATCGGGTTGTCAAGCTCGTACTCAAAGACATCCAAATTGTACATGCGGTAGGGCTGGTCGTAAGCGTCCTTGCCGCCACCGCGTGTGTCCTTGAGCGACAGCGGCGATGAGTGCTCGGGGATGCCGTAGACGTGCTCAAACCCGTTAAAGTTGATGTCCAGGCCAAAAGATTCGGGCCCGTTGGGCTTGGAGTCTGTCCAGCTCTTGAATGACTCCTCCCATCCGCCGGCAACGTCGTCGAGCTCGCCGTCGGCTGGCTTCTGGCGCAGGTGCTCAAAGTGGAAGAACCCCTTTGTATTGAGCTGGATCGCAGGCTTTCCATCGACCAAATACTCGAGAGACCACGGTCTTTCGTTCATGCGGACACTAAAGGACGAGTTCCCGTTAACATAGTTGACAGTGTGTGTGGCCAGCCCGTTTGCCGCCTCGGATACCAGCCTGATGCTGTCTGGAGACGCGTACGGCAGTGCCGAACCCTCATCGCGCAGAACGTATTTCTGTGTTTCATCGAAGCGTGGCTTCATTGGGGTCTCCTCCTGCGCCCTAACGCGCACAATGCCGCTCTCCAAGAAGGACAGCTCAAACTTTAATGGAACCTTGTCCGTACCGTGCTGCACCGATGCCGTTAGCGTGTGTCCATCCAGGCGCACGCTGTTTTCGAGAACCGAGTATGGTGAGGAGTTTGCCGGCGCCGAGCTGCTCTTGCCCAGTGCTTGGGTCTCCTTGACCATGGTGTCTGCAAATACGCGGTGGCGGTTGCAGAAGGCCGACTGCTCGCAGGTCTTGAAGTCTTCGCGCTTGACTGCCAAACACACTTGCGCGAGCAGAGAGGTCGCTGCAAGGTAGAGCAAGGCGACAGACCGCGCACGCGACTTTGGCTTGGTGTTCATCGCGCTGGCGAACTTCTGAATTTGAAAGCTGTGTGATTGGTCAATATGCGACGGGCTCGACAATGATGCACGAGTGCTGGAGAAAGTGTGCAAATGAGATGAATGAAATGAGCACGAAAAAAACGATTCAAATTCAACTTTAAAGAGGTAAAAATTATATTGCAAGCTATGCGTGCTGCTGACGTGACGTGAATATTTGAATGCGCATTATTGGCAGTCTGCCCGTTTGAACTGGTTTTTATCCAGGCGCAGCAGCCGCCAAACGGTTCTGAACCAAACTGAGTTGAACTGGGCAGAGCTGGTTTTTCGACCAATCAGGCTGTGAGCATTTCCGAAGATGCCTTTCCCCAAAGCCTGTTGGTATTTGTCATCTGCACATCTCTTTGACTGATCTATTTTTTCTTTGCCATTTATGCTGCCTCGATGCCAAACTATTTTTTTTCTGTTTTTTTCCTTTACAATTTTATCCCTCATTATTTTGACGCATTTCTAATAATTATCTGCACTGCACTGCACTAAAATAAAATAACAAACAGCAAACAGCTCACAATGTCAACAATACACACAGCCGAGTCTGGGCAGACCGTTCTGCTCGTTGCGCGGGCCAGCTCGGAGGCACACAACCTCGACTCACTTCAGAAGCTTCGCGATGCCCTGCTGGCGCAGGTGGGTAGTGGCGGAAAGGTCGACTTTGAGCAGGTCGATCGCATCGAAGATGGCACTGCAAACCTTACCAGTGCCCAGTACGATCGGATCATTGCAGGCCCGGTCGCGCCACACATCGTTGAACACAGCAGCAAGGTTCTGGGCAACCTACTTCTGGCGCTCAAGCCCTCTGGAAAACTCGAGCTTAGCGAGCTGATCCTGGGTGAATCGGCCAACTTGGATGCGTCACCGGTCACTCGCTCTCAAAATGGGCTTGTGCAGCAGCTCAAGTTTGCCGGGTTTGTCGATGCGGAGGTCGACTGTCGCGAGGAGGTCCCCGAGTCCGTGCTCCAGGAGCTGGCATCAAACTCCTGGAAGATCGCCGACCCCAGCTCGTTTGTCTCGCAGGCTGCCGGCCACATTCTGACAGCCTCAGTATCGGCGAAAAAGCCGGCGTACAATGTCGGAGCGGCGAGCGCACTTCTGTCCTTTGGCAAGAAGAGCATCAACAAGGGCGCGTCCCTGGGTGGCGCCGAAGAGATGCCCAAGCCGAAGAAAGTGTGGATGCTCAACGTCGATTCGGATGACGAGGCCGAAATCGAGGACCAGGACGACCTGCTGGAGGAAGAGGATCTCGTCAAGCCAGATGCCGCGGCCCTTGCGCGGCCAGATGGAGAAAAGCCCAAGCGCAAGGCATGCAAGAACTGCACCTGCGGCCTAGCTGACGGCCTGGAAGTCGATGAGAGCATGGGCTGCAAGCCAACACAGGCAGTCAAGAAGGTTGCAAAGCCCGTGGACCTGGTCAATGTCAAGTCGTCCTGCGGAAACTGCAGCTTGGGTGACGCCTTCCGGTGCTCGTCTTGCCCATACCTCGGCATGCCGTCGTTCAAGCCTGGAGAGAAGGTCACTTTGGGCGGAAGCATGCTCCACGACGACTTTATGCCATGAGCCAAGCAACACAAATAAAAACCACACCACTCACACCCTGTGTCTGTAGTGTCCTTGATTTTGATTTTTTCTTTGAATATACAATATTTTCGGCATGCTTCAATTTCATTTTCTCTCTGCTTCATCTTTTTCTCGTCCTAGAATATATATATTATATATTTTAAAAACAGAAAAGCATTCGCGTAGTAGTTGCAGACAGTATTCCCACGACTGGCCCTGTGCCCTCCCCCCTGACTACCAGCTCTTGTACAACGTGTACTTGGACTCGAGAATGAGTCTAACGTTGTCGTCCCTGCCTCTGGGAACTTTCTCCACGCGTACCTTCATGTCAGGCACGCTGACCGCGCCATCGCCCATTTTCTCGACGACAACCGAGCGGATGGCTGGCCCGTACAGTGCAATAGCCTCCTGGAATGGGTATATCACCGGGTCTGTGGCACTGGATATATTTACTTCGCGCAACGGAGGGCCAGCCGTTCGAAAGTCGTCCTCCAGCGTCTGTGGCGACAGATTGAGCATGTCGGCGAGCGCATGAATGTCCTTGAGCGTCGGCGTTGCACGCCCGTAGAACAGTGCCGCTGTCCACACCTCGTCATGCGACAGGTGCTCCGCAATCTGGGCAAATCTATAGTTACAAAAGTGCCAGCAGCCCAGCAGAAATGACATTTTGTTAAGCAAACAGGGTCGTTTGCGTGTACTCTTTTGTTTTGTTCTGGTTTTGAAATGACTGTGCTTACGAGAGCTTGCGGCGCGACTTTTCGTGGAGCAGCTTGGAGCAGGCAGGAGGCAGCGAGTCAATGTTGTTCATGGCTTTTTTGTAGACAAAATGGAGCAGGGTGTGAATACAATATGACTGCAATACAGCTCAGTACAATAAAAGAGAAAATATTCAAATGCAGTCTTCAGGAGAAGAAAAGGGGAGCCGCATTTTATGCTGTCTTCTTTTGTTTCTGGCAAGCAATGCCTGACGTATGCCCACTGCTTGATGGCTCTCCACAATGCAAGTGTGATCCCTTGCTTGGAACAAGAAGCCAGAATACCACACAGTAATTTCAAACTTTTCAAACAATACTCTATTCACACGCATATGATTTATGCGTCAATCGCATATTTTGGACACATGCAATTACTTGAATAATTTTAGGGTTTATTGATTTATTTCTCTATTGATTTATTTATTCTGGGTGCCATTGAGGGGAAGAAAGCTGCGCACATACAAAAGGGGCACGGCACGCTGAGGAGGTCAATGGGCTGCTGCAACAATTTTTTTGACCGTCTTTGCCGCCTGCCATTTCGCTTCTATTTTTGGATTGGCATCGCTGGAACGAAACGACGAAATAGAGTCGAAAAAGGACAGCAAGGATCTGCGCTTTGTTTTTCTCGTTGACTAGAGTAAAAATAACATTTTTCCCCTCTCAGGCAAACTGCAAGGCCATGTCGCTTAGGACGAGAGAGAAAAAGCTTTCACTTTGTCCTTTTTCATTTGTCAATTTTCTGTTACTATTTTTTACACTATTATAGCAGTATATTTGTTGACTTGGCCACTGCCATTAATTGCGTCCTTTTTGCTTACTGTATCCACTACACTGCCCACCATTTTCGTAAACAAGACAGCATCGGCATAGCATAAAAGCGGGGTCAAATGCGAGGGTTCACATTGCACAGGCTTTCCGTCACAGTGGCGCTGGCGCTTTTCTGCCTTGCCAGCATCTCGTCGGCTCAAAATGGTAAGCTTTTTTTAAAAATTCGTTTTGTGCTCGGTTTCTTGATTGCTGTTTTGTTCGGATACTCCCTTTCTTTCCGGGTGGGATATTGTTTTTTACTTGCTCCGCTTGCAAACTCGCCTTTGACTCTACGGTTAGCTATTGCGCCAGAAAAAAGGTGTATGAGGGGGCTGTACCGAGCTCATTTTACGCAGTGCTGCCTCTTCTTTTTTTGAACACGGTTCGGGGTTCTGGCCTGCGGCATTTGTGCAGCCGAATATTCAAACATCCAGATGGAAAAAGTGCGCTTTATTTTTATCCTCATCGCATTGATCGCGTGTCTCTTCTACCCTGCACCCTGGATATTCCGGCAGTTCTATTTAAAGCAAAAACATATACCTCAAACTACCGCTGTCTGTTACTAACACGCCGTCTGACTGGCCCCCTTCTTCTACCTGGAATGTTTTTCACTTTGCAATAGACAAAGATACATCGTCGACACCAACGCCGACAAGATCGCTGACCAGAACCAGCAACACTGAATCGCCCGAAGCATCGGCTACACGCAAGGATGACTCTGATGTAGCCAGCGACAAAAACGAAGAGAGTGACCTGGATAACGAAGTATCTGATGACCCCGAGCCCACAAATCACAATGACGATGACAACAACCCGACCCAAAGTTTTGACGAGAGCTACGACGTGACGGGTATAGTTGGTGCGTTTTCGTGGAAAACACCCGATGTCGTTTCCGTTCCGACGCCCATGTTTGTAATTGGCGAAAAGATTACGCTTGGCTGGACCTACACCAACGATACTCTACGCCCACCAGCAAAGGTTTCCATCTGCGGCAAGTTCCCCAGCGACAGCGGGAAATCCACTAGCCGGGCGGCAATCTGCGACTGGACCATTGCAGTCAACGTCTCTGGCGAGGGAAAGAAGTTTATTTGGGACACGGTCACCGATGGCGCAAAGGGAATTGCATTTTCTGAGGACACTGGGTACAAACTTTACATTTATGACAGCGACCACGATGTGTCCGACAACACACCTGGTGCCGGCCGAGTCATGCCGCTCATGTTTTGGTTCAACATGTACAATTCGCGGTACAATATGACCAACCAGGGTGTCCCTATGGGCTACGATCCAAGTGCGGCGCCGAACATTGCTGTTCATCTGTGGACCGTACTCGGAGCGGTTGCCTTGGGAGTTCTGGGCATGCTGGTGTAAAAAAAAGACCGAAAATAAAATAAATGCAATACAATGTCAGCGAGAGGGCCTTCTTCATTCAATATAATACATCTCTCACTTTATTCACTCTTCATATTCACGTTGCTCATATTTTTTATAAATAACACTGGATCATGTCTCTGTTTTTGATGCACAATCTGGCGAATGAGTCTTGAAATCAAAAAGAGTACAGCCAGACAACACGCAGTTGTATGCATGTCATATTCTGGACTGATATGTTAATTTTTATATTATCCAAATTCAAATCCAAATACAATCTAAATTGGGACGAGACGCCACATCTGCGTCACTCAATGGCATGGGCCGGCCAGCACCTGTGCCAGAACACGAAGGGGGAAGAGGCAGCTTGAAATGCCATTGTTTAACTCAGAAGTAGCGGTGCCTTGTGTCTGTGGAGAGGAAATAGCAGCAAATATATAGCATTGTCAAGGCCCGATAACAACAACACAAATACAAGCAATATTGAGAGCGCTCACACACTCTACTGCCTTTATTTCTCATTCTGACTTCTCCCTTCTCTTGCCGGCAGCTACCGCTATCGCTTCTGTGTGATCCCACTGACAAGCTCTCGCAGTGATTCAGATGCTGGAGCAGATGCTCAAGCCCGGCGAGAAGCGCTTCTCCTTACTACAAGCATACAAGTAGATACGTCCCTCCCCTTTTCCTTTTCACTTTGCTTTCCTTCCTTCTCACATCTCTTTTTTTCATTAACTGTACTCTTCGTTTGTGTTTGTGTTATTTGCTTCTTTTGTTTATTTTGTTTTGTTATTATTCATTTCCCGACATCGACTACCCACTCACACACACATACGCACACGCGCATATATTTGGGGGAGCATATATTGAAACACCTACAGTATAAACGCAACGATGCTGGGTTTCAAGCGCACAACAAGCAGGCTGGCACTGGTAACTCTGCTGCTGCTTTTCATTATATCGGCGCTCAGTCGCAGCGTATTGGCAGCTGATGGCAGGTATCCTTCCTACGCCTTGTAAATGCAAATGACTGGCTTCACTCGCTGCCTCTCCTTTGAGCACCGTTGAAATTGCTTGTGCTAATATACACACACTATTTTTTATCTGCCATTTGAATAGACGTTTTGAGCGGCAGCACTAGCAATGGAGAAACCAACGACAGCATACAATCCAGTGCTGTGAGCGAAATCGACACTAAAAACAGCAACACTGGCGGAAATGGCAACACCAGCATCGTTAGTGCCGGCCCTGTCTCGATTCCAAACTCGGACTCAAAGGCAAACACCAACTCGAACTCGGACTCGAAAAACACTGCCGACAATGTGACAACAGCCAAACCAAGCGCTAGTCCCAGCTCCAACGGCGGATTCGGGATCTCTCTCAACAACGACGGCAATAATGATGGCCAGGATTCGTCATCACCATCCAAGACCAGCAGCGACACAAAGTCAACTTCAGGCACCAGCTCTGGCTCGTCCAACGGGCAGCCCGGGCGCATCGTGATAAAAACGCCACCTCAATCCGTCCAGTCACCCCTGTTTGAAATCAACTCAGAGGTCAAGCTGAAGTGGGACTATGACAATAACATGAAAAAGCCCCCATCCCAGATCACCATTCGCGGGCAGATGCCGCCCGGATACTTCCAGCCGGGGACAAGCAAGCCGCTGTACTGGTACATTGCGCAGAATGTCAGCACGCCGAACAAGGAATATACCTGGAACACCATTACTGAGAGTCCGCCCGGATACACACTCCGAGAGGGCACCGGATACAAGCTGTTCATCTACGACAGCGACATTGGATGGGACAACAGCACGCGCGTTTATTCCGGAAAGCTGTTTCAGTTCATGCTACCGTTCTCCATGTACAACTCGCGCTATGCCCAGTCGAACGACGGCGTGGCAAAGAATTACAACCCCAACGCCGCCACCCGGTCAGTATCGGTCGCCCCCAGTGCCTGGACCGCGCTTCTCGTAGCAGTACTGGCCGCATTTGCGCTTTAATCTCTGGCCGCGCATCTTGACTCGCGCGCCTTTGGGCGCCCTCATATCGAAAACACAACTTTAAACACTCCCTCTTTTATTATTTTGTGCAAGTAATGCCACGACAAAGCCAGCATGTTTTTTTGAGTAATTGTTTATTAATGTCCAAAACAAAAGATATTGTGTAAAAGGGGCACAGCATGTCCTGAGCATTTAGGAGTAGTTGAGGCGGAAGACGTCGTTGTAAATGAAAAAGCCCTCGTTTTCGACGAGCTGGAACGTCTGTGAGAACTGCTGGGGGTTGGTCTCCTCGTCGACAAGAAGCTGACCGGTTACCAAGATAAGGATGGCGTTGACTCCAGGCAGCGACTGCTGAGCGTCGACTGTGGTGATCTTGTGCTGGACCTTCTGGAAGGGCAACGACTACGCGTTCATACAAAAACACAAAAAAACAGAATTGGGGGCGGCAGCAATGGGTTAGTCGGACCGTCCAGAATGGCCAGTGTACAAGAACAGAGATCCACGATGACACTGCCAACACCAACAAACACAGCAGACACAGCAGACACAGCACAGCAGGTACTTACCACAAGCTTCTCGACTATGGCCTGCGCGCCTTGGATCTGAGAGCTCTCCCAGGTCATCATCGACATGTCTCTCTACAAGAAGCAACAAGAGAATTGGCAAGCGGTAGCAAAACAAAGTTCCTGCTTTTAGTATAAACGGGTGGTGCAAATCTGATATACGCTATCATGTGAGCGTGTACAGCACGCGCGGCGCTTGGTGTTGGAGAACAGTGGGCACACGCAGCCGCAGCCGCAACCGCACTGATTTCTCAAATTGCGCTGACTACGTTTTGCTAAACCCCGCCATATGTTTACGCGGCTTGAAGCCATGCGCTAAACAATTTGAAAACGAGCTGAGAGGCTTGATTTCAAAGGTGCGCCTCTAATCTGAAAAGACCAATTTAAAACTGGCAAACGTACGTAGAGGGGCGCCAGGTTCCTGCGGTCAGCATCGAAGGCCTGGTAATAGTATTCAGTGAACTGCTTCGCGATGTCGTTGATGTTGCTCATGACTGGCGGCTGATTTGGGTTCGCGGTGTGGTAAGAGTGTGTTTTGTTTTAGTGTTGAAAGCAATGTAGCTCACGCGTGCGCGCAGAAATAATAATGAAATTGAGAAAGCTTGTTGGTTAGAAAAATAATAAAAGGAAAAAAAGACTAGAAAATAAACACTGATGCAAGTCAGAGTTGAGGCAATTGGATGGGCCTGTTCAAGCTTACAAGACAAAAAAAAGGTCGTGATTTCGGTTGGGGGCGTGTAAAATACACCAAAAAATCGTTTGATCAGAAATCATTCTTCAACTTTGTTTTCCTTTCGTTTTTTTGCACAAAGTAAAAGATATTTCAATTGTCATATACGTGAATGCACCAGCTATTTCAGAATACCTGAGAAGAATTTCAACTTGTTTCTCTCCTTTTTTTGTGTCCCACCCCTCAGTTTATTGCAACTGCTTTCAATTTCATTTATTTATTTTTAACCAGACAAGCGACCCGCCAGCTGCCCGACAAAACGACTGCCTGTTAACTTGAACTTCCCATGGAAAGTTTGAATGCACAGCCAGCCTCTGCTGACGGCATCGATGATCTGCGGTTTTCGCAGCTTTCGCTCAGCGGCACGGCCAACCAGCGCTACAGCGATGACGGCGGCAGCGACAATGAAGCCTGTTGTGCTGACGACAAAAGCCTTCCTGAGCATGCATGCGCCTACTGTGGCGTGCACGAAGAGAACAGCGTGACAAAGTGCCTTGGGTGCAAGCGGTGGTTTTGCAATGCGCGCGGCAACACGTCAAGCTCACACATTATCTGGCACCTGGTCAAGGCGCACCACAAGGAGGTGCAGCTGCATCCGGGCAGTCAGCTCGGCGAGACAACGCTTGAGTGCTACAACTGCGGCGCGCGCAATGCCTTTTCTCTAGGCTTTATTCCGGCCAAGAGCGACACAGTGGTTGTCATCCTGTGCCGCCCCTGCGCGTCGGCTCCGTCGTCGAAGGACGTGATGTGGGACGCTGCCCAGTGGCAGCCGCTGATCCACGAGCGCCAGCTGATCAATTGGCTGGTACAGGTGCCGTCTGCGAAGGCGCAGCAGAACGCCAAGCTACTCAGCACGCAGCAGATCCGCGAGCTTGAGGAGATGTGGGTGCGCAGCTCCGGTGCCACGGTGGCCGACATCGGACACATTGAAGCCGAGATCGAGGTCAACCGTGTGCTCTTGCGCTACGAGGACGCCTACCAGTACCAAAACATATTCGGGCCGCTGGTCAAGATCGAAGCCGACTACGACAGGCGCATGAAGGAGTCGCAGACGCAGGACAATATCTCGGTACGCTGGGACACCGGGCTCAACCGCCGTGAGCTGGCATACTTCCAGCTGCCAAAGTACGAGCTGGGCGAGTTGCGGCTGGTCATCGGCGACGAGCTCCGCCTGTCGTACGCGGGCGCCATGCTGCGTGAGCCGTGGGAGGGCAGCGGCAACGTCATCAAACTTCCGAACAGCACCAGCGACGATATTTGCATCGAGATGTCGACCGGCGACTCGCCGACCGAGATCTGCGACAACTTCTCGGTCGACTTTGTGTGGAAGTCGATCACGTTTGACCGCATGCAGAGCGCAATGAAGAAGTTTGCTGTAATGGAGGCATCGGTCAGTGAGTATATATACCACAAGCTGCTCGGCCACGAGGTCAAGAAGGTCGACCTGGAGACCAAGATGCCCCGGCAGTTCAACGCGCCCGGGCTGCCCGAGCTCAACGCGTCGCAGATCGACGCCATCAAGTCGGCGCTTCGCAGCCCGTTGAGCCTGATACAGGGCCCACCCGGCACGGGAAAGACCGTCACGTCGGCGACCCTGGTCTACCACCTCGCCAGAGCCAACAACGGCAAGATTCTCGTCTGCGCGCCCAGCAACGTAGCCGTCGACCAGCTGACCGAGAAGATCCACCGCACAGGCCTGCGCGTGGTACGCATCACGGCCAAGAGCCGCGAGGAGCTCGAGTCGCGCATCTCGCATCTTGAGCTGCACACGCAGGCGCTGATGAACGACACGATCCCCGAGCTGCAGAAGCTGCACAAGCTTAAGCTGGCCATGGGTGAGCTCAGCAGCAGCGACCAGAACCGCTACCGCCGGCTGCGCACCGAGTCCGAGATGGAGGTGCTGCGCTACGCCGATGTCATCCTGTGCACGTGCGCTGGAGCCGGCGACAAGCGCCTGTCAAAGTTCCAGTTCCGCACGGTGCTCATTGACGAGAGCACGCAGGCGTCCGAGCCTGAGTGCCTGATCCCGCTGGTCATGGGCGCGCGCCAAGTCGTCCTCATCGGCGACCACCAGCAGCTGGGGCCGGTCATCATCAGCAAAACGGCTGCGAGCGCCGGGCTCAGCCAGTCTCTGTTCGAGCGCCTGGTGTTCTTAGGGCTGCGCCCGCACCGCCTCGTCGTGCAGTACCGCATGCACCCGTGCCTCTCGGAATTCCCGAGCAACTTCTTTTACGAGGGGTCGCTGCAGAACGGCGTCACGGCCCAGGAGCGCACGCGCAGCGACATTGGCTTCCCATGGCCCAACCCAGACAAGCCGATGATGCTGTTGGCGTGCAACGGCGTCGAGGAGATTGCATCCAACGGCACGTCGTACATCAACCGCGTCGAGGCCAGCGCCTGCGAGAAGATCGTTACGCGCATGCTCAAGGCCAACCTGAACCCAGAGCAGATCGGCGTGATCACGCCCTACGAAGGCCAGCGCAGCTGGATCGTCCATCACATGGCGCAGGCCGGGCCGCTCGTCTCCGAGTCGTACAAGGAGGTCGAGGTTGCCAGCGTTGACGCGTTCCAGGGCCGCGAGAAGGACTACATCATCCTCAGCTGCGTGCGAAACAACGAGCACCAGGGCATCGGCTTCCTCAGCGACCCGCGCCGCCTCAACGTCGCGCTGACCCGCGCCAAGTACGGCGTGATTGTGCTTGGCAGCCCCAAGGTGCTGAGCCGCAACCCGCTATGGCACGAGCTGCTGTCGTACTACAAGCTCCACGGCGTGCTGGTCGAGGGCCAGCTCAACAACCTCGTGCAGAGCGCGGCACGCCTCAGCAAGCCGCGCATGCCCAGGGGCAGCCACCCGCTCAGCGGCCGCAGCATGGTCATGCAGGTCAACACTGCGCCTGGAGCCGCCAGCAGCAACCGGCTGGCGCAGCTTGTGGGCCGCAACACCATGCGCTACATCCCGCCCGACCTCGAGCCTGCCGGCGAGCAGGACGCGGCCCGGGGCGCGCAGGGCGCGGGGCCAGGCGGCTACGCACAAGGCACCTCGCTGTACAGTAACTTCTTTGGCGGCTCCGGCGCGTCATCGTCGATGCTCACCCAGGCGTCGTACGCCGACCCGTTGGCGAGCCAGTTCTTTTCGCAGGACTTCGACATGCAGACGCAGCAGTTCACGCAGCAAGACACAGTGCTCCTGCCCGCCGCCGGCCCCAGGGCCACGCCAGGCTTGCCAGTGCCGTCAGCATCCTCTCCTCGCGGCGGCGCGTTTGGCGACGGATACATGCCGAGCGACCTATCGCCCGGAGACAGCCGTAACATGTTCAACCCGCGGATGCACGCGTCCATCATGTTCAGCAAGAGCGACCGCGTCATGATTTCCAACGAGCAGATGGCATCTGGTGCGCCGCCAGCATCGGCAGCAACCGCAGTGGACCCTCGCAAGACGCTGCCAAAGGATGCTGCGGCCGCAGCCAAGCTCCAGCATCAGCACCAGCCCTATGGCGAAAGTGAGTTCTTGCACACACAGCCATTCTCGCAGAACTTCTTGACGCAAGAGTCGATGTTTGGCGGCTACCGTGGAGGCGCAATGGATGACCTGGCTGGCAGCTCGCAATTCACCAGCGCCGGGGCATCGCAGTTTACGCAGGACTTTGGCACGCAGAGCTTTACGCAGAACTTTACGCAGTACTAGGCGGCGATGGCGCCACTGCGCACATCCTCGCCTTAATGTGCAGTGTGTGCAGTGTGTGCAGTGTGTGCAGTGTGTGCAGTGTGTGCAGTGTGTGCAGTGTGTGCAGTGTGTGCAGTATGTCCAGTGCTGCCCAGGCGACTGGCACATTGTCATATTGCCGTTTTATTAATGCGGAGTGCAATATGCACATGACATTTTACCCAGTTCGCCTTTGTTTCGGCCGTCTCCTTTGCCGCCTATTGCGCGTACATCCCCCGCCTATCTCAATCTCCGTGCTGGGCGCCGCGCGCGCGTGCAGCCCAGCTGACACTGTGAGTTGCGAGTTGAGAATTGCAACTCACGGCTTGCAATTTGAAACTGATATCGATATGAATGTTTTTCCGATGTCGTACTTGTTTCAACTCCGCTCATAGCCTTGGTCCTTTCTTCGGTTTCATTTCAATATTTAAACTATCAAACCATTTTGTCAGCGCGGTTAGCTCGCTATACAACACACTCGCTCACTTGTGCCATTGCAGCGTACCAGCAAGCCTCCGCACATTGCTACTTGACACCTCGCTACACGCCAGCAACGATGAAGGACCCGTCGGCGTACGCCAAGCTGCCGTTTGAGGTGCTCGATCTCATCTGCCACATGTCCGATCGGCAAACCCTGAACTCGCTACAGCACGTCAGCAGGGTGTGGCGCCGCCTCAGCTTGCCCTTATTGTGGAAAAGCATCGACATAAGCGACTGGGAGTACAGGGCCAGTGCAGACAGGGTACACGCAGTATACGGCCGGCTCGTGCACACAATGGAATACCGGAGATGCCAGAGACGGCGTGGGAATTCGCACAGCTCGTCCGCCCCAGCTTCCCCGCAGGCAGTAAGCGGGAAAACTAAAACAGATATCTTGTGCGAATGGCTGGGGATGCGTTGGGAAAATGTAAGGCGAGTAGCTATTGGCGCCTGGCCGCCGTACAACATCCGCCGTGTTCAACAGGTGCTCGCTACATGCAATCCTCAGCTCAGGGTGCTTATTCTCGAGGGCGCCGCTGCCGCTTGGGCTGAGACAATGCAGCGTGCAGTCACTGCCCATCCATATTTGCAAGGCCTTCACATCACAGAAGACAGCCGCGCGCTTCTGCCGCCGGCTGCCGACGAACATTACAGGAGGTCGCAAGTTCGCTTTCTTTTTCTTTCTAATGGGGCCGGCGCGTCACTGACCCAACTCACCGTGCCATGCATTGTAGAGTCTGCAGTGCAGCTTCTCGGGCAGCTCTCTGACTTGCTACCGCTGCTGCAGACTCTGGACCTCCGTCAAGTCGACGCCGGCGCCGCCAGCAAACTGTCTATTAACTTGCCCCCAATGCTCAGACACCTAAAGATTAGCGGCCAATACCCCCTGAGCATGCGCATGTTTGGCCACCGCCACGCCAAAGGCACAGCCGGTGCTTTGATGGCTGCCAGTCTACACTCACTTTCAGTCACTGGACTGCGCAGCGAGGAGGCCGCATGGCGAGAGTCCGATACCTTTTGGACACCCATCTTGCAGCACAAATGGGCGCTACTGACAGGGCTGGTTATTCCTGTTGCCCGCCCAGAGCTGAGTTTGCTTATCGGCACAAACTGCTCAAAACTCGAGAGGTTACAATTTATTTACGCCGGCAGCTCAATCAACCAGCAGCAGAACAACCTGTGGGCCGCTAAGCTCACGTGCCTTCCTCAGCTTCGCCATTTGGACATTGCCAGCTCTAACAACGAGTATGAAGGATGCAGCCTCTCGTCTCGTCTGGTTACCGGGTGCATTTGGAAAACGCAATGGCTACACTCCCTTTATGTGTCTCGTTTGTCGCTATCGACAGATGCGCTGAGCGCGTTGTTGAGAATGCTTCCATACCTGCATACACTGTGGTTCACATTTGACGCCAAGCCTAGGACCAACGATAGCCTAGAACAGATTGGAACAGACTGTTGTCCAGTAATGCAGTGCCGCCTGCAATACCTTGTAATCCATGCTGTCATTACAAGGGACTGCAACCGATCGGCTGCGTATACCTCCGAGTCCGACAGTGAGCAGACTGGCAGCGGCCCCACAAATGTTCTGTCAGCATGTCTCGCCGAGCTCCCTTCTGTCAACAAATGTCGCCTGCCAATGTTCACATTTCCAGATGAACAGCGACACTGGCTGAAATGCCAGTTCCCACGAATCAACTTTAAGAAGTATGCGCCACCATATTAGCCCCTGCTGCAATACACTAGTGTAAATGGATTTTTAGAATTTATAGATATTTATAGCGAAACTCCAGATTACTAAGCAGGGGGTTTTCAAAACCCGTCCCCCTCCCAGTTTTTAGCCTAAAAAATCAGGAAGTTCAAATTTTTGAAGATACGGGAAAGTATTTAATGCTTGCGTCTAAATGGTGCTTTGGCTATAGGTTAAGCGCGACGCTTAAGGATGTACTTATATTCATCCAATTCCGTCGCAGCTGCAACCACTTTAGCCATTGTGTCTGTCCCAGCAGCAGCCATAGCCGTTTCTGTTACAACTAAAACTGCCGTCGACGACGTATCTTTTACAGGAAATGCACAGCAGAGTCGCAACCAATGGGTGCCTATTTGCCCACAGTCTGCCAATATCCTCCGGCGGATAGGGGAGGAAAAGGACTCGTCTAAGCGAAAAATTTCCTGCAAGGTGAAGCAGCAGCTGCGGAATGAGCTGGCTGAGCGGAATCGGAAGCACTGCGTTAATCTCCAGCCCGCCGATAATCTCAAGCGCATTGTCAGGCTGAGCGACCGGTCGTGGGGCAAGATTGAGCGCAGAATCAGACAGAGGATGCGCGACGAGTTGGCCGTTCAGCAGCAGCAAAGACAGCAACAGAAACAGCAGCAGCAGCAGGTAGCCGCAACATGCATGAATATAATTCCAGCAGTAGAAAAACCTCGCCAAATTTTATGTCACGGCTTGCTCCAGTGCACAATGGAAAACTGCTTTCAAACCTTCAGGCCCGACGGAACCAAGATCAAGGATGGCGAAAAGGTGCCATCAGGAAGACGGAAGTGGAATCGCGACATGGCTGCGGTACTGAGCTTTCGCATTATTCTCAATGCCCTGTTTAAAGGCAATCTTCCTCCCTGTTTCTTGCGCAAAAATGCATCATTAGAGGTGGCTGAACCCAAGTCTAGCGACGCTCAAGCCAAAGCCCAATACTAAGCGTGTGTGTAAGAATCCATCTTCCCCTGCTTCTTCTCTTCAAAGGAAGTAGCGAGCTGGATAATATCTTCAGCCATAGTGTCCTATTGCCACTAGTTTCTAAACACCTTTCAGGTTTCTAGTCAATCTGGAGAAGGATGTCGATTTGCAGAATACTTGTAGCCTCATTATTTTCGTTAGTGTAGCTGCGCTGGTACATATTCGTTTTGCAAAAAAAAATTTATTATTTTCAAAATTTTGCATATACGCAAAACGTGTGTGCAGTCTGGCACGTAGGCTCGAAGCGGCCATTTAAAATGACAGCCAACTACAGATCCTCGTCAACGTCCTCGTCGTAGCTGTCATTCACTGTGTGGCGGCTCATGTTGGCTGCAAACGACTCGTGGTGAGGTGCGCCATGCAAATGTTGCTGGTGCTGAACATGGTGCTGGGTTTGGTAATGATGGTGATCATGGTGCGGGAGGGCTGCTGGTGACGGCTCTGCGGTAGAGTGTGCTGCAGCATGGCGAACAACGATCCCATTGTCTGGCATGGGACCCGACAGAATGGTGGAGATCGGAGCGCCAGAAAGTGCAGATTCTGATGTCGATGTTACCGCTAGCTGCTGCTGAATGGCAGCGGCAAACGTTGGGTTCAAGGGCGATTGGGTCCCAACCGGACTGTGGTAGTTTTCGCCGGTCATCTCGTTCAGCTTGTCCTCCAGCGCCCGCTGCATCTGGCACGCATCATCATAGACCATCGACCCCTCCTCGTTGTAGGTGCGTGCGTTGTCGAACATCAGCTTCCAGTCGCGGTGGAAGTCCGCCACCTGCGCATACTTGTGCGCCTTCACGTTGCGGCGGATGTTTTTCATCGCGATCGGCTGTCGGATGATGACGTAGTAGTCAGGGTAGTCGCGCCGGCTGGGCAGCTCCAAGAACAGGTCGCAACGCCGCCGCCCGTACTCGTCGACACACGCCTCGACCGCTGCAAACGAGGCTTCGAATATTTCGTCCATTCGCGTGCGCTCCGCGGAAGAAAGCATGTCAGCAGCGCCAGTCTTGCGCCGTGCCTTGCGAGCAGGGATATTCGTGGGCGTCATGGCACCCACAACCGATGCCGCTGCCGACACCGCATCGTCGTCGTCAAGATCGGCGCCAGCCAACCGTGGCCTCTTGCGCCGACCAGCAACAGAGCCGCCGTCGTTGCTAGGTGGCTTGGTTGTTGGCGCCGCGCCGTTGGCGCTGAGACGGGGCCGGCCTCGCTTGCGCGGCGTGCTCAGAGCCGCCGCATCGCGAGTGTCCTTGGAGCGAGCGGCGTTGCCACTGCTTCGGACTCTCCCATGCTCTCTGTCGCTGTCATCGTCGTCGTCCGCATCGGCATCAACATTTGCATCGCTGTCACTATCCTCATCATTTCCACCCTCGCCATAGTCACCGCCACCGTCGCCAGCGGCGCTGCCGTTGGCACCGGCCTCGGCCTGCTGGCCGCTCAGGTGCTGCTGCAGAAGCCGCTCTTCAATGCGCTTGCGCTTGCGCTCAGCACGCTCGCGCTTCTGGTTGACAATATCGTCAATGTCGGCGTTGTCGTCCTCCAGCGCGTCGAGCCACTGCTCCTCGGACAGCCCGTCGTCGTAGTACACGCGGCGCGTGTTGCGCGACTTGTCGCGCGTGGCCTCCTCTTCGGCCTTGCGCTTCTCCTCAGCCGGGTCATAATCTTGAAGGTATTCTTCGGGCAGCTCGCTGTCGGTGATCAGGCGCTCGGGGGGCGGGCTGGTGGCGTGGCCAGCTTCGCGCCATTCGGCCAGCTCGCGCTCCCTGCGCTCCATGTCCATGCGCGCAAAGATTATGCGCTCCTCGTCACTGCGCGCAATCATCTCGTTCAGCTCGTCGTCCGGGTTCGTCTCGGCCTCGGCGTCAGCCATCTCCTCCGCCTCGGCCTCCTTGGCCCTGAGCAGCGACCGCAAGAGGCGCTCGCGCTCCTCGGAGGATGTCTTGTTGTCGAACTTGCCTGCCTGAATGACCTTGCCGTCGAGGTCGCGCTTGTGCTCTGCGCGCGCCAAGACATCCTCCTCGACGGTACCACGGGAGATCAGACGCAGGATGCGCACTTCGTTCTTCTGCCCAATGCGATGCGCACGGTCCATCGCCTGCGCGTCAGCCGACGGGTTCCAGTCCGAGTCAAAGATGACGACCGTGTCGGCGGTCTGCAAGTTGAGGCCCTGGCCACCAGCGCGCGTGCTCAGCATGAACACTTTGTACGGCGAGTCGGGCTTGTTGAACGTGTGCATGTACTCGCGGCGGTCGTCATCGGATGTCGATCCGTCAAGGCGCAGGCTCGCTATGCCGCGCCAGTCCAAAAAGTCCTGCATGATCGTCATGATTTTGGTCATCTGGAAGAAGATCAACACCTTGTGGCCTGTCGCCAGCAGCTTCGACAGCACGCGGTCCAGCAGCTCAAACTTTCCGGCCGAGCGGTAGAGCAGGCTGTTGTTGATTCCCAGCGGGTTGATGCGCGACTCAACCTGCTCAAAAACGTACGGGTGGTTGCAAATCTTACGCAGCTGCATGAGCGTGTTGCTAAAGCTCGCCTTGTTGGCGCGCGAGACGCCGTTGTCGTCAACCGTGACGCCGCGGAAGAGTGTGCCGAAGCGGAGCATCTGGTGGTACAGCCGCGTCTGCACAGCTGACATGCTGCATCTGATGACATGCTCGATCTTGTCGGGCAGGTCGACCTCGACGTCCTTCTTGAGGCGCCGGAGCAGGAATGGGCGCAGCACCTTGTGCAGGCGCTTGATGATCAGCAGCTCCTCCTCCTCGTTGAGCGCAATGCGGTCCTGCGCACCGGCGCTGGAAAACGGCGCGTTGAACCAGTCGTCAAAGCTGTCCGCTGAGGCGAACACTGTGGGCAGCACAAAGTTGAGCAGTGCCCACAACTCGGGAAGATTGTTTTGCAGCGGCGTTCCCGTCAGGATCAGGCGGTAGCGCGTCTTATAGAACGTAGTCAGCGTGGCCGCCAGCTTGGACTTTGTGTTCTTCATGCGATGGCCCTCGTCGATGATCATGTGGATCCAGTTGATCTTGGACAGGAGGGGGCGGTCCTTGATAATGTAGTCATAGGTCGTCAGCAGCACCTGGAAGTCCTGCCGCTTGATGCGCTCAAGCAGGACACGCCGCTGCGTTGGATTGCCCTTGTATCCGATCACACGCACGCTCGGCGCCCATTTTTCGAACTCGAGGATCCAGTTGGTGATCGTCGACAGTGGCACGATAATCAAAAACGGCCCGTTCTGCAGCTTCTTCTCAATCAGGTACGTGACCAGCGAAATCGTCTGGATGGTCTTGCCCAGCCCCATCTCATCGGCCAGGATGCCGTTAAGCCGGTTGTTGTACAGCGACACCATCCACTCGAGGCCGTGCAGCTGGTAGTCCTTGAGCGAGCCACCGACCAGGATGCTCGGCTGCTCCTTGATCGGCTCGAGGATACGGTGCGCGACCGAGTAGTAGTCGCGGGACTGCTCAGCGCTGGCCTCGTCGGCGTCGAGCTCGGCGTTCTCGGACAGCCACGACGGTACGGCCTCGCCTCCAGCGGCCGGGCCATCATGTGAGACGACCGACTGCTGCTGGCGGTGCACGGCCTCGATAAGCGTGTTGAGGTACTGGTTGGTCTGGCCGAGCAGGTGCGAAATGCGCGTGTCCTTCTCCTTGTCGACCAGCTTCAGGTACGCCTCCTCGTCACCGGCCTTGAGCGCCTGGATGCGCTCGCGCGCCACGCGCTCGATGCGCTTCTGCTCCTCGCGCTCAGCCGCCCCGTGGAAGGTCAGCACGGTGCGGCCGAGCTTGGCCATGCGCTGCTGCTGCACCTTGTGCCACGCAACAAGCCCGGCGCCGTGCTCAGTGATGGCTGCTAGCTGCTGCTTGTGCTGGTCCTGCTCGCGGCGCTCGCGGTCCATGCGTTGCTGGCGCTCCATTTTCTCGGTCAGGCGCGCTTCGCGCAATGACTGCTTCTTCATGCGCCGCAGCGCCGACCGGTCGCCAGCAACGCCTAGCTGCGAGGCGCGAGTGATACTGCGCACAACTTCGTTGCGCAGCGCGCGCTGCTTGTGCCGCAGGCCCAGGGCCTTGAGCTCGATAAGCGCCTTGATGCGCGCGCTGGACTCGGCCCGACTCAGCAGGCCTGGGCGCTCGTACACAGACCCGGGCGCCAGGCCCACGTCCAGGCCCTCGTCGCTGACTGTGGCAGGCAGCGCAGCCAGCTCCTTGATGCGGTACTCGATGCGCGCGTCGCGCCGCTGCTCGCGCTCGCGGGCCATAGCGCGCACGTCAATGCCACTGGGTGTGATACTCGGCACCAGCAGGCGCTGCAGCCGCGCCGCCTGATTGCCGGCCGCGGCCAGCTTGTCTCTGAGCAGAAGGTGCGGCGACACAAAGCCAATGCTCTGTGGCAGCGGCGGAAGAACCAGCTGCACCTTGACCTGACCGATGCCCGGAATATTGGCCGAGGTCGTCCTCGTTCCGTTTGTGGCTGCAGACACGGGCGTCGAGGCTCCGCTAGAATCAAAGTTCTGGTGGATGGCTTGGTGCACGGACTCGACCGTGTTTCCGGCTGCTGTATTTATGCTGGGTGGAGGCGCGTCCAGCAGGCGCTTCTCTTCATCTGATAGGCTGCTCGCCCACAGCTCCTGGCGCAGCAACGGCGGCAGGGGCATGTTCTTTGCCACCAGGCGGAATGCCTGGATCTGCTTGCGCAGGCGGGCAATATCGTCGGGCGTGAACTGGGGTGGCTTTGACAAAGCGTTTAGGGCCAGTGGCTGCTGCTGACTTTGAGTTTGGCTCTGCTGGGTGTGTGGCTGGGGTGATGTAGCCGCTGCTGCTGCTACTATCGGTCTTGGCGCGATATCTGGGAATGGTCCAGAAGCTGACATTGACACAGAGGAGGCGGAGTTTGGCTTTGCTGGGCCAGTGTTGCTGGACGCTAACACGGCCGGGATGGCTTCGCCTAGCGCAGAAACGGCGCAGTTTTCAGAATTGGCTGATAAAGACGTCTGTGGCTGTGATTCCGTGCTAGCATTGGCATTATCAATCCCATTAGCACTGGTATCTGCGGGTGGCTGCTGTTGCTGTTGCTGCTGGATTTGCCGCTGTTGCTGCTGGATTTGCTGCTGTTGCTGCTGAGCGTTGACCACGCGCATTATGTGCATCAGTTTGGCGTACTCTGCGTTGTTCTGCTCAGTCGCACCTTTGCTACGCAAGGCCTGGATCACCATCAGTATCTGGCGCAGCTTGTCCTTTGTCAATACATTGTCCTGGATGGCATGTGTGGCGCCAGCAGCAGTCGCGCCCGGCGTGCCCGGCGCAATCCCCGCCGATGCTGACGCTGCCGACGATGTTGCTGCTGCTGCTGTTGCTGTTGCTGTTGCTGTTGGCATTGGTGTGGGTGTGGGTGTGGGTGTGGATTCCGGCAAGGGCTGTATTTGCATATCGCACGGTTAGTACCAAAAAAGGACGGAATGAATGCCTATACGTGTGTATGTGTGTTTTGAGAGTAAATTGAGCTTAATGAGAGCTGCTACTGATTCGCGACAGCGAATCTCTCGAGTATTTTTTATTTTGTGAGAGTCAAGCAAGAAATGAGTGGGTATGTTTGGCACTTACGTTTGCTATGCTTTGGCCCACAAGCAAAAAAAAAGTATGTGTTGGTGAACGAAAAAAGACCGTCTCGTGTCAGAAGAGACGCAAAAAAAACAATGCGGCGATGGCTCTGGGAAAAGTGAGAGAAGGGACAGGTTATGCAGCAAGAAATCCGGTACCGATGTTGCTGTTGCTGTTTGTGGCTCTGGCAGTTAAGTTACCAGAGAAAATAAAATAAAGCAAAAAAAGGCAGATGGGATGGGCAGTGGTGTGACAGTCGGACGAACAGGCGAGCGGCTAATAGGGGGAGAGCGCAGAGGGCAGGATGGTGCCTTTTTTTCTCCTGCGTGTGTGCTTGCGAGGTGCTGAGTGGCAGAGCAGGAGGGAAGATGAGGGGAGGGGGGGCAGTGAGCAAAGAGCCGAAAAAAAGTACGTGCTCGATTGAAATGAAAGACAATAAATAAAGTGCAATAAAAAAGCAATGGAAAAGGAGCGCGGATAGTGGCTCTGGCAGTGGCAATTTGGGAACTTTTTTTTTATTGTTTTTTGCTGTTTTGGCGTTCTGTTCCTTTTTGGCGCTGGAAATTTTCAAAATTGAAAGAAAAATGCGATGGGGAAAAAAGAGAGAAAAAAGAAGGGGGAAATTATATGTTATGTGATGGAAGCTGGCCGAAATGCAAGGAAAATCGCTGCAAAAAAGAAATGAGAATGTGTGTGTGTGTCACTTTGCTTACTTTTTTCGTCCCCTGCCTGGCTGCAAACGATGCGATTGGCTGTGCGCTGGCAAAGCAGCAAAAGCGCGGGAACAAAAAGAAATAAATTGCAAGCGTGTGATGGTACGCTGCAGCGCTCTTCGCAAGCCATTCAAACAACAGCCAATAATCACGCCTGCTAATTAAAACAAAATCATGCGTCACGTGTAGAAGCATCCAAGCACCGCAAAAATGCAAAAATGTGCAGTTAGCTACCCCCCGCTTGTGATTTCCGTCTTTTTAATATTGTTTTTGGCGGTCCGACGCCACAGCCGCCAAAACCCAGACGATCTTGGGAGGAGACTTTTAAGAATTGCCCGCCCCGGTCTGTGCGCAGCATCAAGCTGACTTTAATGCAAACAAAAATAAATAATTTCATTTATATTTTGCACCAAATAAAAATGTGAAAATCTCTAATAAAATGACACCTTGTACATGCTGTTTTAGCAGCACACAAGCTAAGCTTTGGCCTTCACCAACAAAGGGCCTTCGTCTTCAACTTTTGCCATATAACGGGTGTACACAAGGTCAGCCAAAATGGCACTGAAAATGATACCACCAAACCAAGTGTTTGATTTGAAAATTTTCCAGCACATCGAGGGATCGTTGATGTTGACTTTGCGCAGCTGCCACACCAAGTGAGCAGTGCCGGCGCCCAGAACAGTGGCGTAGAATGGTATTCCCTGCCCATTCATATAACCCGACAGACACAAGAGACCTATGGTGCTAGTAGAGAATCCGGACAAGATCGCCTTTGTGTTTTCTGCAAAAAGCAAGGACGTCGATTTGACGCCTGCAGCAATATCGTCCCGTTTGTCTTGGTGTCCGTAGATCGTGTCGTATACCAATGTCCACGACACGCCGGCTGCGTAGAGTGGTAGAGCAACGGCCCAATCGATTCCGCCCGCCACTGCTGACCAGCCAGCGAGTGCGCCCCAGTTGAAGGCGAGACCCAGAACTAGTTGGGGCCAGTATGTGATGCGCTTCATAAATGGATACATGATCACCAGCGGCATGGACCCCATACAAAATGCAATCGTGTAAGGATTTAGCTGCACCAATACGGCAAGGCCTGCAGCGAGCTGTGCGCTGAGAAAGACAAACGCCTTTGGGCGGCTGATAACGCCCGACGCAATCGGGCGTGTCTTGGTGCGCTCAACCTACAAATGGTTAATTGCACAAACGAGTTGATCGGGGAGAGAATAAAGCGTGCTTAGTCAAAGTTCTCCATCTAGAAGTGGCAGTATGCAGGAATGGCAGTTTGTGCCGCGTTTGTGCTATTGTGTACTTGCCATTTTGTCGAATTTGACGTCCCACATGTCATTGATGGTACACCCAGCCCCGCGCATAACAACGGCGCCAGTTCCAAACAATGCCATAAGGTATGCCATACTGGCAATGGGAATTCCAGTCGCATATGCGCCCATTCCTATGCCCCATACGCACGGCCAGTATAGGAGCCAGGTCCCGATGGGCTTGTCCATTCGGGTCAGATACAGATATGGGCGCATTGATTCTGGGAATCTATTGATAAACGGGCCGTACTGCACCAGCGAGACTGTGCTGGCCGTGTCGGTGCTGACTGTGGATCGAGCAGCGCTTTGGCCAGCGGGCTTGCTGGTAATGTGTCTAGTGCCGATGGTAGAGACTATGGAAATAGGCGGCTTGTTGTATTTGCTGATTCTCGTGGTACTCTGCAGAAGCGTCGGAGCTCTGGACCAGGTTAATTTGGCTCTAGTGACAATAAATGGGGAAGCAGAGCCAGTGGTCAGCGCAGGGTTTGATCCTGGAATGCGATGACACGACATCAGCGAGGAGACACCGCAAGACCGAACAAACCGAATGGACGGGCAAATGGACCTTCCTCCTGCCTTTCCTGCCATGCAAAGCAGCATCATTATCGGGTGCAATATTGTATTGAGTGCGCAAGCCAGCCGACGACGGATGAAAGTGTATAAGCAAGGAAAGGTTCACTGCCTAAACTTAAAGCAAGCAGGACAAAGGGTGTATTTAACAAAGCAAGTGCGAAAAAATAAGTTTGAGGAGCAAAGGAAGAATGCAAATTGCAAATGCACTCACCAGGCTGTTTGATCCTGCAACAGTGAGAGAAAAAAGGCGCAGGTGCGCTGGATTAAATGATATGTTCGATTAGATATTTGATTTAATCGTTCTGTCATCGCCTTCAGCTGTTCTGGATATAGAGCTTGGCTCAGCCTCAAACAAACACGCATTTTCCTCTCCTTTTTCCTTTTCTTTTTTCTTCTCTCTCTCGCTATCTCGCCAATTTCCATTTTCTACCTTTTACTTTACAGTTTTTTTAGATACAGCGCCTTTCATTTGCTAGTAGCAGCATCCTGTGCATCACCCGCTTGCCCTCCTCTATACATACCGAGCACCGCCTGCTTGAACACTCCGCTATGAGTAGTAACGGGGCTACGGGGAAACTGTCCCACCTCCAGAATAAAAAGAAGCAAGCCGCGCGCAGCGAGTTAGATAGCCTGCGTATGCTCGACCCGGACAATAATGTCCCGCTGGAGGAGCAATACGACATTCTGACAGAGGAGGAGCAGAAGCGCCTGCTCGAAAAGCTTGTGGTCGAGAACGAGGCTGACATAAAGACGTTTTCGACCTTTCTCAAGATGCCTACAGTGGCCATTTTGGTGATGAACCTAGTGTTCATCTACAACTACGCGACCGGCGGCCTTGGATCGTCAGCCCACATGAATGGCGCAAAACTGCCAGTCGTCGGCGTCAGCATCTATTCGGAGCACCCAGTCGTGGGCACAGAGCTTTCGGTGGTCATACTGCAGTTTACGTTTTACCTGCTGTCGACTGAGCGTTGGGATTCGATTGCCAAGGCTGTGCTGGGCATATTTATGGCGGCCGGGAGCGTGCATGCGGTGACGTGCCGCAAAAGCGGAATCTTTGAGTTCATTTGGTGGCTACTGCCGGTGCTGAATCTTGCGATTGCAAGCTATGCGCAGCTCAACATGCGCCGCAGCCGGCAGGAAATCGAGAAGCTTGCGAAAAAGACATACCACGTAAAGAGCGCCTGAGTCCCTCTGGCCACCCGCACACCTGTATCCACCCAGGACCAACCGTTGAAACACAGGCTGCTGCCAACGTAGTTTAGTTTCCATGTATATTTGCCATTAAAACCAGAGAGCAACCCTGCTCCGTATTAAATATAGCAGCAAAAATATAGATAGATAGATAGATAGATATAAACGTTTCGCGCTTAGAAGCCTCCTGGGCCAGCGACGAATCCCACCAGGCATGGGCCTAAGATGTTGTCTGGGTTGACCCAAGCATGTGATTCGTAGAACAGCTTTGTGCCGTCTTTGCCGGCGGCGCGCATTAGCTGAGACTTGCCCCCGGGATGGAAGTCCATGTATCTGGTGACGTTGTAGATTTTGTTGCCGATGACCATCCAGCAGTCGTCGCGCTTGTTGTGCAGCTTGACCTCGTCCATAGTGTAGGGCCGGGGCACTGGGACTCCGGATAGGTTCTCGCCGGACTTTACCAGGCGCGCCCAGTCAAGCGGAGAAAACCCGGGCTTCAGGGCCACCTTCTTGGCTCGGCCCTGCGCGCCGCCCGGTGCGGTCAGCATTTGCGGGCTGCCGCGCATTGGGAAGTTGAATCTGGCCGTCGCAGGCACTGCTGGCTCATGCATAAGCGCCTCTGGTAAGTCAGCCTCAATTATGATCGGGCACTCTGCCGCTGCGGGCGGTTTTGCTGTGGCTTCATTGGTGATATCTCTGACCATGCCCTTGTCCATGTCTGTGCTGTAATAAAGGCCGAATACGGGATGGATTGAACAAAAAGGTTGCGCGCAAGACAAAAAGGAAAACAAACAGCATCAAAAGGCAGTGGAAGTGGAATGGGCAGCTGGAGGGCGGGAATATGCTGGCCAAATTCAAATTCACTGATCACCTAATTTTTCTTAACCAAGCGCAAAATCAATGTTTTTTGGTTAGAAGAAAATAAGAGGAAAAATAACAAAAATGCTATTTTTTTTACCCTCTGCTGTCTCTATTTCGCAGCAATTGGGCTTATATATACTTATCTTAAAATATATTTTTGCGCTAATTGCACACCGGACCCTTGGAGTCAAAAAGTACAGCACACTTTGGCACACCACATCACACCACACTACGTATCACATCACACCACACCACACCACACCACGACACATACGGCATGACTGGCAGTAACAAGAGACAGCGCCCAGAGGGCAGGATGTCCGATATGGACCGCAAAATATACCAGATTCTCCGCAACCACATGCTGGAAGAGCAGCTAACTACTGGCGAGGCCTTTACTTTCCCCAGTACGCGCACTCTGGTCAACTACGTGCTCAACATGGATATAAGCCTCAAGCGGCAAAAGGTTGTGCTGATCGAGAGCAGCATCCAGCGGGTGTTGCCTGGATTAAAGCAGCAGCAGCAGGAGGAAAATTCGGCGCTGGCTGCGGCTACGCCGTCTGCAGGTGCCACCGAGGCGCACAGCAGCGATGAGGAGCCGGACTTTGACGGATCGCTCCGCTTTGACGGGCTGGAGGCAGTGCCGACGATGGAGGTCAAAAACAACAATGCGATGAACGGATCGCTGATGCGACTATGGGGCGCGCGGTCGGAAAGCGCGGCCACGGCAGTCGGAACGACATCCTCTGCGCCCGCAACGCCATTCGCTGGAGCCGATCGGAGCAGCGCGGCTGACCCGGCTTCGATCGACAAGCCCGCCGTAACCGAGGCAGCCAGCAGCAAAGAGAGCGACCGCACCAAGGCCGGCGACAAGGACGCGCGCAAAAAGAAGCGGGTGAAGGCGGCAGATCGCACGCGATACACGCCTCCGGAGACGCGGCTGAGCGACCTGGGCGGCGTTGATGCGTGCATTGAGGAGGTGCTGGAGCTGATTGTAATGCCGCTGAAGCACCCTGAGATCTACCTGCACACAGGCGTGCAGCCGCCGCGCGGCGTTCTGCTGCACGGGCCGCCAGGCTGCGGTAAGACGCTGCTTGCGAACGCCATTGCCGGCGAGGTTGGCGTGCCATTCCTGCAGATCTCTGCGCCGTCGATTGTGTCGGGCATGTCGGGCGAGTCGGAGAAGAAGCTGCGCGAGGTGTTTGAGGAGGCGCGCGAGCTGGCGCCGTGCATTGTGTTTATCGATGAAATCGATGCGATCACGCCCAAGCGCGAAAACGCCCAGCGCGAGATGGAGCGGCGTATTGTGGCGCAGATGCTCACGTGCATCGACGACCTGTCGTGGGATAAGACCGATAACCGGCCGGTGATGCTGATTGGCGCGACCAACCGCCCCGACTCGCTGGATCCGGCGCTGCGGCGTGCGGGACGCTTTGACCGTGAGATTGCCATGTCCGTGCCCGACGAGGATGCGCGCGAGCAGATCCTAAACGTGCTGTGCACCAAGCTGTTGCTGGCCGGCGACTTTGACATCCGCGAGCTGGCGAAGCGCACTCCGGGATACGTCGGCGCCGATCTTACTGCGCTGACCACGGCTGCCGGGATGATCGCTGTTAAGCGCATCTTCCACAAGATGCAGTGTGGCGAAGACATGGCTGCGGAAATGGCCAGGCAGCTGGCTACAGCGGCGATGGAGGGCGCTGAACCTAATGCCAGACCCATTTACATTGCCGACGCTGATGCCAATGGCGATGCTGATGTCGGCGCCGATGTAGACACCGAGCAGGATATGGTTGTCGATGGGCCTGCGCCCGTTGCAAGCACGCCTGCGCAGTGGGATGCGCGCCCAGCCACCGACCGGCTGCGCACGATCGCTGCGTTCTTGGAGCGGCACCCCGACCCGCTGACACCGGCCGAGCTGGCCCCGCTTGCAATTACGAACTCCGACTTTTTGCTTGCGCTGAAGAAGGTGCAGCCCTCGGCTAAGCGCGAGGGCTTCGCGACGGTGCCAGGCGTTACGTGGGATGATATTGGCGCTCTGAGCGCCGTGCGCTCGGAGCTGCGCATGGCCGTTGTCGAGCCGATTCGTCGCCCCGAGGTGTTTGCCCAGGTTGGCATCACGGCGCCGGCCGGCGTGCTTCTGTGGGGCCCGCCAGGAAACGGCAAGACGCTGCTGGCCAAGGCCATTGCCAACGAGTCGCACACCAACTTTATCAGCGTCAAGGGCGGCGAGCTGATGTCCAAGTACGTCGGTGACAGTGAGCGCGCTGTGCGCCAGGTATTCTCGCGCGCGCGCGCGTCGAGCCCCTGCGTTATTTTCTTTGACGAACTCGACGCCCTGTGCAGTCGCCGCAGCGGCGACCAGAGCGAGGCATCAGCACGCGTCGTCAACACGCTGCTGACTGAGATCGACGGCATGGAGGGCCGCAAGAGCGTGTACATCATTGCCGCAACCAATCGCCCCGACATCATCGATCCTGCCATGCTGCGCCCTGGCCGTCTTGACAAGCTGCTGTACGTCGAGCTGCCCACGCCTGGCGAGCGCGCCGACATTTTGCGCACGCTGTCCAAGAACACGCCGCTTGCTGCCGATGTTGACCTCTGTGCAATTGCCTCGGATGAGCGCTGCGAGGGCCTCAGTGGTGCCGATCTTGCTGGGCTCATCCGCGAGGCATCAGTCGCCGCCCTGCACTCCGTGTTCTTCTCTGAGGACTGTGACGCTGCTGCCACCAGTGCAACGAGCGGCCATGGCCTTCAGGTGACCCGCGAGCACTTCCGCACCGCGCTGCTGCGCACATCGCCATCGGTATCTGCGGCCGACATGCGGCGCTATGAGTCGCTGCGCAAGCTTTACGGAAGCTGATATGATTACAGGGCTTTCTCACTTTCTTACACTTTCTATCTCTTTTTCGGCAGCGGTCCAGCATCGCACCTCTAATTGGATGTTGCAATGTGAACTCCACAGTAACAAAAATACGAGCACAAGGAAAAAAGACACCTTATAAGCAGGCAACTAGAATTTGATGCGCAGGACAAAAAACGTATATACTTCGCCCAGAGAAAATTGATCCATAGATCCACCTGTTCCTTTGACGAAGCGCTGTCCTGTGTTAAACAACTGACGTCTATAACTGCCATGAGCTCACTGTTAACACACTAACTTTCAACGAAATGTAAAGGCAGGTGCGTAAACACAGTCTCCGAGGTTGCCCCGTTGGTTGTGGATTTGTTAGTGTGTTATTGTCTTTTGCTGCCACTTAAAAAATACACTCCATCACTTATAACCCGCCAAACAGCTTCTTCTTGATCTCGTTGGACTTGTGCCCCTGCGCGATCTCCTCCGCAATCGCGTCGCTCTCGCGCAAAACGTGCGCGCACGACACGTTTTTCTTGCCGCCGCCGGTCAGCATGTTGACCTTGTTTGTGATCTCCTGCAGCTTTAGTGTCGTGAATTCGCTGTTCGTGATCAGCGGCGACTGTGACAGGGTATTAATCCAGTGCTTACGCCACAGGCGCTCCATCAGCTTGTCATCCAGCGACGATTTGAAGTAGCTCACCTCCAGGGGGTAGTACTGCTGCGCGTGCACTCCAAAGTCCTCGATCTTGCTCAGCGGGATGTTCTGGAACCCTTCGGCATCTGTGCCCTCCCCGCCCTTTGGTTGCTGGTCCTCGGGAAACGTGCGGAAAGCACCCAACTCCACCTTTCCCGCCGAAATCGTGCGCTTGGGGTCGATGACTACCGCGAGAAACGGCTCCTGGTGCTTCTGGTTGGCCATTTGCGTCTCCACGTCAATTCCTGAAAGCCAGCAGCCGTACCCTGGGTGCGAGTGGTACCACCCGACCACGGGCTCTTGGTGGCCAGCCTCCTGGTTCTGCTCCAGATACTGTACCATGTATTCGTAGCCCTCCTGGTGCGCACTGACTCGTGTCTCACTGCCCTCGACAGGAAGCGCAAACGCGTCCAGCACAATCATCGTGTTACCGACAACCTTACCCAACATGAGCCCCATCACCTCGATATCGCCGCCTGAACGCGCATGCATCACCATCTTGACCAGCGCAATCGACGAGATTTCGACCTTGCGGTAGTGGTAGATGTTCTTCTTCCATGGCTGTGTGTCGAGCTGCTGTCTCTGGAGATCCTTGTCAAAGCAGTACACCTTTTCGTCGCTCTTGCTCAGAGGCACTATGCCATTCTCAAGCTCAAACATTTTTAATCCGTTTTCTGCGTCCATGTCTTTGAGAGAAGGTATATTGTTTGTGTGTGTGTGTTTGCGTGAATGCAAGTGTTTGATTTAATTTGAAAAGAAGTGTAAATTTAAAATGTGAGTGAAAGAGTGGATGGGTGGGTGTTTTTTGTGTCTTGGAACGTAAAGTGACGAGGGGAAGGGTCGAGTTAGAAAGGAATTGCAACACGTAAAATAAAAAGCACCTGGTGTGCCTTTCTTTCCCCTTTTTAACTTTGCTCTTTGAATTTGAAAACCCGCAGCAGAGCGAGCTGCGAGCCGTGAGATGCGAGTCGCTTTTTTTGTTGATCGCATAAATTTTTTTTAGGCATTGCTTTGTTCAGCCCTGCTGTAGTCCAAGAAAAAAGTGCGACCGTTGCCAACTGGCCAGACCAGTTCGTTCAGCTGGATCGTTTCTTCTCTTTTCCACTCCTGTTTGTTTGTTTTCTTTACAATCGCCACCTTACACTTTTAATTATATATAAAGGCTTCGACACACATACACACACATATTGACGCTTTCTGAAAATGGTGAAAAAATCCCAGGTTGCTGATCTTGTGAACGCCCATGCGCTTCTGGCCGACTCTGGCCTCGAATGGTCAGTCACCACACTTGTCGCCGAGGCTGCGCAGACAGGCAAGGATGACAAAACCGTGCAGGCCTTTTTGGAGACTGTGATTTCCAAGGACGTCAAGCAGAATCTTAAAGAGGCTGAAAAGAAAACTGAGAAGAAGGCTGAAAAGAAGAAGCCCGCAAAGGAGAGCTCGTCGTCTTCAAGCTCATCCTCGTCTGAGTCCGACTCGGAAAGCGATTCTAGCAGCAGCAGCTCTTCCTCGTCGTCATCTTCTTCGTCGTCGTCATCTTCGTCGTCGTCATCTTCTTCGTCGTCGTCTTCTTCTTCTTCATCGTCTTCTTCATCGTCGTCTTCTTCGTCGTCGTCGTCCTCTTCGTCGGACTCTGATTCTGACTCGAGCTCAAGCAGCAGCAGCAGCAGCAGCAGCAGCGATGAAGACAAGGCGCCTGCCAAAAAGAGAAAGGTGACTGTTGAGACACCAGCCAAGTCCAGCGTTGCTAATCCCAAGGCCACCCCACAGTCAGCCCCTGTTAAGCCCGTAGCGCCAACGCCCAACAACAGCGCCAAACGCGGTGAGGTTCGGAACGCCCCCAAGGTTCCTTTCTGCCGCATCAAGCCTGAGGATGTTGTCTATGTCGATGAGCGACTGAAGGACAATAGATATACTTCCAAGGGTGGTGTAGATAACGACTTTGGCTACAAGGCCCATATGGATCTTATTGTCACCCGAGGCAAGGGGTTCACCAAGGAGAAGAACAAGAAGAAGCGTGGATCCTACAGCGGAGGCGCAATCACAATGGCCTCGCACTCTATCAAGTTTGATTAAGCCTAGAGTTAGGGTTTGTTGCGCCCTTGTGGACGGATCCCCAAGCGTGCACTTAAATTTTCCACGAAAAATAAATCAAATAACGTAGATCAAAATTGCTAAAAGGGGTTTTTTGGTCAACAACCTGCAGTACGCTCACGTGTGGTTGCTGTCATCTTTCTCTCCCACAAAAATTTCATATTTTATTTTCCGCCTTTTGCCATTTTAATAGCATTTGCCCTTCTCCAATTTACCCAAACAGTACACATAAACGCACTACTAAATGAGCTTCTTTGGACTTGGGTAAGCACAAAGCGCCATTTCAAGCGACAGCGCTCGCTTTACACAGCTGATGAGATGAGCAAATGGCCTTGCCACCAAACGTAATTCCAACCCAACTGAGGGAATCTCCAACTCACTTGTTGCCCCTTCTTTCTTTCTGGCGCTCCCTACTTGTAGAAAACTCACTGGTATTGGAAAGCAGAAGCAATCCAGCACGCCGTCGTCAGCTGCAGCAAAAGTCCAGCCGCCACTATTTCTACGCAAGAACCATGCGCTGTCGCACCTAGTCAAGGGAAGCTTCAAGGGCGTGGTGCAGCTGCCGAAATACACAGACCTCAATGAATGGCTGTCAATAAACACATTCGAGTTTTTCAACTTAGTCAACATGTTTTACGGGGTGATCACTGACTTTTGCACAATCAACGAGTGCCCGACAATGAGCGCAGGGCCCAGTACTGAGTATACATGGACCGACACACAACGTAAGACCATTAAACTGGCGGCCCCGCAATATATTGACTACGTCTTGTCCCAGATCCAGACAACGCTTGATGACGAGCGCGTGTTTCCAACAAAAATTGGAGCTGATTTCCCAAAGGATATTCGCGCCACCTTATGTGTCATCTATCGCCACTTGTTCCGAATCCTGGCGCATGTATACTGGTCGCACTACGTCGAGCTGCTGAACTTGAGGATTGAGGGCCACATCAACTCCTTGTTTGCGCATTTCATATCGTTTGCCAAGGAATTTGACCTCCTCGACCGCAAGGACATTGCGCCGATGGCTGATCTCATTGTGTTCTACGAGCAGCAGGGCATTATTGTTTCTTGAGGCTCTGCCGCCTTTTCTGCTATATTTTACATCCTTTCAATACATGTTTTAAATTTGTTCTGCTTTGCTGTATGTGGCAACAAAGTACATGAAAAGTTTTTGGCAGCAGCAGAAGCAGCGCGATTTCAAATTGCGCTAGGCACGTGAATGCGCCCCATGAGCCTTTATTCTGCCCACTTCGGTTTCGACAGCGCCCTACAGAGCAGCGCTCATCATTCTGGCCTGGACCGTTGCTGTATTTTTCAACAATTCAACGCGCTTTATTTATTTATTTATTGGTTCATTTTCATTTTCAATTCCTACAACTATAAAATAATGGCTCAGGGCAGTCCGTTAGCGCCAGCAGAAACACGCGACTACACTACGCTAGACAAATTGGCTGTGCTATCACTCGTATCTGCGCTTGACACGAAAGATTGGGACAAAATAGCGAATCTTCTCCGTAACCGCACGCTCGGCGTGCTTCAGGGACCCCGAGCATACACTCGCGATGACTGCCAGCGCATATACCAGACGGCAATTGGTGACCCCTTGCCTGGCGGACAAAGGATTGCTGGGGACCGAGCTGTGCTTGGCGAGGCGCTCAACCGCGCGAAGGGGCAGAGGTTGTGCGAGATTCGGGACACGCTTGGTGTTATCGAGAGCGCCATTGCACAGGCCAGTGTGGGTGCTGCCGATAGCACCCTGATTTTAGAGAAGCAGGAGGTCGGCAAAGCTGAATCTGGCTCTGCCATTACCCGCGCCCAGCGGTCACAAGCTAGCCCAAACCTTGCTGATTCCATAGCCGTCATAATCTCAGGAGCAGTTGCGGTCGGCAATAATGAGGATACCAATAGTGAGGGACGTGGGGCTGATGAGGAGAGTGCATTTCACAATGCTGCATTGTCTCCGACCGAAGTATATTCGACTCCCAAGGAAGAACCTGAAGATGTATCGGTAAGTAGCTCTGGCAATGGCAACGACAACAGTGACGACGACAAAGATGGCCCTGGTGCTGATGCTGAGGAGAAGGTCAATTTTTCTGAACGCCAACCACCTGTCATAAATGGCGCTGGGGGTGATATGGAGGAAAGCAGTGGCCTGCAGCAATTAAGTTTGGCGAATAAGGGGAGCAACGATAAAAAAGAATGTACAAATAGCTCTGCGGATTCTGAGCACGCGGCTGCAGATGCTCTTGATGACCTTCGCTCGGAGACCTCTGGCCATGCACAAGCAGAATCGGTTGACGACGATGACAACGAGCGGCTGTCCATGAGTCCAGATGCTTCTAAAGATGGTGCACATAGCGATGTTCCAGCTACACTGGAGATGCTTTCTAATCCCGCATCCGATGGAGCCCATGCCAATGAAGACGAATTTCCGAATTTCCAAGATACCAAGTCCGCCTCCACTCCAAGTAAATCACCCGTTGCGACGCCTGATCCAGAATTCAGAGAGAGCACTGAAGAGGCCAAGATGGAAGACATCGAGTCTCCGGACATTTCCCCAGCTGAAGAAGAGGTTTCGGTGCGCTCGCCACCAGCGTGTGCCACTGCCAGCAAGCCTACCGCATCTGCAGCTGACGAGCAGCAGCTGAAGAACTGGAAGAAAAATATTACCACCGTTTGGCGCGAGATATCTGGACATCGCTATGGCAGCATGTTTATCGGCCCTATAAAGTCTGCGGACGCCCCTAACTACTATGATGTTATTCGGCAGCCTATAGACCTAAAAACGATCAAGAACCGGATCCGTGACGAGGAGATTACCACTACAGTTGAGTTTTACCGCGATATCATGCACATGCTGATGAACGCGCTAATGTACAACGCCGAAGACACAGAGGTCTATCAGATGGCGATGGAGATGATACCGGATGCACAGGCGTGCATCGAGCAGTTATTGCAGACAGAGGCTGCTGTCAACAATCCAAAAGGCAGTGCCATCGCTGGTAGCGGAAGCTCCGCTGCCAGCGCCAGTGCCAACTTAGTCACCAGTGGCATGGTCGGCACCGATGCGGTAGCTGCAGGCGGCGCCATCCCAGCAGCGGTAGTAGCAGCAGCAGCAAGGAGTGAAGCTAACTCTAAGCACGATGAGAATCAACATGAGGGCGAGGACAGTGATGATTCGATGCCTTCTAAGCGCAGACGGCGTGCGGCTTCTGGACGCGCGGCAAAACATCTGCGCGCTTAAATCACGGGCGAGTCAAGTCGCGTGAGGATTTGGGAATTTCAAGAGCCAGACCGCCAAATCGGGCTGTTTTTTTTGCGTTTAATTGTATAATGTTTGTTTCGTCATTGCTTGAGCTCCAGTCGACCCGAACCACTGTTTCCAAGCCTGAAAGATATATGAATGAATGTGTATGTATGTATTTGTGTGTATGCAGTGGCAATGGTAGTAGGCGTGTTAATGAAAGCTACATGTTGAACTATTTGTTAGGCTATTGAAATACTACGCTAAAAAGTTAAAAAGAGGGCTATGAGCAACAACTATGCGACGCTATCATTCTGCAAGGGAGAAGGTTAGGGCTGGGTGAGATGGAATGGGATTGGATTGGATTGGATTGGATTGAATGGATAAATGGATCAGAGGGGTTGCCTGGCTGCGAGCACGAGCCCAATTGCTGAGTGGGAACAACATCACTGACACAGCTCTTCGCCAAAGGTGTTTTCGCCAGAGTAAGTTATGTAAAGGAAGCCGTCCTCATCCTTGTGCTCCTCGTAGACGGCCGACATCAGTGCAGCGGTGGGTGGCAGGATCTCCTTTACAAAAATAAAGATAGCCTTCTCCGGGCTGAGCTTGATCCGCTTGCGGATGACATAGACAAATTGGCCGACTGTGAGGTCGGAAGGGACAAGGTACTTCTTCTTATCGATGGTTGCAATGTCGCTCTTCTCGACCTTTTCGCAGATGACCTATGTTAGCAAAAGGAGACAAAACACCAAATGGACAAAATAACGCAAGGATGTTAGTCAAAGCCGGTCGGGTTTCTTGTAAATTTGCAGGCAAGGCGGGGCATAATCAATATTCGACAAACAGGATGGGAAAAAGCCAACGAATAAATGGAAAAAAGCAGTTTGCCAGCAAGCCACCGTTTAAAGCGAAGGATGACTGCAGGATATAAGGGAGGGGGAAATAATCAATGAAATAAAAAGAGGATGGCCCACGTGTTAGTTGAACATGTGTATCACCTGTGTCACGCACGAACGTAGACAAGTGAACATCGAGGTTCAAAAAGCACTCGCTCTGCCTCCCTTCGAGCAGCGACGTATTGCGTCTGCCGTTCGCAAATGCGTGTGCCAGTTGGTGTGTACTTACGGGAATGCGGTCGGGGTACTTCTGCCGGATTCTCTCGGCCTCGGCCTTGCGCTTCTCTACATGACGGACAGTGGTGGTGGCACAATTAATGTCAGTATAAAGACCTTTTTAAAGAAAAAGAGTGTACGTTTCACAAAGCAAAGCACCAAGTGACTCCTGCAGCGCGTGTGGACTAGCAAGAGAAAAATAAAGACAATAAAACTTACCCAGAGGATGCTCGTCCTTAAACTTTGACCTCATTTTCAGTTGACAAGGAGTTGTTGCTGCTGTTGTGGGGTGGGCTTAATACAGTGTAGTGAACAAAAAATGCGAAATTGCAATACTGTGCGAAGCTGATGGGGCTTTCAAATGGAATAGAATAAAAATAGAAAATATATACTTTGCTGAAGCAAACAAAAATAAAAACAGTTATATAGAAAAGACAAAGATTGTATGCTGGTAAAAAAAAGTTAAATGCTGAAAGATTGCACAAATATAAAAAATAAAGGAAAAATAAAAACGGAAAGAAAACGAGGCGAAACGGGAATTATGTGTGAAGCGCGCAAAACCCCTTTGGAAAAGACTACACCCGCACGCCCATATGCACGTCTGCTGCTGCTGCATCACGCTTTTCTCCTTTTTAAATTGTACGCGATTCGCGCGGTGATTCGCGAAGGGCAGCTACAAAAAACCACGGGATCCGCCCCTGGAGCCTCATTTGCTCGCCAACTTTTTGCTTGGCAAAGCGGCAGCAAATTATAACTTGTATTGGTTGTTTTTTCGGCAGGAAAATGATTGCAAAAAAGCCTTTTCGTAGCAAGTATAATTGTTGTTTTCTGCTGCTTCTATTTCTGGATAAGTGGATTGAAACATGGGTCAAAGCACAAATGAATAGAGCTTTACACCTTTAGTTAATACGTATTTTAGAGGTAAATTAGATTGCTCTCATATCAGTCCAAATGTGTAATTAATGCGCATATTTATTGATAATTGGCGCGAAATATGTTACATCGCTGAATTTAAATAAATATAAAATGGGTACTCAATTACAGCTTATCATATGGCCTAAATAAGTGCCCCTCAGTGTCAACATAGATAACGTCGCTGATCTTGAAGCCATTAAAGCTAGTCGCGGCACACATAGTGTACGCACCCATCGTGTCAAATGTCAGCCAGTCACCAACTTGCAGCTCGGGCAGTTTGCCCGAACCGACAATACAGTCAATCGAGTCACAGGTAAGGCCCCAGATGCTGCTCTCAAATACAGCTGGCTCGGGCAGTTCTGGCCTGTCGACAAGGCGGCCATGGCGAGTCAGCACACGTGGTGTCGGGTGCTGATGATCAAACATGATGCAGTTGAAGCTGCCATAGACACCATCATTGACATAGTACATGAATGCAGGTGTGTCGGCGCAATCAATGCAGCGGCGGGCCACAACATTGACGGCCAGCGTGAAGGCTGATGCCACAAAGTAGCGACCAGGCTCGGCAATGACGCGCACATGAGCATACTCGCTGGGCGGAAAGTGCTGCTCCAGTGCATCGCCGAGCACAGCGGCAACAGTGGGGAAATCCAATCCGCTCTGGTCGCCACGGCCTGGGAATCCGCCACCAACATCCAGCACCGTCAGGTGCATTCCCAGCACTGATGCCTGGTCAAACACGCGGCGCGCGCGCAGTACAGCGTCGTTGAACGCAGACTCACTCTGGGAGCCGCTACCAGCGTGGAAGCTGACACCAATGACATTAACACCCAGCTGCTGGGCTGTGCGCAGAAGTGCCAATGTCGTGTCTGGCGCTGCGCCAAACTTGAGCCCCAGTTGGCATAGCGACCCTGAGTCGTCGGTAAGGATACGCAGCACGGCCTTTGCACCTGGGTACAGCTGTTGGATCTTGACCAGCTCGTCAGCATTGTCAAAGGTCATCATCTCGACGCCATTAGCCTTTGCAAATCGCACATGGGATGCTGGCTTGCATGGGTGCGCATAGATGATGTTGTGCGCACCAATGCCTTCATCCAGCACCTGCTGCAGCTCAGCCTTGCTAGCACAGTCAAACCCAGCACCCAGACGAGTCATCAGCTTGACAACCAACGGATCAGGATTGCACTTGACAGTAAAGAATGGCTGCACGCGCGGCAGCAGCTGCGTCCATTGCACAAACTGGCGCTGGACCTCGCACATGTCCCCTACAAAAAACGCATTTTTCGTGCCAGCATCCGTTGACATTTTGCGGATAGTCGATTGCACACTCTCACGCGATATCCATGTCTTGGAGCCCACGATATCCTTGATAATGTGTTTGAACGGCATGTCCAGTGGCATCAGCAGCAGTTGATCTGTCTCGGGTTTCTTTGTTATCTTCATTGGGAATAAAAGTGGAGAATGTCAGAATCGTGGTTGTTCGAATAAAGTTAGTCTTTAAAGATAATGTTTAATGATGAAATGATGAATTCACTGTGTTTGAAATTCTTAGATATTGGGAACTGATAGCAGCCATTATATAGTTTTTCAAATGAGAAACACACAATTTGGGAACGAGCGAGCAAGTATAACAAACAACATTAGCAGCAGTTCTGCCATAGTGCCGTTCAGTATTGAAAGTTTAGGTCAATTACGAATACACATATATAGCAGCGGATTCCAGTCAGCTAAAATTTGCCTTGTGATAATATTAACTACTGAATATTAATATTAACACTAATCAAAATGTAAAGCGTACTTGTAAGTATTATTGCCGCAGCAAGTTTATGCCGTGGCTTTAATAAGGTGTCTTGTGGATAAACAGGCGAATGCTATAATATCACAAGGCCATTCCATTGAGCCTGTGCAATTGACATTTTTGATATTTATGATATTAGGTAGCCATACTCAACATTTTGTATCTAAAGTTTATACTTGTTGGCTAGTTGCTGGTGAGATGATATCATATTTAGAATTTGTATAAAATACACATACACATACACATACATATCAAGTTGAAAAAGAAAATTTCAAGAGGACTCAGTTGACCATGTGGTTGGAATGTATATAATTAGTGCCGCCATTATTGCATTGATAATATTTGTATCATGGATCCAATAGATTATTTTTCCTGCGCATGGTCAAAAATGAAAATTTTAAATTAATAAGCAAATGTGGATTATTTGAAAAAGCAAAAATGTGGCATAGGAGGACCTAAAGACTGAACAAAAATCTATATAATCATTACTGAAATTTGGGGACAAAGATGAAAAGCAATCATTTGTAAATCGGGTGAAGCTTATTAACACATCTTAATTGTTAGCTAGAACATTCATAAAAGTATATATACACATTATATAATTTGTGGGCATGTTTTTTTGAGCACCATTATTTTACTCAAATAAGCTTATGTATACACACATATTACAGTCAGGGTTTGATTAAGACACATTGGCTTTGTCAAATCCTCGACTGTTTGAAGTATTGACAGCGAAGGAAACAATGCTTATTTGTTATATTTTGGCTACAGAGAAGAGCAAATATAAAGCGACGGAATAGAATGTGCCTTCATATGTTCTCATTGAAAAATAATGCTTCAAACTTCCAAATTTTAACTTCTTAGAATATACATATGTATATACCAACCAGATCGCCTAATGGCGTGGGCTTTAAAAATGGAACGTATATTTGACATGTCTTGGCTGGCCATGAATAAAGCCCTACTTGCTCTTAATATTTTATCAGCGCAAGTTGACTTGGTTGTCCAAATTGCCCGGTGCAACACTTTCACTCGTTTAGCACCACAATGTTAGAAAGTATAAAAAAATGATGCATTCAAGAATTAAAAGGAGGGGTACTAAGGCACTTGCCCACAACATTACCTAAAACAGTGCCCCCTCAGTGTCAACATAGATAACGTCGCTGATCTTGAAGCCATTAAAACGCGAAGCAGCACATATGGTGTACGCACCCATCGTGTCAAATGTCAGCCAGTCACCAACTTGCAGCTCGGGCAGTTTGCCCGAACCGACAATACAGTCAATCGAGTCACAGGTAGGGCCCCAGATGCTGCTCTCAAATACAGCTGGCTCGGGCAGTTCTGGCCTGTCGACAAGGCGGCCATGGCGAGTCAGCACACGTGGTGTCGGGTGCTGATGATCAAACATGATGCAGTTGAAGCTGCCATAGACACCATCATTGACATAGTACATGAATGCAGGTGTGTCGGCGCAATCAATGCAGCGGCGGGCCACAACATTGACGGCCAGCGTGAAGGCTGATGCCACAAAGTAGCGACCAGGCTCGGCAATGACGCGCACATGAGCATACTCGCTGGGCGGAAAGTGCTGCTCCAGTGCATCGCCGAGCACAGCGGCAACAGTGGGGAAATCCAATCCGCTCTGGTCGCCACGGCCTGGGAATCCGCCACCAACATCCAGCACCGTCAGGTGCATTCCCAGCACTGATGCCTGGTCAAACACGCGGCGCGCGCGCAGTACAGCGTCGTTGAACGCAGACTCACTCTGGGAGCCGCTACCAACGTGGAAGCTGACACCAATGACATTAACACCCAGCTGCTGGGCTGTGCGCAGAAGTGCCAATGTCGTGTCTGGCGCTGCGCCAAACTTGAGCCCCAGTTGGCATAGCGACCCTGAGTCGTCGGTAAGGATACGCAGCACGGCCTTTGCACCTGGGTACAGCTGTTGGATCTTGACCAGCTCGTCAGCATTGTCAAAGGTCATCATCTCGACGCCATTAGCCTTTGCAAATCGCACATGGGATGCTGGCTTGCATGGGTGCGCATAGATGATGTTGTGCGCACCAATGCCTTCATCCAGCACCTGCTGCAGCTCAGCCTTGCTAGCACAGTCAAACCCAGCACCCAGACGAGCCATCAGCTTGACAACCAACGGATCAGGATTGCACTTGACAGCAAAGAATGGCTGCACGCGCGGCAGCAGCTGCGTCCATTGCACAAACTGGCGCTGGACCTCGCCCAGATCTGCCACAAAAAATGCGTCTTCGGCGTCAGTCTTTGTTGCTGCAGCATATAGTGTCGAGGCCACGCTGCCGCGCGACATCTGCGCTCCGGCCGCCAGGCTGCCGCTGAGCTTGGCCGGCACATCCAGCAGCAGTGGCTGGTCTGCCTCAAATACTTCGGTTGAGATGTACATCAAAAATACGGGTGAGGAATAATAGAGTTGTTGTAGCTTTTGTTCTCAGAACGGCAGAGGGAACGCGGACGATGCCCAGGGAGGCGCACCGACAAAAAACCGCGACGATAGAGGCGATACGGGCGAGATTCTCGAGTCTGTTTTTGAAAGCGTGCTTCTCCGGTTGAGGAAAAACACTCTAGCAGGTCGGCGGTGAACGCTAACAGGCAAGATGTTAATATATATATATAAAACTACGAGGCTGCGAGCAAATTCGGGCAGGCAGTCAAGTAGTCAGGCAGTTGGGCTTTATACTCGGAAGAGGTGCAATACAGCAGTGCAGTTGGAGTAGTGGACGTTTTGGCTTGTGTTGAACGGAAAATCAGTTGGCTAGCAGGCTAAGCAAAAAAGAAAAAGTGAGAGTGAGAGTGAGAGTGAGAGAAATAAAGTCGATAGAAATAAAATGGAACAGAAGAAAGGGATCCAAAGGTGAAAACTATAGACTGGGTGTGAGTGATAACGTTAAATATGTAGTTTTTTCAGAACACCCAACTCAGCCTTGACACAACTGAGAAAGCATGAATAAATAAAATACAAAAACGTATCTTCGGCTTATTTCAAGGGCCATTCGCAGAATCCAACTGAAAAAAATACGAAAAAGTATCCGATTATTATTTTGCCTGCCTGAAAACGAGTCCGTGCCCAACATTTTTGTCCTGGGGCCGCAGTTCATTGGTGAGTAATTTTTAAACTGCCAGCGGATTGATCACCTCAAAACTAGCTTGTCACTCCCCACAACAGAAAATAAACAGGATCACTTCAAAAAATATAAACCATGCGATTTTGAAATTCATCACATCACTGAATCAATGGAAAATCATTGAACCAATGGGTTCGTAATTTTTAAGCGGAGAAATGGCCATTCGCGAATGGTCAGCACACGGGACTATCCCACAATGCTCTAATGCATATATACTAAGATAACAATGCCAGGAATTCTGCTTTTTGGTTAAATTTTGTTTTTGTTTATTTCCAGTCCCTATCGCATCATCATCCTCGATCACCAGCCAGCACTGCACTACAATCTGTCAGAACTGCCAGCAACTGTTATTATGACAACAAAGACAGGCAAAGCTAGCAGGCACGGCAACACCAGCAGCTGTGGACAATGACGCGCGATAGGAACCGGCTACATAAATAACAAAAATACGACCGAGACGACACCTATAAAACGAGCGACAACGGTAAATCACAATTCATTGTTGCCTTTGTAGTTGTAGTTGTCGTTGTGCTGGCCATGCGGGCTCGTTGTTTTCTGTAAAGTTTGCTCGCATTAATGACTGTCTTACTAACAGTTAGTAATTTTCCGAATTTTACACGCCCAAACAACGAATTCTGGGCGACGGCACACAACAAACGCATCGGCCATGACAGCATGATGACTACAATGACCATGATGACCACGTCGATTATGAATACAAAAACTACAACAAAGACATAAAAGTAGATAAAAGCAAGCATAAAAAATACTAATACTCTCAACAGGAAATAAGAGAAAAAACTATTAAAAAAGACAAAGAGCAGCGGAGGTTGTAATGCCCACTTAGACCGCCTTTTTATAGCAGAAAAATAGGTGGACACTCGTTAATTGGTCGGGATATAATACATTGACTGATTGATACCTTTTTTCTACTTGCTGTCTTGGTTACACAATTTATAACAGAGGTTCTAGCACACTCAAATAGCTCGTGACTCCAGACCACATAGTGTCGGGCTGACAATGTTTCTTGAAAACTTAAAATTGTATCGCTATGCAAAAGCAAAGACTAAAGCCGAAAGGTTAGCGAGGATGGCAGGCGTAAGAAATATGAAACACACTTCTTGTTCAAAATGGCAACGGCTACAATTATTTTCACTCCTTTTCATAGTATTCATGGCGCTTTTCGCCTTTTAAACGTTAAATGTTGATTAATTTAAGATGTAAAATATAAAATAAAATTGAATATTTGTGGGGAAAATTGAGCTTTTCCAGATATGGTGGTTCCAGTTTGACCCTGGCAAAAAAAAAGCTCACTGGAACGCTTACGTTTCGCAACACTCTAGTCCAGGACAGTTGCCTCAACTACCACGCACAGCACAATCCCTCGAACTCGGACATCAGCAACAATGTCCCCTCAATGGCTATATCAGCAGCGCTGCCACCCAACGCAAGGGAATTACTGTGAACAACTTATGTAGTTTTTTATTTTACTTAGTTATTATAATAATATTCGCACTAAGCTACTGTGTAAAAATTTTAAACGGTCCATCGACGTTTGGGTTGCATACGTCAATTATTTTGAAGCAGAGAGAGACAACGCAGTTGACTAGCTACATCCCACACAGCCCGCGCCTTCCATGCCACCAGCTACTGAAAAACAGAGGGGTCATTTGTGGTGCAGAATCCAAATTTCTACACCTTCCACTTGGTCAATTTCATCAAAAACCATGGACCCATGCCAGCATAGAGTTGCAGATCACTCAAGCACACAAACAGCGAGTATAGAAAGATGATCAGGCATCAGACATAGCCAGGCACCAGCAACCACAGCTGATTGTACAATTTGTGATACCGATGCCATCGGTGGCTCAGGCCAGTATAACTGGCTATTACAACTCAACAAGAGAAAAATTAATGGATATTCAGATCCCCATCTAAATATCTCCGATTATTGTCTCGAGACATGCTCAAGGCTCAAGGCTCAACGTGAATAACGAATAGTGTGTAATGAAATGTGTTTTGTTGATTTGATTTTTTGTAAACAAATGAAATTAAAACAAATTTTGTTTTGTTGCAAAAGAGGCTGGCGCTCCTGCTGGTCCTGCCCTGATGGCATTGTGTGTGGCAAACAGACGCAAGGCGCGCGTGGCCCAGCTCCTGGACCATTAATACGGTGCAAAGTTGTAGGAGCCCCGGCCACGGCCGCGGAAGCCACGCCCACGGGTCGGATAGCCGTATTGGCCACGGCCACGGCCACGGCCTCTGCCGCGGTTCATGCCCGGCACGTTGGTGCGCTTGGGGTTGACCTTGAGCGCCCTCCCGTGCAGCATGGATCCGTCCAAAAGCTGGGACTTTGTCACAGCATCTGTCGTCGCAAACTCGACGTAGGCAAAGCCCTTCGGGTGCCCTGTAAACTTGTCGCACAGAATGGTAACCCGGTTAATAGAGCCACTGCCCTTGAATTGGTCCTGCAGCTCCTCGGGCGTCGTCACGTAGTCCACGTTGCCAACGTAGATTGACCGCGAATCAACGTCATCCGCGTCGGCTGTCTGGCTGTTTTCGGTGGGCTCCTTGGACAAGTTCTCCTCGAGTTCACGCAGGCGCTGGGCCTCCTTCTCCATCTCAAGCATGCGCTTTTGTAGCTCCTCCAGCTCAGGATCAACAATTCCATCGAGTCCTCCGTCTTCGTTGGCAGTGGCAGGGGTGCTGTCCTCGACCACAGGCGTCTCGTCATAGTCTACCTGCTCGGTGTGCTCTGTGTAGTTGATGCTGGTGTTGTTTTCGTCTGCCATCTTTGAAAATATAGCGGCGTCTAAAGATAAGGTAGGTTTAGTCGAGCTGTTCAACCAAAAAAATATGTGTATACGGGCGATAGAAGAATATAGAAATAGAAAAAGAATAACTACAATGTCTCTAAATTGAAAAAAGCAAAGAATATAATTGAAAAGGCAAACAGCAAAGGAAAGGAAAGAAAAGAAAATGAGAGCGAGTAAAAGCGATCGGGAGTTCTGCAATTTTAGTCTCTTTTTAAATTGGGCTCAAAGGCAGATAAAAAATTAACGTCCCAAGACCTTAAGCGAGGGCCACAAGCGGCAGCCCTATGGCGCGTGCACGTGGCAGCTGAGTCTGCATAGCACCGTAACTAATAATCATGCCCTGCCAATTTTAAGGGAGTACTCGTTGTGAGAAGCAAGTTAAGGTGAACACACTCATTTACTGCAAAAATTCTTGTATTTTTTAAAAGATTATTTAATTTTTTGTGTTGACCGTTGTGCAACAGCAGCCACAACACACAGCCAGGAACCGAGCGCCGAACCCCAGCTGGCTAGTAGCCCCCGGCGTGGTGGTTGCCAGGGGCAGAACCAGGGCCAGGCTGGTCGGGGTGCTGATGCTGATGCTGATGTTGGTGCTGGTGCTGGAACTGATGCTGATGCTGATGTTGGAGCTGGTGCTGCTGCTGCTGCTGGTGTGGGTGCTGCTGCGGGTGTGGAGCACCATGCATCATGACAATACCGGGCGGCGACGCAGCGTAGGCCTGCGAGGACGTATACTGCGGATAACCCATTGGCAAGGGCACCGGCATCTGCTGCGGCGCGTAGCCCTGCGGAGGGCCTATGTACGCGCCAAAGCCCATAGGCGGCACCATGCCCATATGCACCGGCGGGCCCGGCAGCTGGGCGTACATCATGCCGGGGCTATCGGCGCCGGCGCCAGAGCCCGGCCGCATATGCTGGGGCTGGTGCTGATGCTGGTGCTGGTGCGGCAGCATGGCCGGGCCCATCTCGGGTGTCGTGGCCACAAGCGCTGAGCCGCTTCCCGAGCCGCTACCCTGTACGTGAGGGAGCGGACCCATCACGGGCGAGCGCCCGTCACCGACCATGGCGGATGGTGCGTATGGACCAGCGCTGAAGCCCGGCTGCATGCGTGGCGCGGCGCCGGGTGGCATCATCGGCATATGTGGTGGGTACTGGTACGGGCTGTAGTAGCCAAAGCCGTACTGGTGCATGTACGCCTGCTGGTACATCATCGCCTCGGGCTCGTCGCCGACAAACTGGCTGCGGTACGTGCGCTGCCCAAACGGCCACGTCGGCCCGGTGTCTCTGTCTCTGTCGTCGCTGGCGTCAGAGGGGCGGAACACCCCGCCCCACAGCGCAGCTGCCGCCCTTTTAAGAACTCGCCGACCAAAGAACGGATTGAACTCGCTAGTCCCAGCCGCGGGCGATGCGACACTCCCGCCACCAAGCTTCGGCACAAAAGGAGGGGCGGCTGCGCTGGGCTTGAACGAGGATGCCTTTGCATTGAACTTGAATGATGCTGTTGCCTTCTTGTCGCTGCCCTCGGCATCGGGCTGCTGCGACTGCGGCTGTAGCTGTTTGGGCGCGGGCGCGGGCATCGGTGTTAATGTCAGCTTAGGCTTTTCACTGGGCAGCGTGTCAGGTTTCTTCGGGGGGCTACTTGGCGCTGGCGCTGGTACGGGCATTGCTGTAGCTGTTGTAGGTGCTGCTGCCAATAGTGAAACCGCCTTTGCTGCTGGAGAGGCCAATTTTGCCGCCGTAACAGATTCTGGCGCCTGTGGTTGCGCTGCTGCTGGTGCTGCCGGTGCTAGTGCTGGTTCCGACATCCGTGCCGAATTCAATTTCAAATTCGACTCTGGCGTGCCCCCCTTGCGCCTTCCCTCACTACTCGGCGCTGTGTTGCCGGATGATGTCGAGCTCTCAGAATCGGACCGCTGCAGCGACTGCTTCTTCTTGACGCCAATAATCTCAGCCAGGTCCTCGGGCATAGGCGTGTGCAGCTTGAAAGACTTTTGGAACTCCTTCAATTCCGACATGCGTGTCTGCCGCAGCGCCATTTTGTGCTGCTGTATGCGCTCGCGCTCCGAATTGAGTTTTTCTGTGATGTCGGCCATTGGCTTGTTGAGCGCCGCGGCGTCCGTGCGGTGCTTCAGCCCGCGGAGATTGGCCAGTTTGCCGCCTGAGCCAATATTAGATGGCTTGGACAGAGCGGTGATTGCTGGGTCGCCAGCCAAGCTGGGCGACGCGGCATTGCTGCTCGCTGATGCCGGCGTGCCAGGCGCTATGACTGTGGCTGTGATTGTAGTTGTGGTTGTGGCTGTCGCTGCTGCATCGCTCGGCTTTTGCAAAGAAGAGTGGCCAGTCATGACGATGTTGAGCTTGGCCAGCGCTGCCGCTGCCACCGCATTGTTTGGCACCGCGGACGCGTTGGCCTGTGCTGCACTGGCAGCCGGCGACGTAGACGAACGCTGAGACTGGGACTGAGACTGAGACTGAGACTGGGGCGCCTCGGTGTTCTCGGTGCTCTCGGCCTTGCTTAACGCAGGCTGCTTGGCTGCGGGCGCCGTGTCGGCCTTGCCACGCAAGTAGGGTGGCACGTACTTTCCGGGCGCCCCCGATGGCCGGAGCACTGCGCCGTACCTGTCCTCCTCGTCCATCACGCCGCTTTCATCACCCGCCACCTCCTGCCGCTCCTCAGCCACGTGCGAGTTTGCAAATGGCGTGCTCTGGATCTCCTGCGCAATGCGGATGGCCTCGCGCTCACGCTCCTTGTAGTCGGCGCGCGTGCGGTCAAGTTTTGTCGTGTAGATCTCCTCGTCAAAGTCCGTCGTGAGCCCAAACAGCTGCTCGTTCGTCGCAAACTGATCCCAACTCTGGCTGCCTGCCGCCGGGTGATCCAGTCCGCTTTCGAGCCCGCCCAGCTCGACGCTCTCGTCGGGCACCCAGCGGTGAAGCTCGCGCGCAGCAATCTGGCTGTCCATACGGCTGATGTCTGCATCAGTCTTAAAGCCCGTGCGCGAGCTTTCCTTGACACTGTGCTCTGCAAAAGCAGCCGCGCCGCTGATAGACAGGCAGTCGCTGCCGGTTACTACCAGCGTATCGACAGGCGGGGTCGCCCTGCTGCTGTCCTGAACATATGCATACCTTAAGACCACGCTCTGCGCGTCATTCGGATTGATTGAGTCGAGGACCCCGACGTACGACTGCCCGCCGCGCGTTTCGACTTTGACCTGGCTTCCAACCAAAAATGACATGATAAACAGCAACCGCTGGTGCATAGCCTCAACCTGGCCGGGCTCCTCACCCTCTATCAATCCGCACGATTCTGCCAGAGCAGAGCCAGCTGGTGCCTCCTGTATCTGCGCCCGACCCCTGAGAGTTCCGGCACCGCTGCCGCCATTGATGCCAGTGGCAGCATTTCCCTTGCCGTTACTGTTGCCACCCGTGATTGCACTAAAGCTGCGGTTGGCTGGACCCAATGCCAAAGCTGATGCCGACATTGAAATCGCGCTGCCTGTTGCCTGGGAGTTTTTTGCTGTGCCGGAGGTGGCGCTGGAGCTTTCCTGCGGACTCTTTGATGCACGGTTCATCTGAGGCGGGCCGGAGCTCCATCTGTTGGACTTGCCTGCACGCGAGCCACCAAGCTCGTTGTTACTACACGCAGGTCAACATATTCATGTTCATGTTCGTGTCTATGACGATGGTTAGTGTTTACTTGTAGTGCAATGTAATCTGAAAATAAAATAAACTCTTGCAATTCTGGTTCTCTTTAGTCACAGATGAGCGCAAAACAGAGCCTGCAATTAAAGTGGGAATTGCGAGGCTGCATTCTGGCAGCAAAATACTCACGCTTTTATCCCGCGCGTTTTGTCGCTGGGTGCTGTCATTCGTTCTACCTTTATGTACTTCGCGTGTGGTGATACTAGGCCAGATGCAAGGAAAGGACGAGCTGAGCTACGTATGCTGGAAAATAAGTGTGTTTGTCCAGGCGTTGTCGTCGTCGTTGACCAAACTCGCTTTTGCAAAATAAAATAATAATAAAGTAGGAAAAAGAAAAAGCTTGAAATGGACGGAAAGAAAGAAGCGAGAAAGGGGGGAAGAAAGAATGAATCGGTAAACGGGCGACGATGCTGCTTGTAGTGCAAAGCCGATTATATCTTGCTTCCGCGCCATCCCTCCCTCTTTGTGGCTGGCTGGCAGGCTGGCTGGCATGACTGCCTTGGTGTACTGCCGTTGCATCGCTGCAAAGCATTGTTTTACAGCACGTGATGCTGTGCAGCGCCATGGCACGGCGGGTTACCAATAGAGAAAAGCTATAAAACGGTTGCATCAAAGATATATGACAATTCTGCACTTTGTAACTTTGTAATATTTCATTATTTCTTCAGGCTGAAGCATTGGTTGGGGTCTGTGGAGGAAACGCGTTGTATTTATCATTACTGCTGCTGCTGCGACTCGTCCTTGGCCGGAACCACCTGCGCTTTGAATGATGCCTGACCAGCGTATATGAGCTTGACCACGCATCTGTACTCGCCAACGCTCTTAATCTTGTCATCCATGCTCAGCGCGTCCTTGTCAATTACAATCCCATGCTCTTCAGCCAGCGCCTTGATAACGTCCGTCTTTGCCAGCGAGCCATAGATTGCCTGCACGCCCTCCTCGGCGCCACCATCTGCGGCAACAACAACCTTGCGCTCAAACACAAGCGGCTGGAGCTTCATAATCAGGCCTATGGTCTCCTGGTTGCTCAGTGCCATCGAGTGCACCTTCTGCTGCGCTTCAACGTGTGTCCTGGATGGTGCTGTTCCAGACTCCTTTTCCACAGCCTTGGTCCGATCCAGAGGCCCCTCACGCGTAAGCACGTACTCCGCCATCCGCTTTGGATACAGCTCATGCCGCATATACGCCTTGTTCACCTGGATCACCGAACCAGCAGAGCCAACGCGCGGGATATCCTTGAGCAAGGTGACGGGGATCTTGCTCTTCTTCTTCATCCCCCGCTGTATGACCAAGACGGGCTGCCGAGTCTGGACAAGCGTGCGTGTCAAGCAATTCATATTTATTAATAAAGGAAAGGTGCAAGTTTGGGGGTTGAGGTTGAAATCCGCGCGAACGAGTGAATGGCAGCGCCAGAAATTCAAAAAGTATTTTTAAAAAAGTATTCCAAACCAATGCGTGAATAGAAGGGAGAAAGCGCCTGAGTTCGCGAATATGTGCTTGCTCGTATAGGTTGATGGGTGCGTGCGCTGATAGTCAAATCGATCAAGGCAAGTGGTGCAAGCAGAAATAAAAATTATAATCAGCGGATTTAGCCGCAGTGATCCAGCAGCGACGAAGAAGAAAAAATGCAAAAAAAATGTGCGTGCGAGCAATACCAGATCAAGCACAAAATTTTCCCCTTTACTTGGTCCTTGCTTCCTTCGCTTGGTTCATTTGTTACGCAAATTTATTTCACGCATTCCCAGAGGAATTCCCTTTCGCTTTACGTATTTTTTATCAAGCGCGCTTGCCTTCCACTCGTATATATTATTTCCTGCCCGGTTACCCACGCTCGCAAACGACTGAACGACCTGCTTGGAGGCATTATAAAGCGACAAACATGTCTGGAAACGGCGATAAAGTCGTTCTCAAGAGCTGGTAAGTGTGCCCCCGACCCACCTGCCTATTTGGGCTTTCCGCCCGAATACAAATGCCTTTTTGTGTAACCCAGTCTTACTAATGCGTGCTGTTCATTTGTACTCTCATTTTGCAAACCGAATAGCTTTGACTGTGTAAAGTCAATCGAATCCGTGTACACTGGAGGCTGTGTGGCAATCGACAAGGACGAGTCCCGGCTTTTCACTACATGCAACGAGGACATTGAGGTGCTTGATCTCAGCACCGGCGCAAAGGTGGCAGAACTGAAGGGTGATACAGAGATTGTCACATCGTTTGCAGTAAAGCCCGACGGCACGCACCTTGTTGCCGCGAGCCGCAGCCAGCTTATCACCATCTGGGATCTATCAACTTTCAAAACAGTGCGGTCATTCAAGGCACACGACGCGCCAATCATCACGATGGACATTGACCAGACATCCACTCTAGTGGCCACAGGCTCGGCTGACAGCACAGTCAAGGTCTGGGACATCGACCACGGGTACTGCACACACAACTTCAAGGGTCATGGCGGCCTTATCACCTCGGTAAAGTTTCACCCGAGCAAGGACAAGCTGTGCCTGGTGTCTTCCAGCGACGACGGCATTATCCGCGTGTGGAACCTCAAGACAGGCAAATGCGAGTCGGTGCTTGAGTCACATGTGAGCGTAGTGCGCTCAATCGACTTTACCCAGGACGACGAAGGCCAGCACATGATTACCGCTGGTCGCGATAAGGTCATTAATGTCTGGAACTGGAAGCGCAAGTCCCTTGTGCGTACGATTCCTGTGTATGAGACTATCGAGGCCGCTGGTATTTTGGCAGCAGGGACCGAAATTGGCTTTGGCAACAAGAACACGCGCGTAATCTACAGCGGCGGCGAAAATGGCACCCTTCGGCTGTGGGACATGGACAGCGGCGAAGAGCTGTTTGTACAGACCAAAGAGCTCAATGCAAAGCACGCCTTTGTTTCTGTGCTGTACCTACCCCAGGCTCAAAATCTCGTGGCGGTCACCAATGACCAGAACCTGCTGTTCTATGGGGTCACTAAGCGACTCGAGCGGGAGCGCCAGATTGTGGGCTACAATGAGGAGATCATCGACATGGCATACGTCGGGCGCGATCAGAAGTATTTGGCGGTGGCAACAAACACTGAGCAGCTCAGGGTCTATAACACGAGCGATCTCAACTGCGAACTGGCATATGGCCACAAGGACATTATTCTTTGTCTCAGCGTGCACAGTGGGTGCAGCATAATGGCGACAGGTTCTAAGGACAACATGGCAATGGTCTGGGTGGTTAACATGAGCGCACCCGCCAACCGGCGTGTGACGTGCGTTGCCACCGCACTGGGCCACACCAAGGCGGTGGGCGCGGTCTGCCTGGCGCAGGGCGCAGAGTGTCCCTTTATGATCACCGGCAGCGAGGACCGTACTGTCAAGATGTGGGACCTGTCGCCCCTACGGGCAATTATTGACAACCCTGAGAGTGCCGTGGCAGCTATTAGCGAGTCGGGACCTATAAAGCTGCGCTCCCTATACACATTCCAGGCCCACGACAAGGATATCAACTCCATCTGCGTGGCGCCCAGCGATACTATTTTTGCCACAGGCTCGCAGGACAAGACAGCCAAGGTGTGGGACGTCGCCACAGGCAAGCCCTTGGGCACCCTTCAGGGCCATCGGCGCGGCGTGTGGAACGTTGCATTTTCGCCTGTCGACCGGGTGATTGCGACGACCTCAGCCGACCGCACAGTAAAGCTGTGGTCTCTGTCGGACTTTGGCTGCCTCAAAACGCTGGAGGGTCACACCAACTCGGTGCTCTGCATTGAGTTTTTGACCAAGGGCACGCAGCTGATGACCACCGGTTCAGACGGCCTGATCAAGCTGTGGAACATTAAGGACGCTGAGTGCGTGCTAACGCTGGACAAGCATGAAAACAAGATCTGGACCCTTGCCAAGCAGCAATCGGAGGAATTTGTAGCCACCGGCGGCGCTGACTCGACCATCTACATTTGGAAGGACACGACGCAGGACGAGATTGAGCGCCTGCATAAGGAAGATGCCAAGCTGCTCGAGCAGCAGCAGGCCCTGGATAACTTCCTTGCAGCCAAAGACTACCGCAACGCCATCCTGTTGACGTTGTCTCTCGACCAACCCCATCGCTTGCTCAACATTTTCCGGGACGTGATGACAGCCGCTGAGCACCGCCACGCCCTGTCATCCGAAGATAGTGCCGATGCTGACGCTCAGGACGCCAAGCGTGCGATCATGGGTGCCCATGCTGTTGACGAGGTCATTGGCACGCTGGCGCCTGACCAGCTCGAGCGGCTGCTGGGCTATGTGCGCAACTGGAACACCAATGGCAAATTCGCCCACATCGCCCAGGCAGCGCTTTACTGCATCCTCACTCAGTACACATCGAAGGACATCCTCGCACTTCCGTCGGCAAAGGATCTGATAGCTGCCGTGCAGCCGTACTCCGAGCGCCACTTCAGCCGCTTTGATGGCCTGTTGACCGACTCGTTTATCATCGACTACACGCTGCATGCCATGGACTCTGTTCACCCTGCTGGTATGGAAGCTCTGACCATTGGCGACAGCGACAGCGACGGCGAGCTGTAAAACAGACTGTGGGCGTGTGTCTAGGTCTGGGTCTTGGTATGTGCCAGTGCCAGTGTTAGTGTCTGCTAGCATTTTTTAAAATATTACCATAAATAACAACTTGTATCGAGCTTGCTCTTGTTTCTCGAGTTTGTCATGTTCGATTCAGCATGGCACCTGTTAAACCTGTTCTATTATCGAATTATAAATATTTAATTCACTTTCAATAGTTGTTAGATGTTGCTGATCCCGACTCCAGGCCATTAGAGGTTTTGGTATTTATCTCGACAGTCTGATCTATCCCAGTATCGCCCCTGTGCAGCGATTTGAGCAGGGGAATCCACTCCAGGGACTGAGAGACTTTATCGCGCGGCAGGATGATATTCAGATCGCGTTCGATGTTAGCGACAACCCGATCATATTCGGCATAGGTCTCATCATAAACACGCTTTTGCAGCGGTTGCAATCGACGCTTGTATGCCGGTGGCTTCTCCTCAGTAATCCGACGCTGTTTGTGCAGATCAAGTACGGCCGTGGCGAGTCTGCGCTCGACCGAATCTAGCTCTCGCGCCAGCTTGAGAAAGCCCAGTGTGTTGTACCCCCGCTCGTAAAGCGACTTTAGATCGTCGGCCGCATGTGTTGCGCTTTTGTTTTCGTTAAATCCCTGGCGGATTTTCCCTAGTATCGCAACTGTTGGTTGGCGCTTCGCCGACACAACTCCGGGTGCTGCCCGCGCAAGCTCGCGGTACAGAGTGCGCCACTTGGCACCATTAATTGACGCGACCATTATATACAGGATTGAATAAAATCGATGACAAATAAAAACTGTTTTTTTGGCTTCCGTGCTGCTCTGCGCAGGTGGTATGGCCGGTGGAACTGAGAACACCAGTTTTAAAATATTAGGGGCGACTTTGCGCGTGACTGCAGCTAAAAAAATGGACTTGCTTTTTTTAGGCACTCATATTGCTTTCCAAATATTTCTGCGCATATTAGCCCTGCCCCCAACCAATACATTAACTAGCATACCTATTCTTTCTTTTTGTTTGCTACTAAATAAATAATTAATGCAATGCGGCGCAACACGCAATAGCTGCGACGTGCATTTATTAGCGCTATGCAATCGGTGCATATACAAATAGGTGAATTATATGTGCAAGCAATGTGGATATCACTTGTCAAAGGGATCACGCTCGATCTTTTTTCAGGTTTTCCTCATTAACGCGCACTACCTTTTAACGAAATGTAAAGGTAAGTGTATAAACACAATCTCGAAGGTCCTCTCAATGGTTGAGGATTTGTTACTATGTATTTTCAGACATATCCTTTGCAAATCCATTTTGCAAAGGGTGATTCTTTGTTCCTTTGCGCCCCAGACCGAGTGAAGTCACTTTAACGCTCTTCACTGCCTGAAGATCATGTTTGCAAACGCGAACGCGAACGCGAACGCAATACGAGCCACTCACTCACACGCGCACATCTCTTTGCCCACTTTCTTTTTCATTTGCATGGCATTTACATGCTGGTCCGCGACACCAGCCAATATCTTTTTTTGACAGTCGTGCAGTCAACATGGGCAAGTATGGATTACTTTACGTATTACAGCATTTATATTTTCCTATTATTCGGCCCTAGACTGTGTTAAGCCACACTGGGACATGTACAAGTGCCGGAATTTTGTCTATTTAAACCACAAGAATCCCCTGGTCAGCTTGCTTCAATACTTCACCAATACCCACGTCTCGCAACTTCAAAACCCTGTCTTTGACTCACCTTAACATATTTAGCATCTGAAAACACCCCTCACAATGCGTTTAGCACTCACCATCCCATTCCTTGCCATAACCGCCATGGCAAAGTGCGCTGTGATTGATGGCGGCAGCCAGCCATCCACGACTGTACCCCCATCGTCCACAGCATACTGGTTTAACCAGCCCATTGACCACCTTGGCTTGAACAACGGCACCTGGCAGCAGCAATACATGTTCAATGCCACATTCTACAAGCCTGGTGGCCCAATTTACATACTCACACCTGGTGAGGCTGCCATTGGCACATACTATACTGATAAAACCTACTTTACCAACCTCGCAGAGCAGACAGATGGCCTGGTTGTTGCCGTTGAGCACCGCTTCTATGGCCAGTCCAACCCCATGCCCGATCTCAGCGGCCCCAGCCTCAAGTATCATACCATTGAAAACACATTGGAGGACTTTGCTGCATTCATCCGTGTTGCCAAATCGGACCCAGACAATGTCTTCCCTGTAACAGTCAGCCCCAACTCAAAGGTCGTGTTCGGTGGAGCCTCCTATGCAGCATCTATTTCTGCGTGGATGCGTGCCACATATCCCGATATTGTGGATGGTGCCTGGGCATCCTCGCCACCTATCCAGTATAGATACGAGAACTACTGGCTTGATCAGAGCTGGGGAAAGCACCTTGCCGCACTCGGATGCGCCACTGAGATGGCCCAGGCAGTCGACGAGCTTGACGAGGTTATGCTTTCAGGTAATCAGACAGCAATTGATGACATGCAAGCCCACTTTGGCTCGCCCCAGCTTGCTTCGCGCGACTTTGCAGCATTGATCTCAGCAATAATCACCATCAATGCAAAGGCGGGAGTATCCACGGATTTCGAACCCACGCAGTACACAGTGTGCGATTTCTTTGATAACAGCCGCTCCAATCTCGACTCATATGCCCTTGCAGTTTCCACCCTTATTGACTGGCTGGGTCTGAGTCAACAAACCTTGACTCAGATGGCCGACACAACGCTTGGCCTGGACAACTATGCCCTGGGGCAGGTAGCCCGCGTATGGTACTATCAGTCGTGTGCATGGTATGGTGACTGGCAAGTGGCTGCACCTGCCAGTACTGGACTTCCCATGTACCGCTCCCGTCTAGTCGACTTGGAATATTACACGCCAAACTGCAAAAATAAGTTTGGCAACGATATGCCCGACCGTGTTGACTCTGAGGGATTCCATAACAAATGGTTTGGCATTCTTCAAAATGTTTCCAAAATTTACTACACTGCTGGCTCGCTGGACCTTTGGCGTGCATCGTCTGCTACCCCCAGGGGAGGAACCTTCCTTCCGAACACAACTCTGTCGCCGACATATCTGATTGACGGCGCTACCCATGCGCAGGACATTTCCGCTCCCTCAGATAATGATCTGGACAGCGTGCAGCAAGCTCGCGATATTGGCAATGCACTGGTGCAGCAGTGGATTTTGTAAGCGTGCCCTTACCAAGTCAAGCACTTGCAAGCAGATGCGTGCCATCAATGTTGGGAAGGGATAGAGCGGATGCTTCAGTGCAAGAATTTTCTATTTGTAGCAACTTGCTCAATATATGTGCGGCGCATCATCCACATTTAGATTTTTGTGCTGTGTGCTTTATAATATACAACTTTATTTATACAAAATCCTATCTGGAGCCTTGACCCAGCCATCGGCCCCAATTGATGTCCACATCCTCTGTGCCCGCTGGACTGGTGGAACACGCTCAACATAGGCAGACTTTAGGGTATGCAAGTATTGATGGTTGTTAGTATAAAACTGGTGTGAGGACTCCAAACTCGTCACAAACGTGGGCAGCGGCTGCGTCTGTATTTTTTTGCTTTCAAACAATAACAGGTTGTCAGCCAGCCGCTGCTTCTCCACTAAAGGCCAATGTGCACTTGCCTTGGGCTGCTTGTTTGAGGGCGCAGCGCTGTTTTTGCTATTAGAGGATAATTTATGCAGGTTCTTAAATACTGCCTTGCAACAGCTAATAATCCTGGCATGCGGCTGGTCAATGCTGCATGTTTCTTGTGTGCTAGCGGTTATTATACTAGTTAATGTAGAGCTTGAAGCAAATGCGGACAGAGATATGTCTTGTAACAAAGAGGTACTCGTAGCAGCACACTCAGTGCCGTTTTCTGACGCCGGGTATGGCATATTGCCGTTGTCGTCATTGTTGGCATCGTCATCATCATGGTATGTGCTATTTGTATCGCTGCCCCTAGAGCAGCTGCTGTCTGTGCGGGCCTTGTACATTGCTCGTATGCGGTCGCCCGGCTTTTCATTGTATTTAACACTTTGAAGCCGTAATTTCAGCTGACTCGGGGCGCTGCGCTGAAGCTCATTGGGTGGTCTACGCTTTGGACACAAGCACTGTGCGTGGCACGCAGCATGAGATGATGTGGTATCTGGGGGCTGTTCGACCGAAGAGACATCATTGTTTTCGTACAAGCACGGAGTCAAGTTCATAAATTTTAAATAGCAGGATGCCTATATAAATATATAAATATACTATATAAAAAGTTTACATACGATAACAACAATTATATCGTGCTGGTGTGTGTGGAAATATTATATCCAACGCCCTGTGTGTTTGTTTATATATGCCTGCGCGCAAGTAAAGGGCAAGTTGTGTATTTTCTGTATTTTCCATTTGTACAGCACAAGCGCAAACTCCACACAGATTATAAAAGTAATGTGTGCCTCAGTGCTACCGTTAAAACCCAGACTTGTCAACTTTGTTTCACAGAAATCGTGAATGCTTACACCTGCAGTCCATATAAAGCGCGCAAATGGTATTGACACAATGCACAGTAAAAGTAATTTTCAATTTGACATGTAGCCACATAATCGTCAAGGATATCAGCCACTTTGCGCCAAAGTTTTAAGAAAATATATGACCCCATGTACAAACAGATGAGTCCTCATCTTTTTCGGCATTTGGCTTAATTAGTAATACAAATGTAAATGTAAATAGCTACTGCTGCGGACTCTGAGTGTGTTGCTCTTGCAGCTGTCGTTTGCGTTTGGCCGACTCCTTGAGCTTCTCCCATCGCTCACGGTACTTGCTCACCTGTGCTTTCTATAATTTTTGCTGGCAAACAGACATAAACATGCGCAGTACACATTAATATAATTTTATAGTTATCCGCAGTACAACTAACAAACTGCACACTGCATACTGCAGTTTTCGTTTGTACTTTGATTGTAGTGGCATAAGCAATTGGCAGCACACCTTACCTGCTTTGAATTATCCAGCGACAACGTATCCAGCTGGGACTTGAGCTGCCTTATCACCAATTCGTTTGCGGCTGCGGCCCCGCTGGTGGGGGGTGTTTGAGCGCGTCGATAGACTGGTGCAGGCTCGTACTTCCGCGGCAGGGACACAGCATTTGCATGTCGGTGGAACTCCTCGCGAAAATTGAGAATGCTGCTTTTAAGCATGTTGTTCTCTTGGGCGGCAGACTCGAGTGTACGAATGCGCTCGTTAAGCTGCCTTGCCAAGGACCGGAGCTTCTGGTTTTCTTCCAGCAATGCATGCAAACGAACATTGGTGTTGGTAGTATCACTTACGTCGCGCAGCTCCTCGGCACTGGTTATTGTCCCGACTAGTTCAGTTGTCACAGCCGCCACATTATCTGTCAGAGTTGGCTCTCCGCCAGGCTCTTCAACTTCTTCGACAGCTTGCAGGGGCGTTACAACCTTGGGTGTGTTAGCAGCCGTGGTGTGTGCATACATACTGGCGCCCTGTTCAGGATTGGAACCAACAAAATAGAACGACTCCATAATCCCATGTGGCGGAGATGAGCTTATATGTGTGTCATTATTCATGCCCACTCTGGTTTCAAGAATGCGCTGGCCTGAGGGGAGAAGTGGCCTAGTAAATGCCACTGGATCCGCCAGCCAGTTTTGCATATACTGCCAAAAGCTCTCAAACTCGCTCTCTTCGTTTTGGCTCTGTCTTGCAAAATCAGCAGCCGCGTAAATGGACTCATACAGGCCTTCTCCGGCTGGAAGAGCAGCAGCAGAATCACCAGCAGCATCGCGCTCCGTCTGGAAAGACAAGTCGGTCCTGCTGGCAGATATTCCACGCAACCCCTGCCTCCCGAGTTCACGCTCGCAATGCTCTGCCCACCGCACATGCTTGTTAACAAGTGTTGTTAAGGACAGCATTGCAACGGGATCATGGTCAAATAATGTAATGCTTCTGTAAATCTCCGCTGCGCGCCTATAAGCCTGTGCCGCCGAGCTCCATTCATGGTTGCCCTCAAATTCAGACCCCTTTCGGGAAATTCGATTGGCCTCTTCCATTTGCAATTTGCGTAATAAAAACTAATTAAATATAAGACAATAACGTGATCAATCAGTTGCAATAAATTTGAGAAAATAATAATGTGATCATTAAAATGGTGTCTGTCTGATATAATACAGTAGGGGAATAACACGCGTGATTAACATATACTTATTTTGAAAACATACTTTGTGTCATATTCATTCAAGTGCCAAAGATGCGATGGTAAACATAGCATTAACGCTATTTATAAAATTTTAATTTACCTGCTTTTTTACAATCTATACATCTAATGCTGATATGCGAAGTCCAATATAACACTCCCAGCAGCCCATGGTTCTAGCACTGACCTGTGAATACAAATACTGTTTATTTGTAAGCAAAATTTTAACATTTTATACCAGAGGAAAACAATATTCGGCAAAGATATTCAGTGACAACTTGTAACAAAATAACAGTTCAGCTTGCTATTAATAGTCGATTAATGGATCAATCCCTGGTATGGTGCCCAAGCCACACTCCGGGCCATTATTCCCATCTTCAAGCACCAAGATTATCAAGATTGTTTTACAGCTGCAATGACTTCCTGTGACATCAAAAATAGGGCTGGTTCACGTGACAGAGTAGACATGAAATATGTTTATATTTCATGCGCACAGCGATTTCTGAATAGTGGGCTCTTTAGCTCTTCTCATAGTCTCATTTCCATTAACATATATTATAACCAGCACAATTCCTCATTACAAATTACCAGACTCAGACATGCGGGAATATTGCATACGAGCAATATAAATAGTAGAGTTATACAAATGATTAATGCAGTTACTCTTTAGCTTTCTTTTAGTTCATCTTAAATAATACTTTTTATCATAACACTTGGTAGCACCTCCATACACACGCACACATTTTTGTGCATACTTTTGCTCTTATACTTTTACTTGCAGCGTTTTCTTTGGCAAGTATTCTCAGACTACTTTGGCATTATTATTTTTATTTTATTTATTCTATTTTTGTTATTATTTTACATCCCATCTCTGCATCATGACAGACTCTAAAATGCCGGTCACTACTGTTTGCACACTCGTTCCACATGCTGTAACTGTACTGGATGAGCTCACGCCATCCGATTATGCTGCATTTTCCAAGCTCATGATGCACATTCCACCTTTTCACGGCAAGGTGGAGGAATATCCTATTGCCATATAGATAAAGAGTGTGGAACGCCGGTTTACACAATTAGATGTGGCCCATACAAAGCATAAGGCAGATCTTGTGTGCATGTATCTTTCCTATATAATTGCAGCTGAGTGGGGAAATTACCTTGAGAGTTTGGGTGCACCTGGCCCTGTGTAATGAGAATTGTGTTGGTTATAATATATATTAATATAAATGAGACTACAAAAAAGCTGAAGAGCTCACTATTCGGAAATCGCTGTGCGCATGAAATATCATAAACACATTTCACACGTCTGCGCTGTCACGTGACTCGGCCCCCATTTTTGATGTTACATCCTGCCACCTTTAGTGATCTAACATCTTATTTGGAGATAATATTCGAGATAGAAATATTTTTCACGGCCTCCAGAAGCTTAATCAGCTAAAATTCGTGGCTAATGCTGACCTTCCTAGCATTCCACCAGGATTTTGACTATTTATTGCACTGTACGAAAATGGACACCCTACCATACACCCTCAATTTGTAACATTTTTGTCTGCCAAAGGAATTTAATAAGTACCTGTTGTAATAGGAATAGTTTATCTAAAATATATTTATAATTCAAAGTCCACTATAAAGGAGCTTGAAGAGCTCTGCTTATCTATTCAAAACTATCGACAGTGAAAATAGAAATCGCGGTTGTAAACAATCACAATTTCAAACAATCACAATTGTCACGTGCCATTGTAATAATTGATGTCACACCTGTTCTCCAAGGATATTGAGAGCCTTGATGCTTCTAAGGCCGCAGTTCAGTAGGCTTGGAGTACTCACAAGATGGTGGGGAAGAAGTGGGTTGGCAAATCATCGGCAAAGTTCACTGGCAAGGCCACATCCGCTCATGACCCCATGGCAATGAAGGTCGACATTATCAGTATCTGTGGCTGCTCAGGGGAAGGGGCTGCAGCAGTGGGCCGAAATACAACCCAAGATGACACAAATACACTCAGCATGAATTTGAGCAGTAGATCAAAAACAGACAGTATGTTAATTGTGGCTCAGATGACCATTTTTTGTGTGGTTGCCATGCTAGAAGACAAAACAATGACAACAGTGGCTGTGGAGATGGCCACTCACTGCACATCTGCATGGTCGACATTGGCAAGTCGAACGACAATGATTCTGATCAGGGGAATGCCTTTTGAGTGGTGATGATGCAAGTGTTTCTCACTCTGATGTTAGTGGTACTGGCTTTACATCTATTCAAATCAATACCACTTCTACTAACAATCTTGTACACTCACAGGTACTGGCGCCCTGCAAGCTCGAAAATAATAAAATTCTCACTGCCTTGGTTGGCTCGAGGGCACAAGGATGCTGCATCTCCCTGCAGGTCTTCAAAGCCCTCAGGCTGCTAGTCAGCAGGACTGCGACCACCACAGTTCTCCACCTTACAGATGGCATGGAATTCTACAAGATCAACGAGTACATGAAGCTGATGCTGGGTGTTGGCAAAAAGGGCTATACAAACACAATGAACTGCTGTGTTGTGCCAATTGGGGAGGAACTGCTCATTGGGATGTCATGGCCTTGAATGCAATGGTAAGGATGGCAGTCAGTTGTATATTTCCGGATTGAAGTGCATAAATTAGAGCTGCAGCAGACAGAAGCAGGAAAATTGCAGTACTATCTTGGTCAGTCAGCTGCTCACAATACTACAGGATATATATGAGGTTGCCCAAATTGACAATGTGTTTGTTGCTGTTGTGCAGAATGAGGAAGGCATGGCCAGAATCATGACTCCCACAAATTGTGCAAACCAGAAACATGCTGCTGATATTAAACAGGACTTTTCCGATGTTTTTGGGATGCTAACAAAATGACTGATTCTAATGTGTATAGTAGACCATACCATTGATTTGCTGCCAGGGGCATGTCCACACTTACAGCAACCATATTGCCCGTTGCATTTCAAGAACAATAAGCTGGAAAAGCAGCTCTGCAAAATGATTGAGCTGGGCTATATTGAACACTCCATATCACCCTGGGGCTTACTTCTAATTATTGTAAATGAAAAGGATGACACTATGCAGATGTGTGTCGATAACTGCCAGCTGAACAAAACAACAGTCAAAGACTCACTCATGATCGTGTGTATTGACAATTTCCTTGACATGATAAATAGTGTCTGGTACTTCACAAAGCTGGGCCTGCATATGGCCTACCACCAGGTGCATGTAAGGAAAGGCAATTAACCAAAGACTGTGTTCAACACTCGTTTTGGAAGTTCCCAGTACCATGTGCTACCATTTGGCCTGTGCAATGTACCAGCTATATTCCAACAGGTCATCCAGGGTGCACTCAAGGGGTAGACTAACAAGTACTGTGTCGCTTACCTTGGTGACATTCTTATTTTCTTGGCCATGCATGAGGAACATGTTCAGCATATCCAGTCTGTGCTCAAGATATTGCAAGGTGAGCAGTTGTATTGCAAAGCCACCAAATGTGAACTATTCAAACCCACATTTTAATTTTTAGGACATGTTATGTTGCACAAGGCCTGCATGGACCCATGAAAGGTTGCCATTATTAACAAATGGAAACTGCTTGAAGAGGTCACTGATATGAACTGCTTCCATGATACCTGCAATTTTTACCAGCAGTTTATCTGTGATTTTGCCGAAATTGCATGACCAATCACCAATCATTTGAAGACTGGTCAGTTTAAATGGACTGCCAAGGCATAATAATCATTTACTACACTCATGAAAGCAGTGTGTTCACAACCTGTACTACAGACATTCAACCCCAAGTTTCCTAAATGTGTGGAGACAAATATATCAGACTATGCCATTGGTGCTGTGTTGTACCAGAAACACAATGGCGGCTGGCACCCAGTTACATTCCTGTTGTGCAGATTGACACCAGCAGAAGGCAATTAAACCATCTATGGCAAAGTGCTGCTGGCCATTATTGCCGCACTTTTAGGCTGGCACCACTTTATATTGGGTACTGAGTTTGAGGTATTAACAAGTCAGTGCACATTGAAGCATTTGAAGAGCCAGTCACATGTCAACACTCAGTTTGTTAGAAGCTTAACAATCATTGCTAAGGTCGATTATACAATCGCTTACTGGGAGGGAAACTTCAACATTGTGGCAGATGAACTACCATGGCCACCTTGTGAGAAGCTGTCAATAAAAGAGGTCAGCTATCGAGCAGAGCTGGAGCATGTGAAAAACGAGTAAAGCATAGTGGAAAAGAGCTTTGTGAGTTATATTAAATAATAGATGAAAGATTGGTTAGGCTAAAAAAAATGAAGAGACTGAGAAAAGCTGTCTCTTATATAGGAGACAGCAAGTGAATATAGGAAACTTAAATAATTGATAAGGACACTATGACACCAATTGTTACAATGTCACACGACAATTGCAATTGTTTTTGATTACAATTCCTATTATACTGCTGATTGTTTTAAATTGATAAGCAGAGAATTTAAGCTCCGCTTATAATGGATTTCTAAGATAAATATATTTAGTAGTGATAAGTTTTATTACAGACACTTTACAACCTTCTAGAATATCAATTACCTGACAGTAGGCAAGATATAATTCCAACATTTTCATCATAGAATGGAAATTCAGAATCCACAAACTTGGGTCAGGAGGTGTGCAAAACATGGCCAGTGTCCATGTGATACAGCAGTGCCTTGCCATCCTTACTGCCTAGGTACACACACTTCTGGGCATTCTCACCAAATTTAGAATGCAGCTCAGGGGGATACTCACTCCAGACCAATAAAGCCAAATGGATGAATGTTGGCAATGTTGCTGTTATAGTCCAGCTTCTCAAATGGTGTGATTATGCCAAGTGCATGCTGTTGGAATTCCGTCTTGCATACTGCAAGATGATTGCAAGACCAGAAGTTTCTAAAGTATCCTTCTCTTTTATTTACGTTTCTCATCTTCACTTTCTTTAGCTTAGAACTTTATCACTTTCTTTCATTAAATATAACTTGCAAAGCTTCTCTTTGCTCAGCTTTGTTTGTTTTTCACAACCAACACTAGCTTGGTCAATACCACAGATCTTGGTAACTGCACCAGACATGCCCATGATGTCACCTGAGCAGGGTGAGTAGCTGACAAAATCCTCCCTATGTGGTGTTGTGTTGGCCATAGCACTATAATTCAGCATCCAGGCTGATGGGTTGCTGAGCAAAGGTTGAGCAGATATGCTTGAGCCAGCAACCAGGTGAGAAAGTCCGCCTATGAGAACAGACCTGGTAGAGTTATTGTTATCTGATGCCAAGTCAGTAGTGCCATATCCAGCTGAAGGGCAGTGTTTGGCAATGTGACCAGGCTTATCACAGAGCTGACAGAGCAGTGAGAAAAAAGATGAGGTGGTGTAGTCACTGGCCTTAGTGGGAGTAGAGGCAGCAGCTTGGCGCAATGTAAAAGTATCCTTGATTTCTGTGAGAATATTAGTATTCTTGAGTTTGGTAGGTGAGACATTAGAATACTTCTCTTACAGAGCTGTACTCCTTAGAGATGTCAGCAAGATGCACAAGGGGAGTAATGGTTATGATATCAAAGTTTGGGTGGAGGAACAGGTTTCATTTGGTCTATAACTCAACCTAATACTTTACAGAGTTATCACCAGATGACATGGCAATGTTTAAAAGCTCATGCAACTCACTAATAAAAACATTCATAGTCCTAATGTCAAATGTAGTGTTAAGTGTGGCCCACATCTCAAAGGCTGAGCTCTCAGTAAAGCAGACAGCCAAAGAGTCTGAAATTGCATCCATGATGATGCTTGCAGCCTTCCCATCCTTGATGGCATTAGCAGGAGTGAAGACCCTAAATACATTTGCATTATGTGTAGCCTGCTCATTAGCTACAGCCTTATGACAAGCCTTGGCATACACAAGATTGCACCCCTTGGAGGCCCACATGCAATAGGCATGTTGTGTCTGTGAAATATAAGCAAAGCTGAACAAAGAGAAGCTCTGCAAGTTATAATTAATGAAAGAAAAAAATGAAGTTCTAAGCTAAAGAAAGAGAGTGAAGAGACTGGGGAAAGTTGTCTTTTATATAGGAGACAGTGAGTGAAGATGAGAAAGGTAAATAAAAGAGAAGGATACTTTAGAAACTTCTGGTCTTGCAATCATCTTACAGTATGCAAGACGGAGTTCCACCAAGAACGGAATTCCAACAGTTATGCCCACAGGTGAACCAAAGCAGACTCTTAGTAACCAGAGAAGTGATATCATCAACATAGAGGATACACACTATTTTCCAAGTTTTCAATAATACAGAAGAAACAGGAGATATGGTTAATGACAATGACAGCATATTTGAGGAGATGGACACAAAAGAACAAGTCAGCAATACCCAACCACACCCCCAGGCCATGATGCTGTGAAAGCACAAATTTAAATGATTCCGATCATTGCAGGATGCCTTGTTGGGGTGACAGGCTTATAACGTCACCAGCCTGCCAACAAACAGGATCAGCACATACACAGGATGCTGCCCTCCAAACAAAAACTCACTAACAAATTACAACGACTTTTCAACAACAAACAAGAATCATACAGCACCACCACTACTTGTGCTATAATGCTGGGGGCTACAGCAGTCATGTTAGACAATAGTCTAGAAGTATAATCGAGTTAAAACTAAGAAAATACCACTAGAGAATGTCAAAAGCAAGTTGTATTGAATACTATATTACAATATATTAAGTGAATAATTAGAAAACACTGAGTGTATACCAAACAACACCCCTTGTGGGGACTAATTTTGGACCTGTGAACATGGGCAAATTAGTTAGAATATTATTTAACACCAGTGATGCAAATGGCAGGTTCAATGTTGTCTTGTGGTTACTCCTTTCTAATCTGCTCACCCTGCCCCTAACATCAATGTTAAACTACCAGAGATAGGCAAGATTGAAGGCAGCCATTAGTGATAGTACTTACCTCCAGAACCACAGTAGTAAGTGCCACTGGTCTAAGGTCTAGGAGGTGACTGCCCTACTGCTGCACTATAGGGGGCATGACTACTTTGCTTGCATCTTTGCTGTGATATGTTATCTGTGGCTGTCACCTCCACTGGAACCTCCCCTTGGCCATCATCCATGATAATTATTCCCAAAGGATCTGTTATTCATTGCACTCCTTCTAATAGTTGTATATATACTCAGTCTATGTGGTCTACATTTGGGTGCTCATCTCAATTGTTGTTGGTCCTGGGAACTCCTTGTATCTGAACTGGTCAGTGTGATGAAGCTTAGTATCCTAGACAAAGGCATCCTTAATGACCAGTGCCCGCTCCTTCACAAGCAGAATAGACAGTTACAATGTAAGCACATAGGCATACTGTGAGAAACGAGCAAAGCTGAGCAAAGAGAAGCTTTGTAAGTTATATTTAAAAGAAAGAAAAAGATAAAGTTCTAAGCTGAAGAAAAAAGTAAAGAGACTGAGGAAAGCTGTCTCTTATATAGGAGACAGCGAGTGAAGATAAGAAAGGTAAATAAAAGAGAAGGATACTTTATCTTTTTCTTTCTTTTAAATATAACTTGCAAAGCTTCTCTCTGCTCAGTTTTGCTTGTTTTTCACAAATACTCATAAGTACCATGATTTACTGCTCTGTCCCATATGACGACACAAGCAATATTACTGAATGGTGCTCATTCATGCGTTTTTATGTGATGGCCATCAGCAAAACCTTTAAGGAGCACCTGCTAGCTTCAGTCATCTTAGTCAATCTTTTGTGCCCCAAGCTCATGGACAGTTACCTAGATCAATGTGAAGACTGGTCAAATTGCTGCTGAGCCTGCTGATTATACTGTAGCTCTAATCAGCAAGTTTACTCCATTTGCAAACAATCACCAGGCAGAAGCAGAGCTCAATGTGATTATGTAGACTGGTACCATACAATATTACATTACTGCATTTCAGCATTTAATTCTCCATATTCATGGCATGACTGCTGGTAATCAGTGCAGTCATTTTTGCCATGGCCTGATGCACAATATCAGGGCATGCTATTGACAGGGATGTTCCGTCTACCCTGGCTGAGGCCTACATGCCTGCCATTGCTCTATCCACCGACTTTACAGAGCTGACCTAATCATGTCCCCCCTCCCTGCACTGCTACACCACCCCTCATGACCACACAGCCATGGATGTCAATGCTTTCTAGGCACCACACCTTTATCGACTTTCAGATAGTGAACACAACCACCTGCATTGAGTGGGTGCCTGTTTTATGTGCTGCCAGCCTGGCCACATCTATCGTTTCTGTTTGCAGGGTCATGCACCTCACCAGCAGCATTTTGTATCCAGTTGCAGGTACCAGGTAAATTAGATTGAGATGTTCACACCCCCTGCTACTTGGCCATTCCATGCCAATGCTGCTCAACTTATGTTTAATGTTTTCATGTTATTAATGCAACAATACAACCTGGCACTACCACAACAACAGCCCCCTGCTGCATAGAGCCCTTAGGGGTTTTATTTTACCAGTAGACTGCCAGGTCGCTTCTACTGGCAAAAATAGTATCTCCTTTTTCCTCCCTCCATATTTTTATCATGCCAATAAATTAGATTGTATTTTCAACAGATCTTCCCATGTTTTTATTCAGCCTTTGCCAGGTGGACTTTCTGTTGGAATTCCGTTCTTGGTGGAACTCCATCTTGACAGAATTCCGTCTTGCATACTGTAAGATGATTGCAAGACCAGAAGTTTCTAAAGTATCCTTCTCTTTTATTTACGTTCCTTATATTCACTCACTGTCTCTTATATAGGGAACAGTAAGTGAATATAATAATTTTAATTAAATGATAAGGACACTTTAGAAACATATAGAATGTCGATCATCTGACAATAGGTAAGACATAATTCCAACACTCTGGCCATCACTGTGATGTTACATGTTTGCAGCAGGCAGTGGAGATTAATACCATTGGTACAGCACCAGACAGCAGTGATAAAAATAGAGCAATGGCACACATAACCACCATACTACTCAGCACAATTTACACGGATTGACTTCATGATAACCTACCAGGGTAGCTGCTGCCACATCTCCTGCAGGATCTGACGCCCAAGCTGCGTCAGGATACTGAGTTGCAGAACTGCACTCTATACAGGACGTCAATGCCCAAGCTTGAGGGCCTATGTAAAATTATTTGTAAACTGCTTGAGTCCATTTAGATTTGCAAGTGTGGCACAGCCTTTGCATTGCCTAAATTTGTCATTAAAAAGGGACTTAGTCTTTAACCAATCTTTTATCTTTTATTTAATGTAACTCATAAGCCCTTTTTCCACTCTGCTTTGCTTGTTTTTTATAGCCTCGTGGCTGCTGCCAGCTAATCTGAAGCAGGTGTTCCAATTGCTAGACACCCTTGGATACTATTGCCAATTTGTCAAGAACTACACCAACATTGCTGCACCATTCAACAAACTGCTTGTCAAGGATACTGAATACACATAGGCACCTCTATGTGAGGCTGCTGTTGCTGAGCTGAAATGTCGACTGTGTACAACCTCAATCCTGAAGCCATTTTGTGAGGGCCTCCACACATGGTTATTGATGTAAGCAATTTTGCTATTGGTGCAGTGCTTAATCAGATGCACCTATATGGCCACTACCTTATCAAACATTTTCCAAGCAGCTAACTAATGTGCAGCAAGAATATGAAGTGCAGAAAAAGGAGCTTTTTACTATTGTCCAGAGCTTAGAGCAATGTTACCACTACTTGGCTGATTGTGACATTATTGTCAAGACTGACCATAACATACTCAAATAGATCAATGTGCAGAATCCCTTGTTGCCCATGCAACTGAACTGGCTTGATGCCATATATAAGCATGATTTGGACATTTTCTACAAGCCCAGCATGGACAAACAGCTGACTGGCAGGCTGTCACACTACCCACAGCTTGAGATCACAGCAGTTGCATTACTAGAGGGCAATGAAGAGATGTGTGAACAGATTTGACTGGGCTACATGGAGGTGTTAAAATTATGTCTTGCTTACTGTAAAATGATTGACACTCTAGATGTTTCTAAAGTGTCCTTCTCATTTATTAATGTTTCTTATTTTCACTTGCTGACTCCTATATAGGAGACAGCTTTCTTCAGTTTCTTCAGTTTATTTCTTTAGCTTAGATCTTTATCTTTATCTTTCTTTTTAATATAACTTTCAAAGCTTTTCTTTAGTCTGCTTTGCTTGTTTTTCACACCAAGATCAAGTTCTAGGAGATTGATGGTCTGCTGTATTATATTGCTGACAAATCCTCATAACTCTGAACCCCTCATACTGAAGGCCTGCAGTCAGGGGTTATTAAGAGAAACCATGGCATGCCAATGGCTGGCCATTTAGCTGTGGAGCTGACATTTGAATGCTTGTGCAACTTCTACTGGCCATGTATGAACATAACAGTTGAGTACTACATAGGCTCCTGCGACTGTTGCCAGCACATTAAGTACTTTACAATCAGCAGGAATGGCCTGCTGCAACCACATGCTGTCCTACCTTTTCCTTTCACTCAATATTGAAGGACTTGGCCATGCCTCTGCCAAAGACATCCCATAGCAATGACACAACCCTTGTCATTGTGTGCAAGCTGACCAAGTTTTTGTATTTGTTCCTGCTGAAGGAGAAACAGACGTCTCCACCTATGATCACTCGACTTAACTTGGAGGCTGTGTGCTGACACCATGGCATCCCTTGTGTCATTGTCTCTGACTCTAACCAGCATTTTAAATCGGATTTTTGAAAGGGGCTAATGCAGTTGTGTGATGTCAAGGCAAATATAATGACAGCAAGACATGCCAAAGGAGATGGAGACAGAGAGGAGAAATTGGACAGTTAAACAAGTTTTGCATGCTTTTACTAACTACAACCAAAAGACTTGGGACAGCATACTGTCATTTGCTGAGTATGCTATTAACACTTCCAAGCAAGCTGCTGCTGAGCTGATGCTGGTGCATATTGTACATGATCATGGACTAGTCACACCAAATGCTCTCCTCAACCCATAGCCTAACCCATCCAACTTTACCTTATCTGATTTCATGGACCATCACCAGCAAGTCATCCATCAACTGCATGACACTCTGGCTGCTGCCCAGGATGCAATGACAGCTCAAGGATGAAGATCGCATGATAAGTGCCAGCATGATGAACTCCGATTATGAGTGCAATTACCCATCTGCTAAACTGAGCAACCACTGGTTTAGGCCATACAAAATCCTAGAGGCACTTTCATCTGTCACATACTGCATTGAGCTGCAACCCAATATCCATGCACATAATGTTTTCCACATATTGTCACTCAAGACATACATTTCAAGACCAACTGTGTAATGCGAATAAAGCTGGTTATAATAAATATTACTTTCAAAGAGACTACAAAAAGAACTAAAGGGCTCACTATTCAGAATTCACTGTGTGCATAAAATATCATAAACATATTTCACATGTCTACACTGTCACGTGACTTAGCCCCCATTTCTGATGTCACAAACTGAGCTGGCATGCCCAAGACCAGTCAACAATATTTCATATTGATATGAGATCGACGACATTTTGGATTATCAGGTGGACAGGTTACTCAGCAGCATCGTCTACATGGATCAATGGCAGCGACATTGATGCTAGCATGGCTAGACATTAATTAGATTGGATAGTGTGACATCAATTATTGCGATGTCACATGCCAATCGCGATTTCTATTTTCACTGTCAATAGTTTTGAATAGATAAGCGGAGCCCTGTAAGCTCCCTTATAGTAGATTATTGAAATATATTTATTTAGCACAAGAAAAGCCTTATTACAGACATTAACGTCTTAGGATGGAGGAGTGTTGGCCCACTTTTCTTTGTAGTCCAACACCAACCAATTACTTATTTGTGAGCTTGGGACTCACAGTTATAAAAGGAGAGGCAACACAACAATAGTGTTGAGATCTCTCTTCTCTTTTCTTAAATTTTGGAGAATATATTTTAGTACACCTGTTCAATTATCCCACAAACACAGAAGATAATGTGGACCCAGGTGTTCTCAGCCATGGATTCAGCAGCAAGCACCAGCTTGGCACCGTCAATCCATCAGCCCACGTTAAACTGAGCATCTGTATCTTCTTTGCCCTCAGGGAGTAGTGATTGAATTAATCAACCCACATATTTATACAGTGCCATTAGCTCATTGCATGGCTGCAGGGCCTGGAAATCAGCTTCCACAGTGATTTCCTCAGAGGCTGTCATGGTCAAATATGATTGTGTCTGGTCTTGGCAGTCTGGTTGGTCAGGTCTAGTGTGTTTGGTAACGAAAGAGGAAGTGCCAGCGATTTTAATTAGTACTGGTGATGCACTACCAAATGTAATAATTAATATATGGTCTATTAAATGTAATCTATAATAATCAACTATGAGGGAGCTAAAGAAGCTATCTGTAATGCAAATTTGGCTAGTTATAATATATATTAATTAAGATGAGACTACGAAAAGAGCTAAAGAGCTCACTATTCGGAATTCGCTGTACGCGTGAAATATCATAAACATATTTCGCGCGTCTGCGCTATCATGTGACTCGGCCCCATTTTTGATGTCACACTATCCCTTATCAATTGAAACCTGCAAGCAGTAAAATATAACTACGATTAATAGTAATGACAATCGTCATATGCCATCACCTTAATTGATGTCACTCATCACCTCCTCTGGTCTGATGACTAGGCAGATATCCTCTCGTTCTTGTGAGCACTCTATCTATGCCAGATTATTGCTGGAATCCTCAAATTAAAGCCTTCCCAATGGGCTCAAAACACCATAAAACCTGTCCTCCCAGTTGTTAATGGTCTTGTGGATTTGCTGCATCTTCCAACTGTTGGCTTCCCATGCTATGAGGTACTTTAGCCCAGGGAATAACCCATTAGCCAGCATTTTTATTTGCTCTGCTCGTGTGGCTGCCCATGGTGATCCAGTGTGTGACATCAGAAATGGGGGCCGAGTCACGTGACAGCGCAGACGCGTAAAATATGTTTATGATATTTTACGCGTACGGCGAATTCTGAATAGTGAGCTCTTCAGCTCTTTCCGTAGTCTCATTTCTATTAATATATATTATAGCTAGTCCAAATCGCATTACACAGTGGGTTTTGCTTGGGTCGGTTTCCATGGCAGCTTTGCAGGTACCCTGGGTACAGTTGCAATTGCTCAAATGGCTGCAATTAATGATGTCGGCAGATCGTTTGAGTTGAGGGCCTCTAGCTCCCACAGCACCTGCTCCAGTCAGTATGGCTGTCATGGGTACTCTCGGGCTGCAGATGTGACATCAATTATTCCAATATCACATGACAATTGCAATTGTTTTGAATTGATAAGCAGAGCTTTTTAAGCTCCCTTATACTAGGTTTTTGAGATAATATATTTAGTAGTATTAAGTTCTATTACAGCAGACCTAAGCAGCATTCTCATGTGGCAAGCACAGCTGATCAGCCTCCATGGTCTGCCTCAGCATGCTCAAGCCGACTTTTTCAGGAACATGGATCTGACTGTGTCTGTTGAGCATGCATTTCCTTAAAACCCACAAAAAAGGGCAAGCAAGTAAGTGTTGGGGCACAAAGCCTCACAGTCATAAAAAGGGCAAAACAACAACAGTATGTATGCTGCTGACAGAGCATCATATAAGCTTTTCTAAGCTGAGATGTTAACGGGTGAATTCAATAAACGTACTTAAAATTATATTCTAAAACTAGGAAAAGAGAAGAGCAGAGAACTAATAAATATTGTTGTTGTTTTGCCCTTTTTATGACTGTCTTTTCACTCACAAAGATAAGGGCAACTGATGAGCATTGCCTATTAAGGAAATCTGTGCCCAACATGAGAGGCCACAAGCTACTGCATTAATGCAGTAGCATTTGAGGAGTTTTACATTGCCTATAAAAGGGCAATTAGGGAAGACTCAATAGGAGGCTTCCCAGAAGGAATTTTGGGAATTTAGTATAATACAGTATTTATTTTTATGTTAAAAATAGTCTTTTCAGTATGTTTCTCACCTCTTCTCTTTTCTTAGACTTATTATAGATTATAGTATGTTCTTTTTTAATACACCTGCTAACAGCGTCTGTGATCTGTTCCAAAAAGTCGTCTTCATTTATAGGTGGTGATTTCCCAGGCCACCCTTCTAGTCTGCCTTCCAGCATCCCTGTGCTGTTCACCTACTCTCTTCTACTACAGGGTGTTGCAGTCTATTTCCTTGGTCAGTGCCTCCCAATTATCTCATAAGAACCCCACCATTTGGTGTCTGGAGAGGGGGGTGGGAGTGTACAAAGTGGAATTTCTGGTTGGAATTTTTGGCATTGTACCTAGTATCAGCACCAAAGTTGGTAGTAATCTTCTCCGAGTTCTGATAATTCTGTCGTCATATTGCATTGAACCAGGCTATTGCACCATTCGTTTGACAAAAAAGGATATTGTAATGCGATTTAGACTAGCTATAATATATATTAATAGAAATGAGACTACGGAAAGAGCTGAAGAGCTCACTATTCAGAATTCGCCGTACGCGTAAAATATGTTTATGATATTTTACGCGTCTGCGCTGTCACGTGACTCGGCCCCCATTTCTGATGTCACAGATATAGTTAATCGACCTATGTGATATCGCCATGCAGTGGGTATACCCTGGGTCTAGGTTGCCTGCTGTGGTCCACGCGTCGACGGCATGTGACTTGGCCGCTGTGGTGCCCAACACACATTTCAAGCCACTATCTTCCCTTTTCAAGAATCAAGATCGCCCTCATGGCCACTATACACATTTCTGTTATTGCTGGCTGACATCAAGGAACACCATGATGTTTACAGCGCTGCCCACACAGCGCTGCCCCCTTTTTCAGTTAAGTAATTTTTAAGACTTGAATATATCGATTTAGACCCACATTTTTATAGAGCACGACAGCCGCTAGCCACTGGATCTGTTGGCTGGTTGAGCCAACGATGATCAGTGCCTTTGTAGAAAATACAATGAGACAATCACAACAATAATTGTTGTGATTCCCACTCTCTTTTCTCAACTAAACTTTAGGGGTTAATAAATACATATATTTACGAGTAATTCTATCAGCTTAAAGGATCAATGGTTGCATTCTGCAGTTCAGTGGGGGTGACACTTGTGGAGTTATCTGGCTTGGCCCTTGCACACACATGCTACGAGATGTTTTCTAGTGGAGGGAAAATAGATCCATTGAGCGAAATATAAAACAAGAAACAAACAAAAATTGATGAATAAGACCGAATGTCTACTGCGCCAGCTTTTCCGTCATGGGCTCTATTGCATATCTGTATATATGCCCCCTATAACAAAAATTATTCTAGGGGCAATGGGGTCAGGATTTTCCAGACTTAGGGGTAATTGCCTGGCAGTGGAAGTGTCTGCTGAGGTGTTAATACAATTAAACCCGAACACTTGATCTGCCAGCTAGAGCATCAATCGTGGCCAGATAGCTAGTGTGCATAGTTGCCATCCTCATTGGTGTCATCCGCGGCCACTTCAGGAGGCCATCAGCATCACCCTGTCGCGGATTTGGTATTCAGATGTTTGTTGAGATTGGAGTTCTCATCAACAATCGGCATTTCTCAGGCGTCAAGGATCTCATTTCCCATTCGATCTGTAGGCCACACCATCCCTTGTACAAGTTGTGCTGTTTGTCTATGATCTTGTTTACAAACACCATTGCTTGTTTTGCGCGCTCCACTTAAAGTTTCTTGACCAGCGTTGTGTACCTGTCCTCTGTCAGCTCTTTCCAGCTGAAATACTTTTTAATAACTCGTCCAGGCTCATAGGTCCATAATTGGTCCCCACAAGCGGTGATGTTTGGGTACTCGTTCGGTGTTTTCTTATTTTATATTTTCACTTAATTCGTTCTGCAATAATATTCAATTTTCATTCATTGTGAAACGGCCAGAATCTAATGCAATTGCTCTTGTGTATTTATTGTTTATTAATAGTTTACATTAATCCAGAAGTCAGCAAAACTACTTTTCTTCTCAAATTGTAACATCGATTGCTTTTTAAAGAATACAATATTTCTATTGTGCTGTTATCAATGTCACTCTGCAATTATGAGCCGCTCCAACGCTGTTTGAAGGAAAACGGCGGCGATCGCAGCAAATGTCTGAAGGAATGGAGTGAATTCCAGCAAGCATGCCAGAGAAAAAGGTCGGTATCAGGATGCATAGAACTGTAGCACAGATGTTACGCTTACCAAAATAACAATATTGGTAAAGTTTACTAATCTTGAAGTTTATTTTTGTCTAATCGTTCAATCGCACGTAGAAACACAGATAAGGCAAAAGTTTCGGGTATGGCAGATGACTCGGGCACTGGTCGGCGCCAGGACAAAGGCGAGTGCGAGACGTGCAACGTTCCAGCCATGTCAAAATAACACGCATGCACATATCAAACTCACCACTTTTGCAGTGGCTGATTCTGGCGCAGAGAACTTGCGGGAATTTTTAATTTTTTGGTCTGGGCTAATAAATCATGCGTGAAAAATAGCATATTGCTGCTGCCGCTTTTGCCGGCCAGATCGGGAAACAATGAGTGGCAGACGTTCGCTTTCGACAGCAAGAGGCCCAAATTTGCCGAAACTGAAAAATGAAAGAAAAATAGGAAGGCATGGTGATCATGATGGTCAAATTGGTGTTCGCTGACTCACAACTGCGCGACCCAGCGCCACCGTGTGTAAGCAATCGGGATTGCATCTGCGCAGCTCTCATATCCGTAATGCACCTTATTTTTGACTTTTTGAGTTGTTTGTCTCCCGCCTTGCAGCTTTGCACTTTATTTTTATTACTCATTTGCTGGTTATCATTGTGAATTCTTGTTTTTTATATTTATTAATTTGCCCGACCAATTTCTCAACGCATATTCCGAATGGGTGAACCAATTACCGACGGCATTTCTCGCCACGACGGTGAACAAATTGACACAAATAGCCAGAAAACGCCGCCGCCCGGATACAAGTTTCAGACACACAAGCTGGCAAAAACGCTGCAAGGTTGGTATATTAGCGACATGCTTCCACGCAACGGCCACCCGGACACACACACACTCATGAAAATGCCGCTTTCAATCCTTTTAATAAGTTAAACAACGCTAACGCTGGTACTTACTGACAAATACTTGTCTTTTTCTTATTTGGCTGTGAACCCTGCCGCTCTTCACCATTATCTTATTTCCCTTTTTCGTTGGCATCATGTAGATACAGGCAAGACCCCGCTGGTCCTGGTCGCATGCGGGTCGTACTCCCCTGTAACCTACCTCCATATGCGCATGTTCGGTAAGCAACGCGGATTTTCCAAGGCGGATGCTATATATACACAAACGAGCATGAAATGTATTGGGCACGCGCATATACTTTTTTTTTGCCGAATCAACTAGGCATTGATTCAGTAGCATGTGGCCAAATGCTCTATAAATAGTACTGTGAGTGCACCAGATCATTTCTTAAACAACCCACCATGCCTGGTTATTTTCTAATCGTCTCTTGTTACAACATGCATTGCCGCGGACGGCACACCTGTAGAGATGGCCGCCGACTATTTCACCGTCCATTCAAAGTACGAGCTGATCGGTGGCTACTTCTCACCCGTTTCCGACTACTACCAGAAGGAGGGGCTGGCCCCTGCACACCACCGCGTAAAAATGTGCGAGCTGGCAACCGAGACCAGCTCGGCATGGCTGATGGTGGACAGCTGGGAGGCGCTTCAGCCGTCATATCAGCGCACTGCAGTTGTCCTCGATCATTTTGATGAGGAGCTGAACGAAAAACTGGGGGGGATGGTTCTTCCTGATGGTACCAGACGCAAGATCCAGATCTTGCTTCTTGCGGGGGGTGACCTCATTGAGTCGATGGGCAAAAAGGATGTTTGGGCGTCCGAAGATGTAAGTTGGCTCTTGTAATATTTTCCTGCCTGGTTGTGCGTGGATTGTTTGTTAAAAGTGGTTCTAATGTGTTTGCTCATATTTCTCTCTCGCGCATAATTCCCTGTAGCTGCACCACATCCTCGGCCACTTTGGATGTATGGTCATTGAAAGGACGGGTACTGATGTTTGGGAGTTTCTGCTGTCGCACGACATTTTGTATGAGCACAAGGACAACATACACGTTGTCAAGCAGGTCATTTACAATGACATCAGTTCGACCAAAGTGCGCCTCTTTGTCAAGCGCAAAATGTCAATCAAATATTTGGTTCCGGATGCCGTCATGCATTACATTTTTGACAAATCGCTGTACTCCACCAAACTGACAAGAAAGCGGGACTATGTCACTTACGCGTTTGACTAGAGCAGCAGCCGCAACAGCCACGGTGGTCACACGCTTGCAGCATTTTCGTTATTTTTATACATCTTGATATTTTCTCTTGACGCAACTCACAATAGATAATGCAAACATTTCTTTCAAATATACATGTTGCTCTTAGATTAAGCGGTGTTGGCTGATTTGCACGGGTACATAGGAGTGCGTTCACCGGTCCTTTTTGGAGCTGCGGTCCTTAGGGCGCAATGCCGAAACCAAACTGCTGCTTGTAAACAGCGGCTCGATCCGCTGGGACGCAATTATCTGCTGCAAGATCCAGTTATTCGACGCGAAAATGGCCAGTCCTGCGAGCCACAGCCAGGCAAAAGTGTTTTCGCCAAGGAACTCGAGGCGGTATGCCTGTTGCAGGTAGAGCGCCTGCGAGCCAAACCATACGGCCAACAGAGCGGCACCCTTGGGCCAAAGCCTCTGGGAATTGTACGGCCAAACAACGGGAAGAAAGCAAACATACCACATAAAGTACTGTGCAGTGCACACCTTGTTGTATGCGACGAATGCAAATGTCTGGGCAAAAGCAGCAAAGTACAGGTCCTTCCCGTAGACAAGGCCAATCGTGGCAACGACAGCGACCTGGGGCAGAAAAGACAACAGGCCCATAACGAGGCTTGCTGACGAGTGAAACTCCAAGTAAATGGGGAAGAACCACATCGAGTAGTTGTGGCGATGGTCCTTGCGAGTGACATGGTATAAATAAGTCTCGTCAACAAACTCACGGCCGTAGGCGCCGTACATGACCGCGCTCAGCAACATAAACACGCCGGCACCGATGGCAAAAAACTTTACGCGGTACACGTTCAACAGCCTGGCTTGCGAGCTTGGCTGTGCGCCGTACGTTGTGCTGTCCAGCGCGACCAGAAGGGGAAGTGCGTACACAATGGGGTAGATCTTCAAATGCACGGCCAGGCCAAACAGCGCCGAGCCCAGAACCAGGCTCCGGCGCTGGAACGCATAGAGAGCCGCCATCACGGCTGCGCAAACCACAGACTCGGCGCTACCGCGCGTCGAGATGGTGGCCACCTGCGGGTTCAGCAGCCACAGTGCCGCATACGCAGCTGCGGTGGAATCGTCAATTTTGCGCGCCCTAAGTATGCGTGTGATGAGGGCACCAACAGCGCAGTCACAGGCAACGAACAGCCACTTGCCGAATGTCGCGTGCAGCCAGATGTTGGGTGTCAGCAGCCACGCCAGCAGTGGTGTGTACCTGTACGTGGACCGCTGGTAAGGGCTGGCGCCTGCCCACACAAAGCGCGCAGCGTCGGTGAACACGCTGTAATCGATGTCGGTGTACTTGACTGTCATGTGTGCGTCCTGCCACAGGCCAAATAGAAGCATACCCACCCTTAACAGCAACCCACCGACAAACACATTGCGTGTTGTTATCATTTGCAGCATGGTGCCAAAGAGAAACAGTGAAATAGAGAGCGGCGAAGCAAGGTTATGAGATGATTTAGCAGAATGGCAATATGGTGCCGGGAAAAATAAGGCTGCAGGTGCTCTTCATTATTTTGCGCCCAGCGCCGCGCACGACTTGACAGACGCACAGCCTTTCAATAGTGGGCCAAAAGTTATGGTTGTGCGGCTGTGACGCCACCCGGCCAATCATGCTGCTCCAGCATATACAGTGCACGACATTAATAGCATCGGTAGGGTTTTGTTTTTGCGCCTTTTAACAGCTTTGCAGCTTTGGACCTTTGGACCTTTTGCCCTTCACTTGCAAAATCACACTTTACATTTTTTATTGGTTTGTTTTCTTTCGTCTATTCTTTCAATTCAATTCAACCTTACACATTCGGTCGTTGGAATCCACAGCTAGCACTTTTAAAGCTCCCACGCACACGCACACACACATCTACACTCAATGGTCAAATCGACAATAATTGCGCGCGTAACGGATGGGTTGCCCCTAGCGGCATCGATGGACGATGAGCAGGCCGAGTCAGAGCTTTCTGGGTACAAGTCGCAGGCAAAGGCAATTTTCAAAAAGCTAAACTCACAGTCCGAGCCAATGTGCTCGATCGAATCCGGTCCATACTATCTGCACTACCTGCTGGACAAGGGTGTTTGCTATCTGTGCATCTGCGAAAGGTCTTTCCCGCGCAAGCTGGCTTTCAGCTACATGGATGAGCTCGCAAAAGAGTTCCACATGAGCTACGGCAGCGAGGTAGAGAAGACTAACTTGCGTCCATATGCATTCATCAAGTTTGACACCTTTATCCAAAAGACCAAGCGCATTTACGAGGACTCGCGGACGCAGCAGAACCTGTCCAAGCTCAACGAGGACCTGCGCGATGTGACACAGATTATGACCAAAAACATGGAGGATTTGCTGTGGCGTGGCGATAGCCTGGATCGCATGAGCTCCTTGTCTGACCGCTTGCGTGAAGACTCCAAAACATTCCACAAGAAGGCGTGGCGGGCTAACCTTGAATTGCAGATCCGCAAGTATGGTGTGCCGGTGGCAATCGTCTTGGGCTTCTTTTTGATCATATATCTGCGGTATAAGCTGTTCTAGCCTGCCCCTCCCTCTACGCACCCGCTGCGCATCCGGCTCCAGGTTGCCAGCCACACGCATGCGAGCACAGCGATTGGATTGGCTTCTTTTATTTTGTTTGGTTGAAAAAGTTTATAGTCGCAAGCTGACAGGTTGAAGATCATATGCGGAGAGCAACATTTGGGACCCAGGCAGGCAATCTGCTACGTCATTTATTCTCTTTGCTCCTTTTTGAATCGCACTGGCGAAACAGTCTTTGCAAGAGCTGGGCGAAAACCCCGTGGACAACATTCGTTTCTTTTTCACTTTTCATTTTTTGTCTGTCCTTGTCTGCCTTCGACTTTTGCAATTCAATTCAATTCAAATTATTTATTCACAACCCACTTTACTAATTTTAACTCATTCCGGGCCGCCTGTCAACTGTAAAGCGTCCTGATTTTTCTGTATTTGCATTTTACACCACCCGCCTCGACATGACCACCGCAGGGCTGCTGCTGTCGGCGGCAGAGACTGGGACTCGGCCGCTCGAAATGGACGATGCAAAGACGCAGTTCAAACACACCGCGATAAACGTGTCTGCTGCCGAAGCTGGCAGAAAGGCAGGGCTGGGGCAGCACACAGCGCCCTCAGAAAGCACAGCATGCGAACAGAGACGTCAGATTAGGACCAGTTCGCTTGCATTGACCGATTCTGGATATTGCCTGCGCAGCACCGACTACCCAGCCAAAGCGCTCTGGATTCAATTTGATGGCACGATAAATGTGATGGACAACGAGCTCGCGGCGGACAATTCTTGCCTAAAGCAGCAGCAGCAGCAGCAGCAGCAGCAGCAGCAACAGCAAGATCTCAACTCCAAGGACGTCGAGATGGAGATTTCTGTGCTCGCTGTTGCCGGCATGTTTACATTGGACCTTTACACATACATCCTGGTTGTCACCGAAAGCCGCTGTCGGGGCACAATCGGCGGGAAGAGTGTGTATGAGATTGTTTCAGTGGCGGCCCTGCCCTTGGACTACTATAGCGGCAAAGCGGCTTTGCAACAGCTACTTGGTGGTGTAGACGCGCAGAAATACCGAAAAAGCAGCCTAGCCTTGCAGCCCCTTGCGCTGTCTAACCAGCAAAACGATACTGCACCTGGTGCTGGATTGGATCGGCACTCTTACACTTCGGCCAAAAAAATTGCGGGTGGCAGCACTAACGGCGACAGTCGGTTGCGGTCGCAGTCGCAGTCGCAGCAGCAGCCAGCCATACAAAAGAAAAGCGACATTGGGGCGCTACAGGATGGATCTCTGGGCTGGCTCTCACCTCAGTTCTCTAAGTTGCTTGGGCGCAGTCGGGCAAGCACTGTGAGCTCGTCAGCTACAGCATCCTCAGCCAGCCCGTCTACAGCCAGTATTGTGGTAGATACATTAGCTGCAACAGCTCAGGAAAAGAATGCAGTCAATCCAGAAAATAAAAGTGACAGCTCTTTGTCAGCACAGCGCATGGAGGGACGGATTATCGAAGAGTTAATTCGAATTTTCGGGTCCAGTGGCATGTTTTACTCCTACGACCATGATCTGACGCGCTCGCTCCAGGAGAGGGGCAAACAGGGTGTAGCTACCGAAAAAGCACCATTGTCGCTTTTTGCCGCTCAGGATTACTGGTTCAATCACAATATCCAACGACAAATGCTGGCGGCAGATGCCCATGAGTGGGCGCTACCGCTGATCCAGGGGTGCGTCCAGATAGCCATATGCGAGATCAAAGATGGAGACTCGTTTCAAGTGTGCGTGTTGTCTCGCCGCAACTGGAGGCGCATCGGCATGCGCTACGAGCGTCGTGGCGCTGATGCCGAAGGCCATGTAGCAAACTTTGTCGAGACTGAGCAGATACTAACCGTCGAAATGGGCAGCCAGCAGACGCACCACGCGAGTTTTGTTCAGACGCGCGGTTCGATGCCTTTCTACTGGAAACAGCCGCCAGCTGGGCTTCAGCCACCACCCGTGGTGGTGAAGGGCGATGCCGAGAACACTAGTGTCTGTGCATTGCACTTGCAGCGCGAGATCGATAGGCTTGGCAGGCAGGTTTTGCTCAACCTGGTCGAGCAGAAGGGCCGCGAAGCAGTTGTCGGGTCAAAGTATGCAAGTATTGTCGGGCAGTGCGTGGCAGACGAAATGGTGGATGCATGCATGATCCGGTATATTCCATGGGACTTTCACCAGGAAACTCGTGGCATGCGGTACGAGACGCTTCAGCAGCTTTTGGAGCACCTGCAGCGCGAGATTGCAGACATGGGTTACTACTGGTGTACGGGCGGGCAGGTGTTCATAGAGCAGCGCGGCGTATTTAGAGTAAATTGCATGGACTGCCTGGACCGGACCAACGTGGTTCAGAGCACACTTGCTCGGTTTGTGCTCAACGAGCAGCTAGTGCGACTGGGGGTGCACGTTGCACCAGAACAGGGGCTAGTGGCATACAACGGGCTTGAGTCTACGCTCAACCATCTGTGGGCCAACAACGGCGACTACATCAGCAAGCAGTACGCCGGAACTTCGGCTATGAAGGGTGATTTTACGAGGACGGGCAAGCGCAACTTTAGTGGTGTGATGAGCGACGCTTCGTACTCGCTGGCACGTCTGTGGATCAGCACGTTCCGCGACTACTTCTCTCAGTCTGTGCTCGACTTTACGATGGGCTACCAGAGCGCAGGCGACGTGTTCCGCACGCTGATTGATCTGCGGTCCCGCGAGCCGGACCACGCGTTGCAGCTGACGCGCACGCGCGAAGCAGCCATCGAGGCAAGCATTGCAACTGCAGTACACACCGGTGAGCATGTGGAGCTGGCCTGCATAGTGCAGTCACCAATGGCGCTTGATATGCTCAAGCTGCGCGGTCCGAGCGACGCAGTTTTGATCTTGACCACGGCGGCTGTCTATATCTGCCGGTACCACTACCAGATGGAAAAGGTGTCAGAGGTGCTGCGGATCGACCTATCAAGGCTTGCAAGGGTGCAGTACGGCGCCTATATCACGGACACGCAGGTGCCCCAGGCGTTGGATCCCGCGCGCAATCATGGGCTCGTTCTATACTTTGACGCGGCTGGAGCTCGGTTCAACTCTGGAAGTCCGCAGAGCAAGTCGAGCACTGCTGAATGCGAGATGCCAGCTGACGATGCTGACAGGCCCAAATCAAATGAACACGGACACGGACACGGGCTGCGGGTGGCTGGCAACTCAGAGGCTGCTGCAGAGCAAAGTAGCCCTCCATCGGCCGCAGAGCAGCAGCTATCTGGCGATTGTGGCGTGCACTTCGTCGCATGCAAGCTTGTCAGTGAGGCACAGGTCGTCATGCAGTGTGTGCCTGGAGAGACATCCACGGCTGTCGGGCCGTCGTCGGCCAATAATGCAGCCGATCTGTCTCTCACGCGGCTCGGATCCCTTGAAAATCAGTCGCCCGACCTGCTTGCAGAGTGCCTGTGCTCGCTGATGCTTTCCGCAGCTCTCAGGGCGAACAGAATAGACAGCAGCCGCTTTATAGTGGACGCCCCGATCATCAGCGTAGCCACAGCAAAACATAGCCTCAGTTTGGTTGATAAAATGTCCAGCCGCCTCCACAAGGCGCTGTGGCTGTAATGGGTTGAACTGATCCAACCTGGTTCCCTGCGCTACGCCCTTCCCCCTCTTTTTTTATGTGTGCGGCCAATCGCACGCATTTGCTTCTTTGATCTTGCGGGTAAATTTTTCTTTCATTTCCTCTTACTTTTTTCTCTTTAAAACTTCCATTCTTTTATTTGCTTCTTGTGGTTTACATTGGTTGGAAATTAGCTCTCAGCGTTGGAATTGCTGACTTTTCGAAACACACACACATATACATAATATGGCTGACAATAACACTGGTCCGGCCAGCAGCGATGCAGATAAGCATTCCAGTCGCCCAAGTGACAAGGACGCAAACAAGATGATGGAGGACCCGATAATGCGCGATTACGTGAAGAAGATACTGGGCGAGGATGCAGAGCCGCCTGCTGACTACGCCTCGCTGATCATCGAGTCGCGGCGCCGGGGCCGTGAGGGTCTGCCACAGCCGCACCTCAGGCCGCACAGGTGCGACAAGCACCTGCAGGACTTTCTCGACGGCATATTTTTTGGCGAGTTCTGGGCGCCCGCAAAGGTATACTTCAGGTGCATGGGATCTAAACAGGGCGAGGAGCCCGAGCGGTACATACCCCAGACAGATCAGCACACGCCCAAACGCTGATACGACAGGTGCGTGAGCTTTGCAGAGTACATTGGTCATTTATATATATATAACTATTTTATTTGAGACAAAAGAGGCATGTGTAAAGAACAAAGAAAGTAAAGAGGCAAGTGTAGTAGAGTAGGACAGGCCGACGCGCGACTTGGATAATCGCAAATGGTGCCAGGTACGAAAATGCAGAGCCGGCGCTGGCAGCACTAGCAGCGGCAATGCGGGTGGGCACTTTCGCTGCTTAAAGATCTAGGCGACAATATCCTTGTTGTTGATGGGCACAGACAACTTCCGGAAGGCCTTGTATCCCTTGGGTTCCATGTTTTCCTCCTCGTGCTGCGGCGGGCGATAGTGGCGGATGTACTGAAGGGCGGCGAGTTCCAGAGTGTGGGGCTCGACTCCCAAATCGGCAAAGGTCTGGATGGCAGGGTCGTTAACAGTGGGGACTTCGTTGACGGACATTAGGTCGACCTCGTGGTGGCTGGTGTAGTGGAAGGGCATCATGTCGGCAACCTTTGCGGCCAGGCGCAGCAGATTGGTCGGGACGTTGACCTGCCAGACCTTCTCATGAAGCAAAAACTGCACGAGCTCAATAATATCCTTGCGCGAGTACTCCTTCGGGTTAAACAGCTCAAAGGTCTGGCCAACAGTGTCTTCGTTGTCACGGATGATGTCAATAGCATGGGCAACGTCCGAGACGCACACAGGGCGCAGCTTCTGCTGGGCTCCGTTGACGGTCATGTAAAAGTGCTTGTACATGCCGATGTTGTTCAGCAGCTCGTCTTCGTAGCCATACATGGTGGCAGAGCGCACGATGTTGGCGCCAGGGAAGCTCTCACGCACACGCTGCTCGCCAAAAGCCTTGCTGACCAGCACGTCAGAGTGCGCGTTGGTCCGCGCGCCGATGTTGGAGACGTGAATAAGCCGCGAAACGCCAGCCTCGCGCGAGATCTCAGCGATGCGCTGGGCGCCCTCGACGTGGACCTGGTCAAAGGAGAAGTTCTTTGTCTCGTAGTTGCGACCAATCAGGTTAATGACAACGTCCGAGTAGCGCACGCACTCCTCAATCTGCTTGGGGTTGCGGACGTCAAACTCCATCGGCACAACCATGCCTAGATCTCCGGTGGGCCGCAGGTGGCGGACGTACTCGTACAGCCCGCGGTATGGGATAATGACCTTGGTGCCCTGGCGCGCGAGGCGCGCAACCACATATCGGCCGAGGAACCCGCTGCAGCCAAACACCGTGGCAGTCTGTCCATTCCACGATTGGCGCCCGTACGTGCCGCGCCCAACCATTGTCTGACCAGTGGTCTTGCGGATCGTAATGTCGGCCTTGCCGCGCTTGATAAGCTTTGCCGGAGCAGCCATGCCTACAGCTGCGCGGGAACAAAAAAATAGGTGCAAAATAAAAGTTCCTTGCCGGCTCATGTGTTAGGATTTTCGTTTTTGGGTGGGGTCGAATTGCTAGGGAATTGTGCGGCCGGCATCGGGGCTCTGACAGAACTTACTCTTCAAATTGCGAGCGAGCGGATTGGCAAACATTGCAAAGATCTCTTTATTCCTTGGGTGCAAAAGAGAGCAAATGTGAAAAATAAAAAATAAAATGAAGGGTTTAGAATAAAAACCACCGAAATTCGAATTGGGCGAAAGAAAAGAAATTGAACTGAATTGAATTGAAGCGCTGCTGCTTGCTACACAAAGCGGGGGAACCCAAAACGAAGATGAGATCAGCTTTTATCTTGGCGTGATAAACGATGGTGATTTTGAATACTGCATATTAGATTTGGTGATCAAGAGGACGCGAAATGCGTATGAACGGTGGAATGCAAACGTGAAAAGCGTGGGAAAATGGTAATGTGAATGCTAGTTGCGTTGACGCCGTCATCAGCGGCATTATTCAACTTATCGATGGGCAAAGCGCAGGTCATGTGCAGCAAAGTGGTGGCGGCAGAGAGTGGGCAGCTGGGAAAATAGTGTTGTCATAGAAATAGGACCAGAGCCAGAATCCCACCATTATTCCCCTCTTCTGAGTTTGTTTGGGCATGTGGCCAGCGACAAATATTTCTCATGGATCAGGCGGCTGGCTGCCCAGGAGAGGAGAACAACTCTGATCCATGCCGCATCACCAGCAGCAGAAGTAGAAGCAATGTAATGGCCGCGCGTGCAAAAGCTATAAAAGGAGGGGAGGGGGTTAGGGAAGGCCTCCCGCCACTTGCTGATAGATCCACAACTACCGACCGACTTTATTACCAGCACATACACACAAAATAAATCATACACAACCAAGCAAGCAGGCCCAACTAACACTACACTCTCTCAAGCCTACACGCAATTCAAGACATGTCTCCTCCCCCCTATTTTTCAGCAACGTATACGGCGGCCACATCCAAGGAGGCCATATTCCTCGAGGACACTCATGGCGCACACAACTACCATCCCCTCCCGGTGGTCATCTCGCGCGGTGAGGGTGTCCATGTGTGGGACCCCGAGGGCAAGCACTACTACGACTTCCTCTCGGCATACTCGGCAGTCAACCAAGGCCATTGCCACCCGCGCATTGTGGCCGCGCTAACCGAGCAGGCGTCGCGGCTGTGCCTGTCGTCGCGCGCATTTTACAACGACAAGCTGGGCGCCACTGAAAAGTTTATCACCGAGTTCTTTGGCTACGAGATGATGTTGCCGATGAACACGGGCGCAGAAGCCGTCGAGACAGCAATCAAGCTGGCGCGCAAGTGGGGCCACATAAACAAGGGCCTGAACGACAATGGCTTTATCATTGGCGTCGACGGCAACTTTCACGGCCGCACCATGGGCATCATCTCGATGTCGACCGACCCCGAGTGCCGCAACGGCTTTGGGCCATTCATGCCAAACATCACGGCCGTCAACCCAGACACAGGCGCCAAAATCCGCTATAACCATGCCGAGGACCTCGAGGCTGTTCTCGAGGCATACGGCGACCGTGTGGCCGGGTTCTTGGTTGAGCCCATCCAAGGCGAGGCCGGGATCAAGGTGCCCGAGGCTGGGTACCTGAAGCGCTGCTATGATCTGTGCAAAAAGCACAATGTTTTGTTCATTTGCGACGAGATCCAGACTGGAATTGGGCGCACCGGCAAGCTGCTGGCCATTGAGTATGAGAATATCCACCCCGACATTGTCATTCTAGGCAAGGCGCTCTCGGGCGGTGTCTACCCGGTGAGCGCTGTTTTGAGCTCGCGTAGCATTATGATGTCGATCAAGCCCGGCGAGCACGGGTCGACATACGGTGGCAACCCGCTGGCTTGCGCTGTCGCTGTCGCTGCACTGAAGGTCGTGCGCGACGAGAACCTCACCGAGCGCGCGTACGAGCTGGGCAAGCGCTTCCGCGAGAGCCTGCGCAAGATCGATTCACCGCTGATCAAGGAGGTGCGCGGCAGGGGGCTGCTCAATGCCATCGAGGTCAACGCGATTCCGGGAAAGACCGCCTGGGACCTGTGTCTGCTGCTGCGCGACCGCGGCCTTCTGGCAAAGCCCACCCACGACACTATCATTCGTCTCGCGCCGCCGCTCACCATCACGGCCGAACAGCTGGACGAGTGCACCAACATAATCATCAACGCAATTGCCGACTACTCCAAGTGAGCGTTGAGAAAAAAGAGCATTCTCTGCATAGGCCCAGCTGCTACTACTTGCTGCTGCGCATTGGCAACAGAAGGTGATCAACTTGCACTTGGGCTTCAAGCTCGAGTTTAAAACACGCGCATTCTTCGGGTGATCTGACACAGTGAAGCTCAAAAACTCGTTTTTTATTCTTTTTCGCTTTGCCAATATTTATTACTTTCCGCATACGCACTTATTGCAATTGTGTTATTTATTTATTGTTATTGCTATTTTTATTCCTCTCTCCCTCTGTTTTTATTCCTCATCCACTCGCAAATTTGAGCTACCACTCGCAGCAGCACGCCAAAAATACCAAAATGCGAGTTACATGGTGCGCCGCGGCACTTGCGGCCGCCAGCTGGAGCATGCTATCCGGCACAGCGCTTGGAGAATCGGACGACACAGCCTCAGGTAGCACTAGTAGCAGAACTAGCAGCAGCACCAGCACAAGCGCAGGCACAACACGGCGCGAGTCGTTTACCGAGGACCTTATGATAAAGCCACTGGCCGACGGCAAGGTCCTGCTGCACTTTGAATTTGTGATTGAGCGGAGTCTGGCAGGCGCCAGCAACGACAGCCAGCTTGCGCACCACTACCACCTGTTTCCGCGGCAAATCGGCGAAATCGCGCAGCGGTACAACGTCGACGAGCTGCACCTGGCATTCACGCAGGGAAACTGGAGAGAGGCCAGGTGGGGGTACCCGCCAGTCAACTCGCAGGGCGTCGGTGCCGAGGTGCGCGCGCGGATTAGGGGCGCCGAAGAGCAATCTGCAGCGCAGTGGAAGGGCCTGACGAACGCGCTGTCGGGGGTCTTTTGCGCGTCGCTGAATTTCATTGACGAGACCAACACTATCACGCCGCAGCTGACATTTACCGACGAGTCCGCATCCAGCAGCACGAAAGAAGGCATCTTGCGGCAGGGATATTTGCCGCGAGAGAACGTGTGCACGGAGAACCTCACTCCGTGGATTAAGCAGCTGCCCTGCCAGTCCAAGAGTGGCGTCGGCGCGCTGCTCAACCCACATCGGCTGTACAATATGCACTTCAACTCAATGGGCATTTCGCTGGAGCCTGTGGGCCGGACAAGGCACGGTGGGCGGCCAGCAGCACTGCGGTATAAGCAGCACTTATCGGTGGTTCTCGACCCGCGCACGTTTGGTCTGGGAAGCAAGTGGACGGCTTCGGAGCTGGTGGGGATGCAGCTGGCACCAGCGTGCCCAGTTGCCGAGCGGAGCACGGTGCGCGTCATCATTGCACCTGGGTCGGGCGTGCGTGTGACGCCTGCGGCGTCAGCACTGGGAAAGCTGGCGGGGCTGGACATGCACACCTTCGACTTGAAGAGCCAAAGGTCAATGGGCGAGATTGAGCTTGAGTTTGATAGCATGGGGGCGAAGGAGAGCCCGTTGCCGGTGTTGGGCGTACACCGCCACGTCACGGGCCATGGCGGTAGCAGCGGGGGCGTCGAGGCGGTCATTGTCAATCGCGGCGACAAGGCTGTGGATGTCACGTACATGGACACCCTCCCATGGTACCTCCGGGTATACTCACACACGCTGGAGATTCGCACACAAAGGGGCGGCGAGGGGGCGGCAGATGCAGATGCAGATGCAGGTGCAGATGCAGGTGCAGGTGCAGGTGCAGGTGCAGTGGCAGAGAGGCTGGTGCCGTCGAGGTTGCTCTTCAGCCCTGCGGTTGACCGCGGGCGACCGTCGACGATGGAGCTGGCGCTCAGGCTGGGACCGCAGTCTCGCACGACGCTGCGCTACAGCTTTGACAAGGGCTTTTTAAAGTACACGGAGCACCCGCCGGATGCCAACCGCGGATTCAATATTGGGCCGGCTATAGTGTCATACACAAGCGATGCGGGTGGCGGCAGGCAGCAGCCGCTTTATTGCGCGATTGGGGCCACGCTGCTGCTGGCAGACAACACCACGGCTGTTGATGGCGGCGGCGGCGGCGGCGGCGGCTGCGTGGTGCGGGCGTATAGCGAGTTATTCCTGGCCAGCCTGCCGACGCCTGATTTCTCGATGCCCTACAACGTCATTACATTTACGTGCACGATTCTCGCGCTGTTCTTTGGGCGGATATTCAACTTGCTGACGCGTGATTTTGCGGTTCTTAACGATGAAAAAGCCGGAAAGGAGGAGGGGGATGGCGTGGCCGTGGAAGTCAAGTAGATAGCAGATACAATAAACAAACACATAAGCAAGCAGACAAAAAGTTATACATGGCCATCGAATGTCAAATGTCAAGTGTCAAATAAAGGACACGCGTGTTCTGGTCAGTCCGCCCTTGAAGTTGCGGATGGGTTGCGGGGCGCGCTGCAATCTGCGGAAGGCCTCCTGGACGTGCTGGACGTCCAGCGGCGTGCGTGCTGTTGGGGGGCCAGAGAAGAGCGAGACGGTTGACGTGGCCAGCTTGGGGGGCAGTTTCTGGGGTTGTTGCTGGCTGCACGTGGGCGTGGGCGTGGGCGTGGGCATGGATTCGACCAGGCACTGGGCGTCGTTGGCGGCCTTCTCTAGGTCGCGCTTAATTTTGAGGGCGGACTCTGTGATCTTGGAAACCATCTCGAAGGTCAGGAAGCCGAGGATGTCGATGATCTCGTCGTTGAGTTTTGTGTCAAGGTATGCAGCCATGTTGGCCCACTCGCGGAAGCGCTTGCCCTTGCGAAAGGTGAAAGAGGCCTGGCGGCACTCAGAATAGTGGACGTACTCGTCGCGCGTCATCTGCTTCGTGACGTCGTCGGCGTCCTTGAGGCGCTTCAGGGAGTCGCTCTGCGCGTCGAGCATCTCCTCGTCCTCATTGTCGTTGTCGTTGTCGTCGTCGTTGATGTTGTCGAGAAAGGTGGTGGCGAGCTCCCATGACAGCCTGATCTTGACTTTGGATGCGCCGCGGTCGGGCTTGTCAGCGGCGGCGTCGTCGATGACATCGTTGTCGGCATCCTCGCGCTCCTTGACCTTCTTGCGCACGTCCTTCCAGCTGAGGTACTCGCGCAGGCGCATGACCTTTGTGCGGTCGTGGCGGATGAGGAAGATAAAGTCCTCGGCGGCCATGAAGCGCGAGCCGCGGCGCTGGGCCTGGGCGGCGGCCATGACGATGATCTCGATGACCTGGGAGCGCACGATATCCTCGATGAGCATGGTGGTCTCAGGCAGTGGGTCCTGGACTTCGCCAAAGACAAACATCATCTGCTGGATCTCAGTGGTGTAGCGGTACTTTGTCGGACGGTCGCGGTGGGGGTCCATTGCGGGGTGGGGGGGGGGGGAATTAAGGTGAAAATGAATTAAAGGTTGAAGAAGGAAAGCAAAAAAGGCTGACCATAAGGCCGATTGTTTTGTAGGGTATACATTTGGGTCATCGCGTTGGTTGTGGCGGGCGCAATGCGCATGAATTAAATGCACTTTCTAGATCACATGGCGTCAGTTGTATTGGCGCGTTTAATGATGCCGTCGCTGTCGTTGTTGTCGCTGTCATTGCGGTGCGGGCGCAGCGCAGGGGGCCGGGCGACGCATCTCTTTTCCACTCGGGCGGCAATCACAAGAGCAAGCACAATCGCACGCACAAGCACAGGCACAAGCACGGGCACAGGCACAAGCACAGGCACAGACACAAGCACAAGAACTAGAGCAAGAATGTACATGGCCAGCAGAGACATCTTCGCAGCCGACAGCAGCAGCAGCAGCAGCAGCAGCAGCAGCAGCAGCAGCAGCAGCGCCAGCAAGGAAATTCCAGTCGACGAATTTGGCGCAGCCGTGCGCGCCGCATTCGAGGAGGCGTACGCCAGGCCCAGCGTCGCGGCAGGCGTGGTGCGGCGCACAGCGCAGGCGGGCGTGGTCAGCGCCAGCATCACGACGTGGCAGCGCGACTTCACCGGCGCGCGCAAGCGGCGGGTGGCGCAGACGCTGGTGCTGGGCATCGGCGGCGGGCACGCGGCCGAGCTGGCGGCTGGCGCGGCGGCCGACGTCAGCAGCGAGGTGCAGGCGCTGGAGTCGCCGACCGACGCAGCGCTGCGCGCCGTGCTGCGTGGCGACAAGGGCGCGCGCACAGTCGAGGTCTGGCGCGGCGGCGTGTTGCAGCGCAGCTTCGACGTGGCGGCGGCGCACGGCGACTTTTACGGCGACGCGACGTTCGGCAGCCTGGCGTGGAGCAACGACAACAGCGTGGTGGTGTACGCGGCCGAGCCGCCCGCGCAGCCCGCGCACGGCGCCGACATGGCGGCCTCGCTCGACGCCAGCCCGTTTGCGCTCGACGGCGACTGGGGCGAAACGTTCGGCGGAAAGCGGCCGCCGGTGCTGGTGGCGCTGCGCGTGGCCGACGGCGCCGTGCGCGTGCTGCAGACGCCGCGCGGCGTGTCGCCGGGCCAGGCGCTGTTCCTGCCGGGCGCGGCGCACCGCATCGCGTTCGTCGGCTACGAGCACGGCGCGCGCAAGCCGGGGCTGGTGTACTGCCAGAACCGCCCGGCCGCGCTCTTTGTCGGCGCGCTGGCCGGCGGCTTTGAGCGCGTGCACAGCGGCGCCGTGCGGTCGCCGCGCCTGGCGCCGTCGGGCCGCACGCTGGTGTTCCTCGAGACCGGCGCCGGCGGCCCGCACGCGGCGGCGTCGGCGCTGAGGCAGTGCGACCTGGCCACCGGCGCCGTGCAGACGCTGGTGCCGGTGGTGGCGCGCGCGCAGCCGGGCCCGCAGACGCTGGGCGGCACGCGCGTGCCCGGCGGCTTTCCGGGGCTGTACGCCGACCAGCTGCCGCGCTCGCCATGGCTGCGCGTGGCCAACGCCGCCGACCGCGACGTGCTTGCGCTGTCGTCGACCTGGCGCAGCACCAGCGCTGTGCTGACGCTGGACCTGCACGCGCGCCGCCTCGCGCGCCACTCGCCGGTCGACGGCGCGGCGGCCGTGGCCGCAGACGTGCTGGGCTGCGCCGGCGACCTGGTTGCGGCCACGCGCTCGACGCCGGCCGCCACCGCGCTGGCCGTGGGCGAGGCCGCGCTGGGCGCCGACGGCGACGTCGAGATAGCGTGGCACGCCGCGCGCAGCGAGGGCGCTGGGAACGTGACCTGGAGCGTTGAGCCGATTGGGCCGGCTGCGTGCGCTGGCCACACTGGCTGGCCCGGCTTTGCCGAGTCGATCCTGGTGCTGCCTGCAGCGCCCGCGCCGGCCACGCGCTTCTTCTGGCCGGCCGGCGCCGCCGGGCCGCCGCCGCTGGTCGTCATGCCGCACGGCGGGCCGCACACAGCACACACGCTGGCGTACGGCGCGCAGGTGGCGGCGCTCGTGCGGCTGGGGGTCGGCGTGTTGCTGGTCAACTTCACCGGCTCGCTGGGCTTTGGCCAGGACGCCGTGGCCGCGCAGATCGGCCGCATCGACTCGCTGGCGCTGGCCGAGATCCAGGCCGCCGCGCAGGCCGTGCACGCCGCCGGCCGCGGCGACGCGCGCCGCACCGTGTACATGGGCGGGTCGTACGCCGGGTACACTGGCGCGCTGCTGGCTGCGCGCGCGCCGGGCTTCTACCGCGGCTTTGTGCTGCGCAACCCGGTGGTCGCCATGGCCGCCAACGCCGTGACGTCCGACATCGCCGACTGGTGCTGGGCCGAGCTGGGGCTGGCCTACGACTTCCAAGCGCCGCCGCTGCTGACGCCGCCGGTCTACGAGCAAATGTGGGCCGCGTCGCCTGCCGCCGAGGCCGACGCCGTGCGCGACCCGGTGCTGCTGCTGCTGGGCGCCAACGACCGTCGCGTGCCGCCGCAGCAGTCGTTCGAGTACTACGCGCGCCTCAAGGCCGCCGGCAAGCGCGTGCACTGCCGCGTCTACCCGGGCGTCGGCCACCCGCTGGACTCGGTCGAGGCCGAGCGTGACGGCTTCGACGCGATTGCGCGCTTCTGCAGGGCCAGCCTGGCTGGGGAAGACGAAGCAAAGCAAAGCAAAGCAAATGAATGAGTCTGCGAGTATATTTTATTAAATCAAGAATATAATTATCAGAGCCAAGGCCAAGGCCAAATCTAACGCCACAGCAAAAGCCAAAGCCAAGGCCAAGGCCAAGGCCAATGTCAGCACGCCCTGTATTTTACGCCCCGCCATACGGCCGCCGCCGCGCGTACCCGAATGCCACACCAATCTCCATCACTGGGTAGTTAAAGTCGCCTTCGACGCCGCGCGCCTCGTCGTACAGCGCGTCGTCGCGCGCGACCTCAGAGGCCCCAAGCTCCATCGACAGCTCCGCAAGCTGGCTGCTGTAGTCGAGCCCGCCAACAGACACAGCACCGGCACCAGCCACAGAAACGAGGCCGTAGCCCGCATCATCGCCGCCCAGCACCACAAGCCGCGACCGCTCGTCCGCCTGCGCCGATGCGTACACGCGCCGGCTCTCGTGCACGGCCCGCGACGGCGCGTGCACCGTACTGCCGATGAACTCGACAGCCGCCCGCGCGCCGCTGCCTGCGCCGTGCACGCCGTACAGCAGCTTCGCCCGCGTGCGCCCGGCACTGCTGCCGCCCGCAAACGCGACGGCGCGGTGGTCCACCGGGTCGACCGGCAGCCAGTATGTCTTCTTGCCGCCCTGCGTGTAGCGCATGCCGGCGCGCAGCCGCCGCTCCTTGATCGGGCTGCTGTAGCTGCCGGATGCGCTGACCGGCTCGCCAGCTGTGTCCTCGCTCTCGTGCCCCGACTCGCCCAGCGACACCAGCGACCGCGTCTCGGTCTCGGCATCTGCCGCAAGCGCCCCCCGCGCCGGCTGCGGCATCTGCCTGTCCGCCCAGTCGACCGGCCCCGTCGGCCCAAAGTGCCTGTATGTGTACGTGTGTCCCGACCACGCGCTCTTCGCGTCGACCACCACGTCCTTGATGCCCAGCGCGTCGCGCACCGCGTAGAACAGCCGCACGCGCCCCGCCAGCCGCGTCGACGGCACGTAGTCCTCGTACGAGAACGACACCCAGTGCCCCAGCGCCCCGCCAATCATCTCCAGGCAGATCAGCCAGCTCTGCAGAAACGTCGCGACGTGCTCGGCCGACACCGTCGTCGTGTCATGGATCACGCCCAGCCCAACCAAGATCGACAGCCCCAGCCCTTGCCAGTACGAAAAGAACACTATTGCCTTGACGCACATAAACTTCGGCAACGGCTTCCACTGCGCCAGGCTCGAGCGCGTCGCCATGTAGAACACCACCAGGCAGTAGAGCGACAGTGACACGCTGCTGTTGTACACTACCTGCGTCCACAGGTATCCGTCCGACGGCCCCCACTCGCCCTCATGATACGCCCCGAGCGACCGGAGCACCATTGTGCTCACAGCCAGGATTGGCTTCACCAGCACGTACTGCAGAATCCCGCGCTTCAGGAACAGATAGTCGTACGGGTCACTCAGGTCCAGGTCCTTGCGCACCAGTGATGCCGGCCAGAACAGCTTTGTTGGGTTCTGGTCGTGCATCGCCACCAGAAACGCCCGCTCGCCGCCAAAGTACGCTATCAACAGGCTGACGAAGCAGTATATCACGAATGCCTCGTAGATGTCGCGCACCGTGTCCAGATAGTACCCTGCGCTGACCGACACTAGACTGTACCACGCTGTCAGCGCATACACCGGGACCATCATTATAATGCGGATCACCCACCGCTGCAGGTTCGGCTGGCTGTAGTTCTTGCAATGCGACCATATCGACGCCGCTGACATTAGCGTTGCCGCCCAGCTGCAGAGCCCCGCCGACCATATCATTGTTGTCACGACCCAGCTCCCTGTCGCGTCCATGTGTGGAATAAAAACAGTGCTGTTGTTATTTTTTTCTATAGCACTGCCGCACCACTGCCGGTGCAACGTTCAGTAGTAGTGTCTAGTGGTATGTGCGTATATGTGTATGTATGTGCGTACGCCTAAATGAATTTATGCGAGCGAGTAGTGTGTGGCTGTCCCGTGCGCCAAGCCTAACGAATAAAATATCAGACCAAATAATTAAATATACAACAGGCCAATTGAACAAGGCAAACGATTTCGAGCAAAATAAATAAATAACAGAATAAAAAACTTGAACAAAGGAGTGACGACGACAAGTTGAGCCGTGTGTATTGTGCAAATTACTGCTTGTTTTTTTTACGCGCATAAATGCTGGCGCAACTGACCACAATAAAAATTCGTCAATAAAAAAAACAAAGTCTTGATGTATCATCCGTCTGCACTTTACACAACACGCTGTGCAAATCGCAAAAAGGAAAAAAGAAACAATGAAAACGAGTTTCACACTGCCGCTTGCAGCCGCAGCCAGCTATAGTGGCTCCGCGTGCCGCTTGCGCTGGATCTTCGTCGTGGGCGAGTTCTCCTGTGTGGCCAGCGTCTCCAGCTCGCCAAACGCCTCGCTTGAGGAGCTGTAGCGCTCCAAGAACCGCTGTGCATCCTCAGCCAGCGTGGCGCGCGCCAGGCTGCTGCGGATGTCTGCGAAAAAGCCCTTGTACCAGTGCATGTTGTGGATCTGCAGCAGGACCGTCGACAGCATCTCCTTGGTCATCAGCAGATGGTGGATGTACGCCCGGTGGTGGCTGCGGCACGTGAAGCACGAGCACCCCTCGACCAGCGGCCCAAAGTCGTTAAACATCGACTCTTGCCACAGGTCCAGTCGCCCAGCAGCAGCAGCAGCAGCAGAAGCGTCCGCGATCTCACCAGCCGCCCCCTCGCCGCCAAAGACGTATGTCGAAGCAAATCCTTGCTCGGTGACCGCGTACGGGTAGCTCGAGTCGACAAGGTCGATGCCGCCAAGGATCGCGCGCAGCGCTGCGTCGGGCGCGCTAGCCCCCACCATGTACCGTGGTTTCGACGCATCCAGTTGCGCCAGCGAGTGCTGCACTAGCTGCAGCTTTCTCTCAAAAGGCAGCGCCAGGCTCACGTCATTGAAGACATACCCGGCCACATCGCTTCGCGCCAACAGCTTTTTCGCGCTAATGTCGCGCAGCTCCGGGCTGTGCGACCCCATCACTGCTGCAAAGACCGCCGAGGGATACACTGACTTTGCAATGCTCTCGTCCAGCCACTTGGCCGACCGCGTCACCGACTTTGAAATCCGCTTGCCCTGCGTCAGCGACGGCAGCGGCTCCTCGATATAGTCGGCTGGCGGAATGATAATATCGGGCTTCAGGCGGTCGACAAGCTGCGCAAACACCTCGGGTGTCAGCCGCTTCGTGCCGCCCTCCGAGTCGATCGCCAGGAACGAGTTGGTGGACTTTCCCACCCGCCGCGTCACCGTGGGATCGAGCGTGTCCAGCAGAAGCACCTCCGAGCGGTCCAGAAAGACAAAATTGTGCAGTCCCGCGTCGTGCTGCCCGCACGCGGAGCCGTCGTCCTCAAGGAAGTCCTCCAGCTGCACCCGGGTGCACGCCGGCATGTCGCTCAGCTCTGCCGCCACCTCGCGCACTAGATGCGGCTGCAGCCCGTGCCGTGTGTATTTGAGGAATGTCGGTGTCTCCAGCCCTATCGCTGCCGGTGCTAGTGTCGATGCCGACGGCGATATCGACGCTGGCGCGCTGGCCTCGCTGTTCAAGCTGCGATCCAGCACTAGTCTGCCGCTCCGTGGAGAAGCAGCAGCGCCGCTGGCCACGCCCACGGCTGCGTTTGCACCTGTCAATTCAAAGTGAAGCGTCATTTTACGAGAGAGTGCGCGAACTGAGCCAGTCATAAATGCAATAAAATATAATAATGTAGAGTATTTCGGAAGAAAAAATTAAAACCAAGAAAGAAAGAAGTAATTCATTGAACCGGCTCTCATTTTCTACTCTGCTGGCTGCAAGGGTTCTGTTTTTTTCTTTTATAAAAGTGACAGAAATTGCCTTTGGCCTTTGCGCTCCTCCTTTTCTCACTTTTTTTAGCTCACCAGCCTTTCATGACATGTCCCGTCATATGGTCTGAAAGACGGTCCACACACAAAGGCCCGCCGGGTCTAGGCCCTTATTTGCTTATTGCTTGCCCATTTTTCTTTCTTCACGCTCCAGACTTTGTGCTCAAAAATTGTGTTGATTTCTCGGGTTGATTATTCACTTTGGAGAAAGTTACAGAATCGGAACAAAAAAAGTAAGCAAAGTTTCTATATCGCCCAAGTCACCTTGGTGGCAGATCCCAGTTAGCCAAGCGTGTGTATGTGTGTATGGGCGTGTGTGTGTCCCTGTACGCCCCTCCCTAGATCGCGTTGAGGATGGTTCTGATCCGGCCTCCAAGCGGCGAGATATAAGAAAGAAATACCGGCCGAGCACACGCATCATGGCAACTACACGCACCGGCCGCTTACGAGCTTTCGGCAATCGGGAAGGTGCCCTCGTCCTTCTGCGCGTCCCACTTCTCAATCTAACAAAAAGAAAAAAGGCAATAGGCGCATTCAAGAGCGAAAATAAAAATTAGTCTTAGGATTCAGCCTCTCAAACACGCTTTACTTCACAAACTGCATTCGATGCTACAAATGAAAAAGAAAAACCTACCCATTCGTTGGGGCACAGAGTCACGTATGCCTTGAAAAACTGCTTGCAGGGAGCGTACTCCTCGCCCTTTGCCGCAACACACTTGGTGTAGTCGTAGTAGTTTTGCCAGCAGCGCTTGGTCTGGTTGACGTTCGGGAAGCGCGCGTCGAAGGGAGCCGTCTCAATCTTAATTTCTTCCGACATTTTGTTAAAAAAAGGGATTTATACGTTAGAAATAGAAAAAAGAAGTGTTAATTCAAACAAGTGTTTGCGAATGCGAAAAAAAGAAAGCAAAAAACAAATTGGCAGTTTAAAGTACAGAATCGAATCACGATTTTCGAAATTTCTCGATAAAAACCACTCACAAGCCTCAAGAGCTGCACAGCCTGACCGAGATTAAGCGGAGCTTGTGCGACTGCCAAAAAGTAAATGGCGCCACTTGCAATTTTCGGCCACTTGCGCGCGTGCGATAAGAAAAATCATTCCAGGATCAAATATAATCATCCCGATCTGCACCTCCACGTGACAATGACGGTGCGCGGAGGAAAAAGAAACAAAGAGAGACAAAATGCAAAGCGCATACGTCGCTGTTCGTCGTCGTCAGCGCCGCGGCGGCGTCTCATTTTTATAGCTTTATTATTTGCACCTTTTTCATTTGCGCAATTACTCTATTTAACACCACCTCCAATTCCCCCATCTGTTCATTCTCGCTGGCACTTTTTTTAACACAAACTCACACAAAGAAAACACTCGCACAGCATAATTTCACTCGCCGACGACAACACCAAGGACACTGAAAGCATCAACAGCATAGAACAAAAAGCAAACACTATGAGCCACGTGTTTGCGAGTACGCGCGACGAGCAGTCAAAGCTGCTCGACGACGCTTTGCAGGCAGTCAAAGTGCAGGCGTTCCAGATGAAGCGCTGCGTCGACAACGACCGGCTCATGGACGGGCTGAAGCACTGCTCGACCATGCTGAACGAGCTTCGCACCTCGGCGCTTACGCCCAAGAACTATTACGAGCTGTACCTGGCGACTTTTGACGCGATGCAGTATCTCATTGGTGCGCTACGCACGGCACACCTCTCGGGGCGCAACCACCTGGCCGACCTGTATGAACTGGTGCAGTACGCTGGAAACATCGTGCCGCGGCTCTATCTGATGATTACCATAGGCTCAGCCTACATGAGCCTTGCCAGCACCATTGCAGACCGATCCCGCAGCAACGAAGTCTCTGCAGGCGCCGGCGGCTCGGACGAGGTTGTCCCCGTCCGCGAGGTCATGCTGGACATGCTGGAGATGACGCGAGGCGTGCAGCACCCGACCCGCGGTCTGTTTTTGCGCTACTACCTTGGGCAGATGACCAAGGACTACCTGCCACTTAACGGCAGCAGTGGCGAGGATAGTCCCGAGGGCAGCCTGGAAGACTCAACGCACTTTATTCTGACAAATTTTGTCGAGATGAACAAGCTGTGGGTCCGCCTGCAGCACCAGGGGCTGAGCCGCGACAAGGAGCGCCGTGAGGCTGAGCGCCGCGACCTGCGCACACTTGTTGGATCGAATCTGCTGCGCCTGGCATCCCTCAGCGGCGTGCCGCGCTCGACGTATGAAGAAATCATTTTGCCCAGGCTGCTTAGCCAGGTTGTCTCCTGCCGCGACACATTGGCCCAGGAGTATCTCATGGAGGCTCTGGTGCAGGCTTTCAGCGATGAGTGGCACTTGGCAACCATCGGCCAGCTGATGGAGTCCATCTGTGCACTGAGCCCCAAGGTCAGCATCAAAACCATTGTCATTCCTTTGGTTGATCGCATTGCGGCCTACGCTGCCCGCAGGCGCGAGGAGGTTGAGAAGAACCAGCCCGCTGGCTCCGAAAGCCCCGCCGGAAGCAGTGTAGCCCTGTCACCAAAGCCAGATTCTGGAGATGATGCTGCTGTTGGGAGTAAGCAGGTTACACCCAACGCCACAAATAGTGGTTCTGCAGGCTTGGGCATATCTGCGGCGTCAGAGCAAGGCAGCACCGAGACCACCGGCGATGATGATGAAGATGAAGGTGAGGCCAATGACACTAACAACAGCGTAGACGAGATCCAAGAGTCAGTTGCTGCCGCCAGTCTGGAAGATAACGATGTTAATACCAATATTGAGACCCAGGAAGACGCTGCCCCAGCAGTCGGCCAGGACGCAGCCAACACCGGCGACGACGACGACAGCGAAGAAAATAGCAGCCAGCGTAGCGCAAAGGCCAAGCCAAGCGACCTGGAAGCACTGGCAAAGCTGTTTGACTCGTTCTGGGACCACGTGGGTAACCTGATCGAGGCACGGCCCGACCTCCCGCTTCAGGACGCGATTGCCATATGCACGGCAATGCTGCGGCTGTCGCTATCGTGCAACCCGCAGCCGTCGGCGCCGGTGGATAATGTGCTGGCCTTTGTGCGCGCGCTGCCCCGGGCGCACGAGCTGGCGCCAGGCGTCCAAAACCCGGCCACAGCCAACCAGCTGCTGTCACTGTTGCTGGGCCCGCTGCGTGCCTACGCCAACCCGCTCAAGGTGTTGGAGCTGGCCAACTACGGCTCGCTGCTGGAGGCCCAGACCGAGCGCACGCGCAAGAGCGTGGCTGTCGCGCTACTGACCGCCATTCTGCAGCGCAACACGACCATGAGCACAAAGGACGAGGTAGCCGGCATCACCCGTCTTTGCGCATCGCTAATCACAAAGTCAAGCGGCTCGCAGCTAGGCTCCCTGGGCGACTTGTCGGCCAACAAGGGTAAATTGACTAACACAAGCTCTGGCGCTGCAGAGTCGTCATACGCCAGTACGCCCCTAGACGAGGACGATATCGCCGAGGAGCAGGGCCTGCTGGCACGCCTAGTCCACCTTATTCACGGGCCCGATGTCATCTCGCAGCTGACCCTGCTTACAGTTGTGCGCGACGCCTTCTCGCAGGGCGGCGACCTGGTCAGCTACACGTATCCGGCGGTGGTTGCCGGCGCCGCCCGGCTGCTGGGGCCCTTCGCGGCAATGCGGCCCGATGCGGGCGCCGAGGCTGAGCACGCAGAATGGCTCCGGCGAGTGCGGCAGCTGTGCCGGTTTATCCAAGCGACCATATCCGTGCTGGTTGGGCGGTCGGCGACCTCGCTCCAGACGGCGGAGCTGGGCCTGCAGCTGTTCCTGATGTCAGCCCAGGCCGCGTCAATGTCGCCCGCGTTCCGCGACGAGCCGGCACTAGAGGAAGCGGCCTACGAGTTTATCGTGCAAGCGTTCACCATCTACGAGGAGCACATCAACGAGAGCCGCGCGCAGTACCAGGCGCTGATGCTCGTCATCAACGCGCTGCACGCAAGCCGCAGCTTCTCGGCCGAAAACTACGAGACGCTGATTGCCAAGTGCGTGCAGCACGGGTCGCGGCTGCTCAAGCGCGCCGACCAGACGCGCGTGGCGTACGCGTGCGCGCAGCTGTGGTGGAAGACGCTTCCCGATTCGGAGCTCATTCCACCGCCCGCCGCGCCGGGCCAGGACGAGGCTGAGGTTGAGCGCGCCCATGAGGAGCGCGTCGAGCGCGAGCGGCGCGCCATCGAGCGCCACAACAACGGCGACAACGTGCTGTCGCACCTGCAGCGGTCGCTCAAGGTGGCTGACTCGTGCATGGACCCGGTCCTGTCTGTCAGACTGTTTGTTGAGCTGCTCAACCAGTTTACCATGCACTACGAGCGGCGCTGCCTGACCGTCACGCCCAAGTACGTGAACGACCTGATCGACCTGATTCGCACGTCCATCGCAAACATGGAGGCCTTTGACACTTCGACACCTGAGCCCACGCGCGCGGCGACTGACGCGGGCGTGGCCGATGTCAACGCACTCTACACCCCCAACGCGCCGATGAACGCGTACGTACTGGGCTATTTCCGCCGTACGCTGGACTACATCCAGAGCCGCAAGGAGTTGGCGGCCTCGGGAGCATACAACTTGCCTGACTTTTCGGGCATCCGCTGCGAGGAGCCTGAGGATGAACGTGATGACTTTTATTGAAGCCTCGCACGCTCATTCTAAACCCAATCCCATCCTAGTTTACCGCATGTGCACGCGCATGTGCGTGCTGGTTTTTATAGTCGAGTGATATGGAGAATATACAAGCCCATATATTTGAATAATATAAACAGTTATTTTTTATAATTATAAAATCATTTCCTGCCGTCGAACTGGCGCTTAAACAGCTTGTGGCGGGCGACGGGCTCCGTGTTCGCCGCGCGCCGGCCGCCAGACTCCATGTACGCCATGTTGTCAGCGCCCGACATGCTCCTGAGGGTGCCCTTTGCACGGCGCACGCCGCCGTTCTCTTTCCGCCGCCCGGCGTTGCCGTTGACATCGAGATCGGCTGGGAGCCCCTCAACGTCGTAGGCCGCGTCGCCGGCCATCTTGACCGAATGAAGCAGGCTCTTCTGGCTCTCGACATCACCGTAGACCAGGTCCGGGCATTCCTCCATGCCCTCCAGGTGGGTGATCACCTTGAACGAGTAGCCCTGGTCGATCAGAAACTGCTGGCGCTTGGTCGAGTAGTACATCTCCTTTGTGTTCTTGCTGACAAGCGAGTAGAAGAACGCGTTGAATCCCTCGTCGTTGCGTCGCTTGGCGCGCAGAATGCGCCCGAGCCGCTGCGCCTCTTGGCGGCGCGACCCGTAGTGGGACGAGACCTGGATCAGGCACGTGGCCTCGGGAAGATCGATCGACGTGTCGCCGACCTTGGACAGGAAGATGGTGCTGAGCGCGGGGTTGCGCTGGAAGTTGTCGAGAATGCGCATGCGCTCGCGCTGCGAAGTGCTGCCGCAAATGTAGGGCAGACTCATTGTCTTGGCGTAGCAGTGCAGGGCAAACACGTTGTCGATGAACACGATGATCTTGTCGCCGCGGCTCTGGTGGAACTTGATGAGGTACTGGCAGGCGCGGAACTTGTTGGGGTTCATCACGTAGTACAGCAGCTTCCGGCGCGGGGTCTCTTCCAAGTATGCTTTATAGAACTCGGGCGTCATATTGCACCACACCTCAGCGCACTTGACCTTGGCAATGTGGCCCTTGTTGGCCAGGTCCATCCAGTTGGCTTCGTACAGCTTGGGCCCAATCAAAAAGTTGAGGTCGTCAATCTTGTCATCCTCGCGGACAAGCGTCGCAGTCAGGCCGAGCTTGCAGTGCGTCGCGATTTTGCCGACCACCTTGCGGAACATGTTTGCGGGCACGACATGCACCTCGTCGAGCAGCAGCATGCCCCACTCCTGTCCGGTCAAAAAATCCATCATTTTCTGCGTCTCGTAGGACCGCTTGCGCTCGTTGGCGACCATCGAGAACGTGGAGATGACCAGGCCCGCGTCGCCCTTAAAGCGCTCCTTCTCTTCCGAGGTGAACACGGCGATCTGCTCCTCCTTGATCGTCGACCACTGCATGAACTGTTGCTTCCACTGCATAACCGACACTGTCGACGTGCACAGGCATAGGATGCTCTTCTTGATCGTGCACGCCGCCGTGATGCCGACCAGCGTTTTTCCAGCGCCACAGGGCAGCACAATAATGCCCGAGCGCGCACGCCCGTTGCCGAACATTTTGCTCAAGCTCTTTTCCTGGTATGGGCGAATCGTCGTGGCAGGCTTGAGATCGATGTCGAGGTTGGGGTTGATAGTGTCGTTGCGGAAGTCGTATTCTTCCAGCACCGGGTAGTCGATGACGTTGCATCTCTTCCTGACTGACTCGACACTTGCGCTGTCAATCTGGAACGCATGAACGGTGTTGCCCACGTCGTCGTCATCTGCGTCGTCCTTGTCCAGGCTGACAATGGCGCTAAAGTCCACGTCACCCTCAGCCACGCTCTTCTCGGCGGCGCTATCGGCCATTTGCTTCTGCTTCTCCTGGGCGGCGGCATCGGGCTTTGGCAGGCCGCCCACGTTCAAATCGCCCAGCTGCGAGCTCTTTTGCGTAATGATGCCGTCTTTGGACACCGCGCCCTCCGAGTCCTGGTCTGGAAACACGCGCGCCTTCATGATGGTTGGGTCGCGCAGCAGGTGCTGTAGGATCTCTGGGTGGGCGGACTCGACAAAGTAGCGGTTGTGCTTGAGCACCAGTTTCACCTTGCCATACGAGCGCGTGGACATCTTGATAAAGTCCATGACGTCCTGCGGCACGGGTACCTTGGACAGGCGGTTGAGAACCTCGATAATGTCATTGGTGTCCAGACCGACCGACACGGCAGCATACAGCGAATACGATGTGAGCTTGTACTCGTGGATGAACGTTGGGCGCGAGACGGGCTCACTGATGGCAATGAGAAAGTCGATGGCCTGCTCGGCGATGGGCGAAAACGCCTCGAGGATGATGTGACTGGTGCTGGGGCAAATCCACAGCGGCCGAGACTCGTGGTCAGGCTTGAGGCTGAGGTAGCTGTAGTCGCCAGCCCCGAACAGCCCAGTGGCCGGGTCGCGGCGCGGCATGCTCAGCACGTCGTACTCGTCATCGTTGTTGGCTGCCCCGGTGCCCTTCATCGCGCCCTTGGGCAAGAGCCCCGACGAAAAGTCGAGCTTGGCCTGCTCCTCGTCGTCAATCTTGGGTCCGTCGTTCACATCGCTGCCATCGCTGGTGTAGTCGTCCTCACCGTAATCGTTGCTGCCGTAGCCCTCTTGCTCTCCACCCTCGTCGTCGTAGTTCTCATACCCCTGGGGGCTCGCAGATCCACTATATCCGTCCCGCTCAGTCACCTGCGCGCTTCCCTGGCGCGTGCCGCTGCTTCTCTCTTCGTCGTAGAGCTCGCCAGCATCGCCGTCAAAGTCGGCGGTAGAGTGCGAGCGTTTAGACATGGTCTCAGTATTCCAAGTAATTGCAAATAAAAAGTCTGAATTAGTCAGCTCACTCTAAATGCGAATACTTTTTATTTTCTAAATAAAAAAGCGCCCGAGTGAAACAAAAAAGTGACCAGACAGCCATTAGCAAATGGGGGGATTTTGTAAGGCAAATCCAGCTTTAATTTTTTTTTACATTTTTTGCTGCGGCTGCTCATGTCATATGCACACACTCTTTCTATTTTTATTTACCCCATTAGCACCGTGCGGTGCCTTTCTGTCTGGGTATAGCTTTTTAATTGATATGTATTTTAATGTGTTGGGTGTGTTGTGTTGTGTTGGGTGTGTTGTAGAATGTATGCTCTACCAGCCCACATAGACGATATGCGCCGCATGCAGCTATAAAGCGCGCGCAGCTACCGAGAAGTGACGGCGTTGAGATGAGCGTCAGAGTAATTCCTTTGTCTACGTGCGAAAATGACTCTGATATGATCACAGGAAATATAAGTACAGGACCTTCAGAAACACGGTATTCGCACGAGCCGCACAAAGCTTCAAATATTCGAACGCGGCCGCCCGCCCCAAATTTATACGTCGTGTGCAGCGTGCAGCCCCCGCGCTTGCTATGGGATAGTATGCATCAAAAGCAGGTGATCGTTGCTAGATACAATCTCTCAGAAAAGCCGCATCGGCAGTGTCTCCCCCAAAAAAACCAGCGCATGAGCAAAACAGGACGTGACACTGGCATGCCTTCATCACCCGCGGCTCTTCACAGTATATTTATATCTCGACCCGCCCAGCTTTCCTAAAAGCTTCTTTCTTTTTAACTTTGATTTCTTATTTATACTAATTATTTTCATCTTTGCTGTTATATATACGTATTTGGTGGATTCAGATTCATTTTATTTTTAACATCAGATTTACGATAAACCCCTGCTTGTTTTACTTTCACACATAATTCACACACGCTCATCTGTTAAAATGTATCCTGGTGACCAGAGCAATCGTCGGCGCCAAGGGCAGGGAGACGGCCAAGGTCACAACCAAGGCCATGGCTATGGCGGACCCCCACCCCACCAGGGCCACGGCTACGGTGGACCCCCGCCCAGCCAGGGGCACGGCTATGGTGGACCCCCGCCTAACCAGAACTGGGGTGGCGGAGGCAACTTCTACCAGCCACCACAGGACCCACCCCCGTTCCCACATGGAAACTACAACCAGCAATACCCACAGCCGCCGATGGGACCGCCTCCCGGCGGTGACTACTACGACAACAGTCGCAACAGTGGCGGCTATGGCCAGCAGCAGCAACCACCTCCGCCTATGCAATTTCCCGGCCAAGGCGACTACGGCAACAGCGGAGGCTATGGCGGCAACAGTGGCGGCAACAGTGGCGGCTACGGCGGCAACAGTGGCGGATATGGTGGCTACGGCCAGCAGCCCCCCATGTCTTTCCCCGGTGGAGACTTTTCAAGCGGGCCTCCGTCTCAAATGCCGGATGGCAGATACATGGGCGGACCCTCAGGCGGGCCTCCGCCTCAAATGCCGGGTGGCGGACCCTCAGGCGGACCTCCCCAGTACGATGGTGGGTACCAGATACCCGGCGGCGACTTTGGAGTTGCTCCTTCATTTAATATGCCAGTCGTTCGCCACCGGCCCGAAGACATTGACTTTTCGGCAAACAATTTTCCGACGTGGAATGCGCCCTCACCCCCGCCATCGAGCCAGCGCCCAAACTACGGGCAAGGACAAGGCCAGGGCCAAGGCTACGGCCAAGGCCAAGGCCAAGGTCAAGGTCAAGGTCAAGGTCAAGGTCAAGGTCAAGGTCAAGGCCAAGCTCAACCCACACACGGCTCTATCCCGACTTACAACATTCCTCAGGAGCTTCAGCAGGAAGCCAGCCAGGTCACATTGTCCAACTGTAATGGACGCAAGCGCGCTCTGCTCATTGGTATTAACTACTTTGGCACCAAGCACCTGCTCAAGGGCTGCATCAACGATGTGCACAACATCAATAAGTTTATTATTGAGCACTTTGGGTTCCGCGAAGCCGATATTGTCATACTGACTGATGACCAGCGCGATAATCCCCGCCGTATGCCGACGCATGAGAACATCATCAGGGCCATGAAGTGGCTGGTCAGCGATGCGCGCATGAATGATTCATTCTTTTTCCATTACTCGGGCCACGGCGCCACGGTTACCAGCAAGACAGGCGAAGAGCTTGACGGCAATGACGAGACAATCTGCCCGGTGGACTTTGAGTCCAAGGGTATGATCATTGACGACGACATGAACACCATGATGGTCCGCCCTCTTCCTCGCGGCGCGCGCCTCACCGCCATCTTTGATTGTTGTCACTCGGCCACTGCGCTTGACCTGCCATTCATGTACAATCACCAGGGCAAGCTCAAGAATGAGAAGGCCATAACCTATGCCGGCAAGGGCTTCCTGTCGGCGGGCAACTTGTACCTGAAGGGCGACCTTGCAGGAGCCATCAAGGGCGTGACACAGTCGTTAGACATCATGCTGACGGGCGACCAAAAGCTCGAAAAGGCACGCCAGACCAAAAGTACGATGGGTGACGTTATCATGTTCTCGGGCTGCAAGGACGACCAGACATCCGCCGATTCAAAGACAGAGGACCTAAAGTTCACCGGCGCTATGTCGCACGCCCTCATCTCAAGCATGAACAACAACCCGCACCAGACTTACGTCCAGTTGCTGCAGGATGTCCGCAAGCGCTTGGCCGTCAAGTACACACAGGTTCCCCAGCTCAGCACGGGGCGGCTGATGGACATGAACACGCTGTTTATCATGTAGGCGCCCGCACCGCTGTTGCTGCGCTATTTGTTGTTCTAACGTTATTATATTATATAGCCTTTTTATTACACTCCATCCCACTCCGGTTTGAGAGCCACTTCACATTAATACGCTCATAAAGTAATGAAACAAGCATGATTGCAGTCTACACAAAATATTGAGCGATGGCTGCGTTGGCAATCCCCGCCTGCTCGATCGTGACCGAGTCGTCGCTGAGGACCTTGGGCGGCATAATCGCCTTGAACGCAAACGGCCTGCTGCCAGCCTCGGGCCGCTGCGACAGAACATAGCCCCTGAGATCACCGACAGTGTGCGAGAGATTTGCCTTGGCGACCAGGCGCGATCCATCAGCAAGCCGGATCTGGACCTGGACGGTACGCTGCGAAGGGTCCAGCGTGATGGACCGCCCGGTAGCATTAGAGGCTGCCGACGTGGCGGCAGTCACAATGGCAGCAGGAGGGACGCCACCCAAGCGATTGCCATGGCCCGAAAACGGCTGCGCAGGCGGTTGCGCGGGCGGCGAATACTCTTCGCCGCGGCGGTCGGTAACCTTCATCTCAACCTTTTGCCCGGGACGGATGTTGAGGATGCTCAGCGGCGCCCGCCCTTGCAGAATGGCATCGAGGTTCTGCCGGTTGACCGGGTCTTCAATGTTGTGCAGGGGGCCGTCGCCAATGCTGAAGCCGTTGCGCCAGAAGGTCAGCTGGCGCACGGCAACTTCGTCCGTGTCGTCGTTCCCGCTGGCGTCGCTGGGGCGCGCCGCAGTTGGAGGGATCGACTCGCCTGAGCTGCTAGTGCTCGGAGCTCCCGGCGCTCCGAGAGCCCGCCCGTACCCGGAAAAGTATCTGGGCTGGGCGCTCTCGCTGGTCAGATCCTCTGAGCTATCATTGTCGCCCGCCGCCGCACTTCCCTCTGCGGCGCGGCGCATAATGCGGTCGACTAGCGAGCCGCTCTCGCCCTCGCCAGCATCTTTTGTGGGAGGCCTTACGGCCATGCCGCTGCGCTCACCGCCAGCGTACCATTCCTCGGACTCGTTGTCGTCGTTGTCCTGGTTTGCCAGTGATGAGAGAGTGGCAATGCGCGCGCCAGTCCCTTGGCGGCGGCGTGGCACTGATGTCGCGGGCGTTACTGAGGCCAGCGGCGTCGCTGCTGCCGCGTTAATTGGGCCGGCTGACATCACCGGTGCTGTGTTGGAAAGACGTGAGCCGGCGCTGGCAGCCACTGGATTTGGGTCGGGCGGCAATGCAGCATCCACTTGGCGCGCAGGCGGAAGACCTTCAGACAGAGGTGGCTGTTCGTAAAAGCTGCTCAGAGCCGCGTTCAGGTCCCAGTTGTTTGCCTCCAGGTAAAACCGAGCCTGGCTCTCTGTGCCAGGGTTGATGTTGAGCCAGTTTTCAATGAGTTCGTTCTGTGCCGCGGGGTCGCTCATGGTCAATTTACAACTATTTGCAAGCTGGAATTTGAAACAAGGAATAAAAGTAAAAAAGTAAAAAGTAAAAAAGCACTACAAAAGAACGAGAGGGAGGGGCTTTTGGCCTGGCCTACGTTGCCCTCCTATTTTTTCTCGCGCATCATCATCATCGCGCCTCGCCCCTTCCCCCCTTATCCCTTCAGAATGGCGGTGCTCTGGTTTAGTCCCGCCAACCCTTTTTTCGCTTTGAACTTGTAAAAAAAACATTTCCTTTTCCTTTCTTCTTTTTCTGTCTGTCTTTATTCCGGACTCTTTAATTTCAACTACTACAACCTTGCCCTCTGCAAGCCCCTAAACTTTTCTACTTTAAATATTTGCTTTTTGTATTCCGACCTATTCCGTTTTTCTCACGCGCGCCCTAGTTTTGTTATATTTTGTTGTGTCCTGGCAACTGGGTGACCACTTGTTATTTTATTTCTTGAGACAACGCGTAATTTGAATTCTGTATTTTATTCCATCGCTCTCTTTATAATTTCTATTTTCTCCCATTTCCCTCATTGGCGCAGCTCGTTTAACAGAATAAACAACACTGCGTTTTCAGATTCCTCGTCTTTTTTTACAACTTTCAACCCTAGTTTTATTTCGCCATGGCCAGTGGAAAGGGCAGCACTGCCCAGGGCTCCAAAAAGAGAAGCGCTCGCCGGGGGAAACCCCGCAGCGCAAGGCCTATACACGACACACATACCACAGCAGACACGAGCGCCGAAGGCGGCCCGGAACCCGTCAGCCCAGCCGAAGCGAAAGGTGAAGTGGCAGTGTCTGTTGCCGACAACTTAAGCAACACAAGAGAAAAGCCCGTAGCTCTAAATATAGGGTCAAAGCCAAATAGCAGCAGAAAGCCCAACTCTGGATCGTCAGGAAAGCAGGCGCAGATGGTGTTTACCGTGGGCACTTTTGACGACCGCGAATATGACGGCCGCGCAGACAGCGATAGCCTCAGCGATGGTGCCAGTGCTGTGTTGCAGTCACGCTTCCGGGGCTCTCGGCAGTCAGCAGATATCGCCAGTAATTCCAAAGGACTTTCAGCCACAGAGACATCAGCAGCCGTTGCGACCAACTACAGTGCAAGCGCCAGCGTTCCTGATGCGCCATCGGGTCACACGCCTCCCGCTGGGGATGCATCCAGAAATGTGCACCCTGCAGACACACAGAATGTCAGAGCACTCAAGGAATCTGCTGCCTCGCTGAGGAAGTCACAGCCAAGCCGGCAGCCCTTGTTCACCATGGGGTCACACTCGGAGGTCAGCGATTTGGAATGCGCTGATGAATACGATACGCCCGCTGACGGCAGGCGCAATCCACCAGCTGAACATGTAGCCGACTGCACATCGGGCGACAACACGCGCGACAAGCTGAGCCCTAGCGCCAATTTGCAGTCTAGAATCCGATTGCACAACTCGAGGGTCAGCTATGCAGATGCCGTTATGGACAACAGCGACCGGTCCAACCATGCAAACGGTAGTGTTGCTAATTCCGGGGATCGCGCTATGAGCAGCAGTATCAACAGCAGCAGTATCAACAGCAGCAGTGGATACAGGCCCAATTTCCCGGTCAACGAGCAGAATCGGGTCTGCAGCCCTGCAGCGCTTCATGCGTGCAAGGCAATGACCAGCCTTATGCACCTCGCCGATCCCTCGGCCAGCCACAGCTTTAGCGCGCAGTCTGCCAACGCAGCTGATGAAGATGGAGAGGGCTCCGGTCTGGCTTTGCGCGAGAGGGTTATCAGCGCTCCAGCGATCCAGGAATCTAGCAGCAATTTGCCTACAAGCGACAACGACCCCAGCATTCAAGCAGGCAAGGACAAAGAAGCCCCAGAGGCACTTTACCTCGATAGAGGCAAGGCGCCGTTGTTGCGGGACAGCCAGCTGAAAGCGCGGAAGAAGACCAGCGCCAGAAAGCCTCATGTGAAAAAGGCCGTCAGCTCAGCGGCCCTGCGGACGCGTTTGCGGCATGGTACGACTGCCCGCCGAGACAACCTTCCATCAAAGGGACATGCGCACGCGGGAGTTAATGGCGACGCGGACGCGCCAGATGGGGACGGCCACGTCGAGGGTTCGTATGTTGACTACAGCGGGAATAGTGACTCTGAAGACGACTCGGCTTCGCAGCAAAATTATCATCAGGAACAGAATCAGCAGCAGCAGCAGCAGAACAGAGCCCAGGCTGATGCGATGTCTCGCATAACGCACGCCAACATTTCTGCGCTTGACCAGTCGCGGGGCAGCCTGCATTCATCGACAGCGACTCTTGGAGGTGCCTGCCAAGATATTGATGACTCGGTCACTACGGCCAGCATGGACAGCCCGTGTCCTGAGCAGGCGGATCCCAGGGACAGGCCAGCACCTGCAGGAGCAGTGCCAGCAGGAGCACCAGAGGTTGCAGCCGTTGCTGGGCCGGTACCAGCAGCAGCAGCAGCAAGCAGTGGACCGCATAATGGCGACACCAACGGTATTATTCGGTATGAAGATACCGTCGGCCATTCTGTAGGCGGTGCCATGCGCCGAAGCTCTCGTCTGCAAGAGCTTCGCAGTCACAGCCCGAAACAGCATCAGCATCAGCAACATCAATACGCGGACAGCGAGTTGCCAGTAGGCAGACATGGCCAGCTCGTTGCCACAGAGCAATCTCACATAATGCAGGAACAGGAAATTGAGAGCAGATACGCCGACACGGAAGGCCAGCTCAACGGCGGAAGAGACACCCAGAATCAGCATCAGCATCAGCAGCAACCGGGCCGACAGACCGACAATTTCAAGAGCAACAGCCGCCAAATACCTGAGGAGTACACGTCACCCTTTTCATATGGGACTGCAGCGCACCTGACGATGAGCACCAACCGCAATATGGAGTCGCAAAGGCAGCAGGGAATTGTTGAACGCGAGCGGGAGGAGATGGAGATAGCAACCTCGCAGCTGACTGGCGTGCCTCGCCGAGTCAACCGGCCAACCAGCATGCTGCCGCACATTTTTATCAACACAGGTACCGAGGCCCACGCACAGCAGGTGCGCAAGACCGAGCGTGTATACGCCCACGTACGCAATGTGGCACACCCGCTGCTGGAGAGCATCTCTCGATGCGTCATGCTGCGTGAGTACCGCCTTGCGATAGGAGTGCCGCGAACGCAGCCGCGGTCGTGGGCGTCGCGCCGAACGCCGACAGAGCCCACCGAGGCTGACATCCAGGCCGAGTGGTGGGAGTCGCTTATGCCCCCGCCATTGACGCAGCCAGGTGCAGGGCGCGATCAGCGGACGGGTACGGAGAGCTCAACTCGCCAGCAGCCAACAGAGCTCCCACATTGGATGCTTGTGCCTGACGAGGCGAAGTGCGCTGTGTACGGCCCAGACCTGAGTGCGCCGGGCGCCAGTTTCGGGTGCTACGATTTAGCGGAGCCAGGGTGCGAGCACATCCGCGAGCTGCGCATTCGGGCCAAGGAGCTCCGGCTCAACCGGCAGCAGACCATTTCGGCGGGCCGAAACCAGAATCTGCCATCGTTCCGCCCGCCCACACATCAGTCAACAGCGACTACGGCAGCGCAGGAGACCTGGCGCGGCCGGCGCGTTCCCGGGCTTCTGACTGTCGACATGTATCCGGGAAACACGCGCCCGATGGACCTTGCCGCACGGCAGGTGCAGCGGCATAACTCGGAACCCCCCGTGTCCTCGTCCCCCGACAGCATCAAGATGGGCCGCGCAAACCCACTGGCGCAGCCCTACCGCCGCTACGGCACAGTTTATGGATGCCCAACCGGTGCCCACGCTGGCGTCACGACCGGCGCACACGGAGCGGCCGGTGGTCCGGGCAGTTTCTCTGCAGGCAACATGGTGGCGGCGGCAGGGCTGGCTGTGCGTGGCCAGGATGGAATGCCGGTAGCCCGCGCCAACTCTGGAGGCATCTGGGACAATGACATGCGGCGCTCCAGCTACTTTGACCGCCTTTCAATTGACGAGACGAGGTCGCAGCTGTCGACTTCAGCCGCGCAAACCACGACAGGTGGCTTCCTGCGCAGAGTCATATCAGGCCTCGCTGGCGGGACCGCGGCAGCCTTTGGCGCGTCCCAGTAAGAAACTGGAGGGCAACCGCTGAACAATATTTTTCTATGTTTATGATTATCATAGTAACAAAGATATGAGTACAAAAAAGACGCTTGATGAGAGAGCAACTATAATTTGATGTGCTGGACAAAAAACTGTCCACACATCGCTCAGAGAAAATAGACCCATAGACCCGCTTGCTTCTTTGATGAAGCTCTGTCTTGTGATAAACAATTGCCGGCTATAACCGCCACGATATGTGGATAAATCAATCCCACATGCTGCCTGCGAGGATGAGTAGCTGTAGAGGGTGCCTCCTTGGCTCTGCGCCCGGCTGCTGCCACTTCCGAGTCTCTGCCAAATGATTGCACTTAACGTACTATCCCTTTTAATGAAATGTAAAGTGCGTAAACACAGTCTCGGAGGTATAACGTTAACAACACCTTTGGTCAATGTTCTTTTTTAATGGTTGAGGATTTGTTACAGTGGTTTTTAAAAGTTTATAAGCGTATCAAGAAATGGGTTTGGTCTACAAAATGCGCGCACCGAGGCTAGTCAGTCTCGACGTTGCTGCCTTTATCTGTCGCTTGATAGCCCTCGTTAAACATGCGGATCACCTGGCTGACATAGTCCTTCCACGGTGTCTCCGCATTTGCTGCGTTGCGAGCGGTGTCCTCTGAGCTTCCAGCATCTCCGGCGCTGGTGGTAAATGCCCCAGAGATAGGGCCTGTGGTCACCCCCGCTGGGCCATCTCGGTTGATATCCATTAGATTATGATGGTGATGCTGCTGCTGCTGTTGCTGCTGCTGTTGCTGTTGCTGATGAAGCGCTGCCATCATCGAAGCAGTGTCGCTCATCCCACCAAGGTTAAGATCAAAGGAGGCCGGTCCCGAAAACGGCAGGTTTCGGATCACATCGTCGTCAATGAGCATCCCGCCAAATCCAAACCCGGTGGGAGCGGCCATGCTGCTGGCACTGTTGTATCCAAATCCGTCACTAGAGACACTTGCAGTCAGGGCAGCCGTGCTCGGAGAGAAGTAGTTGTTGGCGTTGATGTTGTTGGCCGAGGGGCTCAATGTTGGCAATGCTGTCGAGATCCCGGCGTTCGTGCCCATGCTCAGGCCGGGCATACCTGCATACGGGCTGGTTGACTCTGAAGTCGCCGACATTCCCGGAGGCTGACTGAACGGGGACAAGAACGGCATAAAGCCAAACGGTGCGCCGCCACTGAACCCACCAGTGACGCTACTGGTACTGCTATTGGCATGGCCGAGCAAGCCGCCACCAATAGCAGCGACCCTTCCGCCACCGACATCGTTGTTGCTGTTGCCCCTGCGCGCGCCCATTGCAGGTGGATGCATTGATGTCGCCTGGCCATTGGGACCGCCAATTCCCAGCGGGAACTCAGCATTCGCAAAAAATTCAAGCGATGGCACGAACTGGCCCAACGACGACGATGCGGGTCTCGACGGGTCAACCCTGGCAGAGTGCTTCTCAGCAACAAGCGTAGTGCGCATCAGGTCGGCAGCAGAGCTCTTACTGGCGGCCAGATCGACAGTCATGTACGGAATTTCGGGCGTGGTAGGCTTGCCATTTTTGCTGAGCGAGTTGCGCAGCGCAAAAACGCCAGTGCCGGCAGGCGGGCGCATGCTCTCAGAATGGTTGTCATCGGAAGATCCGGCTGCGGGGCGGGCATATCCAGAACCACTCTTATTGCTCGTCGACACAGAGGCGTGTGGTGGCATCTGGGCGTGAGGGCTGTAGTCTGTGGCCGAGGTGCTGCCGATATTGCTAGAGCTTGGCCACCTTTTCAAGCCCCTCGCCTGCGGCAACGCAGATAATCCCGAGTCGACGTCCATGGTCATGCTTCCAGAGGTCGAGTGGCCAGCGGCCCCAGGCCCTGGCGCGAACGGGGCAGCGGCTTTGGCATAAAGCGGCCCGGTGAGCGTGGATCTGCGCGGGGCAGGGGCAGGCGGAGGCATGGGCACAGGGACATTGCGCTTTGCAGCGACGATGGACGATGTGGGGAAATAGCTCTGGGTGTCTGCGTCCGCCACCAGCGGCGAGCTTGCCTTGCCCGCTGCAATGGATAGTCTGGACGCGCTGCCCCTGTTTGTCTCAAACCCATAGCCAGACTTGGGCGTGACTTGGCGGGACCGCGGCGTTGAGGTCTGCGCTGTGCCCATTTTGCTAGATGCGAGAATATCACGATACTGCGAGCGGTTCTCGTAGACCGAGTGGGCGACGCGCGAAATCTCGTGCGCGCGCTCCTTGATGACGCGAATACCGGCCTCAGGGTCGTCGATGACTTGGTCCAGCCCAATCCGGTTGGCGCGAACTAGCGTGTTGAGCATTGTGTAGCACTTGTAGGATACCTGCCAGTGGGCGCCACTGCGGCTCATGACTTCGAGCGTGCGCTTGAGGAAACGACGGGCAAGCCAGCTGTCGGCAGCAACAATGACGTTGTTGAGATGCATGGTACCGGCAGTGAACATCATGAATGTCAGGAAGGGCATGATGAATATTTTCGAGTCCTGGGTGATACCCTGTCCGATGAGCGTGATCATCTGCGCCGACAGCGTGCAGATCGAATGCGACGGCAACGGCGGCGGCGCTGTACTGCGGCTTGCCGAATTCCCAGTGCCTGCCGAGCCGCAAGGGCTGCCGACGTCGGATCCAGACGCTTGGGAGTCATCAGTGGCCATCGGCGAGCCCGGATTGTTGTTCTCGCCCAGCTTGGAGATGAACGGCCGATGGAGCAGGATCATCGCCGTGTGGTATACCAGGTGAATCAATGCGATGTACACGCAGCGAGGCGGGCGCGCGGCGAGGATGTCGTCCACGGGGTACTGCAGCTTTGGTGGCAGCAACTGCTTCCACCGGCGCAGCTCGTGGTCCAGCACAATCAGCCGCTCGGCCCGTGAATTCACGCTATTTAGGCAGAACTGCGCCGCGTAGCCGCGGTTTGGCTTGCACGTGTACATCTCTGTCACAACGTGGCCCAGAACATGCAGCAGATCCAAGTAGTACTCGCCCATCGCGCGCCTTTTCTTTGGCGGCCTCGGCTGCTTGGGCCTCCGAGTGGCTCCGCTATCGGACTCCTCCGAGTCGGAGTCCCCTATTGTAAGCGAAACATAATCCAGCATGCGCTCAGCCACTGGAACAGATGAGCTTTCTGACTGCTGCTGATGCTGCTCTGATTGCTGCTTCTGTTGGTGCTGTCGAGGCCATTTTTTGGGCTGGCTGGGGGAGGACGGCACAAACACGCCCTGGCTCGAGTAGGTGCCTGGGACCACTGGAGACTCCAAAAACAGCTCGTCGTCGTCTTCACCAAAGTTGGTCGGGTACGGTGCGTCGAACGTAAAGTCGCGAATAGTAGTCGGGCGGCCGAGCGTCGCGCTGACCATAATGTCCATGATGTAGCACCCCCACCATGCGCGCTGGCGGATCTCGGCTTCAACCGACGACACGACGGCCATGACATTGTTCTTGGCCACGCCCACATCGCGATGAATACCCAAGTCGTAGGCCTTGCGGACAGCCATTCCCGAGTAGAGCCAGCTCCGCGTCGACATGGTGCCCTGCTCGTATACCGACATAAGCAGAAGGGTCAAAATGGTCGGCGTGTTGTTGTATGTGTACTGCTCATCCAAGTACAGTTTTGCGCGCTGGAAATGCACCACCATTTGTATGCGTGCGCGCGCCAGATCAGCCTTGCCAACCACTTCGCGGATCTTGTAAGTTGACGCTGCCGCGTAGACCGCCGACATGAGAGCAGGAGACTGGGAATTCTTCTTGTCGAAGGCTTGCTTCAAAAAGTGCGACTTATACAGGATTGGGAAGCCCGGGTGAACGTAGCGGAAGTACAGCGACAGCAAAATACCCTTCTCCTCGTCGTCCGGCATGGGAGGCTTTCCGCATGGCGGCATGTTCCGCGGCACTGGAACCACCCCAAGCTGCTGGCTCTGCGGGCTATCGTTGCTGACGGATCGCGGATTAGCGTGTGCAGATGCAGAGGCTGTGGCTGTGGCCCTGGCTGTTGCTGTGGCCAGCGCCTCGTAGCTACCACCGACAGGGACCCAAGCCGCGGCATTGGCCGAAACAGGCGTGACGAAGTCTGGGCTTGTTTCTGTGCGAGGGCTGCTGATGCTGCTGCCACTGTTACTTGTGGTGATTGAAGACGCGTTGGCGGGCTCGTTCTCGCGGGCTGAATAGGTGGATATGGGTGGCCACCGAATGGCGCCGTCCACGCCCTTGGTCAAGCGCGGGCTGGCTTCCGACGACATCAAGCTGCGGTTGATCAAGTACCATCCACTGCTGTTCCCCAGGTACCGCAAAGACCCTGACTGATCCAAAGTCAAATGGCCGACCCGTTTTTCCAGCTTGGCTATGTTGTCGAGACTGCCCTCATCATCGTTATTGTTGTTGTTGTCGTCGTTGCTATTACCGTTACCATTGTCGTCGCCGTCACTGTTGTTGCCGCCATGAGCTGAGTATGCCTGCTCATGCATCCGAGTAGAGGCATCGGCAGACATGTCCAATGCAGCACCCGAATCCGCCCAAGCAGTACCAGTGTCAGATTGATCTGCCACGGTGGACACTGGTGCGGGTACCGGCGTTGGCGCCGATTGCCGTTCGCTTTCCGACAAAACCAGCGGTGCTTGCGTTCGAGGCTGGCTGGCCCTAGCACCCAGCTCGGCCATAGTAAATCTGCCAAATAGCCTCCCATGGGCGTCGCTGACCACAGCACTCTCATTGGCATTGGAGGACTGCAGATCATCAAGCACAAACCGCGCAGCAGCAGAGTCGGTCATAATAAGTGCACAGAGCAGCTCCTCAACCTTGTGCAACCGGTTCTCGATAACATCAATGTAGCCCTTTGGCGGGCCGCGCTTCTTTGTCGCATCGAGGTACGTGCACGAGCCATTGATGGCCTCGCAATGTGTGCATATGGGCCGCTTGCCATCGCACTTTACCTTCTTTCGCCTGCACCTGTCGCATGCGCGTGACACTCTTTGTCGCTTGCCATCCAGCCCCGGAGAATACATTTCGCGGGGCTCTGCTGCCGCTGTGTCGTTCTGACCGGCCGCAACCGAAAAGGAGCTTTCGCCGTTCCACTGCGCTGAGTCGTAGTGAAAGCTCATTCAGACAATAAGTAATAAAACGCTAATAATGCGTATTTGTTTGTGTGAGTGAGTGTGATTGTGTGTATGCGTGCGCGCACAGGCGCGGTAACTAGTAGCAAAGTGTGAAGAAGTGGGATCACCGTAAAAAATACGTTTTAGAGTTGGTAAAAATTTTGGAGCCGCAGCCAGACGAGACAAAGGCGCAGCGATAAGAGAGAAGTGCAAAAAGGAAGAATTAATATGGTTGTGGATCTTTGATAGTCCTAGTAAAAATTAAAGTTGATAAAGAAGAAACTCTGAGAAGCGAGAGGATTTAAAAAATCGACAATGCAAAAAAAAATTGTCATAAAAGACCCGTCTTTGGCCAAACACAATTCATGGGTGGGGTAAAAAAAACTCATAAAAATGGCATTCGTGTTGACTGTTGGCTGCTGGCTGGCGTATGATTGCGCCTATTGGGTCCGCCGCTTGGCTTGCATTCCAGAAAGAGAAATAAATATGCGACGATGCTGTTTCGCCGCGGCCGCCTGGCCAGCAAAGACAGAAAATAATTGTGGCCAAACAAAGTGTCTGAAATTTGGCAGAGTCATCTCGCCGCTTTGTCGTTTCGTCGCTTTTTTTGAATGTTGAAGCTCAGCTGCACCTCACGTGGGCGCTTTCCATGAACTTTTTTTTGGAAGATTTGACACGGTGTGATTTTCACGTAGACGGGCATAATACATGCATAGGCCTGCCAGAGCAGAGCCTGAAGCACCGAGAACCGACCCCACACCCTGTCTGGGTCCTTTGTTCACTGTTTTTCGTCTGATTTTTTTTTTCCAATTCACTCTTACATTTGCGCATTTTCAGAACAGAATGGACCCAGTAGAGCTAGCACCAACGCAGCGACCATTGCTCGGTAGCAGCGAGAAAATCCTGTGCATCCAGAACAAGGTTGGGCTGTACCAGGGCTTGGAGCGTGACGAGGAGCACGACTGCGGCACAATGTATCTCACTACACAGCGGCTGGTCTATGTCGACCAGCAGCTCCCGCACGAGCGATCACTGGCCCTGGACCTCCAGGCAATCCATAGATGCACCTTGCACGGTGGCTTCCTCTACACATCCGCCAAAATATGCCTCTATCTCAAGCCCAAGCCTACGAATGGGGGCGACAGAGACGTCCAGCCAGCAGAGGGCAGTAGCACCAGTGGGTACAACAGACAGAATGGCGCACAGGGCACGACTTTGCTCGAAACAACTGGAATCGCCAATATGTATGGCCAGGCGAGACCCGGCTCTGGTGCCGGGCCTATCGGGTGGAAATGCAACATCTGCGACCAGATCAACAGGGGCGGCATCAAATGCACGCTGTGTGGCGTCCCACACCAGGGCAACTACGAATCCACAGACACATGCAATGTCGCTGCTGATACACGGCCTGTAAATTCCAGCGGTGCCAAGCGGCAGCCCCTGCGCTGTCCTGTGTGCACATTTGACAACCACGAGAGCATGGTTCGGTGTGAGATGTGCGACACTGGGCTGTCAAAACCCGACGAGGCGGTCGCGGACCAAACCAATGCGGCTCCTAAGTCTACGGAGTACCAGCGGCTGCGCACACAGGAACAGGCGAATTCGGGCAGGGATAGCAACGACGCAATCAGCCTCATCAAGCTGTCGTTCCGTGCTGGTGGCGCATCGGCCTTTTACGCGGCTCTCAAGGGGGCTGTGGACAACTCCCCGTGGGAGCTGGTTGGCACTGACTCGTTTGGCGAGCACACAGTACCGCCAGCACCCCTGCAGGGCCAGCAGCAGTCAGCAGCAGCAGCAGCGAATAGTCCACTGCTCGCGCGCGAGCGGCGGCCGACAACAGGCGGCATCTCGACCATAGTCAACACAGCGCACGAGACACAGCAGGCTCGCGACGTGACCCTCAGATCGGCGTTCTCCGACCTTGATGCGCTGACAGCAAAGGCCAACGAGATTGTGAGCATGGCTGAGCACATTGCCACACAGCTCAACTCGCCCGCAGCCAGCAAGCTGCACCGCAAGGACGCTGCCGAGAGCGACGAGGACAACGCCGAGCGTGTCGACGCATTCCGCCAGTACCTGCTGGACCTGGGCATCGACAGCCCGGTGACCAGAGACACGGCCGGCGCAGTCTTCCACGACGAGCTTGCACGCGAGCTCTGCGACTACCTTGAGAACTACGTGTCGCAGTGCGGCGGAACCGTGGCGCTCGTCGACGCCTACTGCCTGTACAACCGCGCGCGCGAGTTCTCGCTGGTCTACCCGTCAGACTTTGTGCAGGCTTGTGAAAAGTTCGAGGCCCTGCGGCTGCCGCTGCGGCTGCGCGAGTACCCGAGCGGGCTGCTGGTGCTCGAGGACGCGAGCTCAGCCAGCGACGCGCTGATCATCAGCCGCGTCGGCGCGTACATAGCGAGCTTTGGGCCGCTCACGGCCAGCGACCTGGCGGCCATCGAGGACTGCGCGCTGACGCTGGCCGAGGAGCGGCTGTGGCTCTGCGAGCGGGCCGGCGCGCTCTGCCGCGACGAGAGCGTCGAGGGCGTGCGGTTCTATGCCAACGCATTTGCCGCGGCCGCTGCCGCTGCCGTTGCCGTTGGTGCCGGCCGTGGTGAAGGGGATGTGCAGGAGCCGCTGTGGCAATATATTTAAACTCCAGAGCTGGAAACTTGAAAAGGGAAAATGAGTGTGTGTGGAATGGCGCGGCCTGAAAAACTCTGGAAACGATGCTGAGATCACGGGCTTTGGTGCCGCGCCCACCACCAGCTCTCTATGGAGTCCGTCACTTCGCCCTCACGCCGGAGCCAGCTATGGTCGGCGTTCTGCGCGCGCACCAGCGTCAGCGCCTGACCCACGGCGCGCTTGGCGTCCGCTGCGTCTACCGCGTCATCAGCGGCCTGCACCGCCTGCAGTGCCTTTGCGGCCAGCTGCTCCCACCACTTGTTGTACGACGAGATTGACGTGTATGTGTCGGACGTGCCGGCGACAAACAGCGTGCGTGCGATGTGCTTGCCCTTGGCGCCCGCCGCAAAGGCAGCCGCAGCTGCAGAGACAGTCTCGGCGATGCGCTGCAGATACAGCGAGCGCTTGCTCATTGCAAGCGCCCAGATGACGCTGTATGGAAAGCTGATGTAGACGTAGTCAACGCCCAGCTGCGGGTACTCGGCGGGCCCAATGGCGGCGGCTATCATGGACCCGTAGCTGTAGCCGCACAGCAGCGTGTTGGTTATGCGCGGAAGGGGCACGGCGTCCAGCTGGTCGATATCGACGGCTGCGTCTATGTGGCCGCGCGCCTGCATCTGCAGCAGCAGTGATCGGCGCTCGGCGGGTGGGTGGCGCGCGTCGTGGAGGACCAGACGCTGGCTCTTGACCATGTCGAGAATCGAGCGCAGGTCCTCTTGCTCCGAGAGGCCTGTCCACGATGTGCGGCCTTCGGAGCGCCCGGCGCCGCGCAGGTTGAATGCAATGGATAGCGACCCGCGGCGGCCCAGCCGGGTGTTAACCTCATATATGATGTTGTTCCTGAACTGGCCACCCAGCGGCGCGTACGGGTGAAGGAAAATGATGGCCCGCTCAGAGTCGGGCGTGCTGGTGCTATTGCTATTGCTGCTACTGCTACTGGCGCCGAGACTGCTGGTGCTGTTTGGACCGCTGGTGCTGCGGTAGGACCCATAGGGCCGGCTGCTGGTCAGTGTGATCAGAGTCTCGAGGGCGCGGCCGTCCAGGCGCGACGGCACGAAGCACGCCAGCTCGTAGGTGTCTGTGAACATTGAATTCAGGTCGGCGCCGGCGTTGAGTGGGTTGGTGCAGAGTGGGGGGACGTATTTTGTTTGTTTATTTGATGTGCTGTTGAATATAAAATAACAATCGACTTTGCGGTTTAGAGAAAAATTAGTGGAGCACGCGAACACAAGGAAACAAAAAAGAAGGGAGGGGGGGGCTGCAGAAAAACAAGCGACTCGTCATTACGAGCGCGATGGGGAGACTCATATTGAGAGCGGCAACAGCAAGCGGAACCCACAGAGATCTTCGGCTGCCATTTCAGCTCCACCAAAGTCCACAGACCGCAGGCTGCAGGCTGCAGGACACTGAGACCAGGTCCAGCCAAAACAATCACCTGACACACTACCAACGCCAAACCAATCACAAACGAGCGGTTGCTTTTTTTCAAAGCGTCAACTCTGCTGCCCAGGCCAGAGACCAGGTTTTGCTCTTGGCTCTGGCTGCTGAATACAATCGGCGGGTAAAGGAGGACAGCAGTAATAAGAGCGCACGCACGCTTGTCTTTGCGGAGCAAGCAGCCTTTTTATCTTTTTTTCAAAGGAGGTTTTTCCACGCTTTTGCACAAGGGAAGCGACAAGAAATCCAAAGGCTGGCTGGCCCGTTTTCTTTTTCTTTTTATTCACACTTTCCATCTTTATAATCCTCTTTGAGTACCTGCTGCCTGCCTGCCTGCCCGCCCGCTCCCTCCTCCTCACGCTCTATATTTTCCACTCGAGTTTCTATATATTTCGCCATACTCGCTGCCGTCTCTTTTCCTTTATTGTTTCTTCACCTAAATTCATAACTTTTTTCTGCTGCCTCATTCTATCTGCTTTTTTTATATTTTTTATATTTCTCAACTCATCTCACTTAGAGTCCCGCCGTCTCACCTCCGCCGCCTCTACCAATTTCGCTCACTTATACGCCCACAGCACCACTCGCTCTCACGCGCATCCTCCGTTTCGCTTCCTGCTTGTCGGCAACTTTTTTGTACAGCACATCTGAACCGGAATTTGGATTATTTCAACTTTACATCAAACAACACCCAACCTACCTCTGCCCTGCCCTGCCCTATTCTTTTTTGCATAGCTCGCCTTCTTCCCATCGCCCTCTGACCAACTCACGTTTATATAGAAAAGGTACGTGTATAGCTTGTTTTTTTGTTATCCCTTGTGTTGTGCGCAAGTGCTGCGTGTTTGTGTGTGTAGCTGCATTTTCTTCTCTGCGCCCACATGCTCTCCTTTCCTGGCAGCCGGCAGAGCAAACAAATTGCTAAGGGACGTGCAGGACGTGGGGTTAAGGAGGGGATTTGAATCCCCTCAACCGTTGCTGCTACCGTTGCCACTGGCTTTTTTGCCCTTCCATATTTCGTGTCATAACTTCTGCTGCTGCTGCCTCTGCGTGGCGCCACGCATGCCGAGACGAAAGATCCGACAAAAATACTAACTCGTTTATTACCTGTTTTATCTGTTTCTAATTGCGTCCATAGATATCGACAATGTCTCAGTACACCAACGGATTCGGCAACATGCACCGTGTGCAGTTCCCCGAGCCGGCGCTCAGCGCCTCGGAGCATGACAGCGCCAACTCATCGATCGCCGACCTGTCGCGGACAGTTGATGCGCCGTCAGTTCAGGATACCCAGCTGACACTGCGCGCCCTCGTGTCGACCAAGGAGGCCGGCGTCATCATTGGCAAGGGCGGCAAGAACGTTGCTGACTTGCGCGAGGCCGCCAATGTCAAGGCCGGCGTGTCCAAGGTGGTTCCGGGCGTGCACGACCGTGTGCTGTCGGTGACGGGCTTCCTCAGCGATGTGGCCAATGCGTATCAGCTTGTGGCCCAGACGCTGGTGGAGAACCCGATGGCCGTCAGCACGCAGCTGGGCATGCAGCTGGCGACGCCGCCGCCGATGCAGACCGTCGTGCGGATCCTGATCTCGCACAACCTGATGGGCACGATCATTGGCCGCCAAGGCCTCAAGATCAAGCATATCCAGGACACGTCGGGCGCGCGGCTGGTGGCCACCAAGGAGATGCTGCCGCAGTCAACCGAGCGCGTCGTCGAAGTGCACGGCAGCGTCGAGGGCATCCGTGTGGCCATCGAGGAGATCGGCAAGTGCCTGATCGACGACTGGGAGCGCGGCGTCGGCACCGTGTTGTACAACCCTGCCACACGTGTGCCCACCGTGACTTCGACGTCCAACCCCTACGTCAACAACTTACGCGCGTCCGTCGACTTTACGCACGCCGACTCTGACCGCACCACCGCGTCGCCGACCCACTCGGGCAATGCATATGCCTCGCTGAGCCGCCACCGCTCGCACACCGTGTCGGTGACCCGGGCATCGGCGCAGGTTGCCCCCGACTTTTTGTCGTCGATGCCCATGCCGCCGCGCCCCACGATGGCCTTTCCGCAGTCGCGCGAGACCGGCTCCGGCGCCATCACGCCTCCCAGCTACGTGCCCAACGTCGCCGCCGTGTCGAGCGCGCGCCTGCGCTCGCAGTCCGTCAGCGTCCAGGCCCAGCGCGGCATCGACCCCGCTGCGCTGATGGCCAACACGCGCACCCAGCAGATCGCCATCCCTTGCGACATGGTCGGCTGCATCATCGGCAAGAACGGCGCCCGTATCTCTGAGATTCGCCGCCTCTCGGGCTCGCGCATCTCCATCGCCAAGGTCACCGAGAGCGAGGGCGGCGACCGTCTGTTCACCATCAAGGGCACCCCTGAGTGCAACGAGCGCGCCCTTTACATGCTGTACGGTCAGCTGGAGGCCGAGCATGAGCGCCGCCTGAACAATGCTCGGCTCATGGCCACCCTTGAGTCCATCAACGAGCAGGTCATTGTTGACGATCACTAGTCAACAATGATTCACACTGCCGTATGTGGGCCGGGATGAAAAATAACATTCCGCGCTTATATTTTTTATTTTCAATATTTTATCTGAACTTTTTTGTTCTCCAAAAACAAAACAAATAAAACGTCAAATATTTAATTCATCGAAAGATATGGATGCGCAGTATCTTTAGCCTTTATGTATCCTGCTTATTTGTCAACATTTTGACTAATAGTTTTATATTGTATAACAAAATATCCACACACTGTCCGCGTTTTTGGTACAGCATGCACCTCCATTTGTCAATACATACACCATCCCAAATACACTCGCTTGTTCTGACAGCAAAAATCGCTACGATTCGGGATATTTGTACAAGCTACAATTATTTCTGAGAATTGCACTTTATCTCAACTTTCTAAAAAACAATTATTCACCTAAAAGTACATCCAATCAAAAGCTTTTGTTTAGTACCACGACACCGATAAAATAGATCAAATGCAAAAATAACGCCACCCAGCTGATATTCAAATTGCATTTTATATTTAAAACTCAATTTTCTATCAATATTTCCGAAAAGGTATTGTATTAGTTACTCGTGACTTTATTTTTCATTCAAACCGCCAAACTATCAGCAACACACATACATCCCTATGCTACAAAAAAGGGTTGCCTAAACCCCCTGAAAAATGGGCGTGCTACTCTGGTGCGACACCTTCTGCCTTGCAAGGCCCGTCCATTTCGCACACAATCTCGCAGTTGCAGACTTTATCACTGATTTGCCTGCACCATTTTTTGAATCCCTGCGGTGCTTTTTCCCCGCAAGTCCATGCGCAGACTACCATTGGACGCAGCATTTGTGCACACAGTGTATGAGGATTGCACGGCATCATGGTCGACTGCACGTAGCACTTGGCCGGCTCTAGGCATATAGACTTATTGACAACGACTGCGCTGCAAGTGGGCCCAACGGGGTCCACTGGGAGTACCACTGGGTCCGCTGGAGCTGCAGCTGGGTCCACCAGGAGTGCAGCAGAGTCTACGGGACCTGCAGCTGCTGCGTAAAACGCAGCAACAAGTGCAAGCATAATGAGTGATGCGCGAACAAACATTTTAATAATAGCAATAAGAATTATATAATTGTAAATAAAGGACAGAAATAAAATGGGAGCGCGATTTGAGATTAGAAACAGTTGTGCTTTTAACATCTCTAAGCATCAGATATCCTCCACTTGCTTTTACAGAGCCCCAATTACTGTGTTGAGCGCGTCTTACTCAGACCACATTTGCTCCCAGACAGCATAACATTCTCACTCATTATTTTTCTGTCCCATGGTTTTGATGTTCAAATATTTATAACATCTATTAAACCAACAAAAAACCCAAGCAAAGAGAAACGTCAATGGCACTGATGCCAACACAAACCCTAGGCAGAGTGTTTGACAACAAACAAACGAACATGTGTGTTTTTCCATATGCCGAATGGCTTCATCCCAGAGCCATAGATGAGACTCCACAGAAGACTCCTGAACCACACGATCATAGCAGGACTGAGTCCCTGTAGCCTCGGCCGAATTTCGGGCATAGAATCCTCAAGATCCGGCAGCGCCTGTATCATGGCGTCGGAGCTCAGCCAGTGAATGATGGCTGATGTTGAATCAACCGCCTCCATAGCAAACACAGAGCCCGAATCGATGTGGGTGCTGTCGGCTGATTGTCTGGTGGGAGATTGCGGCTGATGCAGGGCGTCGGCCTTGACATCGCCTCGAGAAGCCGCAGATTCGGGCTGCTGCATAGCGGCCACATCTGCGGCTTCTGCTGCCGCTGCTACTGCCGCAGCATCAGCGTTACGCTGGACCTCCTCGGAAATCCTGTCAATGTGCGCAGCAAGCGTATCGAGCACCCCGATGATCGGGTCCAGCGGGAGATCAGGCAGCCATGAGAACACCCACTCAACTGAGGGCTGAAACTGCTTCTGGCCCGGAGCAGCATTGACAGACTTGCCCTTGCCCGCAGCGTGGCTTTTGCCCTTTCCCTTTCCCTTGTCCACTTGTGCTGTGGGAGATTCTAACGCACTCGACTGCTCGTGCTCGCTGGGGTTCGAGCCTGGTGCTTGGACATTGTCTGGACGCTTTCCGCGCGCCTTACTTGACACCGTCGGGCTCGCAGCTCCGTCAATGCTTCTGGGTGGCCTGGCAGAATCGGTAGTCTCGGTGGTCAATGAGATCGAGGAAAGCCTAGACGAGACGTCGTCCGGCAGATCACTAGAAATGGACGCAATAGCCACGTGAGACTGCGCCCTGCCAATTGTACGGGCCGAGTCAGCCTTGCCCTTCTTCTCGCGCAACATAGCTAGCTCGGCCTTGGCCTTGTCCAGGTCGAAAGAGCGCAGCCGAGTAAAGCACGAGCGCGCCTTGACCATGGTATACATCAAGCATGGATTGTCTGCTGCGCGATAGTGGACGACGTAGTCAAACACTTCTATCAGGTAGATCAGCCACCTGATGTGATATGGCTCGGTAATTATGAACGCTGGCGACGAGATAATGTCAAACAGCGATATGAACTTTTCCGCTGTTGTCTGGCTGACCTGGGTCAAGTATGGAGACACATTGCGCACCAACAACAAGAGATTCGAATACACAGGCACCAGGTAGGGCTTGGACGCGCTGAGCAGGGTGAACACGGTGTTGATCATAAAGTCAGCATGCGTCAACGAGGCATCGGCAATGCGCATGTTGCCGGGCAATATGGACTGGTCGAACGGCTGCATCAGGCGAGTTGCAAAGCGGCTGTCCTCGGACAAGTAATGTAGGATGTGCGATATTGTGCGCACCATTCCTGCCTGGGACGGATCGCTGTATCCGTTAAGCATAAAGTAAAGCAACACGGAAAACAGCTTGAGCGAGTTGTTGTGGTCCACAATGTAGTTCTTCAACGGACTGTTGTTCTCGAGCAGAATCCAGAGCAGAATGCACGCCTCCTGTGGCATTGCGTGCCGCGTCGACTGCTTGGTGACTGAGGCCATGATGGACATGTTGGCGCGCATCGCCTCATCCAAAAGACGGATAATGCTGCTGATGAGATAGTCGAATTCCTGCGTGCGATGGAGCTTGGCAATGAACACGCGGAATAGGTTTTGTGCACCAGTGGCTGTTCCCGTCACCAGAATCATCGATGGTGTGTTGGCATTGGCGTCGGCGTCGGCGTCGGCGTCGGCGTCGGCGTCGGCTGAGTGCTCTGCAGAGTCTGCGTCCTCGTCGCCTGCCTTGTTAGCCGGTGTCTGGTAGTCGAGCAAAATGAAGAGAGTCTGAAATGCGTGTAGCGAGAGCTCGTCGCTGGGATCCAACGCGGTCGAGCTGCGATATGGAATCGCCCAGCCCTGCACACGATCCCGTAGCGACGTATTGATGAGGCTGCAGAGCAGGCAGAGCACCATGCGCTTGTTTGAATTGTATGCGACTGCGTGCAGCGCCCTGTTTGGCAGCGCGGTGGACCGGGCGGCAGGCACGTACATGGTCTTTGAGCACAAAACTAGAAGCAGGCGGAGAACCTCGATGCGATTGGCTATGTGCTCCTTGGACGATCCCAGCGATGCCGTCTGGCCGATACCGTTCTCCCAGATAGTGTAGCGCACGACTGCGTCCTCCCCAACCGTTGCTGGCGGAACTGTAAACCCAGATGTAAACAGCAAGTCGACCACCGCAGAAACTAGCTGCCGCCCAAGCATATAGTCAGCGCCGCTGCCTGGTCGCGGTCGTTGTGTCCACAGTATTATGTCCTCTGTCGAGCTTCCATCGGGGCAGGCCTCGTACACAAACGGAACCAGACGCGTCAGGATGCGTATGCAATTTAGAAGCTGCTTTGTGCTGGTCGGATTCTTCGCCAGGTCTTTTGACGCCTTTAGCACCAGCAGCCGATCAAACACCTTGTCGATCAGCTTTATATAGTTCTCCTGCGCGGTGTCGCGGATTCGCCGGATATCTGCTGGTGTCACCAGCGAAAAGACGTCGTGCGGGCCATCAGGCAAAATCCAAAACTAAAAAGTAAAAACAAAACACAAAAAATAGCTTGTCGTTTTTAGTAAGAAGTGCTGTCGCTAGGTCGAACGAGGCCTGGTATGGTAATGTTAAAGAAAGCCCAACGCTTATACTTACTGGACTCCAAGCATCTTCTGCGTTGTCTGGTAGGCTCTATGTTTTGAAATGCATAAAAAACAAGGAGTGGTTATAATTTAGCAAAGAAATGTCAAAAAAATTGCTCTAGCCAGATTTCTGCGCAGCGCAACCAAACAACAAAATAACAAGCCAAACTGCGTAACACAACATGTAGTATGTAACCAGTTCAACAAAACTTCTCATCCAACGTACCCGCTGCTCAGCCAGACGAAACACGCATTTCCTAAAGGCCAGCTTGCTGTTTTCTCCTCCCATCTGTAAAATTCCAAAACCGATATATTTGCTGTTGCGGCAGAGTAAAAATAAAAAGCCAAGACAAAAATAAAAGGATGTGAGGATGTAATAAAGAAAGCTAAATGTTATAAATTGAGAAGAATTCAAAAACTGCAGAAACGAAAATGGCAGATTTGCAAACACCGCGGACAGGCGTGAAATGATAGATTGCACGTTTAAAGCTGCATGTTGCTCCGGCGTGGCTTCTGACATCACAATAGCCGCAGCAGGAAAAGTAAAAAATCAACTCAGCAGATCTTGATCGGCACCCGCATTTTACGGACACGTCGCGGCTTCCGATTGGAATGAGAGGAGATTTAAAGCTATCGGATTTTTCTATTTGCGCTTGACAGCCGCGCCGCCCTTCGCTGTGGCACTGGTGCTGCCAGACACCTCGGCGCCTGGCGCGTCCTCACTTTCATCAGCATGAGCCTTAGCGGCTGTCTTGTCTGCGGCGCTGGCGGCGGGGGTGGCGGCAGATGCCGGAATCAGCAAGCCAAGGAAGAAGCGAATGATGACAAGCGCGTTCCAGCCCAGCCAGCCCAGTGCGCCAACAACCATCGCTATTGCAAAGGCCCCGCTGCGCTCCTGCTGAAGCGCGCTGACGAGCCCAATGCTCTGAAATGCCGCATAGAACCCAAGAATATTGTCAAAGATCTCCTCCAGGCGCTCCCTGAAGAGCCCGAGCGTCTGGCCCACGCTCGGCTTGGCCTTTGGAGGCGCCTTAGGGCGCAAGGCCTCGCTCACAGCAAGCTCGGAGTCGTGCTTGGGCTTCCACACGTCGTCAACAATGCGCGCGGCGGTCTCTGCGCTGTTGCCCAAGTAAATGTTGTCAAAGGTGATCCCGGCCTGCATGGTCCACAGCTCGAATCCAACGGCGTCGATTTTGCTGAGCCTGTACAGATCCTGGTCATCAAAGTACTTGGGGTTGGCAATCCGGCGCGGCGCCCACTGGCCCTTGTAGCGCGGGTTGCCAATAAGCGGCGCGTGCCACTTGCCGACAAACGCGGGGTTGCGCATCAGCGGACGCTCCCAGGCCCCGCACCCAGGCACGTCAGCACAGCGCGGATTGGGGACCTGCGGTGCGGCCCAGTCGCCGTCCTCCTCGTCTTCCCAGTCCTCGGGCTTTTGCGCCTTGGGGTCGTCGACCAGCAGCGGCTCATCAACCAACCACCCCTCCGGGATCGTCGCGTTGTCATCAGGAATCATTAGCGGTGCATCCTCGTCCCAGTCCTCCGGCTGCGTGGCGTCGGGGTCGGTGATCTGCTCGTCGTCCTCCCAGTCCTCTGGCTTCTTGTCGTCCGGGTCGGCAATCTCCTTGGGCGGGTTAACTGGCGGCACAAAGTCAGCCAGCAGAGAGCCTGCACGGCGCTCTGTGCCATCGATGGACACGGTGAAGCTGTTGTTCGTGTGGATGGCCAGCGTGTATACGTGGGACAGTCCGTCGATGGGCGGCGTCGGCGGCTGATCCAGATGGTGCTCCGTATACTCACCGGTGACGGGACTGCGATGCCGGAAAATCAGGTGCACCTTGCTCTCGCCGCATTTGTCAGGCCCAAACATCAGCGTGTAGGGGGTGGCGTCGCTGAACTCGCCGCTCATCGGTGCTGTCAAAAGCTTGGTGTACGCGCCACCGCACCCCAGCTCCTGCTGCAGCTTGACCTCGTATTGGAACACCAGACCGCCCTGCGCCGGGTCGAACGGCTTCTCGAGCTTTGCTGAGATTGCGTGGTGGTGAGCCGCGCTCTTGACAACGAGTGCTTTGTCACCAGACACGCCGGCCAGCTCTGTCACGTCCTCAATGGCCCATTCGCCGTCATACCGCGCCTTATCCTCGCCCTCCTTTGTAGCGTGGCTCCGCTGCCAGAGCGAGTCGGACCCGGCACCAAACTGCTCCCATATGGCTGCGTTGGACACGGCGTAGGGCGTGAACTCGGGAAGCTTGACCTTGGGCTCAATAGAGACTGGCTCATTCGTCAACGCTTCATTCGTCACTGCCTCGCTGCCGCAAGCTTTCTTAGCCTGCATTGCAAGTGCAAGCAGCACGAGCAAGTTAAACCTGTGTGTCATTTTTATGTTTTGCGTCAAAGTCCCGAAAAGAAATAAGTAAAACTGAACAAGACAAGAAAATATAAGTTGGTAAATAGATAATATGGCTGAAAAAAAGAGTGTTTTGCTAAAACTTTGGCTTACAGTGTCACATATTTTTTTGGTTGATCAAATGGCTGCCACGTCAATGCTATAAAAAAGCGTGCATTCGCTGTTGTTGCTGTTGTTGTTGCTGCCAGAGGAGACATGGCCACCAAGCATTTTTTTGGACAAACAATCGGCTGGTGCTTTTTTACAGTTAAATTAAGAAATTTGATCAGACAGACCATCAGTCCACCAAAAGGTGATGCTTCTTGCATGCCTATATCAGTTGAAGCTAATATTTTATTTTTGCTTTTTCGAATACGCCCAAGCCCACATAAAATGTACTTGGCGCATAGACACCCGCAACTCAAAACGGAACTCTGCCCAAGGTCAATGAACAGAATAAGAAAAAGCTTTACTTCACAAGTGAAAATTTAAATATATTTTTAAACGCAAATAGGCACCAAGATAAATAATAACGACTTGGCCACGCACCTGCCAACTTTTTGCACTTTACTCGAGCACAATGGTGGCACCCAGGGCCTCAAGGACCTGCTTGATCTTCTCGGCCTCCTCCTTGGGTGCAGACTCCTTGATAACCTTGGGAGCGCTCTCGACAAACTTCTTGGCGGCAACCAGGTTCATGTCGGGGATAAGGTTCTTGATCTCGCGAATGACCTTGGCCTTTTGTGCGGCATCAATCTTCTCCAGCTTGACCTTGAACTCAGTCTTCTCAACGGGCTTCTCCTATCAAGATAAATAATGCAAAATAATAAACGGATTAGCAGCAGGTTGCGGCCGAGATAAAAAGCCACACAGACACATCACATAACCAGTTACACTACCTCTACCGGGGCGGCGGCAGCAGCTCCACCCGCGGGGGAACCGGCACCGCTGACGACCTGAACAGCCTCGGTGATATTGAATTTGGCCTTGAGCGCCTCGACAAGCTGAGAGGTCTCCAGCAGGGTCAGCTCAGCAACCTTATCAACGATGGCCGAAACCTTGGGAGCAACATCAGCACCAGCTCCGGATCCCTCAGGGGTGGGGATCGGCTCAACTGACCGCCGAACAGCGCTCACATGAACAAATCTGCGGGCGGCGAGCGGGCGAGCGATCGAACGAACCAAGGACGAGCGGAACTACATAGGCAATTATTCAGATCAGTTAGTAATGCATCCAGAAAAAAAACAGAAAGACTGGATTTTACACTCTCATCGTCTAAGCGAATCGTTGCTGCATGTATGACATGGGGTAATGCTGCTTACCATTTTTTAGTGAGTACTGTAAAAAAAGTGTATGTATTGTCACGGTATGTTTGTATATCGTATTTGAAGCAAGAAAATGGGCGGGGTCGATCGAGCTGTTTGGTGGTTACTGAAGCGAGCTGCCTATGAATTTACAATAACAAATTGAAAGCAAAAGGCAGGAAAATATTCATACTGTTAGTGGCTGCTTTTCGGAATTGTATGGACTGAAGCGTTTGCGAAAATTCTTTCTCTTCGTTTGCGATTCGGTAAATCTGTCCGTGTCGTCGAATCGTGTACTCCGCTGCTGCGCACCTGCTTTCAGGAAAAATAAGAGCTAGTAGAGAGCTGTACCTTAAATGTTCAAATGAGAAAATCGAAGAAAATGTGAAAGAGCAAAAATAACAAATTGCTGAATTCAGGAAAGCAAAAAAGCGAGATAAAAAGACCACCATAGATCGACTACTACATTAAAATCCGCCACCATCAACCAGCTAATTTTCCTAATCAGTGACCATATTTTTTGCCCCACCGGATAATGGTTCGGTTCGGCTCGACTCGGAAACTGGCCTGCATCTTAACGAAACGTCAGTTGCTAACCACGCTCGGGGCTTTTGGGACCAGTCGGACCAGTTTGACACCATGCATGCTTTTCTACTTTAAATGGTCCGACCATTGTGCAGCCATCGTTATTGCGTATTATTATATATGTGCATTGAGTCAAAACCAACACATAAAAATGAAACACCAATCAGGAAAAAAGTAGTAGTATATGTAAAAAAAGGAAAACATAATGCGACAAGGTCAGGACGATACGCATGCCGCCCAGCTGCAGCCCACACGTCGAAAATAAAGTTTAGTCAAAAATAAATTTTCCAGGCATCGTGCTCGTACGACGGTGACCCAAATCGACAAAGTCTTCAGAGAACCTGTGCGACACCTCCTGGCTCTTCTTGCCTGCAAGATGCTGGTCATGTCGCCGCGCCTGGTCCTGGCTGTTGTGGTTACTGGTCGTGGCGATTGAGAAGGTGTCCTGCATTTTGCCGGGCTTTGATAGATGCTTTGCATAATGCACGATGGGCTTGAGCTCGCGACACGCAGCCTGTAGATGATGATGCTCTGCTGGCAGCATGGAAAAAGTGTGCTCATTGACGTATGACTCCAGCTTTGTAAAGTTCCCTTCCAGGCTGATCAAAAAGTCGATCGTGACCAGGCTCTCGTCAATTACTTCGTTGTCCACAAGCGAGTCAGACGCCGACGTAGAAACTGCCACGGCATCCATCATGAACAGCGAGTCTGCCGGCGCTAGCGAAGAGATGGGCACGCGTGTGGGAAGGTCGATAGTTGATCGTGTTGCCGGTGGTCTGGCGTGTGCTGATGTTCCCAAGCTCTGCTGTAGCTGCTGTTGCTGCTGTCTGGCCTGCTGCTGCTGTCTAATCTGATCCTGGTACTGCTGGGGAATCGACGGCATTGGCATAGGCAACTCGGGTAAAAAGTCTCTCTCCAGGGTGTCCGGGGTCAGCGAGCCACTGTTAAGATACGCAGCGCGTGAAAACGACATTCTGCTCTTCCTCTGCTCCTCCTTGGTGGCGATCTTGGCGCCTACAGTGACAACCTTAAACTGTGATGCGAGCTCATCGATCGTCACGGTGTCGCGATCGCTGCATTCGTCGTCTGACACGTGCTCGTCACACTCATCGTCGTCCTCGGCCGGGTGGTTGATGCTGGCCGAAATAGCCTGCAAATAGCTGCGGAGTTTGGGGCGGTACTCCCGAATCAGGCCATTCATTGGCATGAGGTACGGCTCCTTCATGCCGAATGATACGCCATTGCAAAGCACCGCGAGCACTTTTGCACATAAGAGCAGACCGCGGCGATTGGCAGGCGACATCTTCACGTCTATTCCGTAGGCGTCCGGTGCAGTCAATATCGGAATGAAGAAGCGAACGAAAATGAGCATGCTGATGACAGTCTCTACGGATGAGAAGTACGAGCCGCTGTAGCGCTTGCTAGAGTGTTTGCTCAGGCGCATTGATATGGACGGACTCATGTTTTTGCGCGGGCTCTGCGCCTGGGTCTGCCGCCAAGAGTCCTTAAGCTCTTTGGCTGCCGGGATGCGGCTCTGGGACATCTTCGTATTCTTTCCGCCGCTGGCAGATGATGTCGCGCCTGGCTCCAAGAAGTTCAAAAACGGCGACGACGCCGTGTTGACCATTGACTGATACGACCCATTAAAGCCAATGTCCTCGGTGCTGGGCGTCCAGGGGCTCCCACTGGCTTTATTATGCGACTTAGAGCCGCCTGATGATGCGGGACTAGTGGCCATATCCGGAGACCACATCTGCTTCTGTGAGTGCACGTGCGCTTGTGTGTTGACTTGTGTGGTGATTGCAGCAGCAGTCTTAGGATTGTCCAGCCACTCGTCCAGTGCTGCCTTGATGTCAGACATTATGTCGACCTGCACATTTGACTTAAGCTCAGTCTCCCAGTCGCGAAGCTCTAGAATCGGCAGCTTGGAGTCCTTTTGCTTTTGAACATATTTGCGGGTTGCAAAAACAGGCGTTGACAAGGCTGGCATCTGCGTGTCCCAGGCACCCTCAATGCGGGATCGGATAAGGGCACACAGGCGGCGCATCTCGACCGGTGCGTGCTTCCCCGCAGAGAACACGGCATCGAGCACCGATCTGCACACGCAATAAAGGTTGTACGAGTTCCTCGCCGTGCTTCCGCCGTCCGCTCCTGGCGGAAGGCGTACGGGATCCAGCTCACAGCTCTCAACAAATGGGCCGATGGCCATCATAACTGGCTGCAAAATTGAAACGAGGTAATTGCGGCAGCTTTGCTGCAAATAGCACACGACAAGCATAGTTGCCAAGTTGTTGTCGCGCAAGACATTTCGCGCGTTGACCGTCAGTGCCGAGTATTTCTTCAGGTGCATGTCAAAGGCGTCCATGACAAAGCGCTCAACGTGGTCGGCTGTTTGCGGGTTTCCGCGCAGGAACGATACCAGGTGACTGGCCATCATGGCGGCACGGTCGCCAGATACGTCAAGCTGGCACAGCGTTTTGGCCAGGACAAAGTCGTTTTGCAATATGATTTTTGTCGACCGCTGCTGCAGATACTGGGTTTCATACTCGCTGATGCATGTCTACACATAAGCAAATGTTTGGATTGGATGAGAGGATTAGCGGGCAGCACGAGAAGTCGGGTGAGGGACAGAAAATATTAGCACATGTAATATTTCAATGCGCAAAAAAAACAATTAAAGCATTCAATTTAGAGTGGGGGAGATGGGCGAGAAGTGGCGAACGAGCATAATCAGAAAGAAAATGAAAATCACTTTGCAGCGGGTATAGGCAAATAATAGCATTCAAACCACAAAGAGGAATATTGCAGGTTTTTTTGGTACTGAAATCAAAATACAACACAATAATAATAAAGTGCGTGCAATCAATACTAATTACAAAACAACAATGACAGTGACAATGACAATGACAATATATGAAAGGTGGCTGCATTAAAAGCCCCCCCAATTTACTAAATACGTACTCTGTCGGCACGCGTGCGTTCCTGGTTGGTCTCTGCGGCGACTACTTTCGAACTGCGGTACTTGAAAAGCCGGCTGAAACGGTCGTTGAGCTACAAAGATGGTAAAAAGCATATGCAAAAAAATGTTTGAAATGTCTGTGTTAGCCAAAGTGACAGTAACAGAAATATGCCAAAATGAAATGCAGTAGCGCCATCTCTTGAATGCGCTGTGATTACAGCGGCTTCATTCTACGCCATTTCTGTTCAATGGCACTCAACTTACCGAAGTGCCTTGGTTTTGGTTTCGATTGCGTGGAATTGGTGATGCTGTGATCTTGAGGTTAAATGGGAGGACGCCCAGAAACGCTTCTGCGGTGGGCATTGTTGTCGCTGTTAATATGTGGAGTGCACAAACGTGTCAAGTGGGTCGTAAAAGGGAGATAAACGGGCAGGAAAGAACAGAAATTGAAAAAGTTAAAAAGTTTAATAGTGAATTGTGGCAAATAAAAGTCGGGCGGGGCGAGGCGAGCGCCGGCAAGCGGTATTGTTGTTGTGTTGTTATAAATAGCAAGCTAAAAATAAAAATAGACTGCGTTGTAGAAAGCGTGTTGAACCGAATATTGGAATTTAGAGACCAGCTCGTAAAATAAAAAAGAATGGAAAAATAAAAATAAAAAATAGCGAAGTGAAGAGGATTCAAAAAAGCAAGTTCAGACCATCTGCATCGTCCCTCTTCTCTATTCTCTTTGCGTGGCCACTATTATGCTCAACCACAACCAGAAAAGGAAATACTTGTGACAGGTGCACGCTTTTCAAATATTCAAAAGTGGCAAACGATAGCGATTGGCTGGTTGGAACAGACAACAGTTTGGCGCAATTTAACTTGCATAAAACTGTTTTTGTTTTTTGCGCACGGCCAATTTCTTTCCTGCCATATTAAATTGAAAGCTAAAAAACGCAGAAATCCCATGACTACGCAGTATCAAAGAAACAGTCTTGCATGCATGTAATCGTGCTAAATCTCAATGTCTCCGTGCTCACAGGCTGGAAAGGCAGCGAGTCTTGGCCTGGCTCTCAGCGTCCCATTTGTCGATCTTTTGCTGGGATGTGTGGATGGTCCGCAAAAGGAACTGCACTCGGCCCTGCAGCTCAAAGGGGATTCCTGGAATGACAGTCATTACCAGCGGCTGCTGTTCTGCATCTACACCTCTGGCCTCACTGCCGCTGGCACCCGCTGCAGAGTTGATCGACAGCGCGCCATTTTGACCTGTCGAAGAGCCGGTGCGGCCAAAGAGCCAGCCAAGCCACGACTGCGACTGTGGTAAGGTCTGTGGCTGGCCGTCACGCGCGCCACCTGCAGTAAGCGCAGTAACGCCTCCAGCCTCACCACTCGCTACTGTTGCAGCCAGGCCATAGTTGCTCGCACGAAGCGCCTGTGCAATGTATGCCTCCGGGCAAATCACATCGGCGGAGTCGGCATCCTTGCTCTTGGAACCACTCTTGCCCTTGTCCTTCAACATTTTGTGCGCTTTGTGATGGTCGCCGAAGGAGTCCCTCGACGCTGCAATAAGAGCCAACCCCGACGTCAGCGTATTGTACGACTCGGCGCTGGTCTTGAACACATTGAGGAGAGCTAGCTCCTCTTCGGCCTTGCGGATCTTTGCCGTCTCCAGCTCGATGAACTTTTTGTTCATCTTAATCCCCATGGTACTGGAGAAGCCAGGGTCCTCGACTATGCGGTTAAACGCCGAGTAGAACACCGGGCGTCCAGGGCGAATGCGCGATGGGCGGTCGTTGTCGTACACCATCGTGATGAGCTGCGCCTCGGCGAGCCCCAGAATCGCGTTGTCACTGCCGGCAAAGATGGGCGAGTTGCGCATGCGGTCGTACTCAACGCTTTCGTTCCGAGCCAGCTCGGACAGCACGTACCAGAATTGCTCTGGGGACCACGTGTGTTCGCACTGGCCGACCTCTGAGTCGTTGGCAAAGGCGTACTTGCGGATATCGGTAATGGACCGCTGGATAATGTCCTCCAGCGCTGAGTTGATGTTCTCACCAGCCTTGACTTTTTGCACAAAAAGCTGTAGGTCCTCGAGCCGGCCCCCGAGCACGCCAGCGGCAGCCGCCAGTTGGTCGCCCAAGATCATGTCCATCCGGCGCTGGTACTCTGCGTCAATGACATCATTATCTTTGACATTGGATAGCTGGGCCTGTTCTCCACTGTCCGACGAGGAAGCTGTCAGCACAGAAGCCAGCTGCTTCTGGAGTAAAGTCACCGCCCCCATGGGGCTGGCGTCGTCCAGGGATATCAGGCTGGCTGCGTGCTGCGGCTGGGCGCGCAGAATCTCGTGGTACCCGCTAATGTTGCTTGTTGTGACAATGCAGTGCGCCAGGCCGGCCTCAACAACGGTCGCTGCCCACTCCAGAATGATCTTTGAAAAGGGCAGGTCCTTGTCCATAAAGTTTTCCAGCACGATTACCGGGATCTCCTTTGGCGGCAAGTTCTTTGCGGATGGCGTAAACTCACTGTCGTTGTTAATTGAGTCCTTGTTGTTGTCGCTGCTGCTGTTGTTGTCCTGGTGTCTCTTCAGCATGCGCTTCTCGTCGGCATCCAGCGCTTCAAGGCCCTTATGACGGATCTTGGTGAGGACAAGGGCCACACACTCGAGAATCCGGCGCACCTGGGACTCAGGTGTGGCTGAAATACCGGCCTTGCTCCCTGTGGTCGCAGCAACCATCAGATCGATGGCGTTTGTGATTCCAATGATGGAGTTGAACACAGGCCACCAGCCGAGCTGGCGTGCCAGCACGCTCATCTGCTCGAGCTCGCTCGGCTGAGAAGCTAGCTTGTTGGCATCAATGACAATGCGGTACTGCTTGCCCTGAGACGCTTGCTCGACCACCTTGGTCTTGCCCGAGCCCCGCGGGCCAGTGACCACAACAAAGCTCTCTGGGGGTTCGTTGAGAATTGATACCAGGCGCTCCTTCTGGTCGTAAAGCCCTGCCCACGCCGACATGTCCTGGTCAAGGCTGCCGTTGGCGCCAGTGGATGCACCGCGGTGCAACATAGTGCGCACAGCAGCCTTGCGCACGCTGCCAAACAAGGGGATGCGAGAGAGATCAAAGCGGTGCGTGGTTTTGTTCTCGACAAAGAACTCACGAATGGGATCAAAAACAGCGTATATGGCGGCTATCAGGGCGGCGGCGGCCAGAGGGATCATGAACTTTTGGTGATCCTTGACCCACTGTACAATGAAATTCTCATGCCGCTCCCTGACATACGACAGCAGCAGCTTAGTCGCGCCGACAATGTCGCCGTGGACGCAATTGCGAGCGCTGGTCGCCGATCGAAGCTTGGTGAAATGCACAACAGCCCAACGCGGCGTGTCCTTGTTTGAGGGCGGCTGCATTTCAATGTCTAGTATGCGACCAAACTGGCGGAACTCTTGGAAGATCTGCTCGACGGTCAGATCAGGGCCGACAAACTCGATCTTGATCCTTTTGGATGGCAGCATCCGCACAATGTCCTCCGAAAACGGCACGCCCTTGACAGGCAGCGAGCGAATGGGTGATAAGTCAAACCAGTTGCGCCCGCCGCCGCCCGCGCCCAGATGCATATCAACAGCACTAACGAGCTCTGTACCCAGGCGCTTGGCGTCCTCCTGCGTCTCCGGCGCAACATACGTAAAATAGACGATGCTCCCGCCATCCCGACTGTGTGGCTCGATGTCGCTGACCGCGAACTGGTGGGGCAGCTGTGTGGGGATGAGCGCGGCTACCTTCTTCTTCATGGCTTCGGCATTGCGGCTCATAATGTATGGCCGGATGTCAAGTGACGAGATCTGCAGTGGAAATACCTTGTCCATAAACAAGCCTGCCTTGAACACCGCAAGCTTCTCGTTGCTTTGCAAATTGCCTTCAAGCTCCGGCTGTGGCTCCAGCCGCTCAACATGCAGCCTGCGAGCGCGCAATGCACTGGCTCGAGACAGCATGTCAGCCGCAAAGTTGGTTCTATTAAAGCCGGCCCTGTGTGCGTGCTGTTGGCGTATGGTGCCAACAGCAATATATCTCGTTAGCATTTGCATTGCTGTTGCAGAGTGTAAAAAGGTGTTTTGAAGGGTAAAATAAAAAGTAGTGCGGGCAATTCAGTTCTAAAAACAAAAGGCCAATTCGCAGATTCGCCACCCAAAAAGAAATAGCAAACATCGGGCGTGGGGGTTCATTCTGGCTACAAACTCCGTCATTCTCGTGCAAGCAGACGATGATGCAGATTTATCCGTCAGAACACCGCTTCCCATTAGCGAGGTGCATAAATTCAGTGCACGTGCAAATGGATTTAATCAATCGTGAGTTTCGCAGCCGAAATAATTAACTGGCTCAGCATCTGCTTTTATAATATCTAGACGCACTTGAGACATAAATCAACATGGACGGCTATGTCGACAAGATTTCGCGCGTGTTCAGCGACAGCCGCATGCAGCTGGTGACAACGGCGGTGGCGGCTTCCGCGGTGACGGCCAGCGTGATGTGGGGCACTCGCCAGGTGCAGCGCAAAAAGCGCGTGCGCGACCTCAAGAAAACCACGATTGAAATGCAGGAGTTCGATGAGTTGCACTCCGCCAGCCAAGAATCGTTGTCTGCGGAGGTGACCAAGCAGACTCCGATCAGCCTGTCGTCCAACGAGGAGGCGCTGATCCGCGAGCAGCTCGCCCGGCACTATGCATTCCTGGGCGACGCGGGCATGGAAAAGGTGCGCGGCGGATTTGTCGTTGTTGTGGGCGCCGGCGGAGTGGGCTCGTGGGCGGCCATGATGCTGGTGCGGTCGGGTGTGCAACGCATCCGTGTGGTGGACTTTGACCAGGTCACGCTGAGCTCTCTCAACCGGCACGCTGCGGCCACCAGGGCCAACGTCGGAATTTCCAAGGTTGAAGCGCTAAGGATGAGCTTTGCCGATATTGCGCCGCACGTCTGCGTTGACGCGCGCGTGGCGCTGTTTAGCGCAGCCAACGCGGCAGAGCTCCTGGATGGACAGCCCGACATGGTGCTGGACTGCATCGACAACATGGACACCAAGATCGATCTTCTGGCGTACTGCAAGGCGAACAAAATCAAGGTCATCAGCGCGATGGGTGCTGGCATGAAGGCTGACCCGTCTAGAGTGCAGATTGCCGACATCAGCGATACGTTTGAGGACCCGATGTCCCGCGCGGTGCGCCGCCGCCTGAAGGCGCGCGGTATCTTGAGCGGCATCCCCGTGGTCTACTCTACGGAAAAGCCTGGCAAGGTCCAGCTGGTTTCGCTGGCCGATAGCCAAACGGAAGCTCCTGGCGACTTTTCAGTGCTTCCTGACTTTCGCGTGCGCATCGTGCCTGTGCTTGGCACCATGCCAGCACTTTTTGGCATTGCCATGGCCACCAATGTGCTCACCGAGCTGGCCGGCTTTCCGACAGAGCCCCTGGCCATCAAGGGCCGACACGCACTATATGCCAGGATGCAGCGCGAGCTGGGCACGCGCGAAAGCAAGGTTCCTGCCAGTGCCGGCGGGCCGATGCTGCAGATGAGCGTGGACGATGTTGGATACATGCTGGAGGAAATCTGGCGCGGCAGAAGCGCTGTCTCGGGGTCGACCGACAGGCTGGTGCTGACCAGATGGCACCGTGAAAAGCCGATGAGCACTGGAAACTGCATTAGCTTGACCAGGGCTGAGGCCGATAAGCACGATGCGCTAGAATGTGCACCAGAGGATTACTATTCGCCGGAAATTGTTGCTTTTATCGAACGCCGGCTGGCTGAGGAGCGGCATCTGAGCACGATGCGCTAGGATGAATGTTATATACAATACACCAGCAGCGGTATTTGCTAACCAAGTGGTAGACTAGTTGAAAAGTGCGTTGAACAAGTCAATTTGTGCTGACATAATATCCGTTGAGCAGGCTCGAGACTTCAACTTACGTTGTGGTATTTGAAAATGAAAATAAAAAGGGGTGACAAGCTATGAAGTGTTGGATATATACATTAAATACTAAATATGTGAGGCTATTGGATATATGCTCTGTGATTCATAAAGCCAGACGAGACAAATTGTGTGTTAAGGTCCTATTAGGATACCCCGCGGCTGCAACCAACCACAGCAGAAATGGCATTTAGTTTTGTTGTTCAACAGCACCCATCCACTCTCAAACATTCAATACATATGTAAATGTGTAACCAATCAGAACATTGTTTCGAGCGTTTCGCTGCCTGTGATGAACTTCCCTAGAACTAGATCTGGTTCTGTGAAATCAAAATGGTTAGATACTTTTAAGGTACTGAATCTTCGGGTGAGTGTCCTATCAAATTACTGTGTAAGTCGAAAAGTACATGGTTTTTCATAAATGTGGAAATATATTATATTATTCTGATTGTAGGCGCTGAGTGTATTAGATTCCAAAATATATGCATGTAAGAATTAACATGCAATGCACTCTTATTATGCATATAAGCGCTTTTCAACTATTAGACTTTTCTGGGTCAGTCTTGGCAAAAACACCAAAAACAATTCAGGTTGAAGAACATTCAAAATCACGTTATAAAATGAAATATATATAAATTGAGCTTTCCACATTCCCATTGCGCCCTGCGTGTGCTCACAGTGGCAATGACCGTGTCTTCGAAACATGATGGTCTCAGATCAAGCACAACAAAAATGTTTCGAATTTGTCCACCTTGTGAAATGGCTCTCTGTGGCTTTTTCGTCTCATGTTTTTTGATACATTAAAAATGACCCCTGTGCGAGCTGCAAAATACTGGCCCGTAGCAGCCGCCTCCAACTCTGCACCTTGCACTCCCTTTTTTGTCTCGATTTCGAAAAAATGGGTCCCAATTTAATATGCATCCATCTTTTGCCATTGTTTTATATTCAAACACGCACTCTCTTTGCTTACCCCTCTCTTTACTCATTTTTGTCGGCCATTGACATTGCTGACACCGAGTGAGAAAAAATAACTGCCCATTCGCCCCCCCCTGGTTTTTACAGGAGGCTGTCAACCATTGTTTGATGAAATACGGATATCAACACCCTCTATTTGTGAAGACCGCGGAGGCAGAAATGGCGGCAGTTTGTTCGGTGTTTCAGATAAAACCTTCTTTTCTATCCATTGTTTGTTTTGGCTTTTTTATGTGCATGTACCCTAGTGTGAAAATAAACCTTTTAGCTGCCATGGTTGATGCAGAATCACCAGAAAAAGGGAAAGCTCAACAATCGCTCAAAGCAACCCCGGCCTTCATTGTGAAAAGAAAAAGAGAAAAACAAAGTTTTTTATTAGCCAACACATAAAAACTATGCTAATACCCACCCTCCTTACTCGCACTGCTACCATTACCAAAACAAAGAAAAATATTGTTGCTGCTACTGCTGCACAGACTGAATATATGGAAGTGGATGTTGAGGTAGTGAATCGCGAAACAAGTTTCCATCTGCATGCCGATTGATAGGGTACTAATTGGATTATGCAGGCATAAATTAGGGAGGCATTACATTGATGCCCAAACATGCTCCCTATTTTGCAATGCACACGCGTGAGTGCACACATAAAGACCACAACATTGTCTTCCCAAGATACCGGTCTGCTCACAGAAGAACCAGTTCTCGCCAACGGAGTGCACAACTGGTGAAGTGCATAACAAAGACAATGAGACATATATATATATAAGTTGAGGTCGGCCTCAGTTACGCTTTTGATTCCATTGATAATAAAAACCTTCATAAACTAACACCCCACCTTTAACACGACTACCATAGTGCTCCTTACGCCCCCTCTTACATAACACTACTTTGTTCTATTCCGGCTCAGCTTAAACGTGAGCCTGGCAAAAAATATTATTTTATATACAAAAAGCCACAATTATTTTTGGTTACAAAAATACATTCCGACTGATATCAAAATTTTCTGTATACAAATGGTCTGTCCGCCAGCGACCGTGGTTTGAAAAAAAGCATTGTAAAAGTGACTGCTGATCAATATGTGCATATTTTGAAATATTATGATGGATATTCGAATATTGACGATCTTCGAAAAAAAACATGTATACGAAGAAGGCATGCTTTCGCCAAAAAGAGGAATATACATGTAACAAGAAAACTCTCTTGGAACTTGCACTCCCCTCCAGCCGAACCCGAAAGAGACGGCCCGAAAAGCACATTATGTTTTGTGAGGAGCAAAGAGAAATGCACATATTTTCACACAGCTCAGCACAACACAAAACAAAACAAAGCAAAAAAGAGCAGAAAAATAAATACCAGGGATCTCTCACCCCGCTCCTTCCACCGTCTTTCATCGTTTTTCTCCATTTTAAGCAAAGCTTTCTCCAACACCACTCATGCACACCTCTCTCCAACACCAACACCAACTTCACCATTACCACCAGCAGCAGCGCTACCCAAATATCTTGTCATTTTTAAACACACCCGCCATCCTCTCTCTCACCTTTGCACTTTTTCCCGAGTGTTTTTTATTTTCGCCCAAATTATTTACCACATATCTATATAACACATCCTCTATATTGTTTTATAACATTTATTATTCCCCACCTTTTTTGTTTCCTTTTAGTCATTTTTTCGATCTCTCCATTTTCAAAATGTCTTCTATCAGCGTTGTTTGCACTGTTATGCGCACGATTATCGCTACACGCCGTGACCAGGATTACGCAGGCTTTGTCGCCCCTGCTGCTGTAACCGCCGAGACCCTCGAGGACGTCGAACCTCACAGTCAGAGAAGATAAATGCTCTGCATCACCTGCCAAGCTCCTTCCGAGGCCGAGCCCGCTTCACTTGACACCCAGGTCGTACAGTTGAGCGCCAAGAACAAGCTGCTGGACAGCCAGGCATTTGAAATGGTGACCACTCATGCTGCGGCCGAGTCCTCCCTGTGCCACATTGTTAAGGCAACCGATGGCCTCACCATCAAGGCTTTCACCCGTCCTAAAATGCTGCGTGTCAAAGTTCAAGCCCTGCGCCACGTCTTTGATGTGACTGATGCCTAGACTGACACCAGGCGCAAGAGGGTAGACAATGTCATTTATCTAGCTATATCTGCCATCACCAAGGTCAGTGCGGCTTGCGTCCGGATGGAAACTCATTGCAGACAGATGGATTCATCGCGCGGAGAGCTAGACGCACTTATTAGCACAATTACTGCACAAAGCGCCGAGATACACACATGCCGCAATGAGCTTGCACAATTGCGCTCTGAGTTGGTCGCTCTGCAAGTCAAGCTGGCACTGCGCGTAGAATAGGCGGTTGCGATCTGCGCGGCTGGTCAGAGCTCGGTTAGCAACACCGCATCATAGCACCAATGTCGCTGGCCCTGTCGAAAAAATTGCAACAAAGCGGCGGCACAAGTGTGCAAATCACAAATGCCGCTGCCAGCAGGGTTGTTTTTGGATAGTCGGCACGAGTGCACAAAGCACGAAGGCCGCTACTAGCCACCAGCAATAATGGGCAAAACACTTCTCAAGATGCATTGATGACGGCGCAAGCACCTGGGCATGGGAGCCGTACCGGATCCTATGCCAAGGCCGAATCAGCCCTCAGCTTTACGAGCCACATCACTTTATCTTTTTTCATCTTCATTTTTTTCTTACCTTCAAATTAAAAATTAAATAAAGAATACTGCTGGAATGAAAAATAAACGCGACCAAAAAACGAAACCAGACTCACTCGGCATGCCCACACATTAACAATATGCTGTTTTGATCTATGCCAGCATTGGATGCTGTGACATCAGAAATGGGGGCCGAGTCACGTGACAGCGCAGACGCGTAAAATATGTTTATGATATTTTACGCGTACGGCGAATTCTGAATAGTGAGCTCTTTAGCTCTTTCCGTAGTCTCATTTCTATTAATATATATTCTAGCTAGTCCAAATCGCATTACATTTGGTAGCACCTCAAGTTCGAAAACCCGCGCTTCCTCATCAACGACTGACTGACCGACAGACAAACTGGTTAATATATATATATAAAAACAAAAAAACAAAAAAAAAAAAAAAAAAAAAAACAGTAACCATGACTGGAATGTCGCCATACGAATCGGCAATGAGATTCAGCCCGACACTGGCACCAGACGAGGACAACGCAGAGAAGGTGGCAATTGCCGTTGGACCCTGGGTGAGAGATACTGAGGAACACTTTATCCACGCAAAGCTAGACGAGAGTGAGTGGGTATTTGTAGCCTCACACAAGATCCCAACAGACAAGAAAAACGAGTACCGCAGACACTGTACAGAACACAACAAGGACCACCGCGACTGGGGAACGTTCAAGGAGTTCCTGACAACTACATACTCGCGTGCAGTGTCATACTATGACACACTGCACAAATACTACCACCTACAACAGCCTGGGACATTAGAGACCTTAGAGGAGTTTGTGGTGCAATTCAAGTACCTCGCGGAAATTCTGGAATTCAAACTCTCAGACAGGCATGTGACCACGACCTTCCTCATGAAGCTACCACCAAGTGCGAATTTGCAATGCAGACATCGCCAAAACTGCCTTCCGCACAAAACAAGGGTCATTTGAATTCACAGTTGTACCTTTCGGGCTGACAAATGCCCCTGCCGTCTTCCAACGTGTCATGAACCATGCGCTGCGCAACCTACTTGGCAAAACGTGCATCGTGTACCTAGACGACATCTTAGTCTTTTCAAAGAATGACGCCGACCATGCAAAAGATCTCGAGGATGTACTCGCCTGCCTCAAGGAGCACAACCTGCACACAAAACCCGAAAAATGTGCATTCTTCAAAGACACAGTCGACTTCCTTGGGTTTGTCATTTCAGGCAAGGGTATTGCGACTGACCCACGCAAAGTAGATGCCGTTAAAGAGTGGCGCACGCCAGAGACAATTACAGACATCCGCGCATTCCTTGGATTAAGCGGCTACTACCGCCGGTTTATTAAAAACTATGCTAGAATAGCACTACCGCTGACCGATTTGCTATGCAATACCGACTTTTCGTGGAACGACCAGGCTGACAGGGCTTTCACCGAGCTGAAGCAGCAACTATCCACAGCACCAATACTCCATCAGTATGATCCAACTTGCGAAACGAGAGTCGAGACAGATGCATCCGGCTCTGCAATTGGCGGTGTCCTACACCAACGACATGACAAGGTGTGGTGCCCAGTGGCATTCTATTCGGCAAAGCTGGGACCAGCACAGCGCAACTATGCAGTCCACGAGCAAGAACTTCTTGCAATCATTCGTGCACTGGTCCTCTGGCGGCATTACCTACATGGCATCAAGTTTGAAGTGATTACAGACCACAAATCAATCGAGTTCCTTAAGACGCAAAACAACATATCCCCGCGCCAGGCCCGCTGGCTGGATATCTGGCAGGAATTCGACATGAAAATCATTTACCGCAAGGGCGCTCAAAATGCAGTTGCTGACGGCTTGTCACGCTCACTCGAATCGCAACCCGACAACATAGTATACGCAGCGTCACATTCAGGCAAGGTGCCACACATGGCACTGACGCCACCGACAGGACTGACTGCACCAGCTATACCACTAAATGATGCCCCGCTGAACAACACGAGTAAAAACGATGACGCCGCACACACATCCGTACCTATACCTATGCCCATACCCATGCCCAATATCAAGACAACCACTCCAGCTGCACAGACAACGAATTTTCCGCCAACGCCAGCCGTGGTCGACAGAACATATTTGACTGCCGATGAGCGCAGAGAACTAAACCGTGCTGAATATGTGCGCAAGTCGCTGCACTACAAGAACTACCAACGCGGATGTCGCGCTGAAGCCGAAACAGAAGCCAAACGAACACAAGAGACAGTGGCTGCAGAAACGACGAGTGCAACCATGGAGACTGACCAGCCAAAGGACAATACGCACAACGACGACCTGATAGACCAATTTGAAAAATGGAAACTGTGCGCACTGTTTGTGCCACGCACAACTGCCAACAGCATGGAGGTTCAGCTGCTACACGACGATGCGACGATGCCTTGCAAGGCATATCCAGATGACGCTGGATTTGATGTATACTGTATAACCAAGTTTGTGCTCGAGCCCAAGGCCCAACACCTTGTCCCATTAGGCATCGCCGCCAAGGCGCCAATAGGCACATACCTGCGCATTGCCCCACACAGTAGCCTGGCTGCCAAGGGTGTTGTGGTGCTCGGAGGAATAGTCGACGGGGGCTACCGCGGTGAGATTTCAGTACTCCTGTTCAACACAGGCAATATAGAGATTCCGTTCGCTGCACATGACCGCATAGCACAGTTGATTCCAACCAAGATCGCACACTCACACATCACTGAGGTCAAGTCCTTTGAGGAGACAGCCGGTGGAGCCAACGGGTTCGGCTCTTCAGGAAAAGGGGGGAGGATAGCAGTCCGCATGGCTGCTGTCAAAGCGCTAACGCTGAAGACGAGCGCGAACCCTGAGAACTCCTACAAGGGCGACAGCAAGTTGGAGAAAATTATGGAGAGGATTAGTAGTGGCGAAGAACCAACATCCAGAGCCGAGCGCGACATTACAAACAAATTCCATGCACAGGGTGGTGTCCTGTTCAAGAAAGGACGCCGCTGCGTCGGAACAAAGCAAGACAGATCACTACTGCTGGCCGAGTTCCATGATGCTGCAATACACCCGGGTATAAAAGCAACATACGACAAGCTGAGTGAACTATTCTATTGGCCAGGCATGTATGTGGATTGCGAGAATTATGTCACAACGTGTGACCTGTGCCAAAGAGTCAAAGGCAGCAACAGGCCAAGCGATGGACCGCTACAGCCGCTACAGATCCCGCGACGCAACTGGTCAAGTGTGAGCATGGACTTCATTGTCAGCCTACCTAAGACAAAGGACGGATATGATGCAATCATGGTCGTCGTTGACCGCCTGTCCAAGATGGCACACTTTGTACCAACACACAATGCCGCAACCGCCCAGACAACCGCCGACCTGTATTTCAAGACCATCTACCGCCAACATGGCCTGCCCGAGTCCATAATATCAGACCGTGATCCGAAATTCCGCTCTGCATTCTGGATGGCACTGTGGAAGCAAACTGGAACGCAACTCAACATGTCCACTGCCGGCCATGCACAAACTGATGGACAGACTGAGCGTGTGAACCAGATACTGGAGTCAATGCTGCGTGCGACGTGCAACAATTACCAAAACGACTGGAACCAACACATAGTGCATGCAGAGTTCGCCTATAATAGTCGCAGCAACAGCTCGACACAGCACAGCCCATTCTATGCAAATTATAGCTTCCAACCATTGAACGCCGCCACCATCACCTTCAACATGGAAACTGCTGAGCCCAATACCGACGCCGACGATACAATCCTGAAGATTAAACAGATTAGCGAAATAGTCAAGGAAAACATCGAATTCGCACAGCTACGCATGATCAGAAACCACGACAAGAAGATAACCTCACCCGACATTGTGCCAGGCGATGAAGTAATGATCTCGACGAACTTTACAACGCCACCTTACCTGCGTAACCGGTCCAGCAACTCACTGCAACATAAATGGGCTGGGCCCTACAAGGTCGAAGAACAGATCGGCCGAAATGCATTCCGCCTCAAACTCCCACTCGACATGCGCATTCACCCGGTCATTTCGTGGTCACACCTAAAAAAATACCATGCTGCCGACGATCACCGTGCCGCACTCCGCTCTGAACCACCACCTGTAGAAGTTGCAGGACACCTCGAGTATCAGGTCGAAAAGATTGTTGACGACCGTGTGTGGAGGCGAAAACGCCAATACCTGGTGCAGTGGGAAGGATATGGAATAGAAGGACGAACATGGGAGGACAAGAGTAGCGTGGATGAGACAGAAGCATATGAACGATATTTAACCGCGCGCGCTATCGCCAAGACCGACGGAGTCTGATCTTAAGTAGGGGCGAATGTGACATCAGAAATGGGGGCCGAGTCACGTGACAGCGCAGACGCGTAAAATATGTTTATGATATTTTACGCGTACGGCGAATTCTGAATAGTGAGCTCTTTAGCTCTTTCCGTAGTCTCATTTCTATTAATATATATTCTAGCTAGTCCAAATCGCATTACAGATGCGTTATATGGTGGGCAATCAAGCGGTCAATAGTTAGTATGGCTTTAATATTCTAACTGAGTCCAATGTTTAGTTATGTCTGTTATACAGCAATATTGATCATTGGTGTCGCTGGTCCCTATCAAACGCTAATTGATATTAAAGGACATTTCTATTGTACGTCGCCTTAGTACGTTGTTGCCCACAACTAGCAACATGATCGCGTTCACTTATCATGAAATGGTATAAATACCAAGCCGGTAGACCAAGATTCATGAAGAAAAGGGTATTCAGTAGGAGTTTTAATCGTCTTATCAATAAATCATTAATAGCACTCATGCATGACAACACCAACCTTACGCTGTTTTAGTGTGGATGACTGGCTTGTCTTTGTTTAGTGCTCAAAAATTGTAAAATCCAAAAAAATTGCTCATGTGATAATGTACCAAATTTTTGTTGTTCAAATTAAATTGATAAATTGTTTTTGAGGTAATTTTAGTTTTTGTTTTCTGCGCATATAGTAGCAAATACATAACCATTTATTATTTACTTTTCACACACATCACTCAGACAGCACTCTACAATGAGCACAGCAATTACGTCAAAGTCCAAGAGTGACATGTCTCAGGAAGAACTGCAGCGTCTCGAGGAGGAGGAGTTCACCAACGGACCATTGTCTGTGCTGCAGATGGCTGTGCACAATAACACGCAAGTGCTGATCAGCCTGCGGAACAACCACAAGCTCTTGGCCCGCGTCAAGGCATTTGATCGTCATTTTAACATGGTCCTGGAAAACGTCAAGGAGATGTGGACCGAATCACCCTCCGCTGGCAAGGGCACGAAGCGCGCAGTGCCAATCAACAAGGACCGGTTCATCAGCAAGATGTTTTTGCGTGGCGATTCGGTTATTGTCGTGCTCCGCAGCATAGAGTGATATTGGCATCAAATAGACATGTATTTTTGCCCAGTATTTAATATATGTCATAATAGTTATAGTAAAAACAGCTTCTTTTTCTGCTCTTCAGCGTATGCATGTTGTCAACGCGTCCAGCAGAAAACAAGCATATTTCGGGCAAATTGCAAAAGATAAAAAAGCATATATTCAATTTTTTTGTGAACGACGGATCAGAGATCCATTTCAAATCATCTGGATTATATTGATCAAACTAGAAAACCAATATCGCTGTTTAGGCGACAGTGCCCGAGTTCGAGGCAATACGGGGCCAGAGATCGGCGCACTCCTTACCGACGGGGCCGGTAATGGCAGAGCCCTTCATCTCACCCTTGACGTTGACGATAACACCGGCGTTGTCCTCGAAGTAAATGAAGACACCGTCCTTGCGGCGCCACGACTTGCGCTGACGGATGACAACGGCGGGGGTGACCTTCTTACGGAGCTCGGGCTTACCCTTGCGGACAGTGGCAACAAGGAGATCTCCAACACCGGCGGCGGGAAGACGAGAGAGACGTCCCTTGATACCGGCAACGGCAATGATGTTCAGGTTCTTGGCACCCGAGTTATCGGCGCAGTTAATAACGGCGCCAACCGGGAGACCAAGGGTCATACGGAATTTGTTTCCAGCTGCTCCTCCGCGTCCTAAATGTGTAAAACCATGAAAAATGGTAAAGAATATTTAGTAAAGCTGTATATTTTATGTCAATGCAGGTGCAGTCACCAAGTTCACTTGATCAATGCCGCAATGCATAGGTTGTTTGTGCTTTGAAAGCCGCAATTCAAAGTATTGCTTTAGCACAATCCCCGACAATTCTGCAAAAATCGCTTAAAATGGCTGTGTGTTTGAGTGTGTTGAAAAGCGCGCTGTCCCAAGTCAAATCTGCGGGTAATGTCTGCGGCCAACCAAGATTTGTATTTCAATTAGACCCCGCAAAGCGTCTTTTTCGCTGCGCCAAAGTAAGCTCAAAAGGCACTCCAACATGCCCCAATCAAAAAGCCGCTCTGGGCGCAGACTCGCTATACCAAACCGTGAAAACAGGGCAAATTCAAATTTATTTTAAATTTGCCACAGCCACAAAGTTTGGCAAAGTCTCATAAATTGCATCCATCCAAGTTTGTCTGGCGCGCGCATTCGCAATTATTGCACCAAAATACGCTGCTGGATGGATGGATGCCAAATCGAATCGAATCCGCCCGGAATAAAACTATTCACGCCTTTGCCCACATACACACAGCCACCTCGTCGAATCTATCCCCTCTGGTCCTATTTTTGTGTTGGATACGCACCGCGCTTAGACATGATGAAAAATCAAAAATATATTTGATGTATACGAGAGGTGAAAAAGACCGAATCCGAGAAATTCACACACAATTTCCAGCCATATAACATCCAAGCACTTTGCGAATTTGCGCCCTTTCTGCGTTAGGCTCTGTCCAGACTTGAAATATTATAATTTTGTACAGAAGCAGAGAAAATAGAGCAAATCGACTCATTTTTATTGCAGTGAGCCGAGCCGCGAGCTGATAACTGCTTGGGCGATTTGCATATGGTTATTGCACCTCTCGGCACCACCGTCACCGTCACCACTCAGCACGCGTTGAGCCACTTGCATTTATTTCTCTTCAAGCAAACAAGTAGTGCTATAAATCAAAGTAACAACAATGACAACAGCAATAAAAATGTGAATATGGCGGTGCCAATGATACATGGTTGCGATTAAACACCTTTTTGTTGCTTTCTTGGCTCACTTTGCCTTTTTTCTACTTTACTTTTTTTGTACATCCTGGAGCGACAGCTATGCGTTCAACATATATTCGCATCATAGCTAACACTGTGGCAGTTGCAATAGCAGCGCTTTTTTGTATTTCAAAAAGCGCGGCGGCGGGGACTGGCTCAGGCGCAATGGTCAAGCCTATACTCGAAATGAGTAAGAATGACTTTATCGAGCATCTTGACACAAGTGGCCGCGTGTTGATTGGGTTTTACGAAGAAGGCCAGGAGGAGTCTTCAAACATGCTGAGTGAACTTTCTGCATTCTGCGCGTTGGCAGCCGATAAACACCCCGACTTGCAAGTGAGCAAAATTAACTACCAAAAGTCGCCCTACTTGACAGCGCGTCTTCTGCTTACAAGGCATGTATCGCAATATTGAGAGTGCTGATGACAATGCTTTGGAAATTATTTTATCTTTTAATCAGTACACGCTAACAATTGTTTTGTGTTGCTATTGTAGTATTCCAGAGCTGCGACTGCTTGCGAAAACCAAGAGCGGCAAGTGGGAGGCGCAAAGTATCGATGTAACACAAACTGCTGAAGAGCTGATCGAGTATATGGACAGCCAGGCATGGGTCCGCCGGTCGTCCAAAAATCAAGGCCAGACATTTTGCACGCCGTTTAATGTCTGTGGCCAGACTCTCGGATTTATTGCCGAAAAAAGCATTGCGCTTGACAGTGCGTTGCCTATTCCAAAGTGGCTTGCGATGATTCTTGTCCCTGCGCTGATTACTATTGCCGGGCGTTTTATAATCGACGGAATGTATTCATTTGAGGAGTGGGTGCGCGCCTGGTTTAAAAATTGGAATACCGACACAAGCGGTGTATCAGCAGTTGCAACAGTCGCCGCAGCAGAATCTGTTAAAATTGACAAAGTCCAGTAGTTTTCTTGTAGCTGTTTTAAAAATGCATTTGTATTCGATTGTGTGGGTACACTCTCAGTGGGCGGAAAAGGAACATGAATAAAAAATTGCATTAAATAAAATCATGTGACTTTATACGGCTTAATCCCACACTATTATGATGAAGCCCCGCCTGCCTTGGTTAGCCACCGCCGCGCGTGCCAATTGAGAATAGAAAAAATTGAACAAAATAAATCCAAAAGCGCGGACACTAGTTACGAGCCACCTGTTCGGTGGTCGGCTCGTCGTTCCCCCGCGCCAGACTGGCCAGAATACAACGGCAAGGAGCTTGTAAAACCATCGTGTCTGATCTTTACGGAAAGGATGCAGGATGACCAATTGTTCCGAAATCTCAACTTTACACACACAAAATAAATAAGCAAAACAAAAACGTCAAAAAACTAACGATGCTTGGCTGAGTCCCCTCAGTTCGTGTTTCCTTTGTTAGCATGGCAACATGTGGACAAAATTATTGCAGATAGGTAAAAAATAATTCGCCGACATTTCCCCGGATCGAAGAGCACGTTGTAATTACTTTCCTTCACAGCTCCCGCTTGATGATTGCCCTGGCTCAGGCGAGCACCTTTGCCATACTGCATGACAACAACAATTCAATCACCCACCCCTTTCTCTTTTCAACTGCGTGTAGTCATCTTTTTTATTTATTTATTATTTATTTCTCTCTTTTTAGATAAAAACAATGAAGCTGTCGCATTTTATATCCACCGCTGCACTGGCAGTTTTCTTTGGCACGGCAGGCACTCTAGCTGGCAGAGCAGATGACACCGTAGCCACACGATACTCGGACGAACTTGAGGCAGAATCTGCGGCCGAGTCCAAGAGGCTCGTGCCAAAGTCCGATCATATCACGGAGTTGGACAAGTACAAATATTTGGAGCTGCTCAAGTCCCACGACAAGGTATTCATCGAGTTTTACGCCAACTGGTGTGCAGCATGCCACGGACTGGCGCCCGAATTCAACGCATTTGCCGAGTCGGCCAGAAAAAAGTATCCCAACGTAGCCATAGCCAGAGCAGACATCAGTAAAATCGAGTACCTTTCGTCAAGCTACTTGGTCAATATGCTCCCAGAGCTAGTGTTCATTCGCAGGCCTGCTCCGGGTGTGACGCCGGAGGTCAGATTTGTGACGGCGAACTTTACTGATGGCGAACTGCTCGATTACATCGGTGGCGGCTGGGTCGAGGACACGCCCGTGGGTGGCTATTCCAGCCTTTGGTGCACGCCGACGAACATGTGCGGCCACATTGGTGGCCTTTTGGGAGAGTTTGTCATTGAAGTGGACAAAAAGTTCAACAGGTTTGACATTCCTCCGTGGGCATTTATGGCAATTATCGTTTCGGTTGTCTACATGGTCGGCCAGATCCTTGTTGGCTACCTGGCCCGGGCATTCCGCAAGAAGTACCACGAGTCGATTAATAGGACCAATGGCGACAGCATCAAGCCGGTTTACTTTAACGAATATCGCTCGGACCTTGGTACAGACAAGTCTGGCGCCGGAGTGCCGTCGACTCCAACAAAGGCGTCAGCCAAGTCAGCCAAGCAAGGTAGCGCGGCCAAGCGCCCAAAGGGCAAGCGCTCAAAGAAGGACTAGCATAAGAGGTGAGGATATTTCTTTTGGTATTACAGTGGCTGCTTCCAAATAAAAAATAGAACTAAAGGGTTTATATATTGATAGCGATATTGATGGCAATGTCAAAGTGTACTCATTTCGTGGTTTGGCTGGTCTCAGGGTCCTGCGTCTTTGTCGAGCTGGTTGCAGAGCTGGCAGCGGCGTTCTTGGTCTCGAATTCCTTTTGGTCAGCCTTTAGCTCTGCCTCGCGGTTCTCGATCTTGTTGTTGATCAGGTCGTGCAGTGCAATAATCGCACGGGCCATTGACGAGATGTAGATCAGCGCGTACTCGTCGTTTGTCTGAACAGTGAATGCGGATGCATCGTCGGGGATAGTCAAGTTTGGCAGCAAGTTGAAGATATCCTGCAGGTTCTGAATAATCTCCGAATTTACTGGAAGCTTGTCGTCCAGGACCTGCTGCAAGTACATACGAATCTCTGTCAGCCTCTCAGCCAGCCCGAACAAAGATGTCAACTGGTGAGAGACCCGGGTCGCCAACGAGCCAGTAGAGTTGTCCTTAATATCACGCAACAGGTGCTCGACACCGATTTCCTCAGCCTCCTCAGCTCCAATCTCCGAGGGAACGTGCTCAAATGTCTTAGTGGCGGACGTTCCATCGTCGTGGATCTCCTCGACGGCAAAGTAGGCGTTGGTCGGAAGTCCAATAGCCTTGGGCTGCACATCGATAACAACCAGTAGGGGGTTCGGCGCATACCGCTTGAACAGCTCACTGATTTGCAAGTCCGAGGAACGCAGCTTGGGCCCGTTGTGGTACCACCCAATGACTCTCTCCTTAACATTGATCTTTTTAAACATGTCGCGCATGGTGTCGACGTAGTTGTGGTCCAAAAACCAAACGGCAGGGTTCTTCTCATCCTCCTCGAATGGAACTACACAAATTTACAACAGCGGGTGTGGAGTTTTTTTTAGCATAAATATAAATTATGCGCGTTGTCTCGTCAAAATTAAGGACGTAAAATAAATAAATTCAGCAATTATACACCAAATTGAACTTACCGGCAAAGCTGTTGGCAACGTTAACAGTATCGCCCTCAATTTGGCCTAGAAGCACACCAACGACGCGTTTTTTTGTGTTTTTCGCGACACGATTGTAATGATCGACCACCGAGAGCAGAACTAGCGGATGCACTACGACCTTTTTCGGATTGGCGGCAGACTCGAGACCAGGCATGTTGGATTTATGTGCTGTTTTATAAATTTGCTAGTGGGGGTGAACAAAGTTATAAATAAAAATTATCGAATTGGCAATGGAAGAGACAGAATGTAAGAAAATAATAATTGCACCAAAAAGCAACTAAATTGGCGGCGCTGGACATTTTGACATTTTGCAATTGCGCTTTCTTCCCTTTGCCAACGTCATCCAAAATTAATCAGTTAAATAATCAGTTGATTATCAATTGCACAAAATGGAAAAATAAAAATAACGTTAATATTAGCATTAACATTAGTGAGCACGGCGCGGGCGTGCGCGGGCTAAACGGCGGCCCTGGCTGGATGTCGATGTATTAGAGCCGCCGATGCGGCCGGTCGACATGCCCCCGTTGTTGGACGGGTTGGCAACGCCAGCTGTAAACTGGAAGGTGCTGGCCGAGGGCGTGCCACCCTGCAGAGAGTTGTTGCTGGTAAATTGGAAGGAGGAGACGCCGTTGGATCCAGATACATTCCGGCTGGTGGGGTTAAATCCACCTTGATTGACACTGCCAAACTGGAAGGTGCCTGTGCTACTGGCGGCAGGGGTGTTCGCGTTCTGATTGAAGTTGAATTGCGAGGTGTTAGCAGTAACCGGAGCCGGCGAGGGCGCAGCACCAAATGCAGAGTTGCTGTTGTTATTGGTGTTGGCGCCGAAGCCGCCGCCAAATCCAGTGGAAGTATTAGACTGCTGGCCGAGCGCAAAAGATGTGCTACCCTGCTGACCGAATGTGGACGGTGTGTTTGGCTGTTGGCCAAACGCAGAGGATGCGTTAGCCTGCTGGCCAAATCCAGTGAAGGCGTTGGGCTGCTGACCGAATGCAGACGGAGTGTTAGACTGCTGTCCAAAGGCAGATGTAGCGTTAGGTTGCTGTCCAAAGGCAGATGTAGCGTTGGGTTGCTGTCCAAAGGCAGACGGAGTGCTTGACTGCTGTCCAAACCCGGTCGATTGCTGCTGGCCGAATCCTGATGATGAGGCAGCGTTGGACTGACCAAAACTGCCGGTAGGCTGCGAGCCAAAGTTAATACCTGTCGGTGCATTCAAAGCTCCAAAGGATGCAGACCTAGACGTACTCTCAAAGCTCGACCCGCCGGCGAACGAACTAGAGCCTGCCTGCAAAGACGGCTTGGCACCAAAGCTAAACACCGGTGTCGACGGGGTTGCGGCTGGGGACGATGCTAGTCCAAATTTGAAGCTTGACGATGTTGCTGCAGGGGTCCCGCTAAAGGCCGGTGCATTCGAGGCAAACGATGGCACCGCTGGGGTCGACACAGATGTAGATTCAAATGACGCTGCGCTGGGGGTGTTGAGCACAGCACCAAATGTAAACGCTGGCTTCTTAGCCGCAGGCTCGTCTTCTGACGCCGTGGTAGATCTTCCAAGTGCGCTCAAGGAGGCTGGCTTTTTGATTACCCGCGGGCTCTGCATCCCAAGGTTGCCAAAGGCAGGCCGCTTCGCACCAAGCCCGGAAAACATGTTGGATGCTGGCGCAGATGGAGCAGTCAAATCGATAGTCTTCACGGGGGAAGTCATCGATGTGCTGGCATTGGCACCACCAAACGAGAATCCAGAGCCACCTTGAGCAGGCAGTGGCTTGGAAAAGGCAAACCCGGTGCTCGGCTTGTCCTCGACCACTGTAGTGTCTTTATCACTTTCAGCTCCGCCATCCGGCTTGAACGCACCAAACGCACCACCGATGGTTGATCCGAACGAAAACGCGGGCTTTGTAGTCGCATCTGTCAAGCTAGGGCCAGCCTCGCTGTTGCTGCGCGACCGCTTGGCATCCAGTGTACCCGTTGCTGTCTCTGCGGGCTTTGCAGATCCAAAGATATTACCCGAGGGCTTCGCAAATCCAAATATGTTCTCCGAAGGGTTCGTGGCGCCAAAAGTGCTTGGGGTTTTTGATGCACCAAATGCGCTGTCGGCGGGCTTTGCAGAGCCAAAGATGTTCTCTGAAGGCTTCGACATGCTGAGGCTAAATCCTTTATCCGCAGGCTTTGGCGCGCCGGACTCAGCAGCGGATGCGCCCAGCGACCCAAACCCAAACTTCAGCACAGCCTTCGGCTGCTCCGCGCTGTCGCCAGCCGAAGATATCGCCGCGGTTGCAGAGCCTCCAAGCGAAAATAAGTTTGAAGCGGGCTTCTCGGCGTCAGCAGATGGTACAGCCGTCGCAGATGGCTTTCCGAACCCGAACGAGAAACCAGAGCTCGTTGCGGCTGGCTTGTCTGCATCGGCCGGCTTCTCAGTCTCGCTCGCTGTAGCAGACGTGTTGGCAGCCGGCTTTCCCATGCTGAACATGTTTGTCGGCGCAATTTTGGCGGCCGCTACTGGCTTCTCGGCTTCACTCGAGGCAGCTGGCTTGCCAAAGCTAAACGACACTGCAGGGATAGCGGGTGTGTCGCTCGCCTCGGCGGGCTTGGAAGGCTCGCTGGTGGCTGGCGGCTTGCCAAAGCTAAACAGATCCGATGGTTTCGCCGGCTCGGCAGGCTTGGGTGCCTCTGCCGGCTTAGCGCTTTCATTTATATCCTTCGCAGGTGTGCCTGTGCTCTTGCCAAAGCTAAACAACGGCGTCGACGTGCCCTCTGCGGCATCATTGGGCTTGGAAACCCCAAACAGGGGCGCCTTGGATGCGGCCGTGTCGGCGTTGTTCGTGCTCGGGATCATGGCATTCTCGGGCTCAGCGAAATCCTTTGGCTGCGGCTTCAGAGCGGCAATGTTTCCAAACAGGTTGGCTGAAATTGCGGAGGCAGGAGCAGATACAACGGGAGCTGGCGCAGGGGACTCAACAGCCGACGCGGATGGTGCAGCAACAGGCGTAGGCGCAACCACTGCCGCTGGCACAGGGGCAGCGGGCTTCTCAGCCTCACCAAACATCGGGACAGGCGCGCGCGTACTCCCAAATCCCGTCGGACGGACAGTGACCGCAGGTCCTGAATGACCTGGCGCAGATGACGATGAAGTCGTGGGGCGCAAAGAAAGACCAATCAGCTCACCGCCACCAATCTTCGACAGAGGCACCTTGGAAGCCAGTGCGTCGCGGTCCTCATCGCTGTCAGTCTCGGACTCAGCATCGCTGACAGAAACTGCGTCCAGGCGTGCAGAGAATTGCCACTTGATCCCACTGTCCACGTTCATGTGGCCTGCATGAACAGGCCGACGGCCCTGTACGCGCTTCGTATGGCGACGGGGCTTGTGCGCAGTCTCAGACCCTTCCATCTCCACATCGTCTGTAACAACTACCGCCTGGCCATCCGCAGCGCGACGGCGCTTGTTTGTCTTGCCATCCGCCTCGTCGTCGCTGTCGCGCATATGGACATCTCCAGCAAGAGTGTTGGCATTTTCAACAACACTGTGCTCGTGACGAAGGCTGCTACCAACAGTCTTGCTTCTCATAAGGCGGTCGGTTACTGCCTTACGCGCCTGTCGCAGCTGGATAGTTCGCGCCAGGCTGGGCGCTGTGGCCGTGCTGTAGCTGCGAGGAATAGACTTCTGGATGCTTCCGCGTTTGAGCGACTCCTTGTCCAGCACATCGGCAGACATCGCCAACGAGGACCGAGGCGGTCTGTTCTGGGTATCTGTAAGCGCAAGCATAGACACGGGCAGTCTACGCAGTGGTACGAGCGATGTGCGCTCTCCGGGAGCAGTCGTAGACCTCAGCTGCAACTGCCCCGAAGCCACGCCCTCGGCAGTGCGGCCCTGCGCGTCACGAATCGGCGTATGGATGGCATCGAGTGTGCTCAGTAGGCGGCGCGCGCTCGACGCCGACACATAGCTTGGGTTCCCACCGGCCTCATCACCGCTGTTGCAAGAAGACACCTGTGCTGCCGCCTCGGACGGCTGAGACTGACGTCCCTCGATTTTGCCGACAGTGTGCCTGCGCGACAACGCATATGACTGGCTCCTATTGCGCTCAGCATCGTGCAAATTGGCCACCAATGGCGTTGCAGTTGCCAGCTTCTTGTTATAAGCAAACGACGACGGTCCAAAGTCAGACTCTGCGGTCGGGTGCCGCAGATGGACGCTATCACCGGCTGCCTGTGTGTGTTGGCTGGCAGGCACAGTCTCTTCACCAACAGACTTGTTCGTGGCAGCCTGTACAGAAGGCTGAATCGGCTGAATGCGCGAATCGCTGGGTGCATTGGTAGCACTCGCTTTGGCACTCGCCAACGCAGCCTCCATATCAGAGGCGCCGCTAGCCGACTTTATAGAGGCGCCCCACAGGCGCGACACTAGGTTGCGCATTCCGCTAATAAATCCAGGTGCCCTGGAAGCCTTGGAATCTTCAAATTGCGCATTGCCGCCATTGGAATTGTTGGATCTGTCATACGGCTTCTTGGAATGGTTATAGGGAGTCCGGCGCTGACCGCGTGTCACACCCAACTGACGTGAGGGCGTGCGCGGACTTTGCACTGTAGTGGTTGTAGTCTGCACCATTCTATTTGATTGATTGTATAAGTGCTGTATAAAAACAAAACCGAGATTAGAGAAAGGGAGGCAAATGTAAAATGAAAAAAATGAAAAAAGTGTCAGTGGCAAAAATGCGAAGAATTGAATCAAAAATTCTGTCGAGTGTATAACAATTATAAATCAATAATTTTGATGATTCGAAAGGAAAAAAGAAGAAAAAATAACCTCGACTATTGGCAAACTATTGGGTGTTTATTTTATTTTTGGCTTTCGCGCTGTCTGACAATTTTTTTTTGATATTCCATACAACCCTTGTCCCCACCTCTCATAGTAAACAGAAATCGCACTATGTAAGGCCTTAAACTGCAAAAAAAACTTTGGAGACGCGTTTCCGTGCCCCCTTACACGGTTGCAATGGAAACATTTTGGAAACCCAGTTCACATGTAAACAGGAGCGATAATTTCCATGGAATGTAAAACTTTTTAATTGGCCGCCTGGAGATTAGGATCAGCGGAGAGCCTGAGCTTTTAGTTTAAATGCGCAGAGCCATATAGCATGTTTAAATTAATATATCCATGCAAACTTAAAATTATGTACATAACATTGCCTCCAGCTGTGCCAGGAGGGGGCAGAGTCAGGAAAACAAAAAAGCATTCCCTGTAGTGGTCACAGAGCGCCAACGAACCGAGGGGCGGGGTGACTATTCAAAAAAAAACTAGGCATGCAGTCAGCGGGAGGGGCACAACAGGCTTGGAGCAGCCTATGGCAGTTGACTGGGCTGTGAAGAGCTGTCGACAGTCTCTTTGGGGTGGGGTGGGAGGGGGTCTATTTTGACGAGATCTCGGCGAGATGAAGGTAGGGTGCTGTAAAGAGGATTTTACTTTCTATAAAATTTTTCCAAATGGAGACTACGAAAAGAGCTAAAAAAGCTCAGCATTATGATATCGCTGCTCGCATGCAATATCACAGCATTAGGATTACATGCATTTGCGTTGCTGTGTGATCCAAGCGCGAGATCTGCGGCTGAGACGGTCAACAGACTTTGGGTGTATCCAGGACCGACAGATGACATATTGGAGAAACTCGAGAAGCATGTGGACGCCTACTATCTGGACAAGGAGCTGGAACCTAGGTATGAGACATGGCTGGCAGGAGCTGACAGAGAACATTTTATCAAACAATAGAATTTAAAACCTCTAGTATAATTGGTCCCGACAAGGGGCGTTGTTTGGTATGCGTTCGGTGCTTTCTAATTTTTCATTTAATTTGTTCTAAAATAATATTCAATTTTCATCTTGAAATCTGAGAGTTCTATGAATGTTCGGTGAGCGTGAAGAGATAAACACTGTATATATAATTGTGTCTTGTAAAGGCGCTATGCACTGATGAGATGGGGCAGTACATCTATGTGGTGTGTGTCACTGTGTGACTATTAATTGGATGTTTGTCTGGCTAAACAACCAAGACTGGCTAATCAGTTGATCGCGGCCAGCCAATAAAATACAATTGCAAGTTTGCAGAACCACTCGGTTTAAAATATTAAAGCAACAATAGTTGCTACAGTGCACATTTCAATGGCGTTGCAAATAACATTTAAAACAGACTTAATGTGTTCAAAATTTACATGTTAGAAAATTATTTCAATAGATGCATGGTAGTTTCTATTTTTAAAAAACAAATGTCATGTTGGGTTTGGCATTCTTAAGCACCTTTGCCAGTTTAGTCGCATCTTTTACAATGCTTTGGAAATTTGTTTTTTTCCAGCAGGCCTTCAAAAAAATTATTCGGACAATCCTAGTTCACATTTTGCACATGCTTATTTTCAATATACACAATCTTTGGCAAGCGTTTCAACAGTTCAAATAGTGTCTCTAGCAATGGGCGCAGAATTACAGTGAGCATGTTGGCTCAATCAACGGTCATTTCCCGCTCAGAATGCCAATTGCAAAGTTGTGGTCAACAGCAATATTTTATCTTTAGCATCAGGCTTCAAAAACAACAGGTCCTTGTTCCAATGCAAGCGAGACAGCAGGAAACCGCCACCTGCATTTGTCCACAGCATCAAACTCACTCACGCCCCTTTCAAATTCCTTACCTATCGACTGGCTATTTAAAACACTGCCGCAATCCAAATTAATTTATGTGCCAATAACATCCCCAGCCTCCCACTTCTCGCCATACTGATTGCTGTGCTTGCTCAGGGCTAGCAATGTTGCAGTCACCGTCGCTGTACCATACCATTTGCATATCCGCATACCGTCGTAGGAGATGCTCTGAAGATTATGTCTGACGCCCTCACCACTCTCAGGGAAACCCCATACTGATCCGAGCATCACTCGACCTGCACTAGCTGGCTGGTGAGCAGGCCTACATGGAAGCTGTGCTTGCCACTAGCATTCTCCCGGATATAAGTAGTGGCCACAACGGACTCGAAATTCCAGCTCAAGTTCTGTGCTTCTTTGCCATCGAGAAGTGCACCGAGCGATGGGCACTATGGCAAGTACAACAAGTGGGGCTCGTCTGCCACGGCAGCAGCATTATCAACAATTGCAGCAGCAGCAGGGGATAGTTTGATCCTGAAGTGCAAAATCAAGGAATCCAAAGCAGGCGCCGGCTTCAGAACCTCCGTGAACCTGTGGTCAGTGGCAGTACCACATGACCCAGAGCGGTTCACAACCAGCTCAACATTGCCAATGCCATCAACGCCCATATCATTGCCAGCCAAGTTAAACATCTCGGCGCCCGTCTGCCATCTGGCCGCAAACCGATATACTGTGAACTGCGCGTAAAATTCGCCAAAACTGCGCCACAATCAATGTTTCAACCTCCAAGAGCTGATCTGAATACCTGGTTGCAGACACTCCGCAGCCATCAAAGCACCCGCCCAATCCCTCCAGCAACCGCTGCTGTCTCCCTCCCAACTCATCCATAGGGCACTTTTACTGGTCTTCCGCTTCACCTTCCAGGTCAGCAGCCAACAATGGCTCTCAGCATAGGTAGGTTGCACACATGTGCAGTAAGCCGAACGCGTCGCTGCGGCACAGCGTATACACGTTGAGAGCAGCCAAGGCATGCAACGTCAAGCCACCCAGCACCGGCGGCAGGTCACGGCCGAGGATGCACAGTATATATAGCAGGCGGCGGGTAATTTCTGGCGACTGCATCTCGAGCCCAGCCACCGACAGTGAGTCTGCCAGCACACCCATCGTCATCTGGATCATTGGCAGCAGACTGTGCAGCCGCATGTTGCACAGCCCCAGGGGAAATCCCCACCGACGCCGGCCCCCTTCGAGTCATTGCCGCACAAAGCACCCAGTCTCCGACCTTTCCCTACTGCGCTGAACTATGGGCACTCACTGCTGATGTCCTCCATGCAAATTTTGTGCTCCTGCGGCAGCTGCACAAGTTTTATGCATGCGCGACAGTGTGCGTCGTCCTCCTCACCAACAACCATATAGTACGACACAACCACAGCTTCAACACCCATATTCACAGTGCTGCTCCAGATGCCCAGGCTCTTCATGAGATCTGCATCCAGCCTGTGTGCGTACCGAAAATAAGCAGCCAGGTGGCCAAGCAATCCCAGCTGGAAGTACCTGAGCACGTCAAATACAAGCACACCGGAATCCATCCATATTCCCTGCTGCGCAGCCACAACCTGCATCGCAGAGAACAACACCAAGACAGCGCTCATCTGCTGGCCCAACCTGGTGCCCGCTATGGCAACCTCGCTCAGCGCTTCGTCGCTGTCACTGATGGGATAGAACGCCAGGTCCAAAGTACTCAAATACATGCTCTCCATCTGCCGCAGGAGTGGGACCAACACATTGCACACAACATCCTTGACGTCCACTTGCCCGGCGTACATCAGTACAACTAAGCCCTTTGCTGCATAACTCTGCGTTGGACCGTTGCTGCTGCCATTGGCCAAGGCCAGTTCGACCAGCTGCGTTTTAATTGCGTCGTCAGCCATCAGCAGCTGCAGAAAGCCGCGCGACGTCGCCGCGGTGTTGATGACGGCCATGATGGCCGAAAAATGTGCGCCAACTCGACGTCAGCCACAAGCAGCCTGACACATATGGTTGCAATCATCGGACACTCGACCATCATTGGCGTCACGTCGATCGAATGACACAGGCGCGAAATGATGCCAGCCATCTCAGGCGTCAGCGTCAGGTGGGAGTCTGGCATCAGCATCTCGGCCACACCAGCCATGGCCTGGGGCAGCAGGCTGCAAAGAATCCACAGGTGCGTCAACGCTGGCACTGACACGTGGCTGATCAGCGCTACACTCCAGTAGTGCACGTCAGCGTCGTCATCAGAGACAAGCATGGCCAACACGTACCGTGGATTATCCGGCTGCGCGACCTCTGTCAGTGCAGCCAGTGCCGCAGCCGCCTCCTGCGATGTGCACAGGCATCAGAGCGAGCGCAGCATCAGCTGGTTGGTGTATGCATACTTGCCCACCGCCAGCCTGGGACACAGCCAGTGCACCAAACTTGGGCTCGCTGCCAGCTGCGCCTTGCTGACACTTCGCGACACAGACTCATGCAGAAACTCAACGCCCCATGAGGATATGCCCTGGTCATCCTGGTGGACACACGCGGCGATACCATTGACGGCGCCCAGCTCCAGCAGCTGCACCATCTGCAGATTCGCCACATCTGTTGCATCTTCTTCTGCTTCTGACGGCCGATACGCTGTGAGAAAAGTGCACAGCCACACAAGGCTCTCCATCAGCGCGCGCAAAGGCTCGAGCTCAGAAACTGGCTGGCATGTGACACTGGGCAATGCAGGCATAAACGCCAGGTCGATCATCCACCAGTGGTACTCGGTGCGCAGTGCAAACTGCTTTGCCATGGCCACACATACCGACCAACACAAGCATGGCGTCTGACCGCTATCTCCGCTTGCTGCCACCTCGGGCCGATCCATTCGCTGACTGCAGAAGTGCCTCACTGAGCACCTCAAGCAGCCTCCAGCCGGCTGCCCGCCGCATGTGCCGCTTGGATACTGCCACGTCTGATATGTCCAGCAGTCCGAGCAGAGTGGCGGCTGCCCGCATCGCTGCCTCCTTTTCCCTGGGCGCGCGCATAGCATCCACCAGCGCCTCAATGCCGCCGGCCCGAACCACCCTGCCGACCCGCTGCAGTGTCATGACCAGCACCCGCAGCAACACAACTGTTCTCAATCAGCCCCTTCTGCTGCTGAACTGCCCTGAGCCTGGGCGACTACCAGCTGCAGCATCTCTCGCCGCATGGCCATATCGAGCACCAGCTCAGACCCAATCTCCCGCAGCTTAAAGTTGTCTGAATGCAGCGCCAATTGTGCCAAGAAATGACCCATTTAGAGAATCTGAATGTCCAACGCCGCCTCACTGTCCGCACTCCCTTTTGGAAGTACTGGTCCTAGCATATCAGGTGTGTCGTTGTCGCTATTTTTGTCAGTGTGTGCAGCAGAAATCTAACTCATACTGTGATTGGTCCAGCAGCTGCAAAAGTACCTGGTACATGCCGAGCGCTGCTCCAACTCCAATTGCGAGGTAGTACCAGCTATCGTCTATGCTACCAAAAGATTATTGAAAGTGTGTAAAAAAGAACATAGTAATTTGTTAATTGCGAAATGTGAATTGGAAAGGAAAGGAAAAAATGATAAAGTAAATTAAGAAATAAGAAAGAAAAACGCTAAAATCAAAAATTATGGATACAATCAACCTTAAGTAAAATTGGTCAATGTGCGAGTTTAAAAGTATTTGTTATTTACAAACTCACAGATCCACCGATCACTTTAACTGTAAACAAGACAGACAAGAGTTAACACTTGATTTGTTCTTATTTTCTTAATTACATTAAATAAAGCTTTTGATTTTTTGCAATCATAAAAGTTATATTAAAAACAAACATAAAAAACCTAAAGTGCGCGTATCTTCTTTGAGGAGCTCAACCGCCTTGGGATGCATAAACTCGGGAGCAGCATCCCAGTTAGCCCGTCGAACAAATTTGTTGTTCGACCAGAGCCAGTGGTTCATAACCTTGTTTTCCGGTTCAAAAAGGAACCGGTGCATCACACGAATGAGCTTTTTGAGACTAGGGCTAATATTATCAACACTGAGCCCCTTCAGCAAGACAGCATCCTCTTGGATCAAGCCTCACCTTGTGATGGCAAGGGATGGAGAGTCCAGGAACTTGAACCCCTGAACATCATCCCTCTTAGTACCAGCTGGGCGCACTGCATCCATAATGACATAGAAAACACTCCAGGTCATCAAGGATTCCCCGGATGGGGCTGCTGCTGAGGATGGGAATTCCCATGAAAAGCGGCGTCCCTGTAAATGGATCCTTGGCCACCTCCACCTGTCCCACTGTTGTTGCATTGAACCCCCACTGCTCGGCAACCTCAATGTGTTTGAGTTGAGTTGGGTCAGTGTCCTCAGCAGCATCCTCAGCAGTGCCCCAGCCAACGACCTTGGCACAGCCCCAGTCAATGACATACACCTTGTCGTTTTTGATGCACACATTCCCTGCCGAGATGTCCCTGTGCAGGACACCAGTATCATTTGCCTGGGCAAGGCACAGGGCCAGCTGCTCGACAAACCCAGGAACCAGTTCGTCTTTCTGATCGTCGGCCTTGTCTTTCAGATACTCGGCCATTGACTGGCCGCAGTACTCCATGAGCACAAACTCCAGCCGGTATCCATTGAGGTTGCTGATGAGCAGGCCACTCGAAAAAATCTTGGGAATACATTCGACTGGTCTCTTGTTGAGGATGGCGTATGCGGCGCCCTCGGGCAAACGATTGACTGGGGTCCAGGAAAGCTTCAGCACAGCATCATGCAGTCCATTGAATTCCCCCCTGAATAAATGGATATGGCGCCCAATCATGTATGAATGGTGCGCTATTGTCTCCTTGATACAAAAAAGAGCAGCGCCATCCTTGACATCCTTGGGAACCGAGTGTAAGACTTCGATCTTTGAATCGCCCTTGCTCTCCACATTGACCTTCTGCGAAAAAATGAAAGAGTCAAGTTTCTTTGAGACATTGCATAAATGTTCGAAAATGTCAAACTTCAGCGTCAGCAGGAACCAGAACCGCATGAGACATTCCTGAATTAGTTCAGCTATTCCAGGCGCCCAGCTACCCGTATTAAAGCATAGCTGGCCAGGCTCAATTATGTACAGTTTGTCACGATAATATGCGTGAAGCCTCAGGACGTGCCCATGGAGGTAAAAGACAGGTGCAAACGTGCGGGTTGCCTGGTTATCATTAAGCACATGGCCGTAATCTGCGAGCTGACCACGAGTATCCTCTGGTGCTTCATCAGGATGTAAATCTATCTTGGCCTCGAGTATAGCATGAACGGCATCGGTGTCCTGTGTATTGTATTTGTGGTAAAACAAGATTTCTGGCTTGTGTGGAGTACCTCGTATAGCATCACTCTGATGGTCCATTGTGATAAGCCTCCAGTCTGGGATTGGAATTCTGCCTACCTGAATACGTCAATTTGCGACACCAACCGCAGCCTTCATTCCAAGAATAAGATCTTTTAGATAACCAAACAAAAGTGCTTCGGATTTCAAGTCCTTTAGCACATCTTCGCTATTGCGGAAGATATCGACATGTTCGCCTTTGGCCTTCATGATCCCGGTGACCTTTTTGGACCTAACCACTGGTGACCCCCTGGCTATGTCGAGGAAGAGATCAGGCCAATCTGTGATGAACTCATCATATCGCTGCTTCACACCCAGCGATTCGACAAACGTATCGAACGGATAGTTGTGCCATATGTTATCACCGAGGCATTTCAGCAGCCGCTAACGGCGCTTATCGCGTACTTCGGGGGGCTCCGTTTCCCCGGGCAGCAGTTCCTCCCTTTTTGAATTTTCATGGGCGTTTGGAAAGTGCCGTCTATCTTGCTCTTCTAATAAAAAATAAAACAAAATTCTTTAAATGTGACCAAATGTTTTATATGCATGCAAAATAAACAACAAGCAACTCGTCAATATCATAATAATTCGTTTATATTCAAGTACTTACGCCTGTTGGATTTGGAGGAGTTAGCTCAGAAATCGTAAAGAGAAAGAGAAAGCGTGGAAGAGAGAGAGAGAGTGTGTGTGTGTGATAAGCACTGAGGTATGGTAAAAGTAATGGAAAAGGGAGGAAAAGAAGATCAAATTGGACAAAATGATGGGAATTGAGAAGAAAAAAGCAATTGTTAAAAGTAGAAGTAAAGGCGGAAAGTTGCAAAGGTGAAAGTTTGTTGCGATAGATTGCGCCAAATACAAAAAACAAAAATTTTAATATAAACAAAAAATGTTGAGTCTGTCGTTGTGCTCGCATTTGGTTAGCTGAAATATGGAAAACAAGAAAACAATTATATTTACAAATTAATTTCCAATCGGCAGTTCTTTCTCGCGCATTGATTTTTAGCTTTCATTGCTTCTTTTGGGAGCATAGTGGCCCCACCATTTACTGTTGTAAATATATATATATGCTTCTCCAACGCATATACTGAACCAGAGATGCGTCTATGCTCTGTCGCCTACCTGTCAGGCCAATTGAGGCAGAGCCACACGTTCATGTGTCCACGATGGGAGCATACAATTCTGAACGCGAGAGAGCTTTCATTGGAATATTTAAGACCCAGTCGCAGTTATTGTGACTGAGACGATCAACAGACTCCAGGTGTATCCGGCACCGATAGATGGCATATTGGAGAAACTCGAGATACATGTGAGCGCCCACTACCAGGATAAAGAGGCTGGAGCATGGATATGAGGCGCGGCTGGCAGGAGCTGACAGAGGTTAGTTACATAACGCTGGTCAAGAAATTACAAGGGGAGCATGCAAAACAAGCAATTGTGTTTGTAAACGAGATCATAGACAAACAGCATAACTGGTACAAAGGATAGTGTGACTTCCAGATCGAACGGGAAACAAGGGGATCCTTGACGCCTGAGAAACGCCGATTGTTGATGAGAACTCCAATCTCGACAAACATATCGAATACCAAATCCGAGACAAGACGAAAGTGACAGCCTTCCAAAATGGCCACAAACAAATACCAATAACAAAATATATGCACACTAGCTATCTGGCCACGATTGCCGCTCTAGCTGGCAGATCGAGTGCTCGGGTTTAATTTTACTAAAACCCTGGCTGACACTCCCACCACCGGGCAATTAGACCCAAGTCTAGAGAACTCCCGATCCCCCCGCTCCTAGAATAATTTTAGTTATAGTGTCATGTAACCAGGTATGCAATATATCCCATGACGGGCAAGGCGGTGCGGTAGACATTCAGCCTCATTCATCAACTTTAGTTTTTGTTTTTTAATTGTTTTATATCTTGCACAGCAAATATATTTTCTCTCTCATAACTGTGAAGCCACTTGATATTTTTATTTTGCTTTTTATTTTGCTTTTTTGCTTACACAGCAAAAAAATATTACTATCGAGTCGAGACAAAAATAAAAGACAGTCATTGTGCGCAAAATGCGTAGGCCGTGATGGCCTTCATCCCTTGCGCCGAATATGCCAACGCGAGCCGCACAAATGCCAACATCTGCGCCGGATTGCTGGCGCACAGTTCATCAAACGCATGCCTTGACAGCTGCCACAGCATAACATCACCGTCGGCAATCACAGTGGTGCTATAGTCCTTACCCGTTGACAGGGCCAGCTCGCCAAGCGTGGTGCCGGGTAAGATGGATTCAATTGCCTCTAGCGTGTCTGTGCCAGTTCCATTATCGACGAAGACGCGCAGCACACCAGACTCAACGAGGTACATGCCTGTGGGCGCTTGGCCAGCGCGCCACAGATGCTGCCCAGATGGAATCTGCCTGCGTTCAAAATGAGGGGCAACGAAAGCAAGGACATCGTCGACTGGCTGCTCCTGATCCAGGTCCTGAAACGCCTGCTGTAGCAGTGGCAGCGCCGGGGGTGCGCGCTCAGGCAGCTGGGGCTTGAGGCGGCGCGTGGTAGGCATAGCCGACTGCATGGCCTCTGAGACCATGACGTTGCGCGGAGACGTGCCATAGACGTCAACGTCCTCGGGTTGCGGGGTCGAGACAAATGTGTAACTCTGAGGAACCTCGGGGCCATTCAGCGCAGCCCGGTGGAGGTAATAATACTGCAAAAGTACATTCTCGCACCACTCGAGCGCCTCGTTCAACGAGGGGAATGTCTGCACATACTCGCAGCCACAGCCGCTCCAGACGCCAGCCGAGTGCAGGGCGCGGCCGACTTCCGACGAACGCTTGGCACCACAGACAACCATGTATATCTCGCGCGCCTCGAGCAGACGCCGCACACGGATAAAAGCCTCAGCAGCGCTAAAGTCCATACCGTTGACCAGCGCAAAGTCGAGCACTAGGAACCGGATGGGGTTTGTCTGCCATTGGCGCTGCTCCAGCAGCTGGCGGATGTAGGCCTCAACCCCGTTGATTGTGCCAAAGAACATGAATCCTTGCAGCCGCATCACCTGTATTTGTTTGCAGACTCCGTCCAAAAAGCGGCGCTGGCCATAGTGCCGCCGCACAGTGCTGCGGACTGCCGAGCCCGTATACGTCTTGCGCAGCGCCGACCGGCGGCTGTAAAGCAAAATAAAGAAGAAGCATGCCAGCAGAATGCCCAAAAAGATCCCCTCGTTGAATCCCAGCGTGGCCATGGCCAGCACAATGGATACAATGGTCGCATACTCGATGCGGTTGACCACGCCGACCGTGTCGACTAGGGCCTCACGCAGTAGCTCCAGCCCCAGGTGGAAGATCAGCGCACCGACAACCATTGTCGGGATAAAGCCGATGATAGTGGGCCCCGCAAAAAACACAGCCAGTGTCGCAGCGCAGAGCATCATGCCGGCCAGGTTGCTATCGCCGCCTGAGCGGATGAACAGCAAGCTGTTGGAATACACAAGGTAGTTTTGGAACGTGCCCAAGCACCCTGACACAAAATTGGATATGCCGTGGGCGACCAGTTCGCGGTTGGTTTCGACCTTGTCTGCGTTGGTTGAGACGGCCAGCGCAGGTACGTTGATGGGGACATGCAGGATGCTGAAAAAGGCCAGCCCGAGCATGGTGGGCACCGTGCGCCAGACCGAGTGCCAGTCGGTGTTGCCAAAGTCAAACAGTGTGTAGAAGTGGTAAAATGGCACGCCGGCGTCGGGCAGCTCAAAGACCCAGCCGGTCGCGCGCAGCGACTCAAGGGACAGCCCCAGCGCTATAGTCACCGTGTAAAAGAGCGCAGGCACAGCCATAAAAAAGATAGGCACAAACAGCGGGTGGGTGTAGCGTGTGTTCAGGGCCCGGAGTAGCATAGCGACCGCCAAACTGCTCCCCCACAGCCCAAGCGTGTTTGGAACGAACAGGGCGCGCAGCACCGACCACGAAAGCTCCAGCTTCAGGCGAGAGGTGACCTCCATGCCTGTCTGGAACAAGAAGTAGCCGACACCGCCAATGCAGCCAACAAGGATATGGCGCGGGAAAAAGTCAACAAGCGAACCTATGCGAAGAAAGCCAAGTATAAAGAAGACGATGCCGGTGAGGATCGTGCTGGCAGCATATGCGACGAGCGTGGTAGCGACTATGCGGTCGGGATTATTCTCGCCGACGTCTGCAACGATTGTGGCGCATATGGCGTGCAAGAAGGGGATCGCCTCGATGAGCATGCTGCCGTTGGCGCCGCGAAACGCGCTGGCACCGCCCGAGTAGACGAGCTGCGCAACTGCTGTGCTTAGCATGTACATAGAAAATCCGACGGGGCCAAACTTGCTGAATACAGGGATTGAGACTGGAAAGGCAATAAGTCCGTAAGAGAGACCATCGAGCAGATTCAGGATCAGGCCCAGAATGACAGCCGGGATGTACTGCATTGGCCAAAGCACCAAATCGAGGAGAACAACCCAACGCCGTTGCAAATGAGCGTACTCGCTATCGGCCTCGACTTGCAACTGTGGCTGCTCATAGCAGGTTGATGGCGTCGGAGACAGCCGTAGCAGCGGCCGTCGCTGCTCTTGAGTTTGCTGCTGTGCGTTTATCTTGTCCGGCACCATAGTATCATCAGTCTGATGCTTCGGCATATCGATGTGTATTTGCTGCTGCTGAATCCCCGTGTCAATCTGTTGATTTATGCTGCCGTAGTTGCCCAATGCCATTTTATTATCTTGGGAGGTCGCGTTCATGGAGTACCTACTCAGGTGCTTTGCATTCTTGGGTATGCGAGCAGTGTCCATATAGCCAGGATCCAGTGGCGGTAGGTGTTCGATCTCGCTATGCTCATGGGGGCGCTGAGAAACAGGGAGTAAGCCCTGCGGAGAGCGCTCGCGCAGCAGGCGAGAGAGGTTGCTGCCCCTAGGCCCAGCCTCTGCTAGAATCATATCAATCGACGAACAGCCGCCCATACTGCTATTGCGGCTGCTGCTGTGTCCATGAGCCGCCGTATCTCCTCGGCCACTTTGCGCGCTTTCGCGCCTGCTGGTTGCCAGCCCCAAGTTGCTCAGCAACAGCGTGCGATCGCGGATTGAGTCTAGCGTCTGCGAGTAGTTCGAGTTAGGCCTGTCGCTGAACCTTGGCCTGGACGCAGATGCATGAGGAGCGCCGTATACGGATCGAGTGCCTATGCCTCGCCTGGCAAAGTCATAAGGGATGTGCTGCGCAGCATCGTTGCTGAGTGACGATGCAAACCCAGCGCTCCGCTCAGGGTTAGCGTTGTTACTGCTGTCTCCGGAAGCGATGGTGATAGTGCGCCGGCGGTTAGGGATGCTCGACATGGCTGTTCTTCGCTGGTGTTTGTGCTGTAAAGGTGCAGGTGGAGCGATATTAGAAAGTAAAAGTTAGCGTAATGAAAAAAGAAATACCAAATCGGGTGATGGAGAGATGGAGAAGGGTGCGCATTTTTTTCTTGCCGAGATTGGTTGTGGAGTTTTCCTACTAGATTTAATAGCAGGGAAGCAGAAGCAGCAGAAAGCACCGTCGAGACCTCCTGGATCACCACCGCTTGCCCAATCAAGCTGAAGTGAATAAAAAGGAGGGGGATGTTGAGGCACCGCTTGCCGCATAGTAACGGGCGACGAAGGCAGCACGCGGGATTTCGTAGCGAGTTGAGCGCAATCAAAGAGCCTGTTCAAGATCCGAGAAATGTTTTTTCTTTTTCTTTTGCGAGCTTGTGAAATTTTGCAGGAGAATTTACAAACGGGATGATGCCTATCGTGCATTCATCGGGTTATCAAAAAAAACAGTCCGAGCACCATTGCCAAAAAAAGTTAATCGACAAAACATTTAATTTGATCGTTTATTATGTCACCATTTCAGGTAACAGAATGCGGGGCTCACACAGCATCGATGCCGCAGCGAGTCGACACACACACCGCATTGCTATTGCTATTGTCACCAAGCACCGAGTTGATAAGAGAGGCGTCTGCTCCAAAATAAACAAAAAATAGGGACAGGCAGAAAGACAAGAACAGGGGCAGATGCGCAGATGGAGTGCGTGTAGCAATAGTATGTAGGGCAAGGGCAAAAATTGATTGCTGAGCGCTGGTTCCCGCTGGTCCCCAAAGCAGACAAATACAGTAAAGTATGCGTGGTTGGTTTGCAGCTGCAGTTTTTTTTATCGCAACGCGTTCTTTGCAAAAACACAAACGACCCTTTTGACCAAATGAGGAATGATTTTTTCAATGCAGAGCTGGGTTCGATTATTTTCAATTTTGGTCTCTTTGTTTTCGTTTTGTTTATTTTTGTTTATTTTATTTTATTTACACTTAATATTTTTTATTCCTCATTCCGAGCGCTACTCTATATTTTATTTACAATGTCAGTGAAGCAGGCTTCCAGCACACACTATGGTGACTTTCAGCCGGAGGAGCTGCTAGGGCAGCTCAAGGCCGAACAGCAGACCCGGAACTACGACACTGCCATCAAATTCATTGAGGCAGTACTCGGGCTACAGCTCGAAGCGTCTACACTTAAGGACAGCCTTCGTGACGGCGTTGTTCTATGCCGACTGATAAACACTCTCAGGCCGGGCGCAATAAAGCGCATAAACACTAGGAGTCTTCCGTTTACACAGGTGAGTGCACACCACTTTTTTTGACACTTGCAGTGGCCCAATATTGACTTTTTGCAATCTTGCTTGGATTAATGGTATCGCTAACTTTTATGGACTGCTATCTGTTTCGGTATTGCTTTGTGTAGATGGAGAATATTGGCAATTTTTTGTCTGCAGCTCAAAAGCTGGGACTGGAGAGCACAGACTTGTTTCAGACAGTCGACCTATACGAAGGTAAAAATATACCTCGGGTGATTATGACCCTGCTGACAATAGCGCGTGTGGTGGCAGGCATACCCCTCAACTCGCATCGCAAGCTGATCGACGCGCAGCGGACACTGGGGGACGGGTGGAATTCAAGCACGCTGACGGTATGGGCCAACTCCCCATCGCCAAAATCACCGGCATGCGAGTACACATCACTGCACAACCAGCCCACGTTAGTAAACACAAGCAAAGTGATGGGCAACATTCCTGTCTTTCCAAAGGGCGAATTATTGACCGCAACAGCAGTCCTGTTGGGACGGCCTCCTGGGTCGCCTCGGGTCAAGCCAGTCTACGGATCGCGCAAAGAGCGCCGGCGGTCAAAGCGCCAAAGCGCAACTACGCTGTTTATCCCGAGCCCAGCTGAAAAAGTTCGGTTGCCCACCACGAACACACCACTATCAGCGGCAACAACAGCAGCAGCAACAACAGCAGCGGCAAAAGCACAGCCAGTTCATTCAGAATCTTTGCAGGATGGGCTCAAGAATCCCCAAATCGAAAATACCGCAGCTCGGCAAGACACTTTGAAATTGGTGCCAGCGCCCGTAGGCTTCGAGTCAAACACACGCAACACAGCCCCCAATTCAAGCAGTCGGGGGCTAGAACCAGACATGCAGGATAATACTGCGAAAGCATCTGCGGCCAGCAGAACCAGCAATACAGTATTGTTTGCGAGTGGCGAAGATACTCAACGGACCGCTAGCTCTTCGGGCTCGTCAAGGCCCGATAAAAATCCAGTAGGCAGCGAGAATGAGCACGAGGATACGATTCTGGTGCCGCGGCCGCGGAAGCGCACAAATACAAAAAACAGGCCAAAGGAGCGGCTGACAGTGTACTCCGAGAACGACCAGCGGCTGACGAACTATCAGCTGGGGAACTGCATTGGCCGCGGGCAGTTTGGATCGGTATACCGCGCGCTCGACCTTGAGACAGGGCAGATGGTGGCAGTCAAGCAAATCGCGCTGGTAGGGCAGGATGTCGACGACATGGACGATGTGATGCAGGAGGTGGATCTCCTCAAGTCGCTCTCGAGCCCGCGGATTGTGCGGTACTATGGGTTTGTCAAGACGGACGCGCATCTTAATCTAGTGATGGAGTTTGTCGAAAACGGGTCGCTGAGCGCCACACTAAAGTCGTTTGGGTCTTTCCCGGAGAAGCTGGTGCTGGCCTACGCAATAAAGATCATCGAGGGCCTGGTCTACTTGCACGGGCGCGACGTTGTGCACTGCGATCTGAAGGCGTGTAACATCCTGACTACAAAGAAGGGCAACACAAAGCTGACGGACTTTGGCGTGTCACTGAATCTCAAGCTGCGCAAGCCAGGAGATGAGTCGGTGGTTGCCGGCACGCCGTACTGGATGGCCCCCGAGATCATCCAGCTGGACGGCGCATGCATGGCGTCTGACATCTGGAGCCTGGGATGCACTATAATCGAGCTTCTGACCGGAAAGCCGCCGTACTCTGATCTCATGCAGATGGCGGCACTGTACCGCATCGTGGAGGACGATCACCCGCCGATTCCCGAGGGCATCTCGCAGGAGCTGAAGGACTTTTTGCTGCAGTGCTTCCGCAAGGAACCGAGCGAGCGGCCGACCGCTGCGGAGCTCATGTCGCACAGCTGGGCAGCGCAGTACGGGCGCAACCGCAAGGAGCTTAAGATGCTGCGGCGCACGTGCAGCCGAAAAATGTCCTCCTTCATGGCGCGTACCGTGCCCAGCGAGCAGAGCGAATACCCAACATTCGATGCAGCGAGGCTGAACACGAAGCCGCTGTCGCCGCTTGGCGAGGGTGGTGGCAGCGACGCCGCGGAAGAGGGTATCGAAAAGGAAAATGAGGAAAAAGATGACGACGAGGAGGATGCTGCTGTTCTGCCGGATTCAGCCGACACCTTGTGCCGCTTTGACGACTCCGGGCTTCATGTTGCCGCTTTGTCAGCAACTTTGGCACCGCTATCACTGTCACCGGTGGCTGGCGCGTTTGTTGGCCATACACTGCTTAGCAGCGGCGCTGCATCGCCGACGAGTGCTTGCGGCAACGAAACCGACGGGTCGATTTCGACTTTCGAGGGACCACGTATGAAGCGGCACCGGCTACACACCATTTTGTGCGACAATAACAGCGTGTGCGTGTGCGCTGTGTGCTCGCGGGCACTGAGTGGGGCATTTATCCAGTGCTCTTCGTGCAAGACGCGGTGCCACGATGCTTGCACGCGGCAGCTGGCACCGTGCTCGGCCATGCGCATGTCGCGGTTCTTGTATCCGGCAAGCCGCAAGTCATCCAAGCGGTACGAGAGTAAAACGCCGAACCTGCGGCTGCGCGCTCACCGCAAGAGCACGGCGCGCAGTCAGACCAGCCAGACCGGCCAGAGCTCCCAGGTCTCGCACGTCTCGGCGTCCATGGCCGACCTGATTGGTGGCACGTGTGGCTCGGTCATGGGAAGCATAATCGGGTCGTCTGACGGCTCACTGTACATGGGCGCGCGGTCCGGCTTGCTTCGCGATGGCTTTGACGGCGTTGTCGGCGAGGCGCATACAGGCCGCCCGGTGTCGCTGGCGGTCACCATGGGGCTGTCTGCTGCCATTGCGCAGGCCGAGGAGCAGGCACAGGACTATCTGCACGGACTGCCTCAGCCGCGGTCAGTTGGACGACAGTGCGGCAGGGAGACCGCAGAGTCTGGCTGGGAGACCGATGATACTGCCGAGGCAGTGTCTGCCCGCGGCGTCCCTGCCCCGATTGAGCGTGCATCGTACACCACGCCGCCTGTTATGAAGCAGTCATTCAGCGCCCAGTCACAGCAGCAGCAGCAGCAACAGCAGCAACCACAGCAGTATGGGTCGCCCAAGGTACCCTTGCACCCAAGCGTGGTGAGCATTCAAATCCCAGAGTCTCGACACAACAAGGGCCCGTTCTCGGCACCACTGGCCTTCAGCAGCTCGTCTGGAACACCAGCCTACTCGCAGTCGGTGCAGCACCAAGTGCAGATGCAAATGATGGCACAGCAACAGCAACAGCAGCCCGTGTACTATCAGGCGCTGGCTGCTGGCGATGGCCGAGACCCCGCCTCCGCTCTCCTCAGCCGCCCAAAGTCAATCCGGCGCCAGCGCGCAAACACAGCATCACTCGAATCCCTTTCCGGACCGACGCCCGCGAATGGCACCGGCGCATGGACAGACCGCAGTGCACTGTCGACGCTGTTACGGCGGCGGCAGCATCCCTTGCGTGGAGCGACATCTTCCGACTTTAAAGCGGTCGCCGGATTCAGCCCCGGCGCTGCGCAGCGCGCTAAGCGCGACTGCCACGGAAGCAGCGCGTCCATCAGCGACCTGCAGTCGTGCGCCACCAGCAGCGAGTTTCTGTTTGACACAGACACCAACGAGGGCGCAAAGTGTTTTGCTATGCCAGCCAAGCGCAGCGCTGCAAAACGCGCGACAAAAGACTGCATTGTCATGTAGAAGTTGAAATCGAATTCCAATTCATATTCAAACAGCAGCCCCCCCTCCCATTCCTACTCCCACCAAACTTCATGCTATCGATTGTGCCTGGCCACGGGGGCGCATAAAAGCTGCACCTCGGCCAAACAGACCCTCGGAAACGAAATAGTGGCAGGTGGGCTTTTTTCTCAAACAAATTTTCATGTTATTCTTCTTTTCAAACTGCTAATTTATATTTTTATATTATAATTTTTTTCTAAAGTCCTCTACGATTTGCAAGGCTCCTTGCATTAATTCATTTACACCGTTTTGCCGGCGTTTGCAGCAGCATCGCCCGAGTAAGTATTATTGCCTGCCAAACGTAGCAGACGCAGACGCAGACGCAGAAGCAGAAGTAAACAGCATACCGCCAAGCTATTGTCGCAAGCTGTAAACACATTCATGGCTCGTCGCAGCAAAGGCTCCAGCGCTCGCAGGAGAGCGGCGCGCATCGCACGCAGCAACGCACCAGACTCAAACACACCAAAAGAAAATTTGACAATAGAAGCATTGACAACAGAAACAATAGCTGCCGACAAACACAGTCGCGCTGGCGCTGGCGCTCAGCATAACCCAGCAGACAGTGCCCGAGCCTCACAGGAGATAATTCCTGGGGTGCCCGAGGATGCGACTGGTGACAGTGCCAGGCATGCCAACCACCCTGAGAGGGTGACATTTTTCACATCTCCGTTCAAGGTATCGTACTACTCGACGCTGTATCTCAAGCAGAAGCTGCGCAGCACGGCCAGGTACATTGCGCAGTACCCACTGGCGCTGGCGTACTCGGTTGCGCTGGGAATTGTGTACACGCTGCTGCACTTTGTCAGCGGTCCGCATATCGATGTATTCCGCCGCGTCGACGCATGGGTCGGCTGGTACTCATACTGGGTGCTGTTGGGCGTGCTTTCATCCATCGGCCTGGGCGCCGGTCTACACACCTTTGTCCTCTTTCTGGGCCCACACATTGCCCGCGTCACGCTTACCGCATACGAGTGCACGCACACCTCGTTCGCCGTGCGTGGCCCCAACGCGTTTTTGTGCAGCACAGCGTTCGGCGCCACGCAGGCAACGTTTGCCGGCATCATGCGCAAGGTTATCCTCGAGAGTCTGTGCTGGGGAGCCGGCACTGCCATAGGCGAGCTGCCACCCTACTTTATTGCCCGCGCCGCCTCCGCCACTGGTCAGGGCGACGTCGAGTATCAGCGCCTCAGGCGCAAGGCTGCCGCAGGCGGGTCGCTCTCTGTCAAAGATCGCGCGCTGCTCAGCATCTACCACCTGCTGCAGCGCTTTGGATTTGCCGGAATCCTTGTCTTTGCCGCAATTCCTAATCCGCTCTTTGATCTGGCCGGCATTACCTGTGGCCACTTCAAGGTCCCCTTCTGGACATTCTTCGGTGCCACCTTCATCGGCAAGTCCATCATCAAGTCCTCAATGCAGACCGCCGTTGTCATTACCGCGTTCAGCAAGGAGATGATCGCCGTGGTGCTGTCGTTCCTCGCGCATGTCAGCCCCTGGGTCCACGACCTGGCTGAGCACGTGCTGCGCAAGCAGGCTGCCGCATTTGGGCAGGGCTCGGCGCGCAGCGGCAGCGGCTCTACCACTGGCGGTGGCGCCGGGCAGCTGCCGAGCACCGATGACGCCCACCTGGAGAGCTCATCGTTTTCACTGCTGGGATCCATGTGGAATGCCTGCATCTCCATTATGCTGATATACTTTGTCATTAGCACCCTAGAAACATTTGCCCAGTCGTACGTGACTGACGTCAAGTCGTGGGGCCAGCACCAGCTTGCTCGTGTCGGCAGCCGCCCGAGAATGGACACTGTCACTGCCACCACTGACGATGGCGCCGATGCACTCGGCAGCGACGACAGTGACTGCAGTAACTGCAGCAGCAACAGCGGCAATGCTTTGCGTTAATTTGCACTCCGATAATCTGCCTGCCCAGCAGCGGCGACAGCAGCCAAAAGAAAAGCCCATCATAGGAACCCACGCGTGCAAGAATATACATTTTCAAACTCATGCATACCTACTTTTGCGCTCTTGCTTTTTTTGGTGTTTTCCCAATTTACAAAATTTTCTGCACTATTTTCGTGTTCTCAATCATTCGTTCGTTCGCTTTCATTTGTCAGAATTTCAAAATCCCTTTTTACACCTTTAATTTCAAACTATATAATAATTGCAATCTGCGCTCACTCGCCATCACACGCAGCAAATGTCAAGACTCCCTCGGGGTCCAGCAACAACAACAACAGCAGCGGCAACGGCACTACCGGTACCTGGTTCCATTCGCCCGCCAGCGTCTGGGATGGCTCTACCGCGCTCGCTTGCAAACAATGATTTTATGAGCGACCTGCCGGCCCTGGCCGCCCTACCTGCACTCACACAGCGAGTGCAGGCAGGTGCTCGCCGCGCAACAGTAGCCACACCCACGCCCACACTCACGCCGCCACCTGTCGAAGCCTTGGGAGCCGGTGGCCGCCCATCTGCAATTTCCGCGCGCAACATGTTTGGGGGCTCGGTCAGCCCATCGCCAGGCGCATCCAACGCCGATCATACATCATCGCTTGTCTTTAGGACTCCGCCGCCATCTGCTTCCAGGGATGGCGGGCGGCTAAACTCGCTGTCCAGATCACTTGCCCGCTCACCTACACATGATCTCATTTCGCCCCAGGCATCGGACAGCCATGACGGCTTTGCTTCCGGGAGAACCAGCCGTGGCGGCGGCTTGCTCACACGGTCGTCTGAGCCCATTACCTTGGGAACTCTGCGGCCGGGCTCTGACGCGCTACATATGCGCAATGCGTCATTTTCTAACGAGGGTGGCTCTGTGGCTGGACTGCGCTGCGGCGACCCTGTCTTTATACCGCTGCAGGGTCTTCGAGGGAGGCTGCGTTACCTGGGCCCGATCGATGGCAAGCAGGGTACGTGGGCCGGTGTTGAGCTCGACGAGGTCGGAAAGGGAAAAAACGATGGTACCGCGGCCGGAAAGATTTATTTTGCCTGCCCAAAAAGCACCGGTCTGTTTTTGGCGCCCTCAAAGGTCGAGCCTATTTCGAGTGAACAGGCTGACTTTTCTGACAGCAACGGCGACGCCGATGGTGATGAGGAACATATGCGCTCAATATCATCGGTACTCTCTACACCGACTGGCGATGTCCGCGCGAGCCAGGATGGCAACCAGCCTGCTACAGTAAACCGCACAGTCCGGCTTTCGACGACTTCATCGGGCCTCCAGCAACGCACCCAGCCAAAACAGCCCGGCCGCGCACGCATGTCGAGCGACACACAACCATCAACATGTCTTCCGCCTGTTGCCCGGGGCAGCAGCAACAATGGCAGCAGCAGCGGCAGCCTGGCGTCTACCGCTCACAACCGGCGCACAACGCTGTCACGCACCACCCCAGTGACAGCTGGCAATGCAGCGCTAGATGCGCACGCGTCGCCCTCGCGATCGCGCGCCCCACCCCCAGCTACTCTTGCTCGAGGCCCCAGCAGACCCCGACCCGCTTCCACAGCCAGCTCGATCATCAGCAATCGCACCGCATCGCCCCCTCTGTCGCGGCCTAACTCGCGATCGCTTGTGCCCGCAGGCAACGACCAGCCAGCCACTGCACCTAATGGAGCGCGGTCAACTGCTCTCGGGCGGACCCAGTCTCTCGGCGGGGACATGCAGGCGTCTGCATCCACTGCGGCAACCAGGCGACGGATTATGCCTGCCGTTTCAACCCGCCCGCCGGAAATTGCCGCCAAGGCGCTGGGCGCTGGGGCTCGCACCAAGGCGACCGGATCTACGGATCCTGTCGACAGGCTCCGCCTGCGCGTTGACATGCTAGAGGCTGAAAACAGGGTGCTGCGTTTGAAAAACGAGCAGGACAAGGCGCACTTGGCAGCCGGCCAGATGCTTGCTCGAGATTTGGTCAGCGTCAATGGCCCGATGTCGCCGCAGATGCGGGGCCCCATTGATGGCACCCGCAGACTATCTCTCCTCAGCCCAGCCGTGTCGAGCGCAGCTACTGACTTTCAAGGCAGTTCAAGCACGTCTGAACTGGGCCAGCAGCTGAGCGACACGCATCAGCTGCTCGAGCGCGAGCGAAAGGACAGCCAGGCCCAGATCACGTCTCTTGAGAGTCAGATCAGCGAGCTTAGGGCCCATATGGCTGAAACCAACAGTGGTAACAACAACAACGTCAATGCCAGCGACAATGTCGAAGGGGCTCATACCAACGAGAAAGAGCTTGTATCAGCGGAGGCCACGCGCGAAATCAGCGCCCGGATTGTCGAGCTCGAAGCGCAGCTGGCCCAAGCCACCCGGGACCACGCTTCAGAGCTTGAATCGGTGGCGGAGGCGCAGTCTGAGGTTAATCGCACGCTTGAGCAACACTCGGCTGATGTGGAGGCCCTGCAGGCAAGCCTGGGCGCCAAAGTCAGCGAGCTGAGCTCCCTCAGCACGCGTTTCGATTGCGTCACTGCCGATCTGGCCCGCGCCAACCAACTGTACGAGGAGCTAGTGTCCGAGCAACAGCAGAAGCAGGCGGATGACTCGTCCGAGGAGTCTGAGCTAATAGCGTCATTGAAGAAGCAGGTTGAGAAACTGCGGCGGGACTGCTCTGGTGGCGAGGAGCGACTCGCTGCCATGACTGAACGCCTAGAGGCTGAAACCCTTGCCCGCTCGGAGGCCGAGGCAAAGCTTGCGAGCGCGCTGCTGGACATGGAGGGCCTGGAGAACAGGGCATCCGACTACAACGAGAAAACCACGTTGGTGTCGCAGTGCCATTCGTGCCTTTGCGACGTTGCGCTCTTGGCCCAGCAGCACTCTAGCGATTCCTCTGTCGAAGATGGCCCCGATCATCTTGCCGCTCTCAATATGGCAGAGCTTTTCTCAATGTCCAAAGAGCGCGTGTCGCGCGTGGCGGACAGGCTGCGCGACAGCTTGGAGCGTGCCACTGCTCTGTCCGAGGGCATCGAGTCTCGGGATGTGCAGATTGCCGAGCTGGTGGTCGCGCTGGAAGAGGCTAGGCGTGGAGTTTCCCAGGCCGCAAGCAAGGCTATCACAGATGAGGGTGGCGCCTGCAGCTCGGAGTCAGCGCCCACCGGCAACCTGCAATCCCGGATTGATGAGCTCGAGTGCCAGAACAGCAAGCTTGTTGAGGAGCGCATACAGTTCATCCAGGACCAGGCCGTCTTCAACGACTATTTGGAGAAGCTCGAGTCCGAGTGCAACCGCTTGGTCGAAGACATTGAGCAGCTGACTTTTGAGAATCATAAGCTGACCGACGAGCTCCGCGTTTTCAGCCTTCACAACAGCACAGTGTCTCTTGACTGCTCAGCAATAGACGCAAAGCTCGCCGGCGAGCCAGCACACACAGACGATCACGAGTCAGCAGGTTCGGTCAAGAAGCATACCGACAGCAGCGACCCGAGTAACCAAAAATCGAGCCCTGCATCTGTGTCTGCCGACGTCGATGCCGCACAGCAAAGGCACCAGAGAGAAATAGCCGTGCTGCAGTCGCGCCTTGCTGATCTGGAGAACCGCAAGAGCTCCGAGATCAAAAAGCTGCAAGACGAGATTGGGAACCTGGAGGACCTGGTTGAGGATAAGATTTTCAGCGAGTCTGAGATGAACGACAAGATTTTGATGCTCACAGACGAGGTCGATCGGCTTCAGCGCGAGATAAAGCGGATGCGCAGCTCCGACCCTGCCACTGTGGTTTCTAGCTCAAGCAGCGCCGCAGTGTCGTCAGGCGCCGATAGAAACGTAAAGACCTCTCGCTACGCAACCGGCGCTGGCACCAGTAGGCACAGCCCGGCGGTCTTGACTACAAACGGAGTTATTTCTGAGGACGATGGCGAAGACGACGAGCCCATGTACTGCGACATTTGTGACGTCGACACCCATGGAATCGCTGACTGCCCTGAGATCACAGGTGCATCATCGACAACCTTCAAGCATGAATCCTCGATCGACTCTTCAAGGCCATACTGCGATAACTGCGAACTGTTTGCTGACCACTGGACAGACGAGTGCCCGCATGGCGACGAGATGTTTTAAAAAGCATTTGGTTGTAACCAAACATTTGATTTTGAAGTACAAAAAAGTCATTTTGCGCGGCGTAAGAAACAACGTGTTGAAGTGAGAAAGTGTTATTTTTAAAATGAAAAAGGGATTATAAAATGTCATGCACCAGGACAAATTTTGAGACTACCAGCCGCCGCGCGAGTGGCTGCCGCCACCGCTGCCTCCGTCGCGCGAGTAGCCACTGCTGCCACCGCGGCTGCCGCCATACGACGACGACCTCGATGAGCCATAGCTGCTGTCGCCATAGCCCCCGCTTGAGCCTCCACCGTAGCCGCCGTTGCGGCTACCGCCACCGAAGCCGCCGCGACCGCGGCCTCCACCACGGCCTCCGCCGCGACCACGGCTGCCGCCCCAGCGACCAAGACCTCCACCGCGCGAGTTGTAGCGGGCCATTTCTTCAAGCGGCTGGGGGACATCCTGCCCAGCCTCAGTCAAGATGTGAACCAGATCTTTCGAGGAGCGTGCATTCTCGGTCGTAAAGAATGTAACTGCGGTTCCCGAAGCACCAGCGCGGCCAGTACGGCCAATACGATGGACGTAGTCTTCGACGTTGTTAGGGAAGTCGTAGTTGATAACAAACTTGACATCCTTGATATCTAGATAGCCAAAAAGGGAAATAAATAAAAATGTAGTTAGTAAAATTGTGGCATAAAATAAACCCGACAGATCATAAGTTTCACGCAGTCATAATCTCGATTTGAAGATCACACATCAACATCAGCCACATTTTCCCACCCCCTCACTTCCACCATTTGCAAATACTATCCGGGTGCCGTGGACAACAAGAGCTGAGCCAAGCCAATTGATTGGAACCCACGACGCACCTTACCGCTCAATGAAAAAGATCAATGCTGACACTCAAGTCATTGGGAGACTGCCATAGAACCTTGCAGTGCATAGTGCAGTGCAGTGCAGCACAGCGAATATTGATTCAAATATGACCCCGCACAAAAAATGAGAGAAAAACTCTGCAACTGTGAATCGTAGCCATATTTGTACCAGTTTTTAGGCCTCCAACGCAAGACAGACATTGCTAAACAAAGAACGGAGTCCCGAAGCAAAATAAATTGCACAAACATGCCATCGCACAACAACAAAAACAATACAAAAAAGACAAGACAGATGCAGCAAAAAACGGGGTCTGTGAGCGGCCTACACAATAAGAACAAATTATACAAGATTCAACTTACCAAGTCCGCGGGATGCGACGTCCGTGGCCACCATGATGGGGGTCTTGCCAGCGCGGAACTCGCGGATGACCCAGTCGCGCTCGCTCTGCGACTTGTCGCCGTGGATCGCAAGCGCAATCCAGCCGTCCTGGCGCAAGTTGCGAGTGATATCGTCAGCAGTGCGCTTGGTCATGGAAAAGATGATTGTCTTGTTCTCGGGCTGGGTCATAATCTGCTCCAGATGGCGCGCAAGGCGCGAGCGCTTGTCAGCCTCAGGGATAACCTCGACAATCTGCTTGATATGGTGCGAGGCAGCAAGATCAAGAGATCCGATGTTCACCTGGATATAGTCCTGGAGGAAATCGCGGGCGAGCTGCTGGACCTCCTTGGGCCATGTCGCTGACCACATGAGGGTCTGCCTGTCAGGGCGGATCTGGTCAACAATCTTGCGGATCTGGGGCTCAAAGCCCATGTCAAGCATGCGATCGGCCTCGTCAAGGACCAGGTAGGTCACGCGGCGGAGGTTGGTAACGCCTATCTGCAGCATATCAATCAGGCGGCCAGGCGTGGCAATGCAGATCTCAACGCCCTGCTTCAGGTCGCGGATCTGGCCGCCACGGGGGACACCGCCATAAACGCAGGTGTTGCGAATGCGCGATGATGAGCCGTACTTGTTGCACTCGGTCTGGATCTGAACTGCCAGCTCGCGCGTGGGCGCAAGGATAAGCACAACGGGGCCGTCTCCAGGCTGAAGCAGCGGCTGCGCGTTGATGTGCACAATTCCTGGCAGCGTGTAGGCTAGGGTCTTGCCGGATCCGGTCGAAGCAACACCAACCATGTCACGGCCAGAAAGTGCCATGGGCCAGCCCTGTGCCTGAATGGCAGTGGGCTTCTCAAATCCAAGCTTCGAAATCTCGTCCATAACATAGTCAGGGAAGTTGGCCTCCTTGAATGAGGTGATGGGCTTGGGGATGCCGGTACCGTGGATGGTCATCTCGAACTGCTTGCGGTAATCATCAACCTCCTGCTGGGAGCGGCTCACAACACTCGGGTCCTCAACGTAAAAGTTCTTCTCAAATCTGGGCAGCGTCTTCATGTCCCAGTCCGGCTTGACAAGCTCCTGGGGCTCCTGGCGGGAAAAACGTCCGCCGCCAAAGCCACCGCCGCGACCGCCGGAGGAATAACTTCCACCACGACCGCCACCATAGCCTCCAGAGCTGCCTCCGCGATCATAGTCCTTGCGGTCGCTCCGGCTGTTATCGTCGTACGAGCGATAGCTGCCACGATCCTGGCGCGAATAGCCACCAGCGTTATTATTCGAGCTCGGTGCCCAGCTTGCACTTGCACTGGTGCTGCTACCACCCCAGCCGCCACCGGTGCTGCCACCGGCACCGCTATTACCCCAGCTGTCGCCCATGATTGATTTTTCTTGCAAACGGTAGTTATGTTCTTGTTAGCGGGTGTTGATATACAAAAGAAGGCAAATGAAATATGCTTCTAAGACGCGTTTTTGTATTTTTGAGATGCGGAACCGCTTTGTCTTGGCTTGCTCGTGCGAGGCGTTTGGATAAAAGGAGAGTTGGACCTTGTATTTTTTGCTTATATACAGTCAATGAAGAAACAACTAGAAGCAATAAAAAGACCCAAAAAGCTGTACTAATATAAAAAAGAAAGAACACTGCAAAAGTTTGAGAGACACAGAAAAGAAAGAGATGGAAGGGAGTGAAGAAAAAACTTTCTTTGCTAGGACCAAAAGATGCGCCATTGCACACAAAACCCCACATCAAGCTTGTAGCAAAAAAAAAAAAAGTGAAAAAATGAACACTCATTGCAACATTTGCGGCTCGTCGGCTCGTCGGCTCGGCATATTCTAAATTGCGAGCTGAATCAACTGCTTCAAAGCGTCGAGTCCAAAGCCAAAGCCAAAGAGCTAAAATCAAAAAGGCATGCAAATGGACAAGGCTTCAAAGGAAATTGCGTGTGCACGCTTTGCAGTGCTGCGCGATGTCTGTGTTAAAACACCTTTGCACTTTTGCCTCACTTTCGATATTCAACACTAATTGCATTCCCCGCTATACTTTTTTCTATTCTTTTATTTTATTACTACAAACACAAACACAACCCCACCTATACCACCACTGAATCAGGTCTAGCCGCTCCAAAACACACCCCTCGAGAAATTTACATTTTCAAACAATAAATTACAATGGCAGACATGGATGTTGACAAGCCCTCCCCTGCCGCTAGCGCACCCAGCCCTGTAGAGCCAGCCAAGAGCGACAACGCGGGCAAAGTCACTCGGCCAAGAATCGAAATCAAAAAGTGGAACGCCGTGGCCATGTGGGCCTGGGACATGGACACAGACATTTGCGCCATTTGTCGCAACAACAACATGGAGCTGTGCATTGAGTGCCAAGCCGACCAGGACACCAACAGCACCGAGGACTGCTCTCTCGCATGGGGTATTTGCAACCATGCGTTCCACTTCCATTGCATTGCGCGTTGGCTGAAGAACCGGAACACGTGTCCCTTGGACAACCGCGAGTGGAACTACCAAAAGTACGGTCGCTGAGCACGAAAGCACTCGCAGAAATCGTTGTCTATCAGAAATACATTGCTTTTTCTTTTATTTCTTTATTTGAATTCTATTCTATTCTACAAACGTATCTAAACACTTTGCTACACTGCTGGATACTAAGCTGCGCAGACAGCCAAATGCAGTGAGTGATTGAAAAATTAAATATATTTGTTTTGCTCGAGTGTGTATAAGGAAAATAATGACGAGGAAAGCATGGCATAGAACAGCACAGCAGCGGGTCCTCTTCGCTACATGAGGTCGTCCTCGGCCTGGGAGATTGAATGCTTGATACGCAGAAGCAGTGCTGTTTTCCACTTGTCCAGGTGGGAGATCTGATCGTAAATGGCGACGTGGTCAGTGAATGACTGCGAGTCACCCTTCTTGACATCAGCAATGATCTCGTCGAGAAACTTGTACTCGCGTGTCTTTTCAAATCCTGGGTCCATGTCCTTGTACCGGCCCAGCGCCTCTGCCGCGCCAATATCATCGGGAATGGCGAGCCGACAAAGCTCGGCCTTCAAAAAATAGTCCTTGACGGACCATTTTGTGAGCTGGTTGTCCAGGCTGCCTTCGGCAATAGTGTCAAATATCTTGATTGCCCGGTCGTACATTTCCAGCTGAGCGGCAAAGGTTGCAACCTTGAGCTGGCAGCCGTTGGCCAGCGCCATCGAGTCCTCAGTGGCATACCACTCGCCCGCCAGATGGTAGGCCTCCATAGCGTTTTCGTCGTCCGACAGCGCCTCTTCATAGATCTTTGCGATTTCCTTCTGATTTGAAGCGGCCATCCGGAAGTTGCCGCGCTCAGTCAGCAGAGCCACTGCCTGCTTCAGTGCATCAACGGCTTGGGAAGGGTAGTTTTTCTTGTACGACTTTGATGCCGAAATAAAGCGCTGTGCTGCGTCGTTGCGCTCCTCGGCCTTGAGGCTCATTTGCGCGGCCTTGATCATGGCGTCGCCAGCCTCGCGCATCTGCTTTGCTAATTTGAATTGGTTGGACGCCTGCTCGTAGAGCTCGCCGGCTTCCTCGTACTTGGGGCCGCTAAACCAGCCCTTCTGCTGAGCCTTCTTTTCCGCGCTCTTGAGGAGCTCGAATCCCCTCTGTTCAGACATTGTGAATGGCTGTGTATAGGTGGTTTTCTTTCTCTTAGAACGCTCGACTTGCTTTGAAGGAAATGTGAAAATACAAAAAAAGATTGAGGCCAAATGCTTTGCAGGTGCAGAAAGTGATTGCAAAAAGGATTTTTATAATATTGAGTTTGAGTAAAGTTTGCCTTTAGAAAGGAAGAGTGTGGGGGAGGGGAAAACGTCACATCAAGACGTTCTTTTTTTAGCTTTTTTTCTCATACAATTTTCGTGTTGCCGATTGATGCTGCTGTTGGCGCTTGTGGTATCGTCGTGTCTGCTCGAGGACTCAGCTGCATTTTTCTCTCTTTCTTTCTTTCTTTCTTTCTCTCTTTCTTTCTCTCTCTTTTTCTCTCTCTTTATCTTTTTGATTTTTGATTTTTTTTACTTCGTTTTTATTTTGCAATCTTCTTTATATTTCTTATATTTATTTGTACATTTGATACATTTATTATTTTCCCTCTTATTTAACAGGTACACAACACACCAATTATATTGACTTTATGCTTTAGCAACATGCTGTATTTCCCGCCACTAATATCGATTCTGCCATCGACTAAACAGACCCATGCCCCCGCCCTCGCTGTGTTTACACAAGAGGACTGAAACGCTAAACTTCGTGCAATCTCAATTTCACGCGCTTAATGAATTAAGAAAAAGCAAAAATAAAATTATAAGACTAAACCAAATGCATTTTACATTATGCTCTTCTCTGCTCCTTTTCTCGTCTCAATTATCACGTGTTATTGCTTCTGCTGCTGCTCCTCAAAGCACGCTTAGAATTAGATATCACCACCACCACTAGTCTTCAATGGGAATTCCAAAGTTTTTCCGCTGGTTGAGCGGACGGTATCCGCTCGTATGCGAGCGTGTCAGCGACGACAACATCCCTGAGTTCGATAACTTGTACTTGGATATGAATGGCATCATCCACAACTGCACTCACCCAAAGGACGGCGAGGTCGCGGCGCCCGCGACGGACGAGGAGCGGTTCCTCGCGATATTCTACTACATTGACTTTTTGTTCAACAAGATCCGCCCACAAAAGGTGTTTTTCTTAGGAATTGACGGCGTTGCGCCCCGGGCCAAGATGAACGAGCAGCGCGCGCGGCGGTTCCGCACGGCCAAGGAGCTCGAGGAGCTGCAGGCCAAGGAGCTGCAGGAGCGGCGCATCAAAGGTGAGGTCATTCCGCCCGGCGAGGACGAGTACAACGACAAAGTGTTTGACCCGACGTGCATCACGCCCGGAACCGAGTTTATGGACAAGCTCACTGAGGCTCTGCGGTACTACATCAACAAGCGCGTATCGGAGGACGCTAACTGGCGCAAGCCGCAGATCATCCTCAGTGCACCGAATGTGCCGGGCGAGGGCGAGCACAAGATCATGGACTACATCCGGTTCTCGCGCGCGCAGCCCGGATACCAGGCCAACACGCGCCACTGCCTGTACGGGCTGGATGCAGATCTGATCATGCTCGGGCTTCTGAGCCACGAGCCGCACTTCTCGCTGCTGCGCGAGGAAGTTCTGTTTGGCGCGCGCGCGCGCAAGGGCACGACGTCGGCTGATCCGTCGATGCAGGCATTCTATCTTCTGCATATCTCGATATTGCGCGACTACCTCGACCATGAGTTCAGCGGGCTCAAGGCTGAGCTGGGCAGCTCGCAGCAGTACACGACGATGGAGCAGGGCCAGCTGGCGGGTCCCCAGGACGACAGCGGAGACAGCAGCAATGCGTTCGATCTCGAGCGCATCATTGACGACTACATCCTGATGATCATGCTGGTGGGTAACGATTTTTTACCCAACCTGCCCAAGCTGTCGATTAATGGCGGCGCGCTCAACTTTATGTTTGCGACATACATGCGCATCCGCCCATCACTCGGCGGGTACCTGCACGACAACGGTGTGCTCAATCTTGAGCGATTCGAGCTGTTTATGCGCGAGGTGGCTAAGGTCGAGGTCGACTCGTTCAAGCTCGAGGTGGCCGACCACCAGTGGTACCAGGTGTACAAGCGCAAGGCAGTGCAGCGCGGTGAGACGCCCGAGGCGTCGAGCATCGTGGTTGACAACGGGTACGGCGGCGCCAGGCGCCATGGCAAAGGAGGCCACCGGCACAAGCGCCACGGGCTCGGCATGAACACCGACAGGGTCAGCGAGAGCGAGATGTTTGATCTCGGGCCGGAGGTGCTAGGCGAGACGACGATCCCAATCAAGGGCAATAAGCTTGTGATCTCCAAGAGCCAGCAGGCGATGCTGGAGCTGATCCGGCGCTTTGCTGTGCGCGCACTACCCAAGGTGGCGGCAGCAGGCGAAAAGGTACAGATGCAGTTTCTACCCGGGCCGGCGACGGCGCTGGACAACCTGATTGTGACCAAGGCGGCGGAGCAGCTGGAGCTGCACGTCGGGCACGAGTACGCACACGACGGCGCGATGACGCTGTACGTGGCGGCCGGCAGCGAGCGGGCACTTGCCAAACTGGAGCTCGAGGACAGCGATTCGAACGACGACGACGCGGTGGTTCTCGGTGGTATTGGGTTTGTGCGTGCCGGCGTGTCCGCAGCGACTCCCTACAGTGTCCTGGGCGCGCTTGAGGACACCGATGACGGCAGCGGCAGCACCGGCTCCGAAGATGGCGACAGGTCTGCGGTGCCCGAGTTTGTCAAGCAGGTCAGCGACACAGACGACCAGCCGGCAGTCGTCGCGTACGTGGGCGCGTGCCTGGGCGAGTTCGACGATGCGGTGGTGGTTCCCGACGGCGAGCTGGACGACTACACGCGCAAGGGCGACAGCAGCGACTTTTGGCAGCGGTTCGAAATGTGGAAGGGCGGGTACTACCGCGCTAAGGTCGACGCGTCCTACAACGTGCCGACAGTGGGGGCCAACGCCGGCGCGGCGCAGGAGTTCAGGCAGGCGCCGGCGGCCGTCGAGCCGATGTGTAGCCACTACATCAAGACATTACAGTGGGTTCTGCAGTACTACTACCACGGGTGCCAGTCGTGGTCGTGGTACTACCCGTACCACTACGCGCCGTGCATCAGCGACATCTGCTCTGGGCTGGCAGCGTACAAGGTCGACACGTTCCCGCATGACGAACCGTACACGCCGTACGAGCAGCTGATGTGCGTGCTGCCGCCGTACAGTCGCAAGCTGCTGCCGGCGCCGCTGCGCGCGCTGATGGTCGACATGCACAGCCCGATCCGTGATATGTTCCCGACGTCGTTTGACGTCGACATGAATGGAAAGAAGATGCCATGGGAGGCTGTGGTGCTGATCAACTTTGTCGACGTCGACCGCATCCGCGCGGCCATGCTGCCCAAGCTAGCACAGCTGTCGGACGACGAGATGCGTCGCAACAGCCGCGGCACCAACATGACGTACTCGTACGCGCCGCTCAGCAGCGAGGCCGACGCTGAGGCCGACGCCGAGGCCGACGCCGAGGACGCGGTCGACGTGCCCTCGTACACGCCGCCTAGCAACCTGCGGTTCCCGCCGATCCGGCCGCTGAGGTGCAAGGGCATGCTGTACGTGCTGCCGACGCTGGTGCGCAAGGGCGGTCGCGAGCCGCCGCTGCCGCTGGTGCGCGGACTGGTCGCCGGCGCCGCCACACGCGCGCTGCTGCAGGCCGGGTTCCCGTCGCTATTTTCGGCGGCGCACATAGCGCGGCTCATGTTCAACTCTACCGAGGTGTTCGGGTCGCCCAGCCGCGACGAGTCGCTGGTGGTTGAGCTGCAGCCGGGGCCGCTCGCGGCGGCCGGCACAGCAGCGGCTATCGCCAAGCAGCTGCTGTGCGGCAGCGATGCGGCACAGCGCGTGTTTGTTGCGTGGCCGTACCTGCGCGACGCAGTGGTTGTCGGCGTGTCGGACGTCGATGGCGTGTATACGGCCGACGCCAGCGGTGCGCACGTTGCGTTCGCCGAGCACGCGGGCGCCGGCGAGCGGCAGGTATGGACCAAGCGCCTCATGGACGCCGTGTACCACGCCAAAAAGATGCAGGCCGTCATTGTCGGCGATGAGCCGCGTGTGTTGCTGCACGTGCTGCACCTGCGCGGGATGCAGCTGCTGGCCGACGGCGCGCTGGTGCGCGACTACGGGCCCACGGCGGCTGCGAGCGCAAGCGCCGGGCTGGCGCAGTGGGCCGCGCTTGGCGTCGAGCCGTACCACGCAGCGCTCGTTGTGTGCGACAGCACTGGCGCCTGGGCGCGCAACCCGCGGTTCGCCGAGCGCGCGGCCGTGGCGCTGGACTCCGCGCTGCCGGTGCGCGACCGCATCTTCTACCTGGGCCGCTCGCGCCACCTGTACGGCGCGCCCGGCAAGGTCACTGGCTACAGCCGCGACACCGCCGGCACAGCCATCGGCGCGCACGTGCAGCTCATTGAGCCGACCGACGCAACCGCAGAAGCGCGCGCCAACACCGCCGGTGTCACTGCGCTGGCGCACCACGCGCGGCTCGGCGGCGAGCGCTACCGGCCGTCGTTCGTGGTGGCGCGCGAGCTGGGGCTGCCGCCTTTGCTACTTTCGCGAATCACATCCAAGATGATGCTGCAACACGGCGACACGCGCATACCCATCGGGCTGGATCTTAAGTTTGAGGCCAAGCGCCTCAAGGTGCCCGGCTACACGCGCCGCGGGCCCAACGGCTGGCTGTTCTCGGACCGCGCTGCGGCACTGGTCGCCAAGTACAAGGCGGCATTCCCTAGTATGTTTGCGCGCCTGGCCGCCGACCGTGGCAATGACATGATGGCTGCGTCGCTCGCGCTAGGCGACGGCAGCGGAAATGGCGGCGGCAGAAACTCTGCGCAGGTGGCCGCCGAGGTCAGCCGCCTGAAACAGTGGCACAAGGCCAATGTCGACAGCGCAGCGCTGGCGCCGGTGCCTATCGAGTCAGAGCTGCTGACTGGCGACCAGATCGCTGCCATTCTGGCCACTGCCACCACCAGCGCTGCGACGCGCAAAATACCCCTGCGCAACGTGCGGCGCGAGGCGCTGCTGCGGCCGGCCGATGCACAGTACCTGCTGTGTGCGCAGGCGCTGATGGTTGGCCACCGCGTCGTGTACGTGTCAGATCGCAGCAGCAGCGTGCCGCTTGGCGCCAAGGGCTACGTCGTCGCCATCCACGCGCGCGAGGTGGCAGCAAACAGCCCACAGCAGCCGCAGCCGGTGGCCGGCGACCAGCACATGGCGCGCATGCACCAGGAGGGCGTGCCAGCCGAGATGATCCACATGATCGAGGTGGTCTTCGACCGCGAGTTCCTCGACGGGTCAACTCTGGACGATCGCTGCCCGCCGCGCCGCGGTGCGCTGGTGCCCCCACACCACGTGCTGGACCTGACCAGCCAGGGCCTGGCGCAGTCGACTGCCCCGGCCACCGCCGCAGCGCCGCGCCCGGTCAACGTTATCCGCCCTGCGCCCGACACCGTGCACAGCGCGCAGCGCGCCACTCGCGCCAACGCATCTGCCGGTCAGACCGCCGCCGTCGCCGCCAAGGCGCGCGCGATGTTTGCCCGGCCGACCGGCGTGCTGCCAGACGGCACCACTGCAGTGACCGTACCTGAGCCGCGGCGCGCGCCGTGGGCCAACGGTAGCGCCAAGGACCAGGAGGACCACGAGCACGCGAGCCGCATCCTGGCGCAGCTTATCAATGGTCCCAAACCCGCCCGGCCGCAGCACGCACCGGCAGCCCCGTTGGGCGACCAGGCGCGCGCACAGAGCATCATCAGCACGCTGCTCGCGGGCCCGATGGAGGCCATGTCCATCGGCAGCAGCCCCAAGGTCCACAAGCCACTTGTCATCGAAGAGGAGTACTTCAGCGATAGCATGGATGAGGACGAAGACGAGTCCAGCCAGGCCGCCCTGCATGTTGCCAACCGCAGCGAGCACGCAGCGCCCGCCCAGGGTTACAACCAGGTCGGCTTTGACTACAGCGTGATCAACTCGCGCGGCCGCGGAGGCCGGGGCGGCCGTGCCCGCGGCAGAGGAGCCAGGGGCCGTGGCAATGCGCGCGGACGTGGACGCGGTGGCGCTAACGCTAACACCAACAGCGCCAGCCCTCATAGCAACGCTTAAGGCGCGCCTGCATCTACATGTTTATTTTTTTGACATAGTAACTTAGTGCGAATCTTATTATAAAAACTCGATAAAACAAAAACTACACAAGTTGCTCACAATAATTCCCTTGCATTAGGTGGCGGCGCTGCTTGAATAGCCATTGAGGAGACATTGGTGCTGATGTTTGAGTTTGGGGGATTGCGCTGTGCATAGTAATTGAGGACGGCTGTCCTGGACTTAGACTGTTGCAGAATGTAAGCGCTCCGGTGAGCTTTTTTCGCCCGGGTCAAACTGGAACCACTGGCACGGCACCCGTGTCCAGCGGTTCTTGAATGTACGGACCGCCTTGAAATGTGAGATAAAGTAGTGAAAGTCTTATACGATGCGACCCACTGCTGAGGATTTCCAAGCGACTAAACATGGCGTCTGCTGTGGGTTTGATGTCCGTCCATTAAAAGCTCGGCGTGGGTGCGGTATATCTCCCAGACAGCCAGCCTGTGGACTGCGTCTGCGTTTGGGGAATAATTTCTTCGACTTTCCGAGGCCGTTGATCAAACCATTATCTTATTGATGCGGAATGCCAGCCGCCCGCATCTACATGCCTATTTAGTTGTTTTTTCTGCTGTGCCTGCAAAAGACAGCGAATGGGCAACCATGCTTTTCTTTATTTTTCATCAATATGAACATGAATCATCAACTTTTTTTTTCAGACATTGCCTTTTCAAGAATTTGTATTTTTTTCTCGCACATCAGCAAATTTTTTTATAAAACCAGTAGTCTCCCTCTCGTTGTCTACAACTCCAACCTCCTCCCTCCTCCCTCCTTTATTAAATTCAAATTTATTTATCCAAAAAAAACCACAACTATTAAATGTCCATTAAACCTCAGTCTGAAGCCTCTGCCGCTGAGCAGACTCAGACCCCGCCTGTCAACTCTAAGAACCAGGCAAAGAACGATGCTAAGCGCCAAGCCAAAATGGAGAAGTTCCTGGCCAAGCAGGCTGCCTCGAAGGCTGCCACTGGAGCCAATGCTGATGCTGCCGCCGCCACTGAGGCCGCCGCCGCTCCCACAAAGAAGGATAAGAAGGTCAAGGAGCCCCGCTCGGCGCCCGAGGCTAGCAAGGCTGCTTTCGTCGCCACCCCCAAGGGAGAGAAGAAGGACATGTCCCAGCCCATGGCCGACAGCTACGAGCCCGATGTCGTCGAGGCCTCCTGGTACGATTGGTGGGAGAACCAGGGCTTCTTCGACCCGCAGACCGGCCCCAACGGCGAGATCAGCCCCAAGGGCCAGTTCGTCATCGCCTCTCCGCCACCCAACGTCACTGGCAAGCTGCACATTGGTCATGCAATGACCATTGCCATCCAGGACTCACTTGTCCGTTGGAACAGAATGCGTGGCCTCACTACGCTCTTTATCCCCGGAAGCGACCACGCCGGAATCTCCACGCAGGTTGTCGTCGAGCAGCAGCTTCGGAAACAGGAGGGCCTGTCCCGCCACGATCTCGGCCGTGAGGCCTTTGTCGACAAGGTGTGGGATTGGAAGAACGAGTACGGAAACATCATTATGTCCCAGGTCAGGCGCCTCGGTACTTCGTATGACTGGAACCGCGAGCGCTTCACCCTCGACGAGATGATGTCGCGCGCCACTTTCGAGACATTTGTGCGTCTCTACGATGACGGTATCATCTACCGCTCCAACCGTCTGGTCAACTGGTGCCATGCGCTCAACACCACGCTCTCCAACTTGGAGGTTGAGAACTTGGAAATCCCCGGCCGCACGCTGATGAGCGTTCCCGGCTACCCTGCCAAGGAGAAGTTTGAGTTTGGTGTGCTGGTTCACTTTGCTTATCAGGTTGAGAACTCGGATGAGCGCATTGTCGTTGCCACCACGCGTATTGAGACCATGCTCGGAGACTCGGCTATCGCCGTGCACCCTGAGGACCCGCGCTACACGCACCTGCACGGCAAGTTTGTCGTCCACCCGTTCCTCGATCGCCGCATTCCCATTATCGCCGACCCTGTGAGCGTCGATATGGCGTTCGGAACCGGTGCTGTGAAGATCACCCCGGCCCACGACAACAAAGACTACGAGATGGGCAAGCGCCACAACCTCAATTTCATCAACCTGCTCAACGAGGACGGCACTTACAACGACAACGCTGGGCCCTACGCCGGTATGCTGCGCTTCCACGTGCGCAGGCAGATCGTCGAGGATCTCAAGGCCAAGGGTCTCTACGTCGACACCACCAACAACCCCATGGTCGTGCCCATTTGCATCAAGTCCAAGGATATCATCGAGCCCATGATCAAGCCCCAGTGGTGGGTCAAGAGCAAGACCCTTGCCGATCCCGCCATCGAGGCCGCGCGCGATGGCCGCCTCGAGATCATACCTCAGTCGTCCGAGAAGGAGTGGTACCACTGGCTGGAAAACATCCACGACTGGTGTATCTCGCGCCAGCTGTGGTGGGGCCACCGCATCCCCGCGTACTTTGTGCGCATCGCTGGTCAGAACAACGACCCGCTGGACCAAGAGTTCTGGGTTGTTGGGCGTGACAAGGCTGAGGCCCAGAGACGCGCCGCTGAAAAGTTCCCTGGCATTGACCTAGTGCTGGAGCAGGACCCCGATGTTCTGGACACCTGGTTCTCGTCCGGCCTGTGGCCGTTTGCTGTGCTCGGATGGCCCGAGAACACCGATGACTTTAAGAAGTACTACCCGACTAGTCTTCTCGAGACTGGCTCCGACATTATCTTCTTCTGGGTTGCGCGCATGGTCATGCTCGGCATGTACCTCACTGGCGAAGTCCCCTTCCCCAAGGTCTACTGCCACGCAATGGTCCGCGATGCACAGGGCCGCAAGATGTCAAAGTCGCTCGGTAATGTCCTCGACCCCATCGATGTCATCAAGGGCATTTCCCTCGAGAGTTTGCACGCCAAGCTTATGACCGGCAACCTTGACTCGCGCGAGGTCGAGTTGGCCAAAAAGGGCCAGACCCAGGACTTCCCCAATGGCATCCCCGAGTGCGGCTCAGATGCCTTGCGCTTTACACTTTGCGCGTACACATCTGCTGGACGTGATGTCAACCTCAACATCATGCGCGTCGACGGCTACCGCAAGTTCTGCAACAAGCTGTGGAATGCCACTCGCTTTGCGCTCATGAAGCTGGGCGAGGACTTTGTTCCTTCCGCCGAGGCTACCCTGACTGGCAACGAGTCCTTGGCTGAACGCTGGATCCTGCAGCGCATCAACGCTACCGCGCGCGATGTCAACCCCGCCCTGGCCGAGATGAACTTTATGGTTGCCACCACTGCTGTGCACAGTTTCTGGCTTTACGATCTGTGCGACGTCTACATTGAGTACATCAAGCCTATCACTATGCCTAACGCCGACCCTGTGTCCCGCAACTCGGCGCTGCAGACCCTGTACACTTGCCTCGACCAGGGCCTCAAGATGCTCCACCCCTTCATGCCGTACGTCACCGAGGAGCTGTGGCAGCGCTTGCCGCGTCGCGCCAGCGAGACCAGTCCCACAATCTCTCTGGCCACTTACCCGGAGATCCGCGAAGACTACGACAACAGCCAGGTTGTCTCCGAGTTCGAGCTTGCTATGAGCATTGCCAAGGCTGGCCGCTCGCTCACCGCCAGCTACAACGTTCTGTCCAAGTCCAAGTTCTACGTCAGCAATGCCAACACCTCCAGCTTTGCGCTCACCTCATCCCAGGCCGACGGCATTGCCACGATGATCAAGGGCTGCCAGAGTATCGTTGCATTGAAGCCTGGAGAGGCCGTGCCTGCCGGATGTGCTGTTTTCTCGGTCAACGACGAAGTTGCCATGCACCTTCTTGTCCGCGGCAGTGTTGACATTGAACAGGAGGTTGCGAAGCTTGGAAAGAAGATTGCCAAGACTACTAAGCTGAAGGACAGCCTGACCGCTAAAGTCAGCATCCCCAAGTATGAGGAGACTGTCCCTGAGGAAGTCCGCGAGTCTAACTCTGCCAAGCTCAGCAACTATGATGCCGAGATTGATGCTCTTCAGGCGGCTATCAAGACCTTCCTCACACTCGAGGGCGCCGAGTAAGAATAGACAAGCCTCAGTTAGCCGTGCTTACTTTATTTATAATACAAATTGATGTTTTTCTCGTACATTTGCATTTTTTTGTATTTGGCTGCGCGCACAACGAATACAAAAAGCTAATCAAAAAAGTATGTTTAATGAAATGTAATTGAATAAAAATAAATTAAAAATAAATGTTTGTAGCAATGCGTATTTATTGTTAGCATTTGTCTATGGTCGTAGGACTGTGACAATAGAAATGCTGCTGCCAACAATCAGGCTGTCACCACGGCCACCGTTTTGATTCGACGTGCTCTTCCGCCTGACCTCCAGAGCTAACGCCATCCCGTTGGAATTGGCTAGATGACGGCTGAGCCGAATCCAGCTGCGGACTCCCAGGCAGCATTTCGCCAATTGACCGAGTTATTTCCCGCACCGATGGAAGGATTTGTGCAGAGTTGGCATTAGTAGTAGAAGGCATTAATGGACCAGTACCTGCCGCCTCGATCCTCGTAGAATTTATGTACGAAGAGACCCTGGTGCCTGGCGTCGAGGTTTCTAATGCAGGACCACTGTCCCGTATTCCAGACAGCGGTGAATACCGCTCAATGGGGTTGGCAAATGCGGCAGGATTTGACTGACCTTGTTCAGAACGCATAGCAAACCCATCGGGCGAATAATTGGGCGGTGCTGCAAGCGTGACCCGGGCCATTGCTGGACCCGGTGTCCCCGTGTGATGCGGTGACGAGCGCGGATCTGGGTGAGGCAGCGATCGCTCTTGTCTTGGCTTTTGGTCCTGTGGGTGTGACATTAAACGCTGCTGATATTGGTATGCAATGCCAGGGCTTTGCTGCCGCTGCTGCTGATTGAGGTACATGTGTGCCCCCAGCGCAGCAGTGGGCGCTGCAGCTGAGGGCCCAGATGGTCGCATGTGGCTGTGGTTCACAGGCGGAAGGGTTGAAGGGGCCGTTGTGGAATGAAGTGGTGACAATCGATGGGCACCATGCATCTGGCCATACACATGCAGCGCGGCCTCGGGATGTGCGCTTTGTTGCTGAGTGTACGCGTACTGCTGCTGTTGCTGCTGATAGTGCTGATTTTGGTGTGTGTGTTGATAGTCTTGTTCTGGCGTCATAGCCGGCATTGTGCTCTGGCGATGAACAGAACTTCCAAGCGCAGTTGGCGCGAGAGGCCCTGGCATAGGTCTTGGCAGCGATGTCAGTATAGGGGCACCTGATGACAGTTCGGCGCGCAAGGTGGCGTTCTCAGTGTAGAGTTTATCCAGACGATCCTGCACCCGGTGATTTTCTCTCTGAAGCTCGTTATATGCGGCCTCCAGTCTGTCGTAGCTGCGAGCCTTGTCCTCGAGGCTGGCGACGTACCGTTCTCTGCGAAGCCTGAATGCCCGCTGAGCGGCCCGGTTCTGCGCAGCCCGTTTAGAACTGTTGATTCCGCGCGGTCTGGAAAAGGAGTCCCCATCACCGGAAGGCTGCGAGCCATCTTCTTTGCCCGTTTCGGGCTCCGAAGACCTTGTGCTTTGATGGTCATCCATCATTGCGCCCTTTTCGCAACCGACATCGGAACCATACATCGAGATCATCGAGTTGTGGTGCGGGGGCGGTATCGATGGCGAAGTGTAGCCGACTAAATTATGTGACAACATGCCCTGCTGATGGTTAGGCTGGGTGGTGCCACTTTTGTGATGCATGACTGAAAAAACAACTGTATGTGATGCTGGACTGAACGTGTGCGCCTGTGAGTTTTGATTTTATATTGCACCCAAATGGCATGGATCCGGTGGATATGAGCAGATAAGACGAATAGATGGATAAAAAGAGTATGAATTGGGCTTGATAAGTAGGCGCAGTTCTGAAAGCTGGTTTGATTGGTGAAAAAATAAAGAGACGATATTGATGCGGCGAGTAAGCGAGCTATATAAATGGTAAAGTATTTTTGCTGTTGTAGGGCTGATTGAGGTTAATAATGTTGATAGTGCTGATAGTGGTGAATGCAAAAAAACATGAAAGAGAAATGCCCGAAGCTGTACAAATACTGTACAAATGCGGAATCAATGGCATTCGCGGCACCAACAAAATATGTGTGTCACAGTAAAAATATAGAAACAAAGGGGACAGAAAGTTAAACAGGGTGAAAGATGTAACATTGAACAAATAAAAATGCGCTAGATTCTCCAAAGTAGGTCAACATAAAATTTGAGCAAGCAACATAACAACACGGCAGCCTGAAAATGCATTTGGCCAGTTGCAATGCCCGCATAGAGATACGCGTGAGATTACAATGGGGGGAGAGAAAGACAAGATATGCAAGCTTTTATTCTGGACTATGTTTAGAAACTAAGCTAGTATGCGTCTATAGTAGGTTGTATAAAACATGAAAGAGGGATTTCAGGAAAAGGCAATAATAAAAATATTTACCAGTACAAAATGTCTAGATTGTACTAATCCATAGCAAGCATTGCGGCTAGGATTATGTGAAATATTTGCTTATTTCTAAGGAGGGGGGAGGTGTTTAAACATGGTGCTAAGCGATGTGATTTAGAACAATTGCAAAATGGGTACTTTGTCAATATAATAAACCGAACAAGCAACGATGAGATATTTTATTGTGCGGGATATCAAATGATATTAAAATCGTGTTATGAAAAATGTCGCTTAGTCTGAAATAGTGTGGTATCATTGTCGCAATGGCAAATATTGGCGACAATGGCAATAATGACAATGGCAATAAAGTTGGTGGCGAGTATGAAATAATAATGACAAAGGCGGTATCTGAGAATCGCTCAAACATTGGTGCACCTGTATTTCCATGTAGTGTTGGTGTTGCACCCATGTATCTGTGGCGCTCAGCGAATTGTGGATAAAAGAAGGAGGAATAATATTTTAAATGGATAACTACTATCGGCTGACAAGAAGAAAAGGAAGCGTAAATAAAGAATATAAAAAACAAGCAACGGTATCATTGTCAATACATTCTCACTACTACTACTATCACCGCTGCCACATAAACAGCCAGCTGCATTGGGCTCCATTCCAGTCGCAAATGAAGGCACGAAGCCATCATCATGCAGCACGACCAAAGTAGGTAGGGTCATCTAGAAGCGTGCATGCGGGTGTTGTAGTTTGGTGTTGAAAGGCATGTAAAAAAGTTTAAAGCCTTAAAAGTTTAACGGCATAAGCGATATGTATATGTAGCTAAAACCTAAAATGTTGACGCGCATGGCTAATTTTGCATAGGGTTTGCATTCCAGCAATAATAATTCGAAGCACGGGCCATTGGTTATGTCACCACTCTGTGGTGCACAATTTTGCGTGTAAGCAAACCTCCCGATTATTTGGGGGTGAGCCACAGTGGCAGTATGGTTAAATGAAAAAGGACACAGCATGAAGCACAGACAGTAATGATATCCACAGTGGGCAATTCATATAGATGTTCTATGCAGGCTTTAAAAAGAAGAACGCGCATCATTTAAAGGAATGACGAGTTTTGTTGGGGGGGGAGAAGGGACTGGTTTGGGGTTGTATTTCGAAGAAAAAACTAGGGTGGTTTGACAACATTTAATTGAGAAGGAGCGTGTGCATTAAATCACATAAGAAAAATACATACGAACAAATTTTCTTCGATTTGACATAAATCCTGTCATAAATATCGGCTCACTTTGAGTTACACTGAAGAAATATAACAATTTATAGTGGAGCGTACCTTTTGCTTGAAAAAAACTGGATGCTAAGATATGCTTGCGCTTGAACTGTGCTTGCGGTTTCTTTGTGTTTTTTGTGTGCTTGTAACCTGGACTGGTACGTTGACAGATGTGCGCTCCTTTGTATGTGCGTGTGTGTGCGTTTGCCGCAAAATTATTCGACCAATTAGTGTACAATTAAGCAAAGATGCTGATTAAAGATAAATAATCAAACAATTGGGAATGAAAAATAAACTGGGCTGGCCAAATATACAAAAAGTGAGAGTGGACCAGCAAACAGAAAAACGATAATTAATAAGAAAAATAAGATTATGTAGTCGGAGTCCAGCAGTGGTTTGAGTAGAGGGGATAAATAAATTCAACACAATGAGAATGAAAAGGGTCGAACGCAGTTTTTGGTTGTCCGGATGGAGTTTATTGTAGTGATTATATACAATTGGCGACCAAGGCGACGCGAACGCTTTTTTTTTAGAAATAAGCACAACGAATAAGTGCAAAAGTCGATAACTGTAAGCTAATTACAATTCCTTTGCACGGGAAGGAGTAGAGGGTAGAAACAATATAAAGGGAGATTGCAAAGAAAAGCACGATTTTTTTGCTTTTTGAAATAGGGAATGCGTTGCAATTATTAACTAAAAGGGAGAAGAGAAAACATGGGGAAGAGGGATTTGTTAGCCCACAAAAAAAGGTTGATGTACTAAAATCCGGAATTGAGATTTTTGTCGCCCGAATATCAGCGGATAATTCGTGCAGATCCATACAGCTCCAGCATAGTAGAAAATGCAAAAAATATGAACCATGCTTGCAAGCATTGTTGCGAACAAACTGCCTGGAATAGGCCAATGCCAAGTTTGTCGATATTCCTTATAAAAGATTGGTCAGCGAGCGTCAAGCTGACTAAATGAAAATCTTTCATGTGCCAATATAAGATTTCCGCCTTACACAAAAGTAGAGAAATCAACTGCTGAATATATCAACAATCAAGCAGCTTGGTATAAAAAAAGCACTTGTCGGGTGTTGTCGCTTCATTGAGAGCCACTATGTCTGTGGGCACGTACTTTAGTATTTGCAATGGTACAATTATTGCGACATACTTGGTAAGTGGTGGAAGTACTCGAGCATGCCCAAACTGCATTTGCCCGTGTTTCGAAGTGCTTCTGTGGCCAGACTATGGGGCGCGCATGTTTGCACGCTCATGTCGTTGGCATAAGCGGGTACGATAAATTTGGAAGCAGCATATTTTATTTATAAAGCAATTAGTTGCTATTTTGTAAACAGTGTAAAGCAGGTACACTGGCAGCCAGGAGACACGCGTAAAGTGATGTGTTCTATTTTTAACCCATGAACACACATTGTGCCCCGCTATTGGATTTATCACACAATCCGACCTTTTGCCACCTTCTGCTGCGACTCGCGTGTTTAAATATTGTATCTCGCACACTATTATTGTAATTTTTTACTATATTGATTTTTTTCATCTGAAGGACCCTTTTTCTCCCTTCCTTTGTGCATTCTCCCCCTCCCCTTTATTATTATTTTTTCTTTCGCGTATTTTTCTTTAAATTCTAAAACACATTTTTTAGGCGCATTACCCAAAGGCCCCTTTCTAATATCGATATACAGTTAGAAACACGTGTCGTTTTCAACACCAGATGGTATCGCTAGCCTCACGACTGAGGTGGAGCAATATCCGCCCCCCTTCGCTCAACCTAGGGCCGGCGGCGGCACCAGCCAATGTGACAAATCGCATGTCTTGTCCTCAACCGCCTGTACCTGGCGGCAGTAGCGCGCAGCTTACCCATACAGACAGTAGCCCCCGGAGAGAGGGGCCATTCATGGCGCTTGACAGAAACTCTGGTCCAGTCGATACGACCGGAGAAAACGAAGAGACGTTGTGGCACGGGTCTCCCGTGTTTGATGCTGGGTTCTGGTATGCTAAGGGCGGCATGGATTTGGTGCGAACTAAGCATACTGCCCTGCATAGCACGGTGGAGGCATTGTTTATAGCGGGTAATTCCAGCGAACCCGACTTGCACTGCTGCTGCCTGGAATTGGAGTGGCCACGCGTGCGTGTTATCGAAATTGAGTGCAATGTTTGCAGCGTGGAGTCAGATCCGCAGGTCACCCGGTGGCTCGGCATTGTTCAAAAACGTACATTATTCCCGCTTGCGAACATGTACCGGCTGAGGACCCGCTGGGCCGGGTGCACCGAGGTGTTTGAGCATCGGCTTGAGGAGGACTTTGGCAACGGCTTTGAGAAGAGACTCGCGCTACTGGGTCATCTGCCGCCACACATTCGCAACTCCGAGGCCGAAATGCGCTTTCTCAAATACCGCCTTTTGTTTCTTGCTGACGTTTCGTTCGAAATGACGACAATGGAAAGATCTAACCCTGGAACGCTGACAATGTATACGTACATTGTATACTTGCTCAAAACAGACATATTCAGGCCTGAGTTTGTCGAATTCGCCGATGCCCAGCCGAAGAACATGCACCGCATACTGGACACCATCAAAGAAAACGCGCACCAGCTCACCTACGACAAGATGCGAGCTGGCACTAGTGGCGCCGCCCTACAAACGTCGCTAAAGCGCCTGCGGTTTGACATGCACAGCATGGTCGATGGGCGACACACCATTCCCTTCTGTGCCATACACTTCCCGGGACTCGAGTCTCTGACAGTCAGCCACACGCCTGACTTTAGAAATGGACGGGATACCCCGATGAACTTGGGGGTTTTGTTTAGCCACACCTGGCTTAACCTGGTCGAGTTGCAATTGCCCTTTGTGTCCAACCAGTACGCCGCCATTCTGCACAAGAAGTGCCCGAGCTTGCAATATCTGCACATATGTCCGCAGCCCCGCTATGAGCGATGGACCGAGTATTCGCAAGATTTTTCGCCGAGCGGACTTCACCAGCTAGCAACCCAATGGTCCAACCTGCGCCAGCTGGTGGTCAAGTTTGCTTTCCGCCAGGCTTTGCCAGCGCAGCTAGACTTGGCGGACCATGGCATGCAGTCACCCACACCACCCTCCCCGCGCATGTCGTTTTCGGCCCCCCGAACCAGTTTGTTTGCCAACAGATCCAGCGTTAGCAACAATATGCCGGCATCGCTTGATGCCCCTACCGCCCCAGGTGCAAAGGGCCAGCTTCCGGGACCACTTCTGTGCAAAACATTTTCCATAAATCCTCCCAACACCAGCCTGCAAGTGCTTCGCGTGCCGTATCTCCAGATTCCCTTTGCTGCCGCGCTTGCTATGCTGGCCAATGTCCCGCAGCTGCGCATATTTGAATATGCGTCGTTTTTGGTGGATCCCGAGCACCAACTGACTAGCCAAAAGTCGACTCTGCGGCGGCGAATCGGTGCAACTGTGGACCCGCAGCTAAGCGCGTTATCTGCAGATCCGGATATCAGGCAACGGCTCAAAGAGATGAAGCATCCGTTGCAGAGCATGGTCGTTCATGAAGCCTGCAATTCGCGGTACATTTCGACTAGCTGGATTAAGGGCATAAACTCGTTTTCTAGTTTAGAATCCGTCACGCTTGTGGCCACTAGCCAGGGTGACATTAGCATGGCTGTCCGCGTGAGGCAGTTTTGTGCCACGAACAATGCCATCTTTGCTGTCGAGATTGATGATCAGTCACACGCACACCAAACATGCGTCGACTTTGCGAGCAGTTGGGAAAAAACGGGCAAGCTAATGTGGAATGCCATGCTGTAAATTATTATTATTATTAAATTAAATTAATTGCATTACCATTCAAATATCCTTTCTCATCCAGTGAACTGGTCAGCCCACTCAGGGGGGAACACACTCCAGTGTTTTCTATCAGTTGCTTTGCCACAAGACATCGGCCGGAGTGGCCGGAATTTCCTGATGTTGGGATATGTGGGGGGTATCAATCGCCAATCACACACACTTGCAACATTATTTCAGCCTATCAGATGAAGCAGTGTATTCGCACAAACACACGCAGTGGTCTTCAAACTCACCAGTAAACGTCAGCAGAACAGTGGAATGGTGGAACAGACAAAATAATCATGCCACATCATCCAATCAAACAAAACTGGCAATGTGTCAGTTTTATCAACAGGCTTCAACAGTGAAAAAAGCAAAAGTAAAATAACCAGCCCACTTTCACGAGCAATTTTTGGGGTTAAATCTTCAACACCTCATGTTTTTTAAAGTGGAAAAACATGAGGTGGAGTACCTTGTATAAAAGAAAGCATGTGTTCCCAAAGCGAACCTTTCCAGCAGTGTCATCTTTCTCATATTTTTCTTATTTTTTATTTCAACAATTTTTTATTTACTTATTTTCTGTGCTTGTGGAAGCTAAACATTTATTTCTTATTTCTTATAAAAACATTTTAAAAAATTACATATCAAGGGCTTTTTCTATTGCCTCCTGAACTCTTCCACACCCACACAACAATGAACGCACACATCGAGCGGCCGACATATAAGTATGACAAGCCGCCACCAGAGACGCGGCCACTAATCCAGAGACTCCATTGGGTTCACGTTATCTTGCTGTCGACCACACCTCTGATTGCTCTTTATGGCGTTCTAACCACCACAATCCAGGCCAAGACCATTGCCTTAATGGCAATTGTGTACTTTATATCTGGCCTCGGCATCACTGCCGGGTACCATCGTTTGTGGTCACACACCTCATACACCGCATCGTATCCGCTCCAAGTATTCCTTGCGCTTGCCGGCGCAGGTGCCGTACAGGGCTCGATTTTCTGGTGGGGTCGGGATCACCGCGTTCACCACAGATATACAGATACCCCTCGCGATCCCTATGACGCTCTGCAGGGCTTCTGGCATTCTCACCTTGGTTGGATGCTCGTGAAGAAGGACCGTCGTCGTCTTGGCTATGCCGATACCTCTGACCTGAAGACCGACCCCCTTGTCCGCTGGCAGCACAAGTACTACCCCGTGCTTGTTCTTTTGTTTGGTGCTGTTATTCCTACTTCCATTGCTGGTTTGCTTTGGGGTGACTGGCGCGGTGGATTCTTCTACGCCACTGTTCTCCGCATGGTGCTCCTCCACCACGCTACTTTCTGCATCAACTCGCTTGCTCACACCATTGGAACGCCCACCTACGACGACGTCCAGACTGCTCGCGATTCGTGGATTACCGCCCTGGTCACTATGGGCGAGGGATACCACAACTTCCACCACCAGTTCCCCAACGACTACCGCAACGCCATTCGCTTCTACCAGTACGACCCGACCAAGTGGTTTATCCGCACTATGTCGACCCTCGGCCTTGCTTACGATCTCAAGACCTTCCCGGCCAACGAGATTGAGAAGGGATTCATTGCTATGCGGGTTAGGGAACTCAAGGACCGCGAGGTTCGTCTCGATTTTGGATCTCCAGTGGAGAAGCTCCCTATCTACACCGAAGAGGAGTTCCTCGACCAGGTCAAGACCTACAAGAAGCAGTGGATGGTCATCGAGGGCTTTGTCTACGACATCCAGCCTTTCTTCAACGACCACCCCGGAGGCAAGGCTCTGCTCAAGGGCGGCATCGGCAAGGACATGACTGAGGCGTTCAATGGTGGTGTTTACCAGCACCACAATGCTGCTCGCAACCTCATGAACACTTCGTTGCGTATCGGGCGACTGCAGCCAACATTTTAGCCCTCCGTTGTACATTGGATAAGCCGGCCCGCGCGGAATATAGCTTTTTTATTTTAATTATTTAAATATTTTTCTGTGGATAAACTAAATCATTGAAACTTCTTTATATGTAACACTTGCATTTATCTCAGGCATGCTGGTTGAGTAACCATTTAGACGAATGCATATGAGGTTGTTTGTGCCTTGCATATACAACTTGTCGCCACTGCTGCGTTCTTTTTTACATGGCTGATGCTTTTTGGATCTGGACTCTTGCTGATGTAAATGCTACCCTTGACAATTGCAGCAGCAGCGTGTGCATGTGCGCCCTCAACGCACTTTTGCATTACATGCGGCTATTTTGGATGGCCAACTCAACGCTTTTTTCTTTTTTGTTTATGAAGAGCCAAGGAGTCCGCCCAACATTTTTTTTGGCTGAACAAAATACAGAGATAACGGACAGCATCGGAAAATCTTGACAATCGCGCGTAGCAAAACTTCCACGTTATATTGTTGATACTACCCTCCCCCATAGACGGTGCATGCACGTACACTATTTCTGTCGGAAAGAAGCACAGAAGACATCCAATTTGCTTGTAAATGGCAAATTCGGATGGGGAGCAAGCAGGCGGCTGGGCAAGATAAGGTTCGAGCTGCCCGCAAGAGTCACAGCGTGTTGTGCGCATGAGCGAGGGCGCTGGGGGAAGCAATGCAATTGTTGCATGACGGGTATCCCTGTGGCGGACCCGAATTAAGAGGAGTCAAGGACCAGAGCCGGGTTCATCACATCCTCAGGACAAATGTGACACCATGCGGCAGTAGCTTGGCAGGGAGGAGGGAGTGGACCACAGTAGCAGTAGCAAGAGTCTCAGGCCTGGCAGCAAGCAGCCAAAACAAAAAAACACTGACGAGCATCTTTGCGCATTTTCACCCCCATTTTCTGCCTTGGTTTTTTGGGGCGGGGAGGAGGGGAAGCATCCAGACTTGCAAGCAGCAGGTTCGCGAAGATGATTGATTGGCGGCATGGCTGATCATTTTTGCATTATTTTTCATAATCCCCTCCAATCACTGATCGTGGGACTACAGTTCCTCTCCGCAGCTCCTTCATCGCAGGCAAAATAGTTCGCAAAAGATGTGTTGATTCAGCTGTGAAATCTGTGCCAGGCTCACACGCTGGCAATTTGCAGTTTGGGCGGTTAATGGCCAAGCCTTGTTGAAATGAAAAACGAGACTTGCCAAGAATGGACGACGAGTTCTTTTGGCAAAAGAGCCCAAGACTTTGTTGAAACCTTTTTTCTTTTCTTTTCCTTTTTTGCTCCATTGCCTGGCCCAGAGCATGCCTGTCCCCCTAGCACAACAGACAACGGGAATACAATGGGCGCGCCGGCGGAATAAAGTACCAATGCAGAATAGAAAACTTTTTAATGTGCATTCTTGCACAGGGATGCTCAACTTTTTTTTCACAATTGCAGTGGAAGCAAAGATGGCAGCGATTGTATAGATGCGCCACCCACTATCAACAATTTTTCATCTGTTTTCATGATGAAAAATATAGTGTGTTTTTCATTTTCATATTTTGAGATCCTTGTCCCTTTTATTCTTGCTCGCACGCCAAATTGTTCTTGTTTCGCTTTTTGTGTCCGCTGGCCTCATTTTTCTATTAATTACATTTTATTTCTTTGCTCCTAGGCTTTGCTTTTTCTTCCCCCGCATTATATAAACCTTTATATTTATTTGGCGTCCATAGTACTGCTCAGGCCTGCATACATATTTTTCACTGTAGCTATTTTTATTCGCATTTTCACCAGCTTAGCCCCCAGCTCTCAACCTGCGCTCTACAAACGCCTAGTGTAGAGCCTGTAACAAAAAACTACTCTTTAGATACGCAACGCGCCAGCTCAAAATAAAATGACTGGTATGTACGTCGAGCGGCCGACATATAAGCGCGAAAAGTTCCCGCCAGAGACGCGTCCTCTGATGAAGAGACTCCACTGGGTTCATGTTATCTTGCTGTCGACGACCCCGTTGATTGCGCTCTATGGAATGCTTACCACCGCGGTCCAGGTGAAGACCCTTGTTTGGGGTGTCCTGTACTACATGTTCGCTGGCCTCGGCATCACCGCCGGCTACCATCGCTTGTGGGCGCACACCGCGTACTCGGCGACATACCCCCTGCAGCTCTTCCTGTCTTTTGCTGGCTCGGCTGCCGTGCAGGGCTCGATTTTCTGGTGGGCTCGCGACCACCGTGTCCACCACAGATACACTGACACGACCCAAGATCCCTATGATGCTCTGCAGGGCTTCTGGCACTGCCACATTGGCTGGATGCTCGTGAAGAAGGACCGCTGCCGTCTTGGCTATGCCGATACCTCTGACCTGAAGACCGACCCCCTTGTCCGCTGGCAGCACAAGTACTACCCCCTGCTCGTTCTTTTGTTTGGCGTTGTTGTCCCCACCACAGTGGCTGGTTTGCTTTGGGGTGACTGGCGCGGTGGATTCTTCTACGCCACTGTTCTCCGCATGGTGCTCCTCCACCACGCTACTTTCTGTGTTAACTCGCTTGCTCACACCATTGGTCGTCACACCTACGACGACGTCCAGACTGCTCGCGATTCGTGGATTACCGCCCTGGTCACTATGGGCGAGGGATACCACAACTTCCACCACCAGTTCCCCAACGACTACCGCAACGCCATTCGCTTCTACCAGTACGACCCGACCAAGTGGTTTATCCGCACTATGTCGACCCTCGGCCTTGCTTACGATCTCAAGACCTTCCCGGCCAACGAGGTTGAGAAGGGCTTTATCCAGATGCGCATGCAGGAGCTTGAGAACAAGCGCACCAAGCTTGTCTTTGGCACTCCCGTCAACAAACTTCCTGTCTACACCGAAGAGGAGTTCCTCGACCAGGTCAAGACCTACGGTAAGCAGTGGATGGTCATCGAGGGCTTTGTCTACGACGTCAAGCCTTTCTTCAACGACCACCCCGGAGGCAAGGCTCTGCTCAAGGGCGGCATTGGCAAGGACATGACCGAAGCGTTTAACGGCGGCGTTTACCAGCATCACAACTCTGCTCGCAACCTTATGAACACTTCGTTGCGCATTGGTATTCTTCAGCGTCTGTAGGCTGTTTTTTATTTTTCATTTGGAAGTTTTTTTTTGCTTTAATATGTATTTTGATTATTGTGAAAAAAATAACATTTGTGCAGTAAACCCTTATCTGCTTTACTCGAGAGAAATTGAGCTATGCTCGCTTGCAACATAACTATCATCATCCACAATTACTGCTCTCTTGGACACAATGAGCAGCTCGTACACGGTGGCGCCGACGATAGATCCAGCAAATGGAGCGGCGACGGGCACCCATGTGTATGATCCATGGTAGGTAAAAACACCGGCGCCATACCAAATGGCGGCCGCGCAGCGAGGTCCCAGATCACGCGCCGGGTTATACGAGTATCCCGTAGGGTATCCGATGCTGAGAGCCAGGCCAGTGAGCAGGAACCCGATGGCAAGCGGGGTTGACGAGCGAGCAGGGAAGTTATTCATATCAGTAATAGCGAGGATACCAATAACTAATAGACCAGTGCCAACAGCCTCGGACAAGAATGCCGCACCGTTTCCAATAAACGGGCGGGCAAAGTTTCCAAACGCACCAGCAGACCCGAACGGGCCACCAATCTGGCGATGATAGCCGTCAAAGGGGTCCAGTGAATGCGCAAAGCATGCATATGCAAGCAATGCACCAACAAAAGCTCCAACAAACTCAGCCAGAATATAAAAGGGCACTTGGATCCAGGGCAAGCCGCGATATCCGGCAAACGCAATGGTCACTGCCGGATTGAGCATGGCGCCGGAGACACCGCCAGCGACAAAAATACCGAGCATTAGGCCAAAGCCCCAGCCGAAGGCATTGCCCAACCAGGCGGATTGCGCGTTGGTCGTCATTACGGTGTAGGTTAGGTTGGCACCACAACCCATGAGCACAAACACGGCTGTGCCGAGGAACTCGGCAAAATAGGGGGCCATGAATATACGCATTCGATTTATGTACGTGTTTTTGATCTGTTTCTGGCTGGCATACTCGATTTCTTCGCTGGTGCGACGCGTCGACTGGGTCTTTCTTGCAGACACACTGCGGTGGGTCACTTTGCCCTCCGAGCTATAGCGCATAGGCGTTACTGATGTGGACATTGTCTAGCAATATATTTTGTTTTGCAAAGTATATGCTTGGTTGGGGGTGTGTTTAAATAAGTGTTATGAAAATAACAATATAATAAAAATATATATTAGAAAATGTAAAGCTTAATTTTAAAAAATTCGTTCTGAGCAGGCAAACCTTGCTTGGTTTTATTGCCTAGACGTTGTGCGTATTTGTGTTTAATCTTACATTATACATACACTTTATTTTATTTTATCCCGGTTTACATAAAAAATAATAATAATATAGATTGTTAAATTTTGTTCCCGATCGATCAAAGACAAGGCCTATCAAATATTGACAAGCAAAAAACGCCAGCTGAAAAAATGCTCTTCAACACAATATGATCGAGGCAAATATATATTAATCTGCGTTCATGTTTTAGTATAAGCGATCCAGGCATCGTAATAGTTATATTGACCGTTGGCAAACGGGCATTGGTATCCAAACAAAATATGGCGGTGAATTTTTTTTGCTTCAGTGATCTGCGAACATATTTTGATATGGCCCTATGTGTCATCAGCAATCGACATACTGGGGCCTCACTCGTATTATGACTTGAAGTAATATATTTGTGGGGGATTTAATATTAAAATAAAAATATCCCAGAAAAAAATGTAAATTGAATGCACGCTGAGTGAAGCACACTTAACCACGAAAAAACACCAGGGATCGCTTGGTCGGGATATACGCGAATTCGCGTTTATAGTCGCACTTGATTTGGCTATACATGAAACCTCCTTTTGTTTAATGGGGCTTGGCCTGGGCGTTATCACAAGGTGGGGGAATGGGAGCCGCCGGATCAATCGGAGCCAGATCCACAGTGCCAACCTTGAAATACTTCTGGTGATTTTCAAACAGCTTGTGCCACCCCTTAATTCCGGCCAACTCCCTGTCAGTCAGACCACGAATATCATGTGTCAAATGATCTTCGCGCGACAAGCAATTTGTGGCAAATGCCCTCGATGCATCGCGGCCTACAAACTGGTGGTACGTGCTGCCTGGGCCATAAAATCCCCATCCGGAAGTCACATCATAAACATCGCCCTCAATGGCCAAAAGGAGGGGCATATCAGGGCTGCCTCCATTATAACCTGCAAGTTCTGCCTGTGAAAAGACACGATGCTTGCGTGGGACGTAACTGCGCCAGTTTGTCCATTTGCCCTGGCGACCCCAGAATGCAGTCTCTGTGATTAGATAGGACAAGCAGACGCTGAGCCCTAAAAGAGTCACACATATGCGAGCAACAATCTTCCACCACGCCAGATTATCAGCAGCCGCTCTACTGCGAGATGACGGTTTGCGGACCTTGACCGTTGAGGGCGCCGGTTTCGGGCTGGGCTGCGAGCTGTCAGTCTGGTTGTTGCTGCGTTGCTTTAATTTACTGCTGCTGTCCATTTCAACTTGAGATTGTAAGCTGACAATTCAGAATTCGCTGTAAAATATCAAAACGAAACACAAAACAAAGCAAAACAATAACGGAATTTACGAGCTGGTTGGCAATAACAAAAGCAAAAGCGCAATATTCCCCGCGTGCGGGGCCAATTGGCAATGCTGATGATGCAAGCAGCTAAAAATGCTAACAAACAAACTTGATCTGATCTGATCTGATCTGATATGGTGTGATGTTGATTGTAATTGTAATTTTGTGATTGCTTGATTTGATTTTTTACAAGTGAACATGTTCAGGTCATGACGACGAAAGAAAAAAACGAGAATTTTCCCCTCCCTCAGACTCAACTTCAAACTTTCGTGTTCTTCAGACAAAAAAACAAAATTCATTCTTTATTTACTTGCGAAAGGCAGCTTCAATTTTTTTTACCTCTTTAATTTTTTACCACACGCAGTATAACGATATACTATTTACCAAATTACCCACCAAACAACAATGCAAATCGAGGAAGTAAAGAGCGCAAAAAAGGACCAAAGAGTGGCGACACACTCTCATATCCGCGGCCTAGGTCTTAAGCCGGATGGTACAGCGGAGCCCGTTGCCTCTGGCTTTGTTGGACAGGAGACCGCGCGTGAGGCCGCAGGCATTATCGTTGATCTAGTCAAGAGCAAGCGCTTTGCCGGCCGCGCCGTCATTTTGGCAGGTGCTCCGGGAACCGGAAAGACCGCAATTGCATATGCTATGTCTCAGGAGCTGGGCCCGCGCGTGCCGTTCTGCCCGATGACTGGAAGCGAGGTATACTCGAGTGAGGTGAAGAAGACAGAGGTTTTGATGGAGAACTTCCGCCGTGCAATCAGCCTTCGGGTCAAGGAGACCAAGGAAGTGTACGAGGGTGAAGTCACAGAGATTACGCCTGAGGAGGCTGAGAACCCGCTGGGCGGCTACAGCAAGACGGTCGCCAACGTCGTCATTGGGCTCAAGACTGCAAAGGGAACCAAGCAGCTGCGCCTCGACCCTAGCATATACGAAAGCCTTCTTAAGGAGAAAGTGTCGACCGGAGACGTCATCTACATTGAGGCAAACACCGGCTCGGTCAAGCGGGTAGGCCGGTCAGACGCATACGCGACCGAGTACGATTTGGAGGCAGACGAATACGTGCCTCTGCCGAAGGGCGACGTGCACAAGAAGCGCGAGGTTATCCAGGACGTGACCCTGCACGATCTCGACGTGGCCAACGCGCAGCCTCAGGGTGGCCAGGACATTGTCTCGATGATGAGCCAGCTGATGAAGCCCCGCAAGACAGAGATCACAGACAAGATGCGCACCGAGATCAACAAGGCTGTCAACAAGTACGTCGAGCAGGGCACTGCCGAGTTGGTTCCGGGCGTCCTTTTCATTGACGAGGTGCACATGCTTGACATTGAGTGCTTCACCTATCTCAACCGCGCGCTCGAGTCGGACATTTCTCCGATCGTCGTCCTTGCTTCGAACCGCGGCATATGCACTATCCGCGGTACCGAAGATATGCGTGCCGCCCACGGTATTCCGCGCGACCTGCTTGATCGCATGCTTATTGTGCGCACGGCACCCTACACGAAGAGCGAGATCCAGATTGTCTTGGATATACGCGCAAAGACCGAGGGCCTGAAGCTGGCGCCGGATGCCCTGGAGTACGCAGCAGAGGTTGGCGTGAACTCGTCACTACGCTACGCGATTCAGCTGCTCACGCCGGCCAGTGTCATGTCCCAGATCTCTGGACACGAAGAGATCCAGAAGGATGACATACTCGAGGCTGGAGAGCTGTTTTTCGATGCCAAAAAGTCGGTTACTATACTGCAGAGCAGCAGCGGCTCCAAATTCCTTTAACGCTCTTGGAATAAAGCAAGATCCTTCACGAGTCTGGTAGCGGGGGTGCCATTACCTTATTCTGCAGGCGATGCAAGTGATGTTATAGTTTGAATGTGTTTGGATAAATATATATATTGTGGAAAGTATAAGCTGCAATTCCGCTTAATCGCCGAGCAAAAGTTGGACCCGCTTCAGCACCGAGTCCTTGGAAGGGTCGTATGGGTGGTCCTTGGACGGAATCTCCAAGACCGTCGGGAATGCGGCGTTGTACTCGTCGAGAATGCCGCGGATCTCCTCAGCAACGTGCTGGTTGATTAGAATAATAGCAATATCCTTTCTCTTGGTAAAGGATGTGAAGGTCTCCTCAATCTGACCTTGCGTGGTCTTCGAGTCAACAACCAGGAAGTTGGGTCTCTGGTGAATGTCGATATCCCCGATACCAGCAAGCAGTAGGCCTGTGATTGTGTCCTACATATTTGGTACTTGTGTGGATGGGTTATTTGTGAATTTAGTTGTCAATGCAGTCTTGTTTTGACAGCCCTAGCGCTAGTCTGTTGTGTGCATTTGCCAAAAAAAAAAAACATACGCACACATACATTCCCCTCCTCTCTCTCTGAATGTGCGGTTAAATGCTTGCATTTTTTATCTAATTTACCTCGTCTCCAATCGCAGCAATCAGCGTCCGTTCCTTGTGTGCCGCTGGGGGAGCCATTTGCGTTTTAAAAAGTGACAAGCTGGTCGGTGTTGTAAAGGTCAAATAATTGCAAACCACACAAAGGAAAGCAATTTGAATGTAAAAATAATAATTTAATAATAATAATAAAAAGGATGCGTCAGCAAGTTTGAAATGAAACGCAAATAGTAAATAGAAAGTAAAAAAGAATGAAAACAAACTGGGATGTCATCATCACCATTACTCGTCAAAAGGAGAAAACAAGCAGACCGAAAAAAATTAATTTGCGTTTTCCCATTCCTTTCCTTTCCTTCCTTTCATTTTTTTTTGGCTAAATTAGCTTTTTAACTCCTTTAAAAAAATGTCAACAGCACCACGCATTAAAGCGTGTCTCTTTGACATGGACGGGCTTCTGCTCGACACTGAGATTATATACACGGAGGTGACAAACAAGATCCTTGAGCCCTTCGGCAAGATATTCCCGCTAGAGACCAAGCTCAAGATGATGGGACGCGACGTAAAAACATCCACCAACATTCTCCTGGCCGATCTCGAGATCCCGCTCACTTTTGAAGAATACGACAGTCAGGCATCGGAGCTCAAGACCATATACTTTCGCGAGGCCAAGATGATGCCCGGTGTCGAGAAGCTGATCAGACATCTGGCCGAGCACTCAATCCCTATTGCTGTGGCAACAAGCTCATCAAAGCCCATGTTTTTGGCCAAGACCACGAATCACGGCGATGTGTTTAGTCTGTTCGGTGGAAACATTACGTGCGGGGACGACCCAGAGGTCAAGCATGCGAAGCCTGCGCCTGATATTTTCTTGACTGCCATGAGACGGCTTGACAGCAGCTTGCTTCCGGAGGACTGCCTGGTGTTTGAGGATGCTACCAATGGCATCGAGGCGGCCAATAACGCACATATGAATTCGATCTGGGTCCACGACATGCGGTTCTCACTCGACGCCTCAGCGCCAAAGGACCACAATGCGACCGAGCGCATTACTAGCCTTGTCGACTTTGTGCCTGAGAAGTACGGCCTGCCGCCGTTCAAAGTCTAAATGAATTACGAATACGAGCCTGTTTTATTTATCTTTTTACGTTAGATTATCTCATCGGAAATCCAATATTCGATAAAGTGAATATTTACAAGTATAATTTTTTGTTTGATTTGTTTGCTTTAAAAAATGTTTAACATAAAGATGCCATGTAGCAAAAAATGAAATCGAGTTTTTTTTTTGCTACTGGCTTCCCTTGGCGCCACTCTGTGTCTCCAACCGCTTGCAATATCCAGCATAGACATCAGTGCACAGCAAAAACATCACCTCGTCCTTGGCTTGGTCGAGCACAGACAGCACGACATTATTGTTCTCAATAGCATGGTGTACTCGCTCAACAAACTCACTCGGTATGTTAATAGACATGCACGAGTTTTTGCTAAAGTATGTCGAGATAAAACTGGCAAAGTCACTTTTCACGCCTTCTGGGAACACGGTGCTTTGGTTGATGGTGTTTGAAGGTAGAACCAGCATTGCCGACTCGAGGATGCCCTTGGTTATCGGCACTTTAGTTGCCAAAGGATGATTGTCATGCGGGCGCTGGGCGTCATCTGCCCTTTGAACCGTGGTCCGGGGAATTCCCAGCTGGCTGCCCAGCCGGCGAATCGGAATCGAATCTGCAGCACGGTCATTAAGACCAATTATATCGGCCACGGACATACTGCTGGTCTGGGAATAGCTGCACAGTATCATTTTTTGATACTGTGCTTCGATGGTCTTGTATTTTAGCATCTGGAAATCCGCGAGAAAGGCTGGGATGGCCGAATGGTAGTAAGTATTGGCAAACATCAAGAACGCATTCCGCTGCTCTTCGTCTTCGATCATCAGGTTAAAATCGCGATACAGGGACACGTAGATGCTGCGGTGGAACCTGTTGCCCCGGAATAAGTTGGACAGTCCCACAGGCGACACCTTGGCATCTAGGATATGGTTCTGGTACTTTACCGAGCGCCAAAGAGGCCAGCAGACAGAGACTATGTGCGATACCAGCGCGGCAACCCATACAATGAATAGCTCGGATATGTATTCGCGCACACCGTCCAGGGCTGTAACCCAGATGACAAAAAGCACCGCAGCCAGCTGCGCCGCCGCCATGCAGACAAACAGATCCTTGCGAATTCCGTATGGATCCTTGAAAGACCACATTTTGAAAGCCAGCACGGGATATACTACTGCGCAGCAGAATAGAGCAATGCCATAGGCTGGCCACACCACCCACTTGTCATTGTCACGACAAACAGATTGCACGGATGACTGCTGCTGCGGAAACTTATAATAAGGCAAGGTAAAAGTGACAACAGACGCAAATAGAGCCAGCATCACGACGACAAGTACCAGAGACCATAGGAGGAGCCGTGTGGCGATCAGTCTCGCAAACCAAGACCGATGCAGCGCAATTGCATGGGCCGATTCAATAACATACGGTAGGCTGTCCACAGACAAGGACTCGGGACTATTGGTATCAAACATCGACCATGCATCCACCGTACGGCTTGTATCTGGCCTGACCAGATTTGTATGTGGGGAATTCGTATAGCAGGAAGAAATGATATCGGTCTCAGTAGAGATGTATTGCTGCTTGTTGTTATTGGCCAGAACATCAATGGAAACTAAGTTTTGGCCCAGGTTCAGCGAGTGATGTCTGTGGTTCTGTTCGACCCAATGCAACACACATTGCTGCACCGCACGTGCAGTAATTCCAGTAAGCCACGGAATGATGCCCAAGTAGATGGTCCAAAGCTTAATGGCACATGAGTATTGATGTAGCGCAGTGGCAAGCAGACTGAGTGTGCCGGCAAACAGGGCGGCCAGGGCCTGGAAAAGTACAAGTGGCATTGAGCGTTTGGACAGAAGCGTGTCTGCGGTGCCTGTGTGTTGGTAGATGATTGCGGCTATTGTGGCGATTGCAAGTATACAATATAGAGCGAGCAGCGAAGTCAGGCATACTAGGCGGATAACTAGCGCGGGCTCGCTTGGTTGCTGGCCAACAAGGGCGCCGGCCTGTAATTGTTCAAACACTGCTAGTGTCATGATAATATCTCGATGTAGACGTAGATGTTTATGTTTGTGTGTTTTTTTTAAAATAGAACGTAAATATTTAAGAATATCAGAATAAATTGTTTTTACAGCAGAAAAAATAAAAGAAACAATACATTGGGAAAGTTTCTTGTCATTATATAATTTTTGCATGTTTGGTTGTTCGGTTTTTGTTGCAACCTTTTGTCTCTCGTTTATTTTTTTTCAGGACAATGCATTTTTATTTTATTTTATTGGGAATTGGATAAATGCAAAGGGTCATATCCCAAATCCACCTTTTGTCTTACAAACCTGGATTTACTGCCAGTAAATCTGGGATTACATAGTATACTAAAAAGAGAGAGGGGGGAGGGGTGCTTGATATGCAATAGGCCGTAGGTCAGTACAATTGGGCGTGATTTCCAAATATGACATATTCGTTAAATACAATCCAAAAAAGCATTTAAATGTCATTATTATCTTTCTGTGAAATAGTTCAAACAGTAAATGCCGTATATACAGACAATAAACAAAACCGCTAAGAAAAAAACCATTTTTTGTTACTGCAAATAATCTGAATTAGGCTCATTGACATCGGCAGCCAGATACGCGTTCGAGCATATATCGAAAGAATCGGGGTCATTTTTCACAGCAGCCAGAACGTGAAGCGGAGTGAGCATCAGCAGGTCTTGGCCTAAACCGCGATTCTCAGAGTTTGGTGGCGCGGATCCAACAAAAGATCCAGCAACAGATCCAGCAACAGGTCCGGCGATAGCAACCCTGTTCTTGCGCATAGATTTGTCCGAGGCAGAAATGAGATCCCGGAGGAACATTTTTGTGACATCAAGCAGAACGCGACCGACAACCAAGCGCTGGTCCAAGGCCTCACCAAAGGCCTCGTCGCTGCAGTTAGGCAGCTGCACCAGCTCCTGAGGTGCATTTGCGTTATGCGAAAGGGCATTTGAAAAGCGAGAAGCAGGCGCACAGTTGAGTTCCAATGGTCGGATAGCCGACCAGATCCAGTCAATAGCCTGATCGTCAATTTCATTATCTACTTCGTTGTCGTCTGCGTCGTCTGGATCGTCGCCGTCCTCGAACTCATTGTTGTTTTCGTCGTCGTTGGCCAAGGTGCGCTCGTCTTGCTGGGCCAAATGGTAGGCGCGCAGGGACGCGGCAATGTGGCCGACATCGGCAATGTTGCTAGCGCTTGTGCTGGCGGGCACCTCGTAGGCGGACGCGTCATCGTCGACCATTAGCAGCGCATCATCATCGGCATCGCTATGGTCGACGTCCCAGCCGCTTGGCAGCCCAGCCAGGGCACCGGTAACGCTCGAGACAGTGGTGTGAGGGGTGCAGCCCGTGCGCTTGCATTCGGGATTGCAGTACAGCACAGCGGGGAGCGTGTCTGATTTGGGGCGCGAGGCCAGAGCACCGCAGGTATTGCAAAAGAAAAAGGCAAGTTCAGGCAGCGGTGGCGGCGGCGGCGGCAGCGGCAGAGATGGCGGCGGCAGCAGCTTGGCCACAGACATGGGTGTTTCTTCGCTATTTGCAGCGGCGGCGGCGGTAGCCTGGCGATTACCGTCGGTGTGCTCTGCGGCAAACATAGAATCCGCGGTGGCCTCGCCAAAGATTGACTGGCGCTCGCCAGAGTTGAGCACAGGCATTGGTACAAAGCTGTTGGCGCGCAGCCAGCCCATCAGCGGCATTATCTGCTGGCTCTCGCGGACCGGTTTGCTGCGCAGAGGCCGGTCGCCGGGACGATGCTCGGCAGCCCAGCAGGCAAGCGTGGCCGCAGCCTCGGCGCACGCAGTGGCAGGAGAGCAGCGGACAAGGTCCAGTACCCGGTCAGAGTCAATCTTTGAGGCTTCGGCAGAGCGGAGCAAGCGAAATACCGTATCAAACAGCATGTTTCCAGTGTTGGGTGCAAATGCATCTGCAATGAGGCGCCGCAGCTCGCGGTTGCGCGCGGCCTCGGAGGCCAGGCGCTTGCCCAGCGGCCAGTCGCTGCACCAAACGTCGGCGTCGACAGCCACGGCCCACGTCCAGCGCTCGGCGGCAGCGGGCGGCACCAGTGCCAGCATGGCCTCGGCGGACTCGGGCGCAGGGCACGCAAAGGGCAGCGCATCGGGCAGCGCCAGCGGCATGGCACGACACAGCGCTGCGGCAACAGCCATCAGGACCGGGTTCTGGCCCACCGCAGCACGCGGAGCCTCAGGCGCAGCGTCCTCGGCGCCGCGGCGATCCAGCTCAAAGTCAATCGGCGCCTCAGCAACGGCATCCAGGCGCAGGATGTGGATCAGGTCGACGGGCTTGTTGCGGCGGTCGCGGAAGAAAACCTGCAGGCGCACGGGGAACTCGCCCCACCCCCAGCGCGTCAGCTCGAAGCTCGGCGGCGCCAAGTCGACGATGTCGTCAGGCCGGTACGACGGGTGCAGGAACACGCGCACGCGCCGCACGTATGCCGCCAGGGGCTGCGCCGGGTCGGCGGCGCGCAGGTACACGGTCCACTTGTGCGTGCTGTTTACGTGCTCGGGCGGCCGCTCGGCCGGCGCAACAGTGCGCGATGTGTTGCCCAGTATGGCGCGCCGAATGACGTGGAAGCGCGAGTCCTGGGCCATGTGGCTTGCGGCCGGCAGCGCATTGGCCACGTCCGGCTCGGCGCCGGCGTCGGCGTCGGCGTCGCTGTCGCTGCTCTCGGGCTCGGGCTCGGGCTCGGGGTCGGGCGCGCCGCGGCTGGCCAGGGCATCGGACACGCTGGCCAGCTGGCCAGGGCTGAGGGCGGCGGCCAGCCGCGCAGAGACAGCCGAGCGCCGCGTCGAGGGCTGCTTGCCTGGCGGGGGGCTTTGCGCGGCTGGCGCGTCTAGCGGCTGTCCGCAGACGCGCACGGCGTCGTCGTGGCCCGCAAACTCAATGGCGTGCTGCAGGCGGCAGTGGTTGAGGAAGCCCTGCAGGCTGCCGAAGTCGCGGCGGCGGCAGTCCGGGCATACCATGCACACGCTTGCGCCGTCGCTCGAGCGCACTGCGTACAGCGCGCCGTCAAGAGGCCTGCTCTGCAGGTAGCCGCTGTTGGCCGCCGCCGCCGCCGCCGCCGCCGCCCTCCGCGGCCTCACCCGCTGCTCCTGCGCCTGCCAGTTTGAGTCGCCCTGCAGCCGCTGGCGCAGGCTCGTGAGATGCCCGTCGCCCGAGCTTGTGCCCTGGCTGCTGATTGCCGATGCCAGCACGGCTAGCAGCGCCTCGGCGTGCCGCAGCCGATCGTTGATGGCGCCGATCTCGTTCTGCTTGAGGTACAGCTCGAGGTCGAACTGCTCGCGCAGAATGCGGCGGACGCGCGCGTCTGCTGAATCGTGGTGCATTTGGCGCCGTGAAATGAAGCAAAAAAGAAGAGGTAAAGTAAGGGTGAATTTGAAATGCGAAAAAAGGGAATTGAAATGCACGAAGAAAAAGAAAGAAAAATTCAAAAAAATTAATTTCCATCATCAGCCAAAACCCCAAAAAGACAAAGTCCTTTTGTCTCTTCAGTCCTTGACGTACTTGGCGTAGGCCTGGATCAGCACGCGGTCGCCGCCGCCTCGGCCAACGCGCACGTTGCCTAGGCGCTCGCGCTCCAGCGAGAACAGGCAGTCGCGCACAGTCACCAGCAGCGGCGCAGCCAGCGACGTCGACCGGTGCGACAGCAGCCCTGGCGGCGGGCGGTCGGCCGCCGACACTGGCGTATCGGGCGCCGCGTCCACATCGCCGTTGGGTGTGGCGGCAGATGACGCCGACGCCGATGCGGCGTCTGATTTGGCGGCGGCAGCCACAGAGGCCGACGCGGCGGCATTCATCCACGACTTGCGCACGCCGCCGGCAGCGCGCAGCGCCGTCTGGTTGCTGATCTTGTTGCGCACCTCGTCGGGCATGTTCTTGCTGGTGTACGCCGCCGTCTCGAGCGCGTCGTCGCGCTTGCGCGGCCGCTTGGGCCTGGCCGCATCGACCGACTCTGGCGGCTCGGGTGACGCCGACGACGGGCCCTCAGCCGGCGCGGCGCCAGCATCGGCCTCAGCCTCGGCCGCCGGAGCCGACGTAGCTGCCGACGATGATGCCAGCGCCTGTTCGCGTGCGGCCTCGCGCAGCCGCGCGCTGCGCTCGACAACAGCCAGCTGGCGGCGCACGTCCTGGTGCGGCGTGATCTTGTACAGCGGCAGCCGCGTCGTTGGATCAAGCGGCGGCGGCGGCAGCGTCTGTGTGCGCGTGCGGTGGTGCGCCGCCGCCGACACGAGCTCCATGTACGCGCGCAGCCGCTCCTGCAGCGCCAGCGCGAGCACCGGCACGACGTCCGCCGCGACGCGTCCCACGCGCGACTCGCGGCACACGCGTGCAACCACCGCCTCGACGGCCGCATCGCCGGGCAGCGCCGAGTCGAACGCCATTTCCACGCCGTCGACCGTGCGCGTGCCCATGCGCACGCCTGGCCGCACTCGCCCGCTGGCGCTGCTGCTGCCGACGGGCAGCCCGCCGAGGATCATCTCGGACTCCTCGCGCAGGTCGACGCCCGTGTAGCCAATAACGTCGTCCAGCGAGAACGCATCGCCGGCGCCACGCTCCTTCTCGCGCGGCGCCTTGGCCTTGCGCGCCGCAGCCGCCCCAGCAGCGGGTGCAGACGCTGTACCAGCCAGCGGGCCCGAGCCGGGGGCGGCCGACGAGGCCACCAGGGCCGGTGCCGGTGTCTGCGCCTGAGACTGTGCCAGGGGCACGCCCTCGTCGTCGTCGTCATCGCCACCATTGCGTTCACCCTCGCGTTTGACTTCGCTGGCGGCATCGGCGTCGGTGTCGGCGTCGGCGTCGGCGTCGGCGTCGGCCTCGGCGTCGGCATGTTCGCGCTCAGGCGCTGGCACGGGCACCGGCACCGGCACCGGCACTGGCACCGGCAGGGTCAGGGTTGACGAGAGCCTCTCCTCAGCGTCGCTGTCCGTCAGCTTCTGCTTCTTCGCTCTGCCCGGCGCAGGCGACTCGGACCGCCGCGCGTTGGCCTTCTTCCTCGGCTTGGGAACCGCCTTTTTCTTGGGCTCCTTCGGCTCCTTGCCCTTCTTCTTCGGCTCGGGGCTCGCAGCGCGTGACTCGCTTGTCCCCGTCGCCGCAGCAACCGAGGGCGCCGCCGCCGCAGCGGCAGCAGCAGCAGACGCAGATGCAGCAGCAGCAGCCGCCGCCGCCGACACCGACGAGGAGCTTACAAACTGCCGGTGCGCAATCAGGCCCTGTAGTTTGGTGAGCTGCGCAAACTGCTGCGCCTTGGCCTCGTCGCCCATGGCGCCCATTGGCCCGCTGGGGTTGCTGAGCTGCTCGCCGTACGCACTCAGCTGCATGCTCAGTTTTGCGAGCTGCTCGGTCGGGATCATCGGGTTCAGGATGATCTGCCGCCACCGCGCAATAACTACTTCGAATGGGTTCGCCACCGCGCCACCCGCACCCATCCCCGCCGCCAGCGGCATCGACGATGACAGCGACGCTGACAGAGCCAGTGGAATCATGTCGCTAGCCACTGCCGCCCCGCCGAATCCCTCGTTACTCTGACCATGCTGCTGCTGTTGTTGTTGCCGATGTTGTTGCTGCTGATGTTGCTGCTGCTGGTGAGCCAGCATCTGTCGCATCAGCGCCGCGTTGCGACCCACATCACCAAGCTGCTGCTGCTGCTGCCCAGACCCACCGCCCACGTCCATTGTCCCAGTCTGCCCTGCGTGCACGCCCAAAGGGTGGTTTGGCCGCATCATCCCGCCCATCAGATGTTGCTGCTGTTGCTGAGTCATCTGTCCTGGGTGATGCTGCTGCTGCCCTATTGGCCGCTGCCCTTGGTTGCGCATCAAAGCAAGCAGGTCTTGAAACTTTGGACCCATGAGTCCTTCGGCCTCCCGAACAAACGTTCGGAAATCCACTGTTTTCGCCTGCAGACCGCGGAACAACCCTGCCAATTGCCCCTGCTTATCTGCTGGAAGCGTGCTCATCGTGGCCGCAAGCCATTTGGACGGTTCAACTGCCGGCCCTGGCCCTGGCCTAACTGCAGGACGCATCTGCTGAGGTCTTTGTTGTTGTTGTTGTTGTTGTTGTTGTTGTTGCTGTTGCTGTTGCTGTTGTTGCTGTTGCTGTTGCTGTTGCTGCTGTTGCTGTTGCTGTTGCTGTTGCTGTTGCTGTTGCTGTTGCTGTTGTTGAAACATATGTTGCTGCTGCTGATTTTGCTGCTGCTTCTGCTGGGTGATCGCTGTTGTTGCCACTGTCGCTGTCGCCGTCGCCGCTGGTCTCACTGGCTTTGCCTGCGCAACCGGAGAGCCTGACCGTGGGCTGCCGGCTGGTGATGGCGACTTCTGCTGGCTGTGGCTCTGGTTCGATCCACTTCCAACATGGGAAATGTGTGGTGGTCTCATTACAGGCCTCACGTTGTTCATCATGGGATTCTGTGGCCTTTGGGGACGCTGTTGCTGCTGTAAGATTTGATTTTGATGTTGCTGTTGTTGCTGTTGCTGTTGCTGCATCATAGACGATCCCGACATTGCTGACATTTGCGCCCCATTAGTGTTTGAAGTTGCCGGTCTCTGTTGCTGAGGTGTCTTGTTGGGTTCCATGGCATTTGCGTGTGTCTGCATCTGCGACTGTGATTGTGGCTGTGGTTGTGACTGCGTTTGTGGCTGAGGTGTTTGTGATGGCGGTGGCCGCCGGGCTGCCTGGGGGTTGCTCATCGGCCTCTGAAGTAAGGGTGAGGGCCTAGGTGTTGCCGGCCGGAACTGCACCTGCTGCGACACAGAAGGCGATGACCTAGCCATATGCCCCGCCATCCCCGGTGAGCCCGGCATCGACGGTGTATTCTGGATGCCAAACATCCCCTGCGATGCCCCATGCGTCATGGACGGCGTAAACGATGATAGAGACAGACCGTCACCCATAGCCGCCAATGGTGTCGATGTCGACATGGGTACGGGTGAGCTCAAATCAATCCCCAAGTCCCTGCCCAGCGCGGCCAGTGAATCTGAATCACTCACGCTGCTCATGTTCGAGCCCATCGGCATACTGCTAGAAAAGCTCACGTTAATACTTCCTAGCAGCTTATTCAGTTCGTCATCTGTAACCTTGGGTGCGTCCTTAATGTCGCCCAGAGACTTCATCAGCTGGTCAATGTCCGGATCCAACGGCATCGGTGTTATGCCGAGGGTGTTTACAGAACCATTGTTGTTGTTGTTGTTGTTGTTGCTACTAGGAAGAATAGACAATAGGTCTAGACTATCGTTTGTCGATACCCCGCTTCCAAGCATCCCACTATTGCCGCCTCCCATGCTACTGAATATGGAGGATAGTAGCGGTGAATCCGTGCTCTGACTTATGCCGCTCATGTCCATTGGGCTGTTGTGGTTGTTCTTTTCTTCCGCCATGCTGGTTTCTAAAAGCTTTTTTGATATACTACATTTTTAAAACTTTGTGTTTTTTTAGTTTCCAGGCAGACAAAATATGAAATATAAATATTTACGCGCTCGACGTCAACACCAACATTGTCTTATTTGCTTGTGATTTACCACCCGCCCTACGTACGTGTTGCTGTCCGTATAGCGACTTGAAAAGTGCCTAGTTTCGTCGTGGCAAAGTATTTTTAACTAGAGGCCGTGTAGTTATAGTTTAGTTGCTAGTGAAAACAAGAAAATAACAACAAGAGCCTAAATGTTTATTATTTTGAAAAGCCGTGCCTAAGAATTAATTGCCCCCCAAAAATTTATTTTAAATATTCACTTTGACCACATCTCGTTTTTACGTGGGACCCACTCACGTGCGTTGATAATTTAGCTTAAATAAAATTTTTTTGCACACAATAAGTACGAAAAAAAACCAAAACGTTGACTGTACCAACGGAGATGATGTAACATTTGTTATATTTATTTTTTTGCTTGTGTTTTCAGCGCTTGCTGCGCGTTAAATGCCGCCCTTGCGCGAGATGTCCGGAGTTGAGCGCGCCGCTGCTCCAGCTGCTGCCGCTGCTTCTCACCAATGCTGCCAGCCACAGCCTCGCGGCCAGCCACGGTCTCATCATGCAGTTGGCGCAATGCCAGGAGCTGCCCCTCGCGCTCAACATGGTCCAAAGATAAACTGTAGTGGCCAGAGCCATGGTCTCTGCGCGCAGCAGCTATCACTGCGCGCCTGCCTGAGTCGCTAAGACTGGACTCGCTATTGCTACCAGAGTCAGACCCAGATTCATAACCCCCTTTATACTCTTTTGCTCTGCTGCGCGGCACCATGCGCGTGCGCCCAAACTCATCGACAATCTCCACCATATCTTCCGTATCCATACCCATCTCCTCGCTCCTGTTTTCCCGGTTCTTCTTCTTTTTCCAATGATGTTGCAAGTTGTCGCACTGCATACCAACAAAATCAACGGAGCTCTCGTCCAGGATCTGGGATATGCGCTCATCATCGAGCTGAGCGGCGCCGATACCTCGCTTACTGGTGAGCATATCGTATATCTTGGCCTTTTCCTCGAGCGCCTGTTTGACGCGCGCATTCATTTGCGATTCCGACGGTTGGTCAGCCTCCATAGCCAGAATATCCTTCTGGGCACGGCTGTGGACCCCCCGGTTGTGCCCGTCCAGCTGCAACAGTGACTGGGAACTTGCCTTTTTCTTGGTATTTGCACTGGCGCTAGTATTGCTGCCGCTGCCCTGTTTACTCTCGCTGCGCGCACGTTCGAGCTCGGCTCTCAAGTTCAGAGTGGCTGGCACGCCGACAGCCAACAGTTTCTTCTTTCCTTTTTTGATATCCTCGGACATGTAGGTAAGGGTGTGGGGAGCCGTGTAGCAAAATAAATAAATGTGTTGTGGTTTCTGTGTGTGTGGTTTGGTGGGTGGGGTGGGGTGGGTTTGGCAGACCTTGAACGTCCGCTCCAAAAATTGAGCAATAAATATCCACGGGTTTTTATATTTTTCAGCACCTGACCGGCTCAGTAAGGAAAACTTCACTGCCAAATCAACTGCCCCCTGGACACAGACAAGAAACCAAAACCTTTGCACAGCATTAAGCACATAAAGGGGGTAGCCGCATATTTTTCTTAGAAAATATACCCCAACTGAAAAAGCAGCATAGTTTAGGTGTGATGCACGTGCATTTATGTTTTTGTAACTTGCACTTGTGCGCTGCTGTGATCAGTCTTGATTAGCTGATCTAACGAATTTTTTTGTTTTTCTTCCAAAGCCTTTTTTTACGCTTGCACTCTCACCCCCCTTTGCTCACCGAAAAAAAACTATGAAGAAAAAAAAAAGTTCCATCTTTATAGTTTCGTCTACTTTTTTTTTACTCGCTTGTAACACCTCTTGGCTCTTGTTTCATTTCAATTTGTTGGTGTATATTTATTTTTGTTCCTACATATAATTCAAATTGATTTCCTTATTTACAGTTCCCATTTTTGTTTTCCCACTCTAGCCTAGCATAACCAGCTCTTCTAGTTCGACCAAGCGCCCACAGCCACAAACAAACGCACACACACACGGCTTTGAATAGAAAATGGTAAGCACACCGTATTTTTTGTTGATTACATGGATGCGCATCAGCTGCATATAGCGCCTGCCCACTTGCACATATACATGTACATACATTTGCAAACAAACAAGCTAAGCAACTTTACCATCACCATCACCGCTATTGTCTTCAAACCCTTTCTGCTCCATGAAAAACAATAGCCGCAGAACGAGTACATTGAGGAGTCGATCAGACGGCACGGTCGCCGTATGGATCACGCCGAGCGCACGCGCAAGAGAGCGGCGAGACAGGTTCACAAGGACTCCGAGTTTGCACAAAAGGTGCACGGCCTGAAGGCTAAGCTGTACAACAAGAAGAGGCATTCGGAGAAGATCCAAATGAAGAAGACGATCAAGATGCACGACGAGAAGAATGCCAAGCAGAAGAACGACGATACCGTCCCCGATGGCGCTGTTCCAGCGTACCTGCTCGAACGTGAGGGCCAGCAGCGGGCAAAGGTGCTGAGCAACATGCTCAAGCAGAAGCGGAAGGAGAAGGCTGGCAAGTGGAACGTGCCCCTGCCCAGAGTGCGCGGTATTGCTGAGGACGAGATGTTCAAGGTCGTCAAGACTGGAAAGTCAAAGTCAAAGTCGTGGAAGCGCATGGTTACAAAGCCCACGTTTGTCGGAGATGGGTTTACACGCAAGCCACCAAAGTACGAGCGGTTCATCCGGCCCATGGCCCTGCGCTACAAGAAGGCTAATGTCACACACCCTGAGCTTAAGGCTACCTTTGAGCTGCCCATTATTGGCGTCAAGAAGAACCCGCAGAGCCCCATGTATACGCAGCTCGGTGTGCTGACCAAGGGAACCATCATTGAGGTCAACGTTGCTGAGCTCGGTCTGGTCACCACTGGCGGTAAGGTGCTTTGGGGTAAGTACGCTCAGATCACAAACAACCCCGAGAACGACGGCTGCATCAACTCACTGCTGCTGGTGTAATGCTTGCTGTTCCCTTCTTTCTCTCTATTTCTTATATAAATAAAATACGCACATTTAGTGAAAAACTTGTTAGCCTTTGCAATGTCCGAGACTTCTAGGCTTTTATTGATAATAATGCAGCTTCAAGGTGTCTACGATCGCCTTGCCTCATATCCGCATCGTGTGGGCCAAATCCTCCTTCAGTTAACAGAATCTGTGGGTGTCTTGCCTTTTTATATTTTTCCAATCTGTTCATCCAGTTTCACCACTTTCCCACACACGCTTTAGTTTTTTTTGGCATGCGTTGCTCCCGTGTTAACATTTGCGCCTCCCCGCGTTATTTTTGTAATTTTTTTGCTTGTGACAAAAGAATAAAATCAACGCATATATGCGGCCACGCATGTGTGTGTTTGTTTGTCTGGACGTCTGCCAATATTTATTTCAGGAACAATTGTCTTCGGCAATTCAAAGTCCAGCTCTCTCCCCCTCTCTCTTTTTGTGAACAATGTGACAGCGGCGTATTTATTTTATTCACTTTTTCAGTCCATGTCTGTATGTTAGCTTTGCTTGGTTTTGTCTCTTTTTTTACTTTTTCATATTATATCACATTTGGCTTTCTTTTTTTTGCTTGTCAGTTACTTTATTTCTCAAGGATCCGCATATATATATATATTCATCTCTGACTCTATCAATATCCTGTGTTCTCTATTTCACTAGGCCCAAATATCGCTCTGACCTGTGCCGACTGCCATCTCCCGTACATTTTATACGTCTTCGCTACTGCTTGGCATCTAGAGCCGGTCTCCGGATTGCATTCTTCTCACGTCCAACTGACAAACAACAAATCTAAACTAACGAACGAAGACTTCAGACTACTGTCAGACCGACTTGGCTGACAACACAAAGCTATTCTGGAAAAATGAACCTTTTCAGCAAAATGAGCGGCCAGGTGGCCAAGTCTTCATTGGTGGAATACACGGCTCCGCCAACTAATGTCTCGTACAGTGTCGTTGTGGGCATCGCTATGGTCGCCCAGGCGACACACGGCCTCGGCAGTGAAAATGAAGAACAATCTGTTGCCACTGACTGCACCGCTAACATCAGCGACGGCATCGACATCAGCGATGGCATCAGCATCAGAAACAGCATCAGTGACAGCAGTAGCTTAGCTGACGGCCTGGCGCTGGATACGTACGCCACTGTATCCGTAAACACTTTTATGCATGCAGCAAGCTCCTCTATTGCGAGCCTCCATGTTCCTACGGGCAGACTGAACAAATCCGCTAATGTGACCGCATCAACAATACAACATGAAATCGCCCATATATCCCCAGATGATATGGCGCAGGGAATTGCAAATCTCTCCTTCAGGCGCCTGTCACGGGTGCTGCCGGGGATCGCCATGTGTGCATCCAATATTACCATTCTCAATCTGTCCAACAACGTACTCAGGACTCTGCCGGACGAAATTGGATATTTGCGCAGACTGCAGATACTTGATGTCTCGAGTAACCAGATCGAGTCGCTGCCGCCCACCATTGCATACTGCCGGGAGCTGCGTGCCATCTACGCCAGCTACAATCGACTGAGCACCCTGCCTAGTGCCGTGCGCCATCTCCACGCGCTCGAAAAGGTAGACCTGTACGATAACCGGATCAAGTGCGTGCCCGTCTGTCTGCACAACCTTCCATCCTTGGAGATCCTCGATCTGTCGCTCAACCCGATCAAGTGTCTGGCCTCACGGATGTTCATACAGGGCGGAATAGCCGCGCTCAATAGACCCAAAATGCTAAAACTGGTGCTCGACGGTTGCCCTCTCAGGAGGGATCTACATGGCAACTGCCCTGACAATTCCAATTTGGGGTCCGGCAAGCCAACCCAAAGCGCTTTTCCCTCGCTAGTCGAGACAATTGTCTGCAAGATGGCCAACACAAACGCAGAATACCCACACGAGCTGCCAGATCATCTGCGAGCATGCCTAGACAGCTTGGTTGCCTGCGACCACTGCCACATGCTGTATCCGGCTGACAAGGGTGTCAAGCGCTGGCGCTTTGCCTACCGCAACAAAGTCAGTTTGCCTGTTGAGTACAACATGTGCCGGCCACACTGGAACAACGAGACTGAGAGGATTGCGTCGCTCTTTGGTCTGCGCAAATTGGAGGATGCCCAGCCATACTATAAGCACAAATGCGCCGCTCTCGAGGCAATCATGCGGAAGTTGTCGCAGAACAACACCAAGCTACTAGGCCGCTGGCAGAATAAGAGACACAGTTCATCTCCTATGCCAGAACACAAGCTGCGGTTTGGATATGTTCGCCGAGGATTGCACCGGCTGTTAGCCTTTTCTGGCCTGAAAGGCTTTAGACAGCAGAAAGCAGATATCAGTGGTACCATATTCGAGACATCCAACGCAGGTATTGCAAGTACCGCATGCAGCAGAGATCAGTCCTACAACCACCAACTCTCGGCCCAAAGTACAACTGCATCCCCAATTTCAGTTCCAATGTGGGCATACTTTGAGGATGATGTGCCCGATCTGCCAGCACTTTAAAACTGCATAAATGTTGAATCAATAAATGATTATATATATTTTATTTTTCAAATGTGACGGACAAGTACAAGACCACAAAATCAAAAAAAAGATTCTCTCTCCCACGAATATACAATTTTTTTGCCGCTTTATCCGCGCTTGATCTTATCCAGCAGGCTACCAATTTGGTTCGACAAGACGGGCTGGCCACGCTTAGTGCGAGCAGTGAACTTTTTGCGTTCCTCCTTGCGCACATGCATACACTTGCTCCTCCGCTGTTCATTCTGGCGAACCTCAATATCCCTCCGTTTCCGCTCCTCCTCCCGCTGCTGCTTCACCTGATCACGCTCCTTCAACAGTTTCTGGAATGGATTGGCGCGCGGCGGACGCGGCGCATGCTCAGGCCGGCTGCGTTCAGCAGAGTCGGCCGTAGCAGCAGGGTCAACGTCAGCATCCTGATTAACATGGTTTCTTTTGCTTCTGTGCATATCGTTGGTGTCTATGCCCTCCCTTTTGAGCTCCTTGAAGAACTTTCTCTTTACGTTGGAGGTTTGGTTTCTTTCAATACGCTGCTTGATTATTTTGCCCTTGTAGGTGCGCTGTATCCGTGTGTCCAGTGCCATGCTCTGTGGCGCGCGTCTGCGTTCGCTAGTCTCTTCCCAGTATGCCATGTTATTTTTAAAAAAAAAAAAGGGTTGTAAAAGTAGGAAAATAATATATTATTGAGTGTTGACGAGTCAAAGAGAAAAGTGTTGCATAAGTTTTTGCATCGCTTGCTGCGGGCTTGTACGACACAATAAGTTGATTTTTTTTCCAGCAGGTCACAGCACCCAAAATTTTCCTGGCATTTTTTTGTTTGGCCAATATCTGTCCCGCTGATCGTGACTCGCCAGCTCGACTCGCCAATGAAAAATCCACATGTCTCTGACAAATGACATACACATACGCATACGCATACGCATACGCATACGCATACGCATATATGCGCTTTTACATGTTTTCACAAGCGTACTTGATACTTTTATAAAAAAGATTTAATGTGAATAATGTGCCTTTAGAAACTGTAAATGAAAGAAGCCAGGCTAAAGTAGTGAGCTAAATTTATGAAATTAGTGGGAAAAAAATTTGTGGAGAAAAAAAGAAAGAAAGAAGGAACAATAATGCGCTTAAAACATCTTACTTGCGGAAGAACTTTCCATTAGGCGAGTTGACACTAGCAATAGCCTCAATCTCGCTCTCCAACTGCTTGACCAAGTTGTGCTCCTGCTCGAGATCCTTGTTCAGGCGATCACGCTCAGCAATCAGCTTCTGCTCCCACTGGCGGAAGCGGTTCTCCTCCAGCTTAACTTTCTCGGTAAAACGCTTGCGCAGCATCTCCTCCTCCTCGCGGAACTTCTTGTTATCGGCCTTTCTAGGCTTGGGCTCGCCAAACTTGCGCGTCTTCATCTGCGTAGTCCGGTACTTGTCATAGTGCACCTCCTCGGTGGTCGAGATCAGATCAAGCATGTGAGTGCGGATCAACAGGCTGCGCAGCTTCTTAAAGTCGCAGTGCTGGTCGTTCTCGACCTCGGCAACACCCCAGGGGTATTGGCGGCCCCTGACCATGCGACCGTCCTGCGTCTTGACCTCCTGCACGCTGCCAATGATGGCAAAGGGCACGGCCGAAATGATATCCTTGTTGCGCGCCATCGTGTACTCGTCGTCGCTGTCGACCGGCGGCTGGTATATGCGGATGCTCTGCGCGTCAATGACGTCCATCACACGCTTCTTGAACTGCCGCAGCGCCGCTGGAGACAGGGTGTCGGCCTTGGCAATGACAGGGATCAGGTTGACGCGGGCGCCAATCGCCTTCATGGCACGCACATCCAGTGGCTTAAGACTACACACATAATGCGATAACAACTTGGCAGTGCTTGTTAGTAAAAGCGAGTCTCAAACGAATCACAAGCGTAACAATAGGTCTCACTCCATATATGGGCTAGCTTCATTGTGTTTCAAAAAATCAGCGCGGGTAGTTGCTACTTTCAATCAGATACTTACGTGTGGCCGTTGGGACGGATAAAGTACAGGCAGGCGTGAACGCGCATGTCAACAATGCCCTTGCGCACCGGCTGCTGCTCCTGGCGCAGGTACTGCTCGTACTGGTTCTCAATGAAATCGACGACCGGCAGCCAGCAGTCGTTGTTGTCAACGTAGTCGCCGAATCCCGGGGTGTCCACGACATTGAGCTTCACATTGAACATCTTCTCCTCGAGCTCGGCCTTGTGGATGTTGATGTCGACAGTCTTGTCCATCTGCTTCTTGCGGCGCGCGGCATCCTCCAGGGGCTCAATGAGCTCAGTGGTCAGCAGGGTGTTGATAAAGGTGGTCTTACCTGTGCCGGACTCACCGACGACCATCAGAGAAAAGTTGGTACCCTTCTTGGTGACAATCTTGTGCAGCTGATTGGGCAGATTGGCAATTCCAATGCCTCCGTTGGCCACAGTCGTGGACTTGGTCGAACCGTTTGCGTCAGTAGCGGACATTTCAGGAGAGTGAAGCTGGTTTGCTTTTTTTGTTTATAGCGTCGACTATTAAAGTCCAAAGAGTATAAAAAAGGGTTAAAAAAAAGAAAGTGGGAGGAGGGAAAGGCGTGTGTGAGAAAAAAAATATAATATAGGTAAGGTATAACAAGAACAGAAAAGAAGGTGCAAAACAAAAAAGAGCAGTGAAGGAAGAAAAGCTGGCACAACAACAAAAAAATAAAGAATAGAGCGAGAAAAAAATGGAGCTAGTATGAATGCAACAAAAACACAAACATGCGGGCTGGCTGGCGGGCAGTCAATAAAATAAAATAAAAAAGTAAATAAGCGCGTATGCTGCATAAAAGGGGGAGAGGAACTGCTCGATGACGGCGAAAATAGGAAAACAAACCAACGGAGCCAGCATGAAATAGAATAAGATTGGATGGACCGATGGCAACGACAGGATTAAAAAGGACTTGCATGGCCGATACACAAAGGCTGTTTTTGCGGCGACAGCAAGGCAGAAATAAGATTGAAAGCTGGCTTGGCAAAGTGAACTGAAAATATTGAAAATTAACTTTATTTGCAGTGTGCAGTCAAAAAAAACAGAATAAGGCTGAAAATATCAATTTAAACAAATCAAAACAAAGGCGGGTGAATAAAAGTAATAGCAGCAACAATTGGCTCTACTGGTCGCAATATACATTGCGAATGAGGAAGGCCAAAAACATCATTATATCCCCCCGATATGCTGTGCCTCTGTTGGCTACTGTATTGGCCATGGGCCAAAGAAGAACCAGCTGAGATATTGGCGAGGTCACAACCGTTTATCAAAGAAGATGAGGAGGTAATGAGGTGGATGCAAGGCCAGGCACAAGGAATCAAGGAATTGATAGTATTTGGACATTATGAACTTTGGCTCATGTTGTGCCAAAGGTAAAAAAAAAAGCAGTCGGACAGTGCTTTACAATTAGACCTTTTGTATGGCCTATGAATGCTTCAGGCTTTGTTTTGCCAAATAAAGAGGCGCAGCCAGACCAGTTGAGGGATTTGTGGCATGTTTTCAAGCCACACAGTGACATGGAGAGTAAAGAACGGGCTATCTAAGAAGGGGCCATTCATTATGCATATTACAAACATTACAAGATCTTAATTGAAAGGGGGCGTTAGGCATAGACGCGGATGCAAACACAGAATACGAGCAGGGTAATGCGTTTTAGGGGCAATTGGCAGCCGCTGGCTAGAAAGCTGAAGGCATTGAGTGACACATAAACAGTGGCTGTAGTTGATGTATTGAGCGGTATGGACAGTGCAACCGATTTGCGTCGTTTTCATGGCTTTGATAGGGACAAGCGAGAAAAGAAACACGATATAAAAACGGGAATAAACTTACCTGCTGAAAAAAATCAATTCTGGAAATGAACAATCGATTGAAACCGGCGGTAGGTATTAGCAGCTAGTTTGACAGACGATTAATATATGAGAATAGTCGACCGATGAAAGAGTATCAGGCTGTGAATATATATAATATAAAGTATGCAAAATGAGGATAAAAGAGTTAAATGTGCAGAAAGCGAAAAAAGAGAAGAAGAAAGACACTAGACACGCCCGACAGAAGCAGGCATGCGGCAATGAGCCCATTGCGATGCGGCAAATTATTGCTACCAGCGCGCGGAGAAGGCAAGGAATGTTAGTGTTAGCAAGCGTAGGACCATTGCCATTGCGATTAGTATCGCTATTTTTCATGACAACAACTACTGCGACTAACTAAAATGCAGACATAACAAGGGGGGCAGGCTGCACACAAAAAACGTTGCTAGGTCATTCTTTGTATTGCTGCCTACTGCCGCCATTCTCCATTCTCCGCTCCCCAGATTCCGGTCTCCGCATTTTGACACGCCGTATCCCCGCCCTGTTTCATTTCGCTTCAAGCGGTAAAGCGACGTCTCCACACATGCTCATACTTCAACCGTGTCTCACAGATGCCTCAGCACCAGAATGCCGCTGGCATCTGTCTCGAAGCGGATGCGCTCGTCCTTCGGATTCCGGCTGTTCAGACTGGTAGCGCTGGAAACACGCGAGACAACGTCCTCGGGAAGATGTGTGACGCTGCTCACCTCGCGCGCAACGCAATTGAATGGCCACATGCTTGAATCAAGGCGCCTGAGCACGTTGACCACATTGACAGCGGCCTTCTTCTGCTTGTACGCCTCCATGGTCGCCAGCGAGCCGTCAAGCATGCTGGCCAGCACGATCTGGATCAGTCGTGAGTGCACAACAACGCATACGTGCCTTCGCCCCTCGGCCACCGCCTGCTGGGCGATATCTACCATACAGGGCATTGCGCGCCGCTCGCAGTCCGCCGGCGATTCGCCCTGTGCGCCCGGCGCAGCCAGATCAGTATTGTGGTCGACGTCCCACCGGATGATAAGGTCGTTGTACCCCGCAGTTACGTGCGTACCCTCGAGATCGCCAAACTCCAGCTCGTTCAGCGCACCAAAGTGGCTAACTGGTGCGTTGATGTGGTGGTTGCTGATGGCAGCGCCAGTCTCCTTGGCCCGTAGCGCCTCCGACGTCACCACCCAATCAACTGCAATGTTTTTAAACCGCTTTCCGGTGTACATCGCTTGGATTTGCCCGCGTTCGTTAAGCGGCGGGTCAACGCGCTTGCCCTGCACGCAGTTCCGTCGGTTGACCTCAGTTTCGCCGTGGCGGACGAGATAGAGCGTTAGCAGCGGTTGTGCATTTTGATCGTGTTGATCGGTCATGTTGTTGGCGTGCAGTGCTAATGTTTTTGCGCAACAAGAATGCAGAGATAAAAATATACGAAAGTATTGGCGATGGATAAAAGAAATACAGGCTGCAAAGAGAACTAAAAGAATATATATTTCCTTGTTGCAACACACAAGCGCACTATCTAGCGCTCTACGTTCATCTTGCCGCGCTTTAAACTGTATAGGATGGTGGCTCGTCAGCACCCGTTGTTTATCGCAGACTGTACAAAGAAAGGCGTGCGAAATAAAAGGCAGTGACTATAAAATATTGAGATTTTTTGAGTGGAATTGGTTGTGACTGATTTGAGATCTCCTGCCAAATTCAAAGTGATTTTCCTCAATTTTTATGTGGTAAAATTTTTTTACGCCTGCGGCTTTAAATATCTCACGCCCAGCTTTGCGGTTCTTTTTTTTCGCTTTCTTGAATTCAAGTATATTTTTTTTTTTCGTTTTCACGTTAGCTCTATACCACTATTATTTCAATCGGCCACCATTTCGCGCTTGCAATTAGGCAAACAATAATATAACCGCCGCATACTAAACATACCAAACTGGCTATTCTTTCTCCCCTCGTCGCCAAACAGTCGCTTCGCCTTTTCACTACCACCGCGATCACCAGCACCGCCGCCACCGTTGTAGCCTTCAGTCAAAAAACACAGATCCGCCCGCGCAGACTAATCATGTTTGACGAGTACAAAAACGCTATCACCAGCCAGATGGCCTCGCTGTCCGGCGTGTCCGACAGCATTGTCAGCTCGGCCATCGAGATCCCCAAGATCAACACGCACGGTGACCTGGCCATTGCCGTTCCCCGCCTGCGCGTGAAGGGAAACCCCGTCCAGCTGGCCAAGACCTGGGCCGAGGCCTTTGTGGCCAACGAGCAGATTTCGTCCGCGCTTGCCACGGGCCCCTACCTCAACTTCCGCATTAACCGCGACTCTTTCGCCAAAAAGGTCCTCACCACCGTCGCCACTGAGGGCCCCCGGTACGGATGGACCAACGAGGGCGCTGGAAAGCGCGTCATTGTCGAGTTCAGCTCCCCCAACATCGCCAAGCCCTTCCACGCCGGCCATCTGCGCAGCACCATCATCGGAAACTTCATCACTAACCTGTACAAGGCGCATGGCTGGGACACCATTTCAATGAACTACCTGGGAGACTGGGGCAAGCAGTATGGTCTCCTGGCTATTGGCTACGGCCGTTACGGCTCCGAGGAGAAGCTTGTCGAGGACCCGATCAAGCATCTGTACGATGTTTACGTGGCTATCAACAAGGACGCTGAGGAGGACCCGACGATCCACGACCAGGCCCGCGCCTATTTTAAGAAGATGGAGGACCGCGAGGAGGACGCCCTGGCTCTGTGGCAGCGCTTCCGCGATCTCAGCATTGTCAAGTACAAAGACATCTACGCGCGCCTCAGCATCGACTTTGACGTCTACTCGGGAGAGTCCCAGGTCGACGACGGCATGCGCCGTGCGATGAAGATGCTTTACGATGCCGGCCTTCTGGTCGAGGACAAGGGTGCGCTGCTGATTGACCTGGAGAAGTACAAGCTCGAGAGGGTCCTCGTACAGAAGAGCGACGGCACTGCTCTCTACCTGACCCGCGATATCGGCGCGGCCATCGAGCGCTATGAGCAGTACAAATTTGACAAGATCATCTACGTTGTTGCCTCGCAGCAGGATCTGCACTTGAAGCAGCTCTTCAAGACTATCGAGCTTCTCGACCTGCCCTACGCCGACCGCTTCCAGCACATCAACTACGGCCTGGTCAAGGGCATGAGCACGCGCAGAGGCACCGTTGTCTTCCTTGACGACATGCTCCGCGACTGCAAGGAGAACATGCACAATGTTATGCGTGAAAATGAGGCCAAGTACGCGCAGGTCCCCGATCCCGAGGATGTCGCCGACAAGCTCGGCATCTCGGCCATTGTCGTTCAGGACATGATGGCCAAGCGCATCAAGGACTACGACTTCAACTGGGACCGCATCCTCAACTTTGAGGGCGACACCGGACCATACATCCAGTATGCCCACGCCCGCCTGTGCTCGATCGAGCGCCGCGCCAGTGTCGGAATCAACCTCGAGGCCGACACCTCGCTGCTCACTGAGGAGCACGCTCGCGAGCTTATCAACCTCATCGCGCGCTACCCCGAGATCCTCGCCGGTGCCCTGCAGTCGCTCGAGCCCTGCAACATTGTGCAGTACATCTTGAAGCTCACCCATGCCACTTCGGCCGCCCTGGAGAACATGCGCGTGGTTGGCCAGCCCGACGACATTGCCGAGGCCCGTCTGCTGATGTACCACAGCGTCCGCATTATCATCGGCAACGCCCTCACCCTTATTGGTCTGACTCCCATCGAGCGCATGTAATGTGGAAGACTCAAACACTAATATATATTTTATATTTGCGTTCCTCTTAATAAAAATCGATGCAGTCTACGCATAGTAGCACCAGCAGTAAACACACAAGGCCGGGCTCACGGTAGCAAATGCAGGTTTTGATGCGATTGGCTTTTTATTTTCAATGTTTTTGTGAAGCAGCATAACAATACTCGTAGGCTGCACAATAAGGAGAAAAAATAGAGAGATGGACATGGCCATCAAGAAAAAAATGTTCTGTCCAAATTACTCATATTGCTCTTTCCACCCCCTAGTAGCTTCCGCCAACCTGCTCTGTCATCGCGTCAATCGAGTCGCCGTCCTCCATTTCCAACTCTTCGGGAGTGTTGTCGCCATTGATGCGCTGGCCATCGACCAGGAAGCGAACAGTGCCAAACGCCTGTCCGGCACGACTGCAGTATGCCTGCATCAGTTTCGACAGCTTGGTCTTGCGCTTAATCTTGAACATAACCTCTGAGGAGTCCTATTGCGATTACAAACACCATTTTCACGCGTTTTTTTTGCCCGGAAGCGTGTTAGTAAGAAATGTGCCTGCTGCGGACAAATCAATGCGATTCAAATGTGCGCTCGAAATGTTGAACCCAGGTTATGAAACATGCTGTTGTATTTGTATGTCTTTAAAGAGTGAGATGCATCAGGGGAGGTTGTGCGATACTTACAGCTGCAACGACCTTGATGTTGATATGCTCAGTCTCGGGCTTCTCGTCCTTCACATCTTGGTTATTGGCAGCGGCGGCGGCGGCGCTGTTGCTGTTGTCCTCAGCGGCAGCGGCGGCGCTGTTGTTGCTGTTGTTGTCCTCAGCGGGGTTGCCTACATTATCCATGGCTGATATGCGTAAAGTAATACTGAGTGAGTTTAAAAATAAAGATTTCTAGTCAATAAAGGAAATAAATGGAAATGAAAGAGTGCAAAAACACAATAAAGCAAATACGTTGCGCAAAACCATGTCTCTCTCCCCCTACCTTTTTTTCGCCTGCAAGTATGCGGCGCTTAATTAATACAAATCAAATCAATGCAGGCCGTCAAATTTCCCGACTGTTGATCATATCAGTTACTCGCGAGTCATAGGCACTGGTCTAAATTCTTTAAATGGAGTCAAGGATAGAATGGACTATATGTGAAAACAAAAAAAGACTTTTGGTCGTCCAGGAAGCAGTGGGTAACCCTGGCAGATAGATATTGTTCTTTCATTCAGAGCCTGCCGCCAGCGGCTGCTGTTGCTCCGGTTTTCCTGCAGCACTAGCAGCATCATCTGCCGCGTCCATCATTCCGTTTGTGCCTTTGTCGCTAGTCACCCCAACCGGGGCGGTTTCGGCGGCGGGGATCGCCAACTGTTTATCGCCTGCACCGGCAACAGGTTCAGACTCCGTCTTTGCATTGGCATTGGCGCTGCTAGGGTCGCGCTCCAAGTCTTGGTGATCTGCGTCTAGGGTCTTTCCTCCGGATGGTGATTCGGGCGCGTTGGGTTCTGTCGAGCCGTCCCGCCGCTTAACGATCGTTCGCCTCCACTTTTCTGCCAGTCGTCGGGCCCGGCCCTTAATGTCAAACGCTTCTTCTGGCGCGTCACCCAGCCGATCGGATCCTGCGATAACCCGCATAACCTTGCCCATCTTTGTCTCCTGGATCAGCTCCAGCGTCATGTCGAATTCCTCGAGCTTTTTAAACACCTCATGCACTGGAGTCAGATCCTCGGGCATAGTACCCTTGATGACTGTCTTTTGCAAGCGGTGCCGAAGCTGCATGCAGAATTGATACGCCTTGCTGCGGTTCTTGAGATGCTGACTGCCGCCCTTGCTGGAGCGGTCATTCTTGTCGTCGTCCTTACTCGTGCCGGATTTGTACTCGGGTGACGGGTGGCCGCTTGGCGAGCCAGAGCGCGGCGAGTCCTTGGCCAGCGATCGCGAGTCATCGCTGTCTCGCCTGCCGTTGTCGCCCGGAGATCCGTTGTTAGACGTGCTGTCATCTTTGGTGGCAATGGTGCGGGATCGCTTGGGCATCGCCTTTGCATCTACCTCGTCTCCAGAAGAGTTGCTGCCGATGCTGGTCCGCTTGTTGCCTGTGGTAGTCTTTCTCGTCTTCCCGTTGTTTCCTAGTGCTCTCCGGCCCGCTTTTGGCTTTACTGGCGTGTGGGCGTCAGAGTCTACAGACTGCATCTCCACGTCAGAATCTGAGTGTGCGGGCTCTTCAACCTCATCCTCCACGTCGTCGCTAACTGCCGCCGCCGTCGCATTGCGCTTCATGATATTCTCTGCAATCTTTGGATTCACCGCTTGTTTTAGCGCGTCCGAGAACGAGGGATCCTTGCGGTTTTTGGCCTTGCTGCCGTGTTTCACGAGATTCTCCTCGTAAGGCTCCAAGTTTTCGGGGGTGATCCAGGCACTAATGAGAGGCGGAGTTTTGAAGAATCATTCCAAAAGAGCAATTAGTAAATCGAGTAATGGATAGGTTCAATTGATTGTCGCATTGAAGATCCGAGTGGCTCAGAATTCGAGCGGCCAGCACACAAATCCGATTGCGTAAATGGATAAAAAATAAACACACGACGCCTCAGATCTTCATCGCGCACATCCTGCGCCATTGTCCAAATATATACACTTACTAGTCGAGCGAGCCAAAGAAAAGAACAGGGTACACACGGCCATTGCGCGGCTTGCTATCCAACACCTCCGCCGTAAGATCGACCTCTCTTTCTATCTACAGACGCAGAGCGATAAGCACAAAAGTAAGGAAACTTGGGATTTGTCAGTACTCAGCGACTTCAAAGCAAAGCGACAGCATGGCATGAACCGTGGTCAGTGTCAGAGTGGCAAATTAGCAACGTGTAGTCGGGGCATGCAAACAAGAACGTAAAAAGGCACTTACCCGAGATGGCCACCACGGATATCCCTTCAGCTTGGCCCAGCACAGCGTGCCTGGCTCGTACGAACTCAGAACCATTTTTGTCCTCGATAGAATGCGGGTTTTGGCAATAGTGTGTCCGATATATTGTCTTATCGATCCCGCTGTACAATATGTGTGTTTGTTTGTTCGCTCGGGTCTGCAACAGTAAATTCAGACCAAGCCGGGTTATATGCGCGCTTTTTGATGGTGAAGAACGAGTGTGTAAACCGAATGCCGAATAGTTGTACCGGCGTTCGAGCTGCCCGGGTATAGGAGGATATATGTGTGTGATACAACGCGTCCCACTTGTCTGCGCTGAGTAAAAAATAATAGCGTTTTGATTTATACAAGGGTTATCGAGGCGCTCTAAATTGAAAATATATTTTTGAGAAATAAAAGATTGGAGGAAAAAAAGAAGCAAATAAAAAAGTCGAAAAGGGGCAAGGGCCGGTATAGGGCCAGAAAACAACAACAGACCCTCGTTTGTTGTCAACTCTCGCACAAACTCTCAGGCATGCATAATCTCGTCCACAAAGTAATTATGACGCTGCGGGCAATTGAATTTTTGCTTTACTCCGCGCGCCTTCTTCAAAAAACGCGTTCTTGCTCGTCCCGCTCGCTGGCGTTTCCTGGCTGCCAACTGGCGCGCGTGCGTTTGCAGAAAGCGAAATGACGCAGCAGGGAGGCCTACGACAAATACTGATAAAGCCGGGGAATATGAGGCGTGTGAGGGGTTGGGCGCTGAGCTGCAGAAGTGCCAAAAACTGCGCGTTGCGATCAGGTCAACCCGTAGCCAATCACAGCAGAGTCACCTGTATATTTTAGTTTCCACGTGATAACTTGCGGGTTGGGCAAGCTGAATTTGGCGAGCTGCAGCTTGGTCAATGGTGGCTCGGGCGGCTCGAGCGAAGTTAAACTGCCCAGCCTAAAATTTTTCGCCAGAGCCGCTCAGTGTGCGCCGCGATTTTTTTGCCGGCTTTTGCCTTGCTTGCTTTCTGGCTGGCTGGCTTGCGGGCGGGCGCGGATTTTCGCGAGGCAGCGCAATCGCGCGCTTGATAAATAAATTTAAGTATCAAGCGTGCCGAAAATTGGAGCGAAAAAAAGAGTGAATTTTTTTTGCGAGGGTGGGGCAGGGGGCGAAAAAGGATCAAGCTGTACTTAACAAAGTGGTGGGCTTAAAACTAAGGAGGCACCTCCTTTTTCCCTCTGTTCGTACCAACCGAGAAATTCATTTTTTATAACTAAAATCTAGTAGCAATGGCCCCCTCGAAGAAGACCGTAAGTGTCTAGACCCGCCAAACAGTTTTTGTGTATATTTCTGGGAAGCACAAGGAACAGAATCCGGACATGGCAGACGGCACGTTGCAGCGTAATCGGCAGCAATTCTAAAAAATCAACAACGATTGCAGGACAAATCTAGTTTGCCCAGTTGGCAGTCTTGTTTTACTTGCGCCTGCTCGCATTTAGACCACAGCACAGCAGCGCACAAGTCGTTCTTTGCTTTTTTGTTGAGCTTAGAGGAGCTTAAGGGATCCTGAAATAAATGGCCCTGCGGGCGATTGTATGACCCTTTTTAGACCTTAGCCAGGTCATTTATGTCTGCAAGCCTTGTGCAAAGTTGACGACTCAGCAGGCGCGTTTTCTGAGACAGCATGCGCTGTGTTGTAAGGGGCAGACAATTGTCGAGCAGTGGCAGGCTCCGATGCCCTGTGCCTCTATATGCGCGCGCCCTCTGTTGGCTCGGGATGGGCCCTTGCCATTTGTGTGCCGTTTGACTACTTGCTACTTGGATGCCGTGCCGTACCATCTTTTATTGTGCTTCTCAGCGTGCTACCTGCTTTACAAAACGAAGCACCTGTTTGCCTTGTTTATGTCTATGCCAACAGCGCCTGTTTTGCTAACTGTCTTTATATCTTGCCATTAATTTCTTAAATTATAGTCGTCCGGTGACTCCATCAACTCCCGCCTCGCTCTTGTCATGAAGAGCGGCAAGTCTACTCTCGGTTACAAGTCGACCCTGAAGACCCTCCGCAACGGCAAGGCCAAGCTGGTCATCATCTCGGGCAACACTCCTCCTCTGCGCAAGTCTGAGATCGAGTACTACGCTATGCTCGCCAAGACCAGCGTCCACCACTTCGGCGGCAGTAAGTATCCACAACCAAATACGACACTATTGCTTTATTTTGGACGTACATTTTGTTTTTCCGGTCGCTAACATTGCCAGCTTTTTTATTTTTTGTGTTCTTATTTTTTTCCTTGTAGACAACATCGATCTGGGCACTGCCTGCGGTAAGTACTTCCGCGTCGGCACTCTGTCCATCCTCGATGCCGGTGACTCGGATATCCTCAAGACTGAGAACTAGATTGAGAACTAGGTGCTTCTGGCGCAGTAATTCTCTTCGACGCTGCGCCATTCCCTCCCGGATGTAGTTTGTTTTGCCTTTTTCTTTTTTCATAGTCTGAATATGATTGGGAACAGCAATATTTATATACATCCACATCTTGCACTCTAATAATTTGACTGGAGAGGACGGCGGGCTTTTTGTGGGTTAAGCAATGTACAAAGTGAGCATTTTGTGATTTAATGACTTGATGAAACTGTCATACGAAGCACCAAAACGCAAAGCACATTATAGTCCGTGATTCTAATTGTGTTTTAAATCGAGCTCCCACTATCAACCCCCGCGCGGTGGCCGATTGGGTTCTTCAAGGCCGGAGCAGCAACATATCAAACACTGGTTATTGTATGGCCAGCGCAGAATATGCGATTCAATGCAGCCTTGCGTCTGGTTATGTCAGACCAGATCAGACGCAAGTTAGGCCGGGTTAGGCTAGCCCATCATTCTATGATGATCAATGAGCTGCGATGCGGGGGTGTGAAACAAAACAAGTAAACTGCGCTCTTCAAATATGGCACTTGTTTTTTGCGGCCAATGTTTACTTTGCACACTACTGCTTCTCAGCAAACGCATGTCAACGAGTAGCGAGCAGTAGTGGCACAGCCAAGGAACATTGTTTCAAGCGGTCTAAATCAATTTTATAAGAAAGGAAGAGGGACACAAAACACTGCGCGCACAAAGTTTCGATGATTGTCTCAGAAGAAAAAAAACAATTGTAACTCGAATATCAACAAACAAGAAGCTGTTTGCGCGGCTTCGCAAAACATTGCAAAATTCCTTTTGTTTTGTGTTAGACAGCAGCCTTGCAATCGGCGCTGACGCTCATACACGCCTCCCCCGCCTTTATTGCGCTTATTGCGTGTCTTTCTCCGCCACATTTGGGTGTTGGCCAACCTGGGCATCTACGATTTGCAGAGCCAGAAGCAGGAAAGGGCGTGATAAATTGTGAGTATTTGGTGTCAAAACCGGTCTTTGTTTTTGTAAGACCATTTTTTCACCCTCCGTCATGGCTGCGTTCGAACGATGGTCGGGGGGTATGCAGCAAGTGGCAGACAAAAGAGAGCAGGAGTCGGAAATGATAGTTTTTTTTCTCTCCGCTCTCCTATTTTTCTTTAGTTTATTTAGCCAACTTTCCCACCTTTCCACTTTACGATATTTGTTTACCTTGTACTTTTTGTCTAGTTTTGTCTAGTTTTTGTCGATGCCTCTTGTAGCAGCAACTTTTTTCTGTCTTAAAGTACCACATATAATTTACCCTTTTTTGTTTATTGTCCACTTGAAGTGCTGAATACATTCGCAGCAACTTTGTCGATACTAGTTCAAACTCTTTCCTTTTAGGTGGCTGTTTTTTATTTTATTCGTCACTAATAATATTTATTTAAACATTCATGCTCTGTCTACCAAAGCGAGCGCACACACATCCGCACACTTACGCCAGACATTTAGACAAACTTGCTCATACATTAGCGATATAAACCCATTTTTCTTACTCTAAACTTGCCGGTCACACTCACTCTATTCTTCGGAGACACATTTCATTATATATCACATTTCATCCATTCATCCATCTCTTTTTGCACCTGGTTTTTTCTCTCTCTTTCTTTCACACAGCACGGCGAGCACTTTTTTACAGCGCACACTTTAACAGAATCATCCAAAAATGATGGCCGAAGACACCAGCAACGGCACCAGTACAAACAGCAGCATCACAGTAGCCGATGCGAACACCGAACGCACGCGGACGCAGCGGTCAAGCAAACGGGCAAACATTGCTGCTGAAATACTAGAAACTGAACGCACGTATGTTGACGGTCTTGGACTCATTGAAAAGGTAAGATGGCGGAACAATTGCGCATGGGCGGTGTTTAATTTCTCGTTTTGTGCTTTTGGGGACAGCTGTTTTTTTGGGCATTTGACGATGAGCTCATTTGCAAAGCAAAAATTTAATGCATTGCAAATCGGACAAAGGGCCCAAAAAAATTTATTTGTTTACTTCTTTTTTTTCGCTGCTCACCCCCCGGGCTTGGCAACATTGCGCTAACTTGCGACCGTCCTGTCACGTCTTCCATTCCAAAACGCTTATTCCATGTAGCTGTACATCACTCCGCTTTTGCTGTCAGCGCAGCAGCCAACGGCTATTCTGTCGCGCAAGGAGGTGCGGCAGTTGTTTGCCAACTTTCCTGATATTATCATGCTCAGCCGCGAGCTATTGTACCAGCTCGAGTCCCGGTTGGGGCCAAATGCAAGCCCGCCGTGGGACGCAGATACCGGGCGCGTGGGCGACATATTCCTGCGCATCGCGCCGTTCCTCAAGATGTACTCTCTGTACTTGCGCAATTTCCGCAGCGCCCTCGCGGATATCAGTCGCTGGCTGAGCTCGAACCACGAGTTTGCACAGTTCATTCAGCAGGCAAATTCAAACCCCGAGTGCAAGAGCCTGGCTTTCCAGAGCTACCTGCTGCTCCCCGTTCAGCGCATCCCGCGGTACAAGATGCTGCTTGAGGACCTGCTCAAGCACACGCCGGAGACACATGTTGACCACCAAAACATCGGCGACGCGCTGCGCACAATCGAAGATGTCGCGACGTTTGTCAACGAGAACATCCAGGAGCACGAGATGACACTGAGCATAATTGAGATCCAGCGCATGCTCGGTCTGAAGGAGTCGCTGCTGGTCCCCGGCCGGCGGCTGATCAAGACAGGGACACTGAGCAAGATCTGCCGCAAGAACCACCAGCTGCGGAATTTCTACCTGTTCAGCGACATCTTGCTGTACTCGAGCAGCCCCGCGCCGCTAAGCGACGACCAATCCGGCCACCGGCGCGTTCCGCTGGAGGACTGCAAGGTTATGGACGTTCCCGACGCGCCGGACTGCCGAAACCAGTTTACAATCATCAGCCGCGAGAAATCGTTCATCGTGTACACGAGCTCGGCATCCGAGAAGCTGGCGTGGATGCAGGCGCTCATGCGGGCAATCACTGAGCGGCGTGAGGCGCGCGACACGCTGCAGATGGACAGCTCCCTGAAGCGGCGCATTGCACGGGCGCGGCGGAGCACAATGATGCAGTTCCCACGCGTGGCCGAGAACTTTGACGCGCCAGTATGGGACCCCGATGAGAGTGCCGAGCGGTGCTACATCTGCTTCCGCGACTTCTCGCTCTTTGTGCGCAAGCATCACTGTCGCGCCTGTGGTAAGATTGTGTGCAACGGGTGCTCGCGCAAGAACATTGTGTTTGTTGCCCAGGAGTCGACCGAGGCCAAGGAGGGCCGCGGCTGCGACCAGTGCATCGCCCGTCTGTTTGGCCGAGAGGCGCTGGAGTCACCGCCAAGCACCATCCACAAAATTCTGTCGCGGTCGCGCCACAGCCTGGACCCGGGCGCTTTAATTCAGAGCCTGTCAGCGCTGACCATGGGCGGGGGCAATTCGCGACAGTTGATTATGGACAGCCCCATACAAGAGGAGGAGTACCAATGCAAGGATTCAGACAGGCATATTAGTGTCGACTTTTCGCTTCCGGCAGTCGCAAATGTAGTAGTCAAGGGAGGCTCGGACGTTCCCTTCCAGTTCGGGTGTCTTCTGCAGCCAAGCACCGGCGAGTCCACCCCCGCCAACAGCGCGACATCCCGCTCCATGAACTCCGCCACCACTAGCATCGCCAGCAGCAGAGCGACTTCGGCCAATATGGTGTCAGCATACTATGCGCCGGCTAGGCCTTCTACTCCTCTGCTGTCGTCTACCAGGACCAGCATCAACGTGGACCGAACAAGCTCAGTGTCCGAGCCATCATCTTTACAGTCTGCCAGCAGCAACAGTCGCACCAACCGTCTGTCCGTGCTCCTAGCGCGCCGCCTATCGAGGCATTCGTCTACAGGAAGCGCCATGGACTGGGAGTCGCTGCCCGGCTCTGCGCGCTCAACTCTTTTGTGTGAGACATCGCCAACGTCCGTGCAACCGTCGGACTCCAACTCCCCAATGTCCACAATTTTGCACAACCGCGTGTCATTCGTGTCCTCGTCATGCTCCACAGTTGTGTCTGACTCGTCGCAGCGAATTGGGAGATCGCGCGCACGCCGTCCAATTGCCTTTTCTACCGATGGCAGTCAGCCGTCTGCAGTCGACCAGCCCAAACCCGTTATTTCGCGCAGCCTAGGCAATGGCCATTGCTCACTGCTGGCGCTCTACGAAAACCCAGCAGCGCAGTCATCCACTGCCCTCCAGTCATCGCTGGTCAGCAACGCGGCTCCTCCCAAGCTGTCTCTGATCCAGGCCGAGGCTACGGCCGCCCGCAGCCGCAAAAAAGCCAACGCCACGCTGTGCTCGCTGTGCCACGGTGACTTTGACATGCAGGATTCGCAGCACCAGTGCGCTAGCTGTCTGTCGCTGGTCTGCCCACGCTGTATTAGCCATAAGCGCATGCCAACTTCCACGCTCACCGCGGTATCGCCTGGTCTGTACACGGCAAACTTTTCGCGCATCCTGTCTATGTACATCCCCGAAGGATATGACCAGCTGTCTGGCGGCCTGATGTGTGACTCTTGCGCTGCTCATCCCAGCAGCATTGACAGCAACGATGACGACGATGGCAACGACGCCAGTAGCAGCAAAGCTGTCTACGCGCGATCCGTTATGACCGAGGGGTGATTTGACATGCCGTGCTACCATTGCTGCTATTGCTGGGCAAACCTTTTTAATATTTCCACTTAACCAGGCTTTCTTATTCTTTTTTAACTTGCCTCTTTTTTAACATGTTTTGTTTGGACCCCTGAGTTTATGTACCACTTGAAACTTGTAAATGAATTATTGCTTATTAGTGCCAGCGCCCATCATCTTCACAGAAAGGTGGAGTTGCCGCCCGGTCCAAGCGGCGGTTTTGAGTGCAGCGACGGCAGCGACGGTGTCGACACAGTTCGGTTGAATTTTAGAGCGACCGACCCCTTTCCTATGAGTCCTAACGTACCAGTCGCCGCCGATGACGACATCGGATAGTCATAAATGTCTGCCGCGGGGTCAGTTGCCAATGAACGCGCGCCCAGGGTAGAAGGGGCGGGCTTGTATGCGGCCTGCGAGGGGCGGCACAGGCCTGGCAGCAGCGCAGACGGCTGGGCCGAGCCCACCAGGGCCAAGCACATTTGCTCCGACAGCGTGTAGATGTTGGCTGCAATTTCTTTTTCCTTTTTGGCCGCGCTCGCCGAGTTGCCGTCGCCCTGGTTCAGCTCGTGCAGCTGCTTGAGGTCTGCGCTGTTGCGCGCAAACAAATCGCTCTTTTGCGCTTCGGATATCCACTCGGGGCGGGTGGCAGAAGGGTCTTTGTCCCCTGACTTTGGCGTGGATAGTTCGCTCAAGGGTATGGCACGGGTCAGTGCCTCTGCTCGCTGCGCAAACATCTGGTCCCGCGCACCCTTGCTACCCAGCCAGCCGACAAGGCCCGGAATGTCAATGTCGGGCTGCCCCTCGCGCTTAACTGGGGCCTCGTCTGCCGCATCACCAGCGCCAATGTTGACGGGTGCGCAGTCGCGGTTGGCCACCACGCAGAGCGTGTCACGTGCTATGCTGTGCGAGCCATTAGTCAGATGGTCCATCACCGTGGCTGCGTACTGAGCCACCTCGTCGCCAGCGCCGTCGATAAAGTCGCTGATGCTGTGCCAGTACGCCATCCCCAGGGCGTCGCCGTGGATGGGCTGCAGCTTGGTCCCCAGCTTATCCAAGCCGGCTGTGGCCGTGGCCAGGTTTGTGCCAGTCAAGCTGCGGTACGGGCCAATGTCACTGAGGGACACCGGTGCAAAGCTCAGCCCATATGCATGAACCGACTGTCGGCTGCCCGGAGTATCATCAGCTGGCACATTGGCCGTCGGCGCTCCTTGCAAGCGCGGCCCTGCAAGCAGGGGCAGCGATACGTCCCCGAGGCTAAATGGCACCAAAGCAACGTCCTCTTCGAACCCGATGGGATCGATACTACCGTCCGGGAGCAGTGACACCTTCATCTGCGACTCGGTGGTCTTCCTGGGCACTGTCGAAACCCGCTTGTTCTTCTTCTTCGACGTGCCTGACCACTTGAAAATATCCACAATGCTCGCCGGCGTGGCATTTGCGTTCCCTGCCACGCCCGGCGCGTCGGAAGCGCCACCACGCCACCTGAGCCGGGAGCTCCTCCTGTGCTCGCCGCCCATATGCGAGTCGCTCTGGTCTTCGGTGGCGCTGTTGTACTGCGTGGGCGTTGCCGATCGAGAGCGCGAGCGCGATCGGGAGTTTGAGCGCGAGCGATCGGCGTATGCCCGCGGATACGGCGACTCATAGACCGAGTCCGAATCGTTCGCGCGCACAGGTATAGATGCCATGCCGACGCGCTCCAGCTTGACAGCCTCGCGGTCGATGGCCACCGTGGCATAGCCCTGCACATGGTCGGCGGACCGCGCGTAGATGGAGGTCGCGCCGTTGTACTTGCGCGCATTCTCGCACACCAGCAGTATATCCTGGCGGAACTCATCGATGCTCATGTACGTGCCCGCTTCGACCTTGCGCTGCATGGTTCCCAGGTCCATCGGGTGCTTGATGACGTTGCGATAGTCGGTGATCACGCTGGTATCGACGGGCTCCAGGAAAAACCCGTACGAGTCCCGCTTCCTGATGCGCTTGATCAGTCGCTGCAGGGAGCTCTTCAGCGACACTGTTGTCGCTGTCGACGGCGTCCCTGGCGTCCCTGGCGTCCCTGGCGTCCCTGGCGTCCCTGGCGTCCCTGGCGTCCCTGGCAGCCTGCGCGAGGCCACAGATGACCCACCGCGCCCATGCCATGATGAGATGCTGGAGCTGCGGCGCCCTCGCAGTGGCGGCCGGCCACGCCTTCTGACTCCGGTCGCTGCCGCTGCTCCAGACATAGTTGCAGTCGATGCGCTCATGGGCATCTGCGGTATGTGCTCGAGGGTGCGTCCCTCAGCATCACTGTCATCGCTCTCTGCGTCGCTGGCGAGAGACGGCGAGTACGTGATGTTCTGCCCGCTGCGCGATATTGGCGCAGTGTTGGGCATCCGCTGTTGGTAGATCGACGACGACATGTTTAAAGCCACGATTTCCGATGGGCTGCCAGGCACGACGGTGCTGTAACCGTTTCCCCAGGCATTCTGAGAGGGCGCTGGAATCTCGGGCTGCGAGGGTGTTGCCGGCGTCGCCGCTCCGGATGTACTGTGGTCTTTGGTATTCAGCAGCTGCGGTGGCTTCTTGAATGAAAAACGGAGCTTGATGCGTGGTGTGTGGTCGCCGCTAGTAGCTCCTGATACCAGCTCTGTTTTGAGTGGCTCTGGAGCCCGAATGGCCGGCGCATTTGGCTCTCTGGCCAGTTTGTGTGTTTGCCGACTGCTGGCATACTCCTCGGCATCGTCAATATCAACCGGCTCATCGTCGGTTTCTGCGTCGTAGTAGCTATCGGCATCGTCGTCGTCATCGCCGTCGTTGTTGTTGCCATTGGCACCGGCCTTGCCGCCATAGCCCCCTCCGTACGCGCGGCTGATTGGCGCAGCAGGTAGCAAAATGGGCCGCGGGTGCGATTGCGGCTGATTGCGCAGGGCGCCGAGCTTTAGCGAGAGTTTGATCTTGGTTGGCTGCTTGGCCGGAGAACCAGTCGCGTTTGCAGCCTCGGTATGAGCACCTATCCAGTCGCCATTATAATCATGCGACAATGATTTGTGCGCACTGTCGTTATCGGTGTCGCTGTAGTTGTTAATAATGAGCGGGTCGCCGGAATATCTTGCACGTTTCCGTCTGTTGTCCGCTAAGAAGCCATGCGTCAGATACGAATCACCAGAATTTTGCGATTTAGTAAGCAATTTCGATGCGGATTGCAAAAGTTAAATGTAACAAATTCAGTTAAAAAGCACTGATTCAAAGGCATAAAAAGAGAGTAACTGTATTGTGCAATAACCTACCCAAATCCCAGTTCTGGTGCTTGTCTGCTTCGCTTGGAGACATGGACGGAGAGGAACGTCTTAAAAAAATATTTATATTTGTTTTTCTGTGCAAAGCCGTGGGGCAAATTAAATGTCAAACCAAAACTTTTGTGCCATTTCAAATGAAATAAAAAGTGCTGATGAAAATTTTATTCGCCAAATCACACTATTGGCAAAAAAAATGATATTGCGAGCCATCGGCATATTTTAGGCTCGTGGCTCGCAATATCAATTTTTTATTTGCCAATGCTCTGTGATTGGTCACACCCCGGCCTCTAACAGAGTGTCATTTTCGAGATCGGGAGCGACGCGTCATCTGTTTACAATATAAATCCAAATTGCTGCGTCGGGTGCGTGTGTGCCTATGTGCGTGTATTGGTGTTTTTGTTACTGCAAAGTATTGTGTTGTGAAAATTTGTTGTAAACAGGAACAAAAGAAAAGTTATTGCTGGCCAGAAGCAGCTAAAAAAAAAGTGACTTTGCTAAGAGATAGCTCATTAAAAAAAGGAGAGCTTTACTCCTGGTAGTCGGCAGGGTAGCCCTCCTCCATGGGGGCGTCCTCGGGGTACTCATCACCGTCGTAGGTCATCTCTTCGTCAACGGTGGCATCCTGGTACTGCTGGTACTCGTTGATGAGATCGTTCATGTTGCTCTCGGCCTCAGTGAACTCCATCTCGTCCATACCCTCGTCAGTGTACCAGTGGAGGAAAGCCTTGCGACGGAACATGGCAGTGAACTGGTCGCTGACGCGGCGGAACAGCTCCTGGATGCAGGTGTTGTTTCCAATAAAGGTGGCGGACATCTCGAGGCCCATGGGAGGGATGTCGCACACGGCGGTCTTGACGTTGTTGGGGATCCACTCGACAAAGTAGTTGGTGTTCTTGGCCTGGACGTTGACCATCTGCTCCTCGACGTCGTTGGTCGAGATCTTGCCGCGGAAAATGGCAGCGACAGCCAGGTAGCGGCCGTGGCGCGGGTCCGAGGCGGCCATCATGTTCTTGGCATCGAACATCTGCTGGGTTAGATCAGCAACGGTGACGTTGCGGAACGCAGCGCTCTTGGGGTTGCCCAGAGGAGCAAAGCCAACCATGAAGAAGTGCAAGCGGGGGAAGGGCACCAGGTTGACAGCCATCTTGCGCAGATCGGCGTTGAGCTGGCCAGGGAAGCGCAGGGAGGTTGTGACGCCCGACATGACCATTGAGACGAGGGCGTTGAGGTCGTCGTAGGCGGGGTTGGTGTTCTTGAGCGTATTGAAGCAGATATCGTACAGAGCCTCGTTATCAATGCAGAATGCCATATCCGAGTTCTCGACGAGCTGGTGCACCGAGAGGGTGGCGTTGTAGGGCTCAACAACGGTGTCAGAGACCTAAGTATCAGATATAACCAGTAGCAAGAAAGGGGGAGGGGCATTCTTGTTAGCTTAAGACTAGGGGGCAGATATAGCAGTTACCTGGCAAGTGGTGCATCCATTGTATCTCGTTCAGTTTCATCCATGCAGCGCTTGCTTGAGTTCATAGCGGCAAGGGATAAACAAAATACAAGCGAGAACGGGCTCATTTTTAAAAAACAATAATTTGAGGGAGTTCGCACTGGTGGCGTGAGGATGTCGCCTAGCAACAGAAAGACGCGTAGGCCAGTCGGTATCTCCCTAGGCTGCACTTTGCGCGAATTCTTGTTTGTGCGCGCGTGAGTGAAAATAACACAATAATGCACACTGAAGCAACACTAGTATAGTGGGCCTTGAAAAAAACAAACGAAAAAGCGCAGTAACACAAAAAAAGTAAGCAAGCATATTTGAGCCAGCGGCCTGATTATTACCTTGGGAGAGGGGACGACCGAGAAGGTGCTCATCATACGGTCGGGGTACTCCTCGCGGATCTTGGCAAGCAGAAGGGTGCCCATACCGGAACCGGTACCGCCACCAAGCGAGTGGGTGAACTGGAAGCCCTGGAGCGAGTCCGAGTTCTCAGCCTCCTTGCGGACAACGTCGAGGACCGAATCGACGAGCTCAGCACCCTCAGTGTAGTGGCCCTTGGCCCAGACGTTACCGGCACCGTTATTTCCGCTAATGAAGTTGTCGGGGCGGAAGAGGTCCCTGAACTTGCCCGTGCGGATGGTGTCTATGGTTCCGGGCTCGAGGTCAACGAGCACGGCGCGGGGCACGTAGCGGTTGTTGGCAGCCTCGTTGAAGTAGACATCGATGCGGTCAAGCTGGGTGGCCTTCATCTTGGCGTTTCCATCCCATGACCCGTTCATGCCAATTGAGTGCTCGCTGGCAATGGTCTCCCAGAACTTGGTACCAATCTGGTTACCGCACTGGCCGGTCTGGATGTGAATAATCTCGCGCATTTTGGTTTATGAATTTAAAAAAGAAGGTTGGTGATTAGCAAAAAAAATAGGTTTACAGAAGAAAGGAGTTGACAGATTAGATTTCTCTTTTATTTTGGAGATGAGAAGCAGACAAGCTGATAGTAAAAACAGGTCCAAAAGCAAAATCAAAGCCAGCAAAGAAAAAGTAAAAAAGTAAAAAACAACAAACAGTCGAGCCTGCCACAACGCAATCGGGCTTGCAACTGGCCCCCCTCTTCTTGAGGCTGAAATGTCGCAGAGGCCTGAAGTGGCGAGTTGTGTGTGGATGAACGCGCACAAAGGCGTGGGTTTAGTTGGTTTGAAAACTTTTGAGCGCCCAATGGTTGATCATGGAAAGTGTAAACACCAAACCGGTTTTGTGTTAGTAATCGCGGTCTGCGTCGGGTGATTTTTTAATCTGCCACTAGACGCGCGCCTGACACAAACCGTGTGTTTGATGTCAAGATGTCTGATATATGTTACAAAGGGGGTATAAACCAAAAAAGGATATTTATTTCTTCCAAGGAGAACAATTGCTGGCTGCCTGACAACCATTCCTTATATGCTCTCCTCGGCACATAAATAAACTATAGTCTTATCATTTCCTAATTGCCACGCGCGTAATCAATTAATCTCAGTATAACAACATGCAACGCCATGTGCCTAAACTGTGACATATATGTACGTGTTTTGTAGAACAATGCTGATTTAAAGTTTAAACAAATGTAACCATATCATTTATTGTTATTAGCAAAAAACGACGTTTTATATTATGTCGGCGGGTTACAGCAACTCATATTCCATGATACTCTTCGACATTTCTAGTATAAAATAGGAAACGCTGCCCGCCAACATATAATCCAAACTACACTGGTTTTTCGCAACAACATCAGCAAACATCACAACCAACTAACAACTTTACAACCAATTCTAATTTAAAATGCTCAGCCATCTCACCACCGTCACCGTGCTCGCGCTTGTTGCCGCGTCGGTCGCATTTGCCTCTGCGGCGCCTGCACCTGCGGCAGTGTCCGAGGGCGGCGCTCAGCAGCCGCATAACTATGTCAGACACGCCTGTGCGCATGCCCACGCTCATGCTCACGCCCACGAATATGACAACGGCCACTTGGCCAAGCGTTTCGGCAGCTGGGGCGGGTGGAACAGCTGGGGCGGCTTCCCGTTTGCCCTCAACACTGTCAATGCATTTGACCGCAATGCCTTTGCAGCCAACTTTAATGACAACACATTCTTTGCCAACAACAATGCTGCAAATGTCGTCAGTGATAATGTGAACGCACTTAACTCTGCCAACATTATTGCCTGAACCATGCACTTGACATAGGGTGTTTTTGACAGTCTTGTCAGACACCATCCAAAAACAACGTACTTCCGTGTGTGTTAGAAAACTACACTCGTTTTTTGCATTTATCAAAATTAAAAGCCAAAATAAATTAATAAATGCACTTATAAATTCACACATGTCCACAAATGATAATTACAGTGGCCAGTTTGATTTTTGTAATTCAACCGTGCCAGCCCTAGTCAAGGCGGTGCAGCAGATACTCGATCTCAACCTCTTTTGTCAGCGGGATGACGTAGTCACGGTACAGCGACACAACAAGGTCATAGTCAACTCGTGACTTTGTTTTTTCCTCCGCAGCATCCGACGGCGACGAGCGCAGTCCAATTAGCGGCTGGCTGCTGCCGTTGATGTTGCCATTGCCATCCAGCCCGGCTGAAGACAAGTCCTGTCCATAAATGAGCGCCTTGGCCTTCAAGCGCTTAAGGAGCAACTCCTCGACTCGACTGTTGGTCAGAAGCTCCATCAATCGATCCCTGTTTTTCTCCTTGATTAGCCTGACGTACTCGTCGTGGCAGTCTGGGTCCTGGAACTTTGACTCGGCAACAAACTTTCCATAGTGAATGCGGCGCGAGAGCGCCTGCAGGCACTCGATATCCCTGGTCGCCGAACTGCCGTAGTTTGTGTCGTCTCCCTGAGCGGTAATCCCGGGAATAACAGTGTTGACGTACACGTCGAATATCTCATCGTTAATGTTAATCTCCTGCGGGTCGACAAGCACAGGCGGGTATTCAAGGGGCGGCAACACGGGCTCGGGCAGGTTGTTGGTGAAGGGGTACTCGTCAGGACTCTGGTAGCGCCGGACCTTGGCGTGGACCGACTCGACCTCTTTCAAAAACCATGAGAGGAAGGAGCCCGTGTATCCATCCCGAAAGTTCATTTTGTTAGCCTTATAGATGCTGTTGTTGTGCTTGAACTGGGAGCGCTCGATCAGCGCGAATATAATGGTGTCCTCCAGGCGCACGAGTGTGTTGCGCAGCTCGCTGAGGTTGGGCGCGGCCCCAAGTATCAATAGGTTTCTCGACATGGTAAAAAGCGGGTAAAATGATAAATAAGTATATATAAACGACAGTTGTAAAAAAATATACCAAAATACAATAGGCAATGTCTAGTAACAAAGAAGAAACCAAAAAAAGTAACCAAGGTTGAGCTTCGCAAGTGTAAACAAAAGTAAGCTTTTTATACCATACATTTATCAACATTTTTTTGATCATGACTCACAAACTATCCAGGGCTATTAAGAGCGAAAAAACTGCTAGTCATGCGCACTTAAAAACGGACAATTCCAAAGTTGGATAGCGATGCGCAGCAAAAACCAGCTCGCACAGACATGCATATACGAGCTAGAGTCGCGTTAACAACAACAAAGGAAGAAAGTTGGCAGTTACCCAAAAAGGAATTCCGAGAGCTTGCTTGAAATCTGTCAGCTAAAGATCTTGATCACAGTCATGATTTAATCTGGCGTTTTCTATTTTTTTTCTTTTTTTTCTTCATTCCACTATTTTTTCACTCTTTCACAGCCCAACGCAAAGTGCAAAAGTAGCTTTAAAGAAAAGCGAAAAAGAGGCCCTTTTCTTTTGCAATTACCAATATACAGCCACATTTCCCCTTTCCCCTTCACATACATACATCCACATTCTAAGCAATGTCGGCTACAACAGCAGCAGGATCAAAATTGGCGTCAAAGGGGGCCGAGAAGAAGCGCGGCGGACGCAAAACCAAGGCCGAATGGCGCAAGAAGATCGACATTGCCGATGTCGAGGAGGGTCTGGAGGAGATGCGCGAGGAAGAGCGCCAGGGCGGTGCAGTGGTTGAGAAGCGCCAGGACACCGACCTCTTTGTTGTCGATGTTGCCGGTGACGAGAAGACCAAGGTCCAGCAAAGACAGAGGAAGAAGCTGCGCGTCGACGAGATTCTAGACAGGAGGTCCAAGGTGCCTGCCGCCATCATCGGTACGCAGATGAGCGAGGAGAGGCGGAAAAGGAAGGTTGCTAATGAAAACAGAAACATTCTCAAAAAGGTTGCCGGATTTGTCGACGGTAAGAAGACGACACCGCACGGCCTCAAGACAAAGAGCGCAGCCGGGACATATGACATCTGGGGTGTGCCCCCAGCTGCAGAGACGAAGTCCGTTGTCTCGCGGCAAAAGATGGCCCACCTTGAAATTATGCCCGCCGTGGAGGTTGCGCACCCGGGCGCATCGTACCGGCCGGATGAGAAGCAGCACAAGGAGCTGATCAACAAGGCTGGTGCGGAGTACGCCATGAAGCTGCGCAAGAACGAAGAGCACAGTGAGTTCAAGAACTTTAGGGGTCTGCAGGCGACGGACGGGCTCAACGAGTGCGCTGCGATCATTGCCGAGGAGATCAAGCAGGAGCGCGCCAATCTCATTGCCAGGATGGAGTTGGCCCGAGCCAACCAAGATTCTGACGACGAGGACGAGGATGAGGATAAGGCTGTCGCTGACGGTGTCGAGGACGACAAGACGATTATTGACAGCGACGAGGAGATGGAGGTAGAGTTGCCCACAACCTCGAAGGACCCCAAGCGCAAGACCCGTGCCGACCGCAACCGCCAGCGGCGGTTGGGCAAGGAGAAGGCCGAGAAGTTTGAGGCCAAGGCGCTGAAGAAGAAGCTGATCCAGGTGGACAAGGCCAAGTGGCTCAACAGGGTCGTTGACCAGGAGGCCATTGAGGCCGAGGTGGTCGTGGAGCACAAGCGCAAGCTCGCTCATGAAAAGTCCCTCAAGCCGCTGAAGAAGATCGGCAAGTTCAAGGTGCCCCAGCTGCTTGAGGCTGTCAAGCTCACTGAGGATCTGCCGGCATCGTTGCGCCAGCTGCAGCCCGAGGGCAATGGCTTCTCCGAGGTCTTCAACTCGCTGATGAAGCGCAACCTTGTCGAGCCAGAGGTCGCCTTCAACCAGAAGGAGGCTAAGCTGAAGGTCAAGATGACAGAAAAGTGGTCGTACAAGGATTTCAAGTAACACTTTTCCAAAAAAATTTACTCCAATTATATCTCTTTTGTTCCGATTCCTAATCTGGAAAATGAGAAAAAGTTGATCTAACAAAAAAAGATGTAATTTTTTTGCATTGATCATTTTTTTTCGCCGTTTCTTCGGACTTGTCTTCTTCTTCTGGATTTTAATTCACATTTCGCATTCACCAACACTAACATCAATAAACATGACGCGCGTTGCAAAGCCAGCGCCCAAGCGGCCCGAGGACGGTTCGAGCTTTGTCCCCAAGCCATTGATGCTCAAGAAATCCGAAATTGAGCAGCAGAAAAAGACGGAACAGGAGGAGAGCCGCAAGCGGCGCGCTCAGGAAGCCGAGAATCTCAACGACGAGAACGATCCCAAGCGGCACCGCTCCGAGAACGCGAAAAAGAAGCGCGCAGACCAGCGGCGCACCAACCGGCAGCTCGAAAAGGAAAAGAACTTTACGTGCTTCTTGTGCCGGGAAAAGGGCCACAGCGTCAAGAACTGCCCCAAGTCTGTGGAAACTCCAGTCGGCGTGTGCTACCGCTGCGGGTCCGGCGATCACACCACCAAGGACTGCAAGAAAAAGGGCAATTCGTTTTCCTTTGCCACGTGCTTTGTGTGTGGCGGCCAGGGTCACCTGGCGTCGGCCTGCCAGAAGAACGAGAAGGGCTTGTACCCTAACGGCGGCTCCTGCAAGTACTGCGGATCCACACAGCATCTGGTCAAGGATTGCAAGCCTACGCGTAACAAGGATCTCGAGGCGACGATCGGCACCATCGACGCAGAACAGGGCGGCGATGACGATGATGTGTTTGTTGCGCTCAAGATGCAGCAAGAGGACAAGATCAAGCAGGATGCTGTGCCCAAGGTGCCGGCCGTGAAGAAGCCCAAGCGTGTTGTTGCCAGGTTTTAGACCATTTTTTTGTACAATTGAAAATAAATAAACATCTCTTCGCTCGAGTTACCGTGTGCCCCACCATCCTCTGCTGCCGGAAAAGTATTGGAAGGATTTGTGGGTGGGGGTGCGGATTATTCCAAATTGTTGGAAATGCCAAATCCGACATAGCCCAACTCCGTTATTTCTACGAGCATTTTGTCAGCAGCGGCAAAGGTACAAAAACAGCAAAAACGGCGCGGACTTTGTTCGGCGGTGCGACAAAGCCACTTAGTGTCCAACTGGCCGATTCCATGGCGAGACTGGCTGTGCCCCAGAGTAGCGCAGATTACAACTTCCCCCCTGGTCTCCGGGCCGCACATATTACAGGTGCAGAACCTGGTCGTGCACTCCGCGTCATACATTCGGCGACCTCTACCTTTCTTCTCTCTTCTCTGCTTTTTCCTTATCTTTATTCTGTTCAGAATTAATTTTTCCTCTTAACACATATTTACTTAGTAAGTTTGTTGCATCCTGCCACTGTTTTTCTCGTATTTTATCCTACTTGGTTTCTGCAGCTGCAGCCGCAGCCATACCATGAAAGCGCTCACCTGCACATTGCACATTGGGGGTTGTCATTACTCCACGATTTTGGGTGATGGCGTAATGCCTTTTTATTTGCTCACCGTATTTCCAATACGCGTGTTTTTTGGTCTGCGACAAGCTGCCAAGCGCTTGCGCCCCTTCCCTCCTTTCCTTTCTACATATTTTCTGGATTGAAACGCAAAGCTTGATGTGCCAGGAACATCTAGCGCAAACGCACAATAACAAAGCCGTTTGCGTATGTTTGTGTTTTGGTTTCTTTTTTCTCTCTCTTGGTTATTAAGTCTCGATTGAATGCCGCATGAGAAGCGTGTGTATATTATTTGCAGTGGGCGTTCTGCCCCCATCCAGCGCCTGGTTTCATGCATCAAAACAAACAAACATTGGAAAGGGCGCCAGGCGTGTGCTGCGAACGGATTTAATCACCAGCTGGTTTAGCGCGAAAAAAGGGTGCCGTGGGCGGATAAAGCCGAAATGCTTTGCAAAAGGGGGACAACAACTTATAATACCCGCTCCGCTCTTGTCATCCCTATCTTCTTTCTTTTGCTCACATTAGCTAAACTGAACACCTCTTTTTCTCCTTCACTCGCTTTTAACGCTCGCACCCATAGACACAACCTACTATTAAATGATGCGCTCACTGTTTGGATTCGGGAGGTCAGAGGAGGCTCCGGCGTCGCCCAAGTCTGGCGAAAAATCGACCGACAGCGCAGTGGTAGCCGGCCCGGCCATTCTCCCAGTCTTTGAGTGCGCGCCGGTCAGTGACACCAGCACTCTGCAGGAGATTAAGGCGCTCAGCGCCGACGAGCAGAAGACGTTTGATCGGATAAAGGCCGATATTCCCGAGCTGATCAAGGATCTGCCGGCGCTCGACGAGGATGCGAAAAAGTACGTTGACGAGAGCATTCCCCTGGACATCGAGGGCTGGCTGACAGACGAGTGCCTGGCGCGCTATGTGCGCGCGCGCAAGGGAGTGTACGAGGACACAAAGAAGGCGCTCCGGAAAACCATCGAATGGCGCGCAACTGCACGGCCACACGCCCTGCGGCCTGACGTGGTCGAGATCGAAAACCGGACGGGCAAGATGTACTTTAACGGCTTTGACAAGTTCTCGCGGCCCATCATATACATGTACAACCACCGGCAAAACACCAAAGAGGCGGATAACCAGATCCGCTGGGTCATCTACACGCTCGAGATGTGCATTCGAAACATGCCTCCGGGCGTCGAGAAGGTCACTTTGGCCATTGATGCCACGCATTGGGGCTTCTCGAACGCGGTGTCCATCGGCATAGCAAAAAAGTTCCTCGACATCTTGGGCAACCACTATCCGGAGCGGCTGGGTCGCGCTGTAGTGTTCATGCCACCAAAGTTCTTTGTCGCATTCTACAGCCTGGTGTCGTCGTTCATCGACCCAGTCACCAAGGCAAAGGTCGCCTTTGTGAGCCCCAGCTCGCCGCCCGATGCCCAGGCCCAGCAGGCGGACAACAACAGCAGCAGCCCGTGGATCTCGGCTGACGAGTGCTTCAACGTTGATATGCTGGAGGCGGACTGCTACGGCAACTGGAAGTTCCAGTACAACCACGCTGTCTACTGGAGCGCCATAGAGGCCGAGTTTGCGCAGCTGAAGGCTAGCGGGCAGGCCAAGCAGCAGGGCTAGAATTAAATTTCTGGATCGGACCCGCAGTTCGTCGTTAGAAAAAAATATGTTTGTAGACTTTTTAAACTATACATTACCAAAACGAATTGCTTTATTTACGCTTAGCGCTGCAAGAAAAAGGGATGGCGCAGGGCCTCAATCGGCGTGACGCGCTTCTCGGGGCTGAGCTCCAAGCATCGGTCCAGCAGACTGGCAAACTGGAGCGCTTGTTGGATCTCCTCCTGTGAAGACCCCGCCGGAGTGGCCTGCAAAACGCGCGTTTTGATGTCCAGCGTGGGCTTTGAAATCCGAATGCGCTGGACAGCGTCTGTGCCCGACAGCTCATCGACTGAGCGACTGACCAGGTCCATAATGCCGCCGCCGTTGTCCTCGAAGTGCTGCTGCCAGTATTGGCCCCGACGCAGTATGCGATTGGAGAACTGGCCGCGGGTCTCCATCATCAGCTGCAGCATATGGTTGTTATTGTGCCCAGGGAACATTATCTTGCCCGTATACAACTCAAAGAGCGTCGCGCCCAGCGACCAAACGTCGATCGCCTGGCCGTAGGCCATTCCCAAGATGATCTCTGGCGCGCGGTAGAACCGACTGACAAGATACGGGGTGATTTCATTCTCCGTCACATCGCAGGCCGACCCTAGATCGCCCAGCTTGACATTGTTGCGCTGCTCCGACACAAAGCAGTTATCGGGTTTGAGGTCACCATGGATGATACCGCAGCCGCGCAGAAGATCCAGGGCCAGAAGCAGGTGCATCCCGTAGACACGCACCGCCTCTAGACTCAGCCCGGAGTCGCGCCCGTACTTGCGCACGACCTCGCGCAAGTTCAAGCTCATGAGCTCAAAGCACAGACACATGTGGCCGCGGTGCAAAAAGTTCCCCAACAGGCGCACAACGTGCATTTTGCCCGACGGATCGGCCTGCTCGAGCCTCTCGAGGATGCGCTGCTCCTTGATGCCGGCCCTGCGCATGAGCTCGTTCTGGCGGATAATCTTGATCGCCACCGGTGCATCGTTGTTCTGCGTGTCGATAGCCCGGACGACGGAGCTGAACACACCCTGTCCGAGGAAGGCTTGCACCAGGTAGCGGCCGTCCAGGAGCTCGCCAACGATTGTGCGGTAGTAGCCGTCGGGGTCGTCATAGGTGTCGGCTGTCGCTGGCGCTGACGCAGAGGCTGTGGGGTTGGTTTTGGCTGCGGGCGCCTTGATGGCAATCACGTCGTCATCGGCAAACATATCAAAATCGTCATCATCAGAAGCGTCGCCAGTACCTTTACCAGCGGCAGGATCAGCGACAGAAACAGCAGTTGCCGTGGTCGTGGCCTGCGCCAGCATCCTGTGACGCACATCATCCGCCTTCGAGTCTTTATTGGGATCATAGTCGGCAGCCAAAACGCCATCACAACCACCTGCTGCCGTTGCTGCTGTTGCTTTTTGTGCTGCGCCGTCCCCCCCTCCCTTCTTCTCCAAACCAAAAACCGGCACTTCTCTAACAGTTTCAGCAACAGTTGAATTTTGAGCATCAGTCTGACATTCGTATGTTTGGAGAATCTCCTTGCGCCGGCGACGCCGCTCCTCACGCAATCTCTCCAGCTCTGCCTCTTCGTCTTTTTCAAACGATAGTGTCAAGTCAATTTCGTGTTCAGTATTTACCGTGATAGGTTCAGTGACCCTCGATGATGTTGTTAGTGCTGATGCTTCCTTAGTCACTTTGTCTATAGTGGTATCGGGCTTGAAGCTGACATGTCGTTTACGATCGCGCGCTGGACTTCGACTGCGACTACGACCTCTGGCATGGCCATAGCTACGCTCGCGCTCGCGACTGCGACTGTGTTTGTGGCTGCGACTGCCAGTTGGTCGCGCATAGTCGTTGTGTGGGGACTGGCGGCCTGCGTTGGTTGGTCTGTCGCTAATTTCGCCCTCCTCTTCATCAATATCCGATCTATGGCGCATGGTTTACAACAAATAACAAAAGATAAAAGCGAGTTCTGTAGATGATAATTCAATCTAAAAAAAGTTTGTGCCGAAAAAAAATCGATCGTAGTTGGCAATAATCGAACCACGCACTGGATTGTGCTATTAATCACGTGGTTTGTTGTTTCATATTGTCTTGAACTGCACGCAACACAAAAAAACTCAATTTTCGTTTCTTTCTACTCGACAATTTACCACACCAAATTACAGTCTGAATTTCACATTCACAACAACACAAGGAAGAGCTGTGCCATGGGTCTTCCGAATCACCACAGAGGTTCAGCTGGCCCGGCTTCCAAAACTGCTCACGCTCATCCTGCGGCGTCAAAAGTCGCTAAGGCAGCACCAGACACCACGCAAAAGCGCAGCACTACAGGATTGCTATTAGCCAAACCAAAAATACAGTTGACGGGAAACGGTACACGGCAGCAGCAGCAGCAGCAGCAGCAGCAGAAGGCCAAGCATAGCAATATTGACCCGATGACAGTATGCATAGATCTGGCCAGCCAAATAGGTCTGGCAATCAGCGGCAGCAACCCCACACAAGCCGACAGCGACGATGCGGATGTGGCGGCAGCCAACGAGAGATACATGCAGCAGATGGATGCCGACAACTACGGCTCTGACGACGACTTGGGTGAATCTGAGGAGACTCAGGCTGGCAAGATGAAGGGCGAGATGCTGGACAGGCTGGCAGCATTTGATAAGCAGCTGTTGGACAAGTGGATGGACGCTGATCGGCGAGACTACGAGGTCAATGGCGAGGTCTTGGACCAGGAGGTGGTGAACAGGCGGCTGGACCTGCTGAAGACATTTGCCCTACATTTGCGCAGGATTGGCAAAAACAAGTCGAGCCTTTTGGCCCGCTTGGTAGAGCCGATGGCCGAGGAACACTGGGTGCTCGATCCAGCCTACCACCAGCAAATGGTGGATGCATTCCAGACTATGTGCAGGATGATCAACAATCTTCCTGAAATGGCTGCTGCCGCGCGGCATTGCATGGCGCCAGAGACGCTGCGGGAGCTGGAGGACGCTGGCCAGGCCGAAGGTGCGTTGGCCGATGGGGCGGCCAGCAAGGCGCGGCAAATAGCCCAGATGGAGCGGTTGGTGCATGAGGTCGAGCAGGTTATCGAGAGGCTTCATCTAGAAACAAGTAGCACCAAACGTGATACGCTATTATCGTCCCTGTAACCATTCTATTTTATTCACTAAACATACACATGCTTTTATACTCGTTGAGAATGTCGATTTCAGCAGTAGTCCTCGACACACATATAACGTATTTTAATACTTATTCATTATTATTGCTGCTCCAAAACCAAACAGGGAGTGAGGGAGAGGGGATCAAAGGGAGAGCTGTGGACTAATAAAAAAGCTCTACAAACAGAGAAGCTAGTGTTGGAGATTCAATACATTAGAAGAGGGAGGAGTAGCGAGGCCTGCACTTGTACTCAGTGGTGGTGATCGGGGCGGGCTCGACTGCAGAATAGGCGGGAGCAGGAGCGGGAGTGGCGACTGATGTGTACACAGGGGCAGCCTCGGCGGTAGAGGTGGTAGTGGCGGGGACAGCCTCAGCAGGAGTCGTGTAGACTGGTGCGGGAATGACAGCGGGAGCAGTGTAGACTGGTGCAGGAACCTCAACGGAGGTGGGGGCGGGGACGACGGCCTCAGACTCCACCGATGACGATGACGAGTAGATGTCAGACTGAATAGGCGCCTCGGGGGTAGAAGTAACGACCTCAGAGGTCACCGGAGAGTAGGTCTCGGACTGGGCAGGCGTCTCAGGAGCAGCGCTGCTGGCAACCACAGCACTGTGGGGAACGGGTTGGATGGCAGAATCGGTGTTGTTGGTGCTGACCGCAAAGCCATAGGGAGCACCCTTAAGCTCAGGGCCTCTGATGCAGGGCTCGAGAGACTGCGAGAGGAGGTCGCCATCGATGGGGCTGGGCACACGGTCGCCAAAGTTGCAGTCGCCCACCTTGTTGGAGCCCCAGTACTTGCACACGCCGCTGTCGGGATAGGTGATATCACCACCCTTGAAGACGGCCTCGGGCTTCTCATCTGAGAGGGGCCCACCAGAGACAATAAGATCACTGCAGCTGTAGTACTCGCCGAAGGACGTGTCAGTCTCGCCGTAGTAGATGCCACCACCGTACCAGACCCACTGCAGGGTCACAGCAGTGCCGTCGGGGATGTTCTTAGGCACAGTCACCTTGGTAGAGCACGGCGCGCTTCCAGGGCCGTTCAGATGTCCAAACATAGTGTCGGAGGGGTCTGTTGGGCCGCAGTTGGTCTCGTAGCAGGTGTATTCGAGCACGTTGCTGTTGAAGGCGCTCCAGCTGTCGGACTGGTCGAAGGGGACCATGGCCAGACGAACAAAGCCTCCCGGGTGGTTCAGGCGCTTCCATTCAACGTCGAGCTCCTGGCCACGCTGGATGTATGTCTTTGGCACATAGTTGCTGTTGAACGGCGAGTCTGCCTTGGGGGAGTCGCAGGGGCCCTTGCAGCCAGCGCCCGCAGCGCAAGTGCCGAACCACTTAGTATTTCCACGAGTGGCAGGAGTCGAGAGGAGCGAGTGGCCAGCGCTGCTGGCAATAAGCGCCGATACAGCGGCAAGAGTGGTCGAGAAATGCATGGTAGGGAAGGTGGTGGTGGGAATATGCTTAAAAATAAGAAGAGCGTCTAGCTATTCAAAATATAAGTAAAATGAGGAATTGCGAAAGCTATGCAAAGTGGTTTAACTACGGACCGAGTGTTTCTTTTTTTGCTACCAGAACAAACAAGGAAACTCACGTACAAAGAAAAAGGAATATAGGAAAGGTGAAGAAAGAAAAGGAAAGAGAAAAAAGGAAAGGAAAAGAAAGTTTAGCTATGAAAAAGCAGAAACGTTTTGTGCCAAAGTAAAATAAAGTTGAACTTCAACCAGAGTAAAAAGATGCCCAACAAAAAAGTAACATGTTCATTCTCACTCAAAGACCATGCCATGTTGCATTTTGGAAGTCCACAATAACAGCGGTCCAGCGTCACAAACAAAATAGAAAATGGCTTATTTTGATGGGCTCGGCGAACCAATCACATTTCGCGAGGCAGTGGGGATCACGCTGGTTGTGTATGTTTACATATTCCCACACACGTGTGAGTGCAGAATGCTGCTCCCCACTGAGACCCGAGCTACAAACATTGAAGGGCGTTTTTGAACAATCCGAAAATATATAAATAAATGAGCTGCATTGCAACTTGGTTTTTAACAGATGGAATGTCGTAATGCCGATAGTGATGAGCTGATGGCGATTGGTGACTTTGACTCCAGAAAACAACCGCGCAAAAGTAAAAATAGGATCTTCTTTGCCAGACCGGATCCATGCGTGGTGGTAGTGGCAGTAGTAAACAAACTTCGAATCCCGCATCACCTCACACAAACAAATCACTTGATTTTGATTTAATTCGGATTGTTGTGATTTTGTGATGTGCGATGTCACTGTTTGAAGTGCACTGGTGTAAATGGATTTTAGAATTTCCAGGCATTTATAGCGAAAGCCCATATCTTTAAGCGGGGAATTTTCAAAACCTGCTTTTCACGCAAAAAGGCATCGTCAGAGTCGGCTGAACCCGAGACTTTCCCCAAGCCCAAGTCAAGGCCAAAGCGCGTGCGCAAGAATCAATCTGCTCCTGCTTCTCTGCAGAAAAAGCAGCAAACTGGTTAATATCGTCGGCCATAGTGGTCTATTACCACTAGGTTCCAACCACTTTTTAGCTTGCTATTCAATCTGGGGGAAGGATGTCGGTTTGAGGGATACTTGTAGCCTCATTCTTTTATTTTAGTGTGACGGGGGGGTGGTACATATTTGTCCAACATCAATCTTCGCTTCTTTTTCTTTTTTTCTATTTCTTCTGATTTTGGCAGCGAGCAAACACATTTATTTTTTATTACCTCCCCTTTCACTTTGCAATTCAAGTGCACGAAAAACAAACACGCATTAGCTCGCTAAGGATGGTGGTACGTACACTGACCCAATTCAGCTCAGCCCTATTCAGCCCAGTACCCTTCATTAGGGGATAGTACAAGTTGGGCACATTTCGTGGCATGCGCACTTCAACCGTAAACTGGAAATATTCTGCTGCAATAATAACGTTTCATTCTAAACACACGGAATTTGGCATCTCTTTTCTGTTTTTTTTGTTCTTGCCATGACCCCCGAGCTTTAGACCGCACAGCAGTCGTACAGATGTAAGTATATATCAGGTGTAGTATATCATTACAGCATATTATTTATATGACAGCGTGCTTTTGGCCAAATTGAATACAAAAAAGTATGTTTTCTAACCATTCACCCGCTCTGTTACATTTTGAATAGCTCGTTTTACTCGTCGACAGTCACAATTGAGGCAGCCCGAGGCGCAGGTGGTGAGCACCTGTCAATTGACCGCAACAGCGGGGCTATCAAGGTCATAAACTCGACTAATACAGCAGCAGCGTTTGCCGCCGCGCCGCAGATGACTATGAGCGCGCATGGCATAATGGGAATAATCAACCTGCTCAGAGGGCCGTATTTGGTGCTGATTACTGGGCGCGAGGTGGTAGGGACGATTGGGCCGTCGCCGGTGTACAAGGTCACGGAGACCAGGGTTGTTAAAGTCGCCGCCGACAGCCGCGTTGTGTCTGGGATGGACGCCTTTGACGAGGCGACATATCTGCGCCTCGTGCACAAAGCGCTGTCGGTCAAGTCGTTTTATTTCTCGTATGACATGGATCTGACAAGCTCGTTGGAGCGCCAGCAGCAGAAGATGCAAAACACCCCCGCGTCTATGCTAAGCGCGTCGCTTTACAAGAACGCCAACGACGAGTTTTTCTACAATAAGTTTCTTTCGGAGCCGCTCATCGATGCGGTGGCCAACAGCTCGAATGCCGGCGTTTTTGTTCTGCCCGTCATCAACGGCTTCTTCGAGTGCCAGAAGGTTGTCATCCGGGGCACATCCTTCAATTACGTTCTGGTTACTCGTCGCGGGTACAAGCGCCAGGGTACACGCTACTTCTCGCGCGGCGCCGACGAGGACGGCAACGTGTCCAACTATGCCGAGACCGAGCAGATTGTGGACTTTGCTGCACCCAGCTCTAGCAGCACAGACCGCGAGCTCGAGGGCCTCCAAATGGCGTATGTCCAGGTGCGCGGCTCCATCCCGATTGTGTGGGCCCAGATCATCAACATGAACTACGTCCCCACGCTCAAGATTGACATTGATGCCAGCCGAGAGCGCTTTGCTAAGCATATGACCAAGATGATTGACATGTACAGCGAGGTTGTGGCTGTCAACCTAGTGAACAGGGTCAAGTACGAGAAGCCGATGGGTGACGGGTTTGCCAAGCTCTCCCAGGGGTTCAATAACCCCTGCTACCACTACACGCACTTTGACTTTCACAAGGAGTGCAGCAAGATGCGCTGGGACCGCCTGAGCATTCTCATGGATGAGCTGGCCGAGTACAACGCCCGCTTTGGATACTTTAAAATCAAGCGCGACCCGAAGGACCGCGCCCACGGCGGCGAGCCCCTGCACCTCCAGGTCGGTGTCATCCGCACTAACTGCATGGACTGTCTGGACCGGACTAACGTTGTCCAGTCTGAGCTTGCTCGCATGCTTCTGACCCAGCAGCTTCGCGACGTCGGCGTGTTTTCAAGCACCGACGTCATTGGCAACTTCCCCGCGATGCAGTCGATGCTCAACAACCTTTGGGCTGACAATGCCGACGCAGTCAGCTGCGCGTACTCGGGCACGGGCGCTCTCAAGACCGACTTTACGCGCACAGGCAAGCGGACCAAGGCAGGCGCTCTGCAGGACGGCCGCAACTCGGTCGAGCGGTACATCCGTGGAAACTTCTTTGACGGCGACCGCCAGGACGCAACAGACCTGCTGCTTGGAAAGTACAGGCCTAAGCTCGGTGCGTATCCCTTCAAGGACGACCTGCCCCTTGAGAGCAAGGCGCTGGTGGGCACCGCGTACGTGTGCCTGTTCATGCTGATTTACGCGTTCTTCTTCCCGCGCGGCGGCCACTGGTTCGGCGCAAGCAACGTCCTGTTCATCACCAGCTGGGTCCTGGTTCTGGGCCTGGTGTTCTGGACAATCAGAGACAAGCACACTGCCGAGCTGCTAAACTGGCCCAAGCTCAGCGCCTACGCATACCGGCCGGCAGTCATGCGCGCCAACTCTGCCATTTCTCTGCCGTTGCTGGACCGCCTGTTTTCAAACTCCGCCACCAAGGAGTCGCTGCGAAACGACGAGATCAAGAAGATCTGGCCGACGGAAAAGAAGCTGGCATGAGTGTTGAGTTGTGTGGACCATTCTTTTTCAATTTTCCATTTTTGGTTGTTTTTTGTTTTCTCCATTTTTCCACATAATACACACACGTTGGTCCCTATTTTGCCAACTGCATTTTTCTTTTTACCTTTATAGCGGTCGTTTTTTTAATTAAAGCCTATAGAATGCCATCTGACACCTACTTATACGACGATGCCGAGGAGGAGGCCGAGTTGGAATTCTTGCGCGAAAGTCTCGAGCAAATGGACAACTTGGCGGAAAAAACAACACAGCTGCTCAAGGTGTTTGACATTCGGCTGAAGAATTTGGGCAGAATTATAGCCCCAATTTACAAGTCGACGCAGAAGCTCACACGCCTGTACGACAATATCGAAACGACCATTGGCTCGCTGGACGACATTATGCTGTTCTTCAACGTCGCCAAGGATGAGTCCGACACCATCCGCGCAGGCCCCGACGAGAACGAGCTGCTGCCGTACCTGGACTCCATCAACCGCCTCAAGGATGCCAGCGACGCGCTGAAGCAACTGGACCTGGACTCGGCGTCGGAGAGCCAAAATGAGATTCGCGAGCTGCTGGGTATCGGGCTGGGCAACCTGTCGCAGCTCTTCAGTCAGTGGCTCAAGCAGCACAGCGGCGGCGTCGACCCGGCTGCATACAGCAACGCCACGGAGATTCCGACTTTCCCAATGGACACTGTAAAGCTTCTGGGAATGCTGGCAACATACCTGAATCTAGTTAACGATGAAGTCAGCTACGATCTAAAGCTCACAAAGACGTATGCGTCGATTCGCACCCGGCACTTGCAAAAGTCGCTCGCCCAGTTTAGTGACATGTGTAACGGGTACATAAGGGCCAACAGCTTTGACGGGCCTATTCCTGGGCAGCGCGGGTACGGCGAGTCTTCTACCCGGAGCAACCCGGCCGAATTCCGCTTCTGCACCATCCGCAACGAGCATTGGTACGAGGCGGGCACCTCGCCGCTCACGCAATATACTGTTAACGTGGTTAAGCTCTTCCAAGCAGAGCGGGACCTGGTGCGCCAGATAATGCCGACCGTCATTAGCGAAGATACTTTTTTGACCACCACCGACCGGCCGTTCGAGGCGTACGTGGGCACTGGCGACAAGATGATTATGTTTTTCCTGAGTTCACCACCATACGAGGTGCTGCATGCGCTGGACGTTTACGGCTACATGCTGGAAAACGACGGGATCCTCGAGTCGTTGCTGTCGCTTCGCCAGCGCCAAAACAACGGGCTGGCAAAGCTTCTGTCTAAGCTCCAGCTGCATGTCAGCAAGTCATTCACCGCGCTCATCAACCTGCTGCACAACCCATTCAAGGAGGACACAGCTCCCAAGCAGACGGGTGGCGTGCACGAGCTGGCCTTCAATACGGTCACATTCCTGCTGTATCTGATTGGATACAAGGATCTTCTGACCAACATATTCCTGCCGCTTGGCGACGGCCACTGGAACCAGGGACTATCGCAGGAACCGTCTAATGTGACCCAACACGCTAGCGACCCCAGCGATGGCCTGTCAATCTTCCAGCACTATCTTCGCGACGTAGTCGACGCGCTGTCACGCATGGTTGACCAGGGCGGCAAGCACATGAAGCGGCCAGCGCTGCAATTTGTTTTTCTGATCAACAACTACGCCTATTTGGTGCGCACGCTCCGAGACTCGATGTATGCGGGCGACGAGGATTCGCAATCCCTCGGGCTGGGCGATTTAGTAGGTCGCTCGGCTCTGTTGCGGATTGAGTCGCAGATTGACCGCAGCCGCAGGGGATACGTTGCAACGTGGAAGGCCATTATGAGCTCGTTCCCAGCGGCATCCGTAAATCCTGCCGAAAAATTGGCCATGTTTACCCAGGGCTTTGACGACATGGTGCGCTCGCAAAAGGCGTACGAGGTTTTTGACACTGACGTTCGGAAAATGCTCGTGTCGGATGCCATTGATGCCATCGTCCCAGAGTACGAGACATTCTTGAGGCAAAATCCAGACAAATCGCCTGAGTTTGCCAGGGCAATGAAGTACACACCGCGAGACATCCAGCGCAAGATTGCCACCATGCTGGACGACTAGCCCTAGCCACTGCGCTGTGTTGTATTAAGACTGGTTTTGTATTGTTTGGTTTGGTTTATTGGGGGTGGGATCTTGCTTTGAACCCAGTGCTACTAATGATTAATATACCCATTATTATGGAATGCAGCTTAATTTAAAACCGTCAAATTGTTTGGGCCATCGACTTTTTATACTCGGCATATCTTTTACCCTGATGACACAATGTCATTTCAGTTTTATTATTAATACACACTAGTCCCACTGCGTATAGCAGTGTAAGTTATATGATTGCTTGCTAGTTTGTTGTGCAAATTAATATTAAATATAAACTTTTTGGAATTTATGCATGGATTCTTGTGTAGCAAAATTCAAAAATTGTATAAAATATATGAAGCCTAAACTTTAAAAATTGAGCACCAGGCTTGGAAGCAGCCTATTGACGCCAAATAAAATTTTATATTATAGCTGCGCCATTTTTCATTTATTCTGTATTACCAACAGTATATTTAAACTTTTATAGCAATTACAACTATTTTTCATAATTTTACTATTTTTCATTCATGATTATCACTCGCAACAAGCCCAACATCATCAAGTCAATGGCTCACAACGGCTTCACTTTTACAAGAATTAGCAACAGAATACACATCAAGCTTAGCACGATTAGAATGTATCTTATTCGGAACTGCATCTGCAGCAAAAGGCCCAAGGGAGGTTGTCCTACGATTTTGACTAAGGATGATGACATATTCATTTAAGGATATGTCCATCAAAAGAACATGATTGACATTGTTACAATTACCAAAAATCTGTCAGAGGAGAAAGGGGTTCAACAAAGTAGGCAGACTGTTTAGAACTAGCTTGCGCATATTTAACGTCACTCTCGTTCTGTGAGGCAAATCCCACTTGTCGCCAAAAACAACCAAAAGCTGCAGTACAGATGGACAAAATAACATGAGTGAACTGAATCTGTGACATCAGAAATGGGGGCTGAGTCACGTGACAGCGCAGACGCGTGAAATATGTTTATGATATTTCACGCGTACAGCAGATTCCGGATAGTGAGCTCTTTAGCTCTTCTCGTAGTCTCATTCAGATTAATATTTATTATAACTAGCAAAATCCCTCATTACAGAATCCAATTGGGAGCAGGTTCTTTGGACAGACAAATACAAGGTTAAGTGCTTTGAAATTAGCCACAGGAGGTTTGAAATTAAGGGAGACAGCGACGAGATGGAAGCCAAATACATTCAGCCTACTATGAAATATGGTGGTAGATCTTTGATGCTGTGGGGTGCTTTACACGCTAATGGTACAGTTCCCTTGGTTTGTATTGAGGGCAATATGAGCAGCGCCATGTACGCTTAAATACTGGAAATAAATTTGGTGCCCGCTTTGGAGAGTATCAATCTCCTAAATGGAGTCAGTGCTATCTTTCAGCAGGACAATGACCCTAAGCACACAGCCTGTGGGAATCGCGGCTGGGTACATAACCATCTTTTCAACTATAACAGTCATCCGAAAAGACATTGTTAAACTATTCGAGCGAGCACAAATTTATTGGGCTATTCCAGCTACTACTATACAAAATTTAGCACATTCAATGTCCAAGCACATAAGAGCAGTCATACGCTCACGAGAGTTTCCAGTTTAAAAGATTCAAAAGGTCTTGTTGCGCAGCCCGAGGATATGGAAGTGGATGTCGAGGTTGAGAATCGTGAAACAAGTTTCCATCTGCATGCCGATTGATAGGGTACTAATTGGATTATGCAGGTGCAAATTAGGGAGGCATAATAATGATGCCCAGATATGCTCCTCATTTTGCAATGTACACGCATGAGCGCACACATACGAAAACCATAACATTGACTTGCCAAGATACCAGTCTGCTCGCAGAAGAACCAGTTCTCACCAACAGAGTCCACAACTGGTGAAGTGCACAGCAAAGGCAACGAGATACATATGTAAGATGAGGCCGGCCCTAGTTCTACTTTTGATTCCCTTGATAATAAAAGCTATAACAAACCCAAACTTTTAACACTAGGCGACTAGTGCACCCCTCAAATCACAACAATCTATTATATACAAAACATTTATTATAGTTTTAATGCTTTTATAAATGAATGTTTAAATTGTAATACATTCACATTTACATTTAACTATTTTATTCTCCCTCCACAAGCAACTTGTAGCCATCTTGTATAAATATTATAAGTAAAATTTTCTTTCCAATGATAGTAATTGGCAAGCAAATAGAAGGAAATTAGTTTATTTATAAAAATAAAAAGTCTCAGAAAATAATGAGACAATTTTGGCCGCAGCTGTATTTATTTCATTGTATTACATGTTAATATTTAATTGGATACATGCTGTTAGTATGCGGCTTCCGTAAATTTCCGCTATTTCCTTTTCAAATCTTTTTTTTTAATTTTTTTACCATCATCCCTTTTTTATTTTTCGAAAGATATCATCTTTATTTTTATTTCAAGCAAGCTCTTAAGTCTTGTTAGCATGCGCGCATTTTACAAAGCCATCTTAAAAACAAAGAGCAGCTGCAGGGTGGTCAGATGAAGTAAGAATGCCTCCTTCGAAATGAATTATTGCGTCTAGGTGCTGCTCTGGCATCATGCATTTTTAAATGAATACATATTTATTCTCACTCTGCTCGCCCTTCTTTTCATTTATTTATTTAGTGCAAATGCAATTAGTATTCTTTAATTTTTATAGTATTTATAAATGTTCGGTTACATAACAAACAACAAGAGCATGGCCACTGATACCCAAGCTGGCACCAAGGCCCCTCCTGGTGGGTGCACAAGTCAAGAATGGTCGCTCAACGACTCTGCCAACTTTTATACAGCCATGTCCGCATTCACTTTTTTTGACGACGGCAAGCTGGTTGTAAGCCACACTCACTTTACTGACAAGGAGATTGAAATTATCAACAATGTCGAGTTTGACAACATCATCAACCCTCCAAATGCCCCATATAACAGTGTTGATGCTGAGTCCGTCTGGGCACTCACATTCCAGGGAGTTCCAATGTTTGGGATGAGCTATGTCGACATGCTTTCAAGACTCCGGACGCTCCAGAAAGCTGCTGGCGGGTACAAATCAACTAAAGTAATAAACCAAAAACACCGGGACTCTATTGAAAAGTTTGCTTTTGAATTCAAGTCGCTCAATGAAACGGGGGGATTTACTGGCGCCGCCCACACAGACGTAAGCGGGAACGTCAATCAGCAGCCTGCAAGGCCACTCATTAACATCAAAAACTTGGACAACATCAAAGCGCTGCTAAGGTTTATTATTCACGGAAATATGTTTTGCAGGGCTAATAATGTGAACATGCCACTTCAAGAGCTGACCACCCAAATGAAAGAGATACTGGCAGACTTTTCTGAGCCCGAGATGTGGATTTGGGCAATGGTTAGGAGACACGGTGTGGTGATGATTAGCTACATGAATACCTGCATATCAAATTTAGCAGCGACATTTGTCAATGAGAAAAGCAAGCTGGATGCTGAAGACCTCAGATACATGATTGCAAAGAATAGGATTCCCAAAGGTTACTTGGCCAAGCTGCTCAAACGAATGCTAGATGCAATTTACGACTTGGAAGACGACTCTGAGCCAAAGCCTGAGCCAAAGCCTGAGCCAAATCTTGTAAAGCCCATCAATATTCTGCCTGAGCCTTTAAATGACCCAAGCTCTACTATCAATGACTCCAACTTTTCCGAGATACTGGAGCTATTATCGAGCCCGCAGCTTACCAGCATTTCAACCAATGGTAGCTTTACTTATCCGACGCCGTTATTAGCAAGTAAAAGCTTCCAAAGCGCCCTTGTTATGCCGCCCACACCGCTCACACCCTTCACTCCATTTACGCCGTCGACACCGGCTGGTCACAAAAAGTTCCCCCTACCATTGATACTTGGGAGCTCGTGCACTAGTTCTGCGCAAGGTTTTCATCCCAATCCGAGAGGGTTGAAAAGGCAAAAAACGACATCATCGCTGCCCTCGCGACCTTCGCAGATCTCGCGGCCCTCATTGCCATCGACAAGTTCTTTTTCTGTCAGCAGCCTTTACCGTGCTCAGTCGAATCCATGTCTGTGGAAATTTTGATACTGAAATGTAGCCAAATACAATCCCACCTACGAAAAAGAGCAATACAATGTTCTCATTGTATTATTCAAACTATTCTAGTCTCCTGTTATTATATTACCGTTTTCAAATATATTTATTATTATTATTATTATCAAAATACGCTTCCTGCTGCGGCCACTCACATGTCGTACTTGCTTAAAGACGCAGAGGAATTGTGCAAAAACCTCGACCTCTCCATCTCTGCATCCAGTCGCCGCTGCAGAGTCACTATCTCTGAGCGCAGCAGTAGACTATCATGTTTCACGCTGTGCTTACTCTCAAGAGCAGCCTTGCGAGCAATGATCAAGTCGCGCAAATTCTCCCGGTAAAGACCCTTGATTCTGTCCAACTCTGTCTCCAAATCCTCAATCTTTCGTGTCTTGTCAGCCGCCTCCTTCGCCGCAACATCCCTGTATGCTTTAAAGTCGTTAGAAATTCCTTCAGAAATTCCGGCATAGTTGTTCTTTTGTTCCTGGAGCTGGATCCGCATGGTCTCAATTGTCATCTGCAGCGTTTCATTCTCTATCTGTAGTTGCTTGTAATCAAACTCATCCTTTGTCATGTTGTCCTCGTCGTGAGCCGCACCCAGAGGTCGTTGCTGTTTGTACGAGCGTGACTTGGCAGCTGTGTTGTTGGCGTCCTTGTGCCCCGTGTTTTCAAACTCTGAATTCGTGACTGCAGCATCCTGCTGTTTGTAGTACCTTTCCGATATGCCGGCCAGCACCCTCACCCGGTGTTTGAGTTCATGCTCCCGAATTAATAGCTGGTCGTTCTCGGCGACGGCCTCGAGGTGGCTCTGGCGCTCATTTATAAGGCTGTTGCGTAGGTCCTCCAATTCTTCGCGTAGCTCAGCCACCTCCGCAGTTAGTTTATTGTTGTCCCAGCGCAGCTCAGTTATCTGGCGCTGAGAGGTTTTCAAATGGTCGATATCACACAAAGCCTCGCTAAATACCTCGTCGTACTTGTCTATAAACAGAGAAAAAAGATGTATGATTAATGGCAGTGTTCCGCCTTTGAAATTATAAAACTTTTTTACAGGCCTGTGAATTTATAATCGGCCCAGCCTAATTCAAGCCCAAATTCAAACAAATGGCGCTACCAACTCCAGTCAGTGGACTACGGTCTACGGTCTACAGATATCGATCGGGGGCGTACCTATACGCTCTTGGTAAAGCCGTATAATCTGCTTCTCCATTTTGAATTGTATAGAATTGAATTGAATGTAAAAATAAAATGCAAGGAAAAAAGGAGAGAAATTGGTTGCGATTTTAGTTTATTTCTGCCGTTGATTTTAAGGTCTAGTCGCGGACCTTGAACACCAAAATCTTAGAGCGCAGCCATGCATGCACGCATTTTTGAGTTTGCACGCCTTTTCTTGCGCATCTTTTCATTTCGTATTTTATACTTGTACACACAAAAAAACCACCCCAAATTCATTTAATCCTCTCATTTTCACTCTGCATTTAAAACAACTGTTGATAATATAACCTAGCATGGACAACTTAGAAGTGGGCGACACCAATACTTCGGTGCAGCAGTTCTTGGATGGGAATTTCACAACACTCGATTCGCTGGAGTTAGTCGATGAGCTGCTTCGTGACGCAGAGAGCACCCACGCGCTGCTCGAGGATGAGTTGCGGGCGGCCCACGAAGAAAAGCAGTCGCTCCTAAAGGAGGGTATCGATTTAGTTGAGCGCGTGCACAATGAATCGCTCAAATTCATCGATGTGCACAGCGAGGTCGTGGGGTCATCCACCGACGAAAACGTATCGGCGTGGCAGTTCCGCGATGGTACGGAGGCGATGGAGCTGGTTTCAAAGCTTGCTGCAGAATTGGAAACGTATGAAAGGCTGGGCGAGTCAAAGAAATATATTAACGTGGTGGTAGACATGGAGCAGGCCAAGGAGCATGTCAAGCATAATCTGACCAAGGACCCGCAGAGCGTCCTGGCAGCTTGCACTCGCGCTTTTGGGATACTCGCAGCAAACGGCAGCTCTGGCCAAGGCGCCGATGATATAGATTTAGGGACCACATCAAACTTGAAAGAGTACACAAGGCAGTCAGCAAAACATATTTGGGATGATGCCGAGGGCGCTGCAGCCAGCGCGCAAAGCAAAGCGCTCAGCAAGCTGGGTTGGCCGGGGAAAATGGACATGTCATTGACAGCTGCAGTTGTCGCGTTTGACGCTAGCTTCTCAATGCTGCTCAACCTCGATCGAATTTTACATGACTCGCGTGAGACGTTGTTGCGAAACAAAATGGACCTCCGAAACGGCAAGACATCGCCATTGCCTCTGGAGCACATGGCCAGGGCCGTAGACATTCGCATGCGTTACCACTTTGAGAGCACCCGCGAGACAAACCGCGCGGACAAGCCTGAGTGGTGGCTCTCGCAAGTGCTCAGCACACTGCGCAGCATTGTTCCTTTCTTAGAGGCTCATGTGCAGTGGCTCTACGACGGCACAGCGCTGGAGCGCCTCGACATGCGTAACGAGTTTATACGACTGCTTCTGCCCATTGTCCGCCGCAAGCTGGCACACGACCGCCCAGACTACCTGAAGATGGGCATGGTCATCGCGCACGTAGCCAGCGAGCTTGCTGACTTTGAGCACACCCTGCAGGAGGTGTATTTCTTTGACGGGCCGAGCGTCCTCCAAGAGCTTCTCTCCGACATTGAGCTGGTGGCCGCCTGGATCGAGGCCGAGCGCTCTAGCGCGATAAAGTCGTACATGGATACCATTGCGGAGCCGGGTGCGTTCGACCTTGTGTATGACAGCGATGTGCTGGGAGCCGATGACCCCAAGCCATCCCGCATTGCGGAAAATGTTGTGCTTCTGGTCGAGGACATTGCGGAGCGGTACTCTGTCGTGCCCAGCTGCATGCACCAGCTCCAGCTTCTGTCAACCGCACAGTTCCCCATCATCATTGCTCTGGTTGAGGATGTTGAATCCGAGATCGACGAGTTCAGCCGCATATCGCTGGCCTTTATACGAGACACAACGTCTGGGATTGCCTCTGGCGCTGCAGCCACGACCGCCCAGTCGTCGCTTATCGCCCAGCTTGGCCGTCTGGCGTCATGGTATCAGACTGTATGGTATGTTGAAGAGGCAGCGTGCGACTGGAACAACTCTGCTCTCTACGTCGACATGTGGGCCGCAGTTTGCAGACGCGCCCAAGCGCTCGGCAGCAGTGCTGATCCGAGAGACTGGCGTGAAGACTGCGACAGCTGGAGCGAGGAGGATCGAAAGCTCCTCGATAGCCAGACCGAGCTCATTGCCAGTGCTGAGAACGACGACTGGCTTGACAGCGGTATTTGGGAGCGCTCAATTGGAACGCTGCGAGAGCTGAAGCAGCGCGTGCTCGACCTTATCAGCAGGGCTGTCAACAAGGATGCCATTGGTCAAATGCGTGCCTATCGCAATAAAAGCAACTGGGCCTTCAGCAGCACTGGTGTCGACGCCGATAACGATGTCTCGACGGAGCTCGGTGCGCTCATGCCAGAACTAGCAGTGCTAGTATCTTCGCTAGTCTCAATCCTCCCATTCGCGGCCTTTATGCGCGTGATGCGGCTGCTGGCGGACGAAATGGACACGCTTCTTGTCGAGCGGGTCGCCTGTAACCATACGTTTAATGCGCAGGGCGGCCGCCAGTTTGCCAAGGATGTCAGCGCGCTGGGCCAGGTATTGTTTGCATCTGCTGCTCGCACGGCATTCAAGAGCTCGACGCAGCGCTCGTTGCCTAAGGCCAAGGAATGCGGCTTGATATTGTCATGCGGCGTCGACGGCACAGCATCGCCGGGAGTAGCCGGCTCGGGAATGGCCTTGTCCCTTGAGGAGTGGACCCCGGCGATCATGGACCCAGCTACCGACAGCCAGGAGGCCATGCTCGTCCTGAAGAAGCTGGGCATTAGCAGCCTGTCGCTCAAGCAGGTGCGGCAGCTGGTCAAAAACCGTGCCGACTTTGCGCCAGCCAACGTCTTCGAAACACCGTAGAACTGGCATGGCAGCAGACCGACCATGTATAACTTAATTGGTTGTCTTTCTGTATATTTGCTTGTTTAAAAATAAAAAACTCTAGCATGTGTATCACTTGCTGACAGTTGATACCAGAATGTCATTGAGGCGCTTGATCATGGACCGGGGATCGTCCATGATGCCGGCAGCAATGAGCGCGTTGTCCAGCAGCTGCTGTGCGACCTTACGCGCCAGATCCTCGTCCTTGTCCTTCAGCGCATACAGCCCCTTGATAATGGGGTCGCTGGAGTTGATCTCGACAGTGCAGGGCGACATGGGGATCGACTGCTTGCTGTCTCCGGCCATCATTTTCATCATCCTGCGCACGGCCGGCGAGTCGAAGTCGGTCACAATGGCAGGGTAGCTCATGAAGCGCTCCGATACCTTGACCTCCTTGACGGAGGTGCCGAGGTTGGGCAACATCCAGGCTGTCAGCTCGTCGGTCTGCTCGGTTGTCAGCGCCACGCCAGAGTCGCCCGAGGACTCAGCCTGATCAGCATCGTTCCACTTTTTCAGCACCTTGCCAGCATCCTCCGAGTCGACGGAGACCAGGCGCTTACCCTCAAACGTGGCCAGCCGGCCCATGACAAACTCATCCAGAGCGTGGTGCAAAAATAGGACGTTGGCGCCGTGCTTCTTGAACGGCTCGTAGTACGGGCTGTCGATGCCAAACTCGCGGTTCGGCGTGCAGAAGTAGTAGATGTGCTCCTGGTCGCTGGGCATCGATTCGACGTACTCGCCCAGCGAGATCAGCTGGCCAGCGTCCTTGTTCGACGTCTCGAAGCGCAGCAGCTTGGATATTTCGGCCTGGTTGGCCATGTCCTGACACACGCCCTCCTTGATGAAGACAGCAAAGGTCTGGAAGAACTTTGCGTACTTTTCCGCGTCCCGGTTCGACTCCTCCTGGAGCCACTTGATGATGCGGGACGTGATGATAGACTTTAGGCGCTGAATGATGGGCCCGTTCTGCAGCAGCTCGCGCGACAGGTTCAGTGGCAGATCCTCGGAGTCCACAACACCCTGGACGAAGCGTAGCCACTCGGGAAGCAGGCCCTCGGCGTTGGGCATGATCAGCACCTTGCGAGAGTACAGGCTGACTCCCGGCTTGATGCGGTCAAACCCCATGTCCTCGGGGTTTTTTGTCGGCGCATACAGGATGCTGCGAATGGACAGCGGTCCGTCAGCTTTGTACACGAGGTTGTACATGGGCTCGTCCCATGCGCGGGACACAAAGCGGTAGAAATCGGTATGCTCGTCCTCAGTGATCGAGTTCTTGTCCTTGGTCCACAGGGCCTCGACGGTGTTGACCTTTTCGCCGTTGACTGTGATCGGGAATCCGACAAAGTTGCTGTACTTTTTGATAATCTGATCCAGCTTGCCCTTCTCGAGGTACTCCTTGGCGTCATCCTTGATGTTAATGACGATCTTGGTGCCGACATCCACATTATCGGCCTTTGACAGCGTGTACGATCCCAGGCCATCAGACTCCCAGCAGTAGCCCTCGCTCCCCGGATTGGCTGAGCGCGTATACACGGTGATCTTGTCGCCAACCATGAAGGCCGAGTAGAAGCCAACGCCAAACTGGCCGACAATAGTGCTGGCCATGTCCTTGGTATCCGCACCGTCCTGCATCTTCTCGATGTACGCCTTGGACCCAGAGCGCGCGATTGTGCCCAGGTTTTCCTTGAGCTCATCTGCCGACATGCCAATTCCCGAGTCATAGAACGTGATCGTCTTGTTATCCGAGTCCACTTCAATGTTGACCTCGAGCGGCTTATCAGTGTTCACATCCTGCGATGTGGCCTGCAGATGGCGAAGCTTCTCCAGCGCGTCAGACGAGTTAGAGATGAGCTCGCGCACAAATACTTCGCGCTGCGAGTACAGCGAGTGAGCCACAATGTGCAGCAGCTTCTTAGTCTCTGCCTTAAACTCATGCTTCTCTGCAGCCAGCGACGACGACTCTGTGGAGTAGCAGCGCATGCGGCTAGCAGCAGCGCCAATCGATGAAGTGCCCCTGAGATGGGCAACAGAAGGGCTAGCAACCAGTGGTACCGACGCCGACGAGCTCATGCTGCGCTGTGCCGCGATTCTGCTAGCCGGTGATGTGGGTCCCAGGCGGCAGGAGACGTTGGCAAGTGCGCGGGAGTTGATCAGGCGAAGTGAGAATTGGCGCATGATTCTAGTTTTTTTCTGAGGGTGCAGGCAAAAGACAAATAAATATAAAAAATAAGGTAACGAAGCAAAACAAAACAACAAAAAATGAAGGAGACGAGAGATGAAGTGAGAGATGAAAGCACTTATATTACAGTCATCGCACCGAACACTCCAGAAGTCCTGTTTTTGATCGAATCAGCTGATCCCTATGCAATCAAGCGATTAAATTTTCAAAAACAGTCACCAGTCACTCCAAAAAGCGTCACTTCCGATGCGCACTAAATTTTGTTCTCACACGCGCACTGCCAAATAAAACAATTTTATTTTAAAATTACTACAATGGCAATTTTTTGGCCTTTGTCAAATAAAGCCACACCAGCTGGCAAACAACGGCTGTGACATCATCGTCTGCAGTGGCAGTCAAAGCTGGCGCTCAACTTGTGGAATCAACAAGCCAGGTGGCTTTCACTTTATTTCTTTGTTCGTCCACATGGTGGCGATTTTTGTGTATACTGTCACAGAATTCTACTGAGAGTAACCAAAATTTGTGGCGAAAGTCGTAGTTATTCATATCATAAAAGTCAGCGAGGATATTACTTTGCTTCGTCTTGGCCGCCGGCGATGTTATTTAATGACAGGCATTGAGCCACGGCCACAATGTAACTGTCAGATGATTTGATGTTGTCTCGTGAAGGTAAAAAAAGAACACCGGTTAAGAGCACTGCTCAAACCCACAGCCGCTTGCATTCGACAAATTAATAAAGACAAACAACTAAATGGGGTGGTATTTTTCGTCACCTGTTGAAATTATCTCGAAAGTTTTTTGTTACATTTTCCGATTATCGCTTCGGCGTTGAGTGTATGCAGGCATTGGGGCGGGGGGCAAGGAGATAAAGTGTAAAACCCAGATAAAAACGTACAGAAAGAGTGCAAGGCGAGGGGCGTAATTTTACTGCAGAATACAATTTTGCCTTTTAAATGCGTAAAAATTTTCCCCCTTCCAGAGAACCAAACCGACATGAGTGGGCTGCTTTCCACCTTTAAATGGTTGTCTTTTCTCCCTCTTTTCACATTCTATCGGCATTTCTTTATTATTTTTCCTTTGTTTACAAATACTGGCTGGTAGACTCTCATCCTGATCGAACCAGACCATCTTGTCCTGTACCATCTAACCCCAAACCCCCAGTTCTACTATCCATTTCTTTTTTGTTGTTTTAATTTTCTCCTTATTGCGCTTTTTGGAACAGCAGCTGGACCCTTTAATACACCCTTTTTAAACACTTAAACACGCCGGGTGCATTCAGCCATGAAGTTTGGCAAGTACCTCGAGGCCGAGCAGGTACCAGAATGGGTCAAAATGTACGTGGATTACAAGGGCCTTAAGCGGCAGGTCAAAGTCATCGCCATGGCTATAGAGAAAAGAGAGCGCGGCCCCACCGACGAGCGGCATTCGCTAATTAGGCGCGCCTCGGCGTACCTGGGCTACGACAGCTTTGTGCTGAGCAGCCCCGATGCAGTGCACCTGGACGATGGAAGTCCTGCCCCGAGAACAATCCCCCAGGCATCATCGTCAGCAATTGTCCCCGAGATAACCATAGCTGCGGAGCAATTGCCACGCAAGGATCTGAGAAGCAACACAGAGTGTTGTTCCCGCGCCGGATGCACAAAGTGCAGTCATTTTGACAGCATAATATCTGCATCCCCGCAGATTGCAATGAATATGTCAGCTGGCAACATGGGAAAGGTCGCGACTACATCAATGGCACTGGCACACGACGCCAACATTAAAATACCCATTTCGGCGCAGGATGCGTTCACGGAGGGTATCAGACAGCGGCGCACGCCAATTGCCAGCAGCGACTGCCTCTCAGATGGTAAGTATATTGTTTTGTGCCTCCACCTTTAAATTGGTCTTACGCTTGTTCTTTCCCAGGCAAATTTTGCGCACAGTTGCTAAAGTGCACATGCCCATTGCAGCATGCACAGCGATATGGCCAGCAAGGGGATGTGTGTGAATTCTGCCTTATTCAGTTCACTATTTTGTAATTCGGATTACCAAGCCACTATACGCGATAATTACGTGCGCTGGACCAAAGTAGTGCGAGCCATTTGCCATTACCCACTATTTGGGAGCCACTATTGCATCTTGCCATAGTGTACTGGGTTCAAAAAAGCCCAACACGCACACGCACACCCACACACATATATGCACAAAAACAAATGTATCCTGCTTGCAATGTCATTAATAACAGTGTAAGGGCGCGGCAAATGTGTGGCGGTCGCCTTTCCAGGCTGATGGATAGATGGAATGCGCCCACAGCACGTTGCGGATTCGAAGTAATTTAGTTTACAATTCCTGCTGCTGCTATTATTACTGATAGCGATAACTGCGCGCCAACACTGCTGTACACGTGTGACAGGCAGTGCTCACGACTTGTCTGATTATTTGAACATCAATCCCGCAACACTAATTGCGCGTTAATTTCAACATATTAATCGATGCGCCTCCCACCCCTTCACACTACAAAATTTATATATCGCAATATTTTCTCTACCGCTTGTAGATGCGTTCAAGAAGGAGCTTTCCACGCGGCTGCCGGAGGAGCAGGAATTCTTTGAGCAGCTGGAGCAGGAGCTGGAAAAGGTGAACACCTTCTATTTGCAGAAGCAAACGCTCTTCAGCACACGGCTGGACAGCGTCAGGCAGCAGCAGCAGATATACGACGAGATGCTCAGCGGCGAGCATGAGGCCGCCGCGCTGAACCTGAGGCCGAGCAGGGACATGTCGTTTGCTAGCCTTTCGGGAAAAATGGGCGTAAAGTCCAGCGACAAGACTCTGGGAAAGTCATACAGAAAGAACAGCAGCATGTCACTTGTTAGGGCCAACAGCAAGGCCAACAATAGCAGCAACGCTTTTGGCAAGTCTTTTAACAATTTGGACGCCAAATCTAACCCATCGCCGAAAACCTTTGAGCCGAGCGCACAGCTGCGCGCCGCGCGCAGCAAGATCAAGCACGCCATGCTCGAGGTGTACCGTGGCATGGATCTGCTGAAGAACTACCGCATTCTCTGTTACACAGCGTTCATCAAGGCACTCAAGAAGTACCAGAAGACGGCCAAATGGTGTGACGGCACCGAGTACTTTCTCAACCGTGTGGACGGGTGCTACATGTCCACGTCAAACCGCCTGAACAGCATGTCGGCGGAGCTCGAAACCATGTACGTGAGCAGGTACGCAGGCGGATCGCGCTCCGAGGGCATGAGCAAGCTGCGGGTCACGGTCACGGGCACTAGCCACAACAACCAGGGCACCATTTTCCGCTGCGGCCTGATGCTGGGCACGTCGGTCCCGCTGATCGTGCGCGCCATCTACGAAGCGACCTTGCTGGAGAACGAAGAACGGGTACCGTACCATAGGCAGTTGCTGCAGATATACGGAGCTGTGTATTTGGTGTTGGTCTTCCTGCTGCTGTTCTCGCTTAACATCATGGCGTGGGCTCGCGCTCACATCAACTACCGATTCATCTTTGAGGTCGACCCGCGCGACTTCCTCGACTCGTGGCAGTTCCTGGAGTTATCATCGGTCTTTATTCTCCTTGCAAGCATCGTGTTTTGGGTCAATTTTACGCTGCGCATTGAACACAATTCGTACATCTGCATCTACGCGCTGCTGGGCACGCTACTAGGGATGTTCTTCATGCCGGTAAAGATATTCTACTGGTCGTCCCGGTGGTGGCTGATGAAGTCGCTGTGGCGGATTCTGTTTTCGGGTTTGTACAGCGTCGAGTTCCGCGACTTCTTCCTCGGTGACGAGATGTGCAGCTTGACATACACGTTCTCGATGGTGCTGATGCTCGGGTGTGCGAGCGCGAATAACTGGACCAACCTCGACGAGACATGCAATACGACACAGTGGTGGTCTAACGCAGCGTTCCTGATGCTGCCCAATATGTTCCGTCTGTTGCAGTGCATCCGACGTTACGCGGACAGTGGCGATGCGTTTCCTCACTTGGCCAACGGCGCCAAGTACTCCTCGACCATCCTCACCATTTGGCTCGCGTCCGCGAACCGCATCCAGGGCGGCAATGTGTGGAAGCCAATCTGGGTGGCCAGTGCCATTGCCAACTCGTGCTTCACGTCTCTATGGGACTTGCTCATGGATTGGGGTCTGTTCGAATCGCGCAGCAAGCACCGTTTCTTGCGTTCCGAGCTCAAGTTTGACCGCCCCTGGGTGTACTACGTGGCCATTGTCGTCGATGTCATTTTGCGATTCATGTGGATCACGCAGATCTCCCCGACCTTTTTCTCCTTTGGCCACAGAGTGCACTCGTCGGCCATCTCGTATATTGCTGCGGTCTTTGAGGTGCTGCGTCGGTTCTCGTGGAATTTTTTCCGCGTTGAGAACGAGCACATCAGCAATTGCGGTCAGTTCCGCGCAACCACCGACATTCCGCTGCCGTTCAACTTTGACGAAGACATAGAGCAGAGTGCGGATCCCATTCACAACGAGTTTGAGCACGAATACGACGCTCTGGCAATAGGCTCGACTATGTCACCACAAACCGCTCTCTCACCGGGTGCTGGCAGCAGCAAATGGCCTAACTTATAATTTTAAATACATTAGAAATCAACAAGTATATGTAATTTTTTAAAAAAGATAATAAATACATTTTTGACAATTGAGTTGGGCGCATGCCTTGTTCGTTTTTCATTTGTCTGGCTGTACAAATGCACGAACCGCCTGGCCCCAGACAAGCTCGGCATTGCACTGCGAGCACGCTGCTGTCGTTGGCAGAAGCGGCACTGACGCTGATTTGCCGGTCATATGGTTGGCCAGGCAGAGCAAGTGCCAGGAGGCGGGGCACGAGCTGCACGCGCCCCAGGGCCTGGCCTCGTCAAGCGCCCCACGGCATACGCAGCAGCGCTCGTTTGGGGCCGGCGGCCCGAGATAAATGCTGCTTAGTGGGGTCTGCTCGAACACACGCGCAACCTCGTCATTTTCTATTATAATGTGTCCAGGCACACCGTGCTTCAGCGCCCTCGCCACAATGTCCGAGTGCAGCTGGGCGTCGGGGCAGGTTATAGTCAGCGGCCAAAATTTGAATGGCGGGACTGTCAGCATGACACACAGCGCGAGCAGCTTTGTCTCCAGCCGCTTTTGTGTGGGCCCGTAAAGCACGCTCTTCACAGCAAAGGGCACTGTGTCAAACGATGAATGCCGTGACATGTGTGGATTCTGCCATGCCCATTCAAACTGCAGGGCCGAAGCCTTGCTCGGAAATCCCCGCACAATTACCAGCATTTCCCTATTTTTGATCATTAAACGGGTTACGTATAACATGTTAGGTTAGCAGTGATGTCGGCAACAGCTCCGATTTGTTTATTTTGCTCTGGCCAAAAAAATACACATTGAACATACCAGGGTCGGCGGTTGCGCGTCGTAAATGCGCCAGCAGATATTTCGCCGTTATGCTGTCGCAGCCGACGCACTGGGTTTGGCGTCGATCCCACGTAAACGTAGTTTTTGGATCTCGGGTTGAGCGAGTGCAGCAGATAGCAACAGTAGAAGGCACACAGTGAGCTGCCTTGCACCGCTGCTGTCGCTGCCTCCGCCGCTTTGTCCATGCTGCGCTATCGATGGCAAATGTGGCTGTCGCTATTGTGACTAAATATTTGCTCTCAGTTTGCCAGAGCACAATGTCGATCGCGATCTGTCCTGGCAATGCGAGTGACTGAGGAAGACAAGGACCAAAAAAATATAAATGAAAAGCACAACACGAAATTGGCTTTTATTGCTGTAATTTTATTTTACAAACATGTTCTGTTTTGGCGAGAGCGGCCTTCCCCAAAATAATTAACTCATTTCTTGTTGGCTGCTTACGCCAATCACAGGCAAAGTTGCGTTATCGCGCCGCAATCAAGGGGTGACGGGGCAACATACTAATGATGGCTCGTGCTCTCCCTTGGAAATTCCGCGGATAACCAAATGGAGAGGGGTAGGGGCAGCCAGCGGATATGCGCAACAATATGCTTTTTTGCGCTTTGCAGCAGCATTCTTTATCGGAAAATTTTGGTTTACGAGCTTTTTAGGCGTGGAGAAATGCGGTCACGGCACGGTACAAGCGCATCGAAAAATATAAAATCCAGCACAAACGCTATGCTGCGTTTCCGGAAATGGAGAATTTTTTTATCAATACTCAACCTTTTCACTTTTTCCCCTTTATAATTATTGTTTCTTCCTCTTCTATTTTGTCGTTAGTGGCACTGAAAACATCTTTTTTCTATTTCTTAATTCACCTTTAGCCTCTTGATTCGCAATTAATTGGCTCCCACCATTGCCTTACGCACGGCCAGATATAAAATACTCAAAGGTATAAATACCCGCACATTATGGCTAGCTTACTTCGGGCTGCTCGCAGCCAGGCTATGCGCCAGCAGCGCTCCACGGCCTCGACCCTGCTTGGCCGCCACTCGGCAATGGCGTACCCGCTGTTCTCGGCCGCCTCACGCCTCACCCCAGTTTCTGTCGTGCGGTCAAAGTCGACTGTGGCCGGCGCGCCTCACCCCAGCGAGTCGTTCTTGTCGGGCAACGTGACTCCGTACATCGAGGAGATGTACGAGGCGTACATCAAGGATCCTGAGTCGGTGCACGTCAGCTGGCGCACATACTTCAAGAACGTCGACAATGGCCTCAAGCCCGGCCAGGCGTTCCAGACTGCCCCGGACTTTATTTCTGCCACGGCGATCAACCCCTCCAGCGATGCGGCGTCGAACCTCTCCGGCCTGCAGGGCAACCCTGAGGTCGTAGACCACCTCAAGGTGCAGCTCATGGCGCGCGCCTACCAGGTGCGTGGACACCACCTTGCCAAGCTGGACCCGCTGGGCATCCAGGTGCCCGACCACAGCACGGTGTCGGCCAACGAGCTCAAGCCAAGCTACTACGGATTCACCGAGAAGGACATGGACCGTAAGTTTACTCTAGGTCCCGGCGTGCTGCAGAACTTTTCCAAGGCTGGGCACAAGGATATGACGCTGCGCGACATCGTCAAGACGCTCGAGACCGTCTACTGCGGTCACATTGGCGTTGAGTATACGCACATCGCCGAGCGCGAGCAGTGTGACTGGATTCGCGAGCGCTTTGAGGTGCCCGAGCGGTTTAAGTACTCCAAGGAGCAGAAGCAGCGCGTGCTAGATCGCCTGATCTGGGGCAGCAGTTTTGAGAAGTTTGCGTCGACCAAGTGGCCCAGCCAGAAGCGCTTTGGCCTTGAGGGCTGCGAGGCGCTGATCCCCGGCATGAAGGAGCTCATTGACCATTCGGTTGATCTGGGTGTCGAGTCGATCATCATGGGCATGGCGCACCGTGGTCGCCTGAACGTGCTGAGCAATGTCGTGCGCAAGCCCAACGAGTCCATCTTCTGCGAGTTCTCGGGCGAGCTTGAGCCGACCAACGAGGGCTCGGGCGACGCCAAGTACCACATGGGGATGAACTTTGATCGCCCCACGCCCAACGGCAAGCGCGTGCACCTGTCGCTGCTGGCCAACCCATCCCACCTCGAGGCAACCGACCCGGTTGTCCTGGGAAAGACTCGCGCTCTGCAGCTGTACACCAACGACGTCAAGCGCGAGCGCACGATGCCGCTGCTGCTGCACGGTGACGCTGCGTTCTCGGCGCAGGGCATTGTGTACGAGACCCTCGGCTTCAGCGAGCTGCCCGGCTATGCCACTGGTGGCACAATCCACGTCATTGTCAACAACCAGGTTGGTTTCACTACTGATCCGCGCTTCGCTCGCTCGACGCAGCACCCATCAGACATTGCCAAGTCGATCAGCGCGCCGATCGTGCACGTCAACGCCGACGACGTCGAGTCAGTCGTATTTGCGTTCTCGTTCGCGGCCGAGTGGCGTCAGAAGTTCCACAAGGACATTGTCATTGACCTCGTCGGCTACCGCCGCCATGGTCACAACGAGGCCGACCAGCCCTCGTTCACACAGCCCCTGATGTACAAGAAGATCAAGCAGCAGCGGCCAGTCATCGACAAGTACGTTGAGCAGCTTGTCAACGAGGGCTCGTTCACTACGGCCGAGATCGAGGAAAACAAGAAGCGCGTGTGGAATATCCTTGACGAGTCATACAAGAAGAGCAAGAACTACAAGCCGTCCAGCACCGAGTGGCTGTCGTCGGCATGGCCTGGATTCAAGTCGCTGGCCGAGCTGGCCACTGAGGTGACACCCGCTTACCCGACTGGCGCCAGCGAGGAGATCATCAGCCACGTCGGCAAGTTCATCTCTTCGGTGCCGTCGGACTTTAACGCGCACCCGCTGCTGACCAAAATTTTCAAGGCGCGTGCCGAGGCGCTGGACAAGGGCACAAGCATTGACTGGGCGGCGGCTGAGGCGCTGGCATTCGGCACGCTGCTGCTCGAGGGCAAGCACGTGCGTCTTAGCGGACAGGACGTCGAGCGCGGCACGTTCTCGCACCGCCACGCTGTGCTGCACGACCAGACCAATGAGCGCCAGTACACGCAGCTGGCCAACCTGAGCCCCACGCAGGCGCCGTTCTCGATCAGTAACTCGTCGCTGTCCGAGTACGGTGTTCTGGGTTATGAGCTCGGCTATTCGCTGGCCAACCCCAACGCGCTGGTGATGTGGGAGGCACAGTTTGGTGACTTTGCCAACACGGCGCAGGTCATCATCGACCAGTTCATTGCGGCCGGCGAGAAGAAATGGCTGCAGCGCACGGGCCTGACCATGCTGCTGCCCCACGGCTTCGACGGCCAGGGCTCTGAGCACTCGTCGGCACGTCTGGAGCGCTACCTGCAGCTTTGCGACGAGCACCCGTACATCTTCCCGTCGCCCGAGAAGCTGTCGCGCCAGCACCAGGACTGCAACATGCAGGTGGTATACCCAACAACGCCAGCCAACTACTTCCACGCGCTGCGTCGCCAGATCTACCGCGACTACCGCAAGCCGCTGGTCGTCATGACGTCCAAGAAGCAGCTGCGCTTCCCGCTGTGCAAGTCCGAGCTCAGCGAGATGACCGGTCACACGTTCTTCCAGCGCTACATCCCCGAGAGCCACCCTACCGAGGGCGAGTTCACGCTGGTCGAGCCCGAGAAGATCCGCACGCACGTGCTGTGCACGGGCCAAGTGTACTACACTTTGCTGCAGGCGCGCGAGCTCAACAATGTGCGCGACGTGGCCATCTCGCGTATCGAGCAGCTGCACCCGTTCCCCTGGGATCTTGTGCGCGACCACATCGAGAGGTACCCCAACTGCGAGTTCGTATGGGCCCAGGAGGAGCCGCTCAACATGGGCTCGTGGGCGCACGTTGAGCCGCGCCTGCGCACCATCTTCAACAATACCACCTGCCATGCTGGCAAGGCCATTCGCTACGCCGGCCGTGACCCGTCAGGCCCCGTCGCCACCGGAAACCACAAGCAGCACGTGTTCGAGGAGTGGGCCTTCACCTCGCAGGCGCTCTTCGGCGAGGCGCGGAAGCCCTCCGACATTGTTATGGGTGTGCCCAAGTGGGAGTAAGCGAGCGAGCTAGCACAAAAGCACGCACAATTTCTCCATATACCGTAGAATTTTTACTATTTTTCTCATTTTGTCTTGATTTTTAACGCTGTGTACAGTACAGCCTGCAATTTCATTTATTGTTTTTTATTTACAAGCGTTGGCCCTTTCACTTGTTCCGAGGGAGAAAGATAGAAGAAAAAAGGAATTACATGTAGTAGTTCCAGCTGCTGTCTGGCGGTCCACCCGCATCGGGGTTTGGCTCGCCGCTGAAGAAGTTGTTTCCGCCGCTGCCTGGGCCTCGTCCGGGGCCTTGCATGCGGCCGAAGGGCCCAATGGGGTCGAAGCGTGCGCCGGGCGGCACAGCACCGGGTGGAAGCGTCTCGGGGCCACCGGGCAAAATAGGCCCTCTGTTGCCGCCCTGCTTGAACATGGGGTGGTCGGGGCCAACAACCATGCCCCCGCCGCTGTTTCCGCCACCGATACCCATGGGTCCGCCAAACACAGGACGCAGCGGATTCAAATCATCGCCGCCAACATTCACACGAGGCCGGTTATAGAAGCTCTGGTTCTCTTGATACTCGCCGCCACGCTCGCGATAGTCGCTGCAGTCCTCGCGGCGCTCCCGCTGCTGCTGCTCCCTTGGGACAAGGGCATTCTGGGGCATGATGCGTGCGCCAATAGCCGCCGCCACAATCGCCATGGCGTTCTCCGTGAGGCGTCCCTCTAGAGCACTAGCAAGTGCCTCGGCACTTGAGGCCTGCAGTGGGAACTGTGCATCGGGCAAAACCACCCGCTGCGTGTTTATGTCGATGGATGACGTGCTTTGCTTCGGCGACTCTACAAGCATGATTACGTTGGCGCCTACTGCAATCCACTTGACCTCTGTAGTCGCATTTGTGTCATTTGATGAGGTGAGCCTGGTGCTGAAGTGGGCTTGAGGCAGCCCTGGGGAGGCCCATGCATGGGAGTCGCTGCTGGTGCTGGTGGTCTGGAGGCCCATGTTGGCGAGTACTGCTTGACTCAGCGCCACCACTAGGTCTTCGGCGCTTTGCACTGGCGAGTCTCCGATGACTTCAAATAGTATTTTCGCGGTGTTGTTCATGTTTTATGTTTGAAAAATAGGTCAGAAACAATTATATGAATATAAATGTGTGGTTATACAAGCAAAAAAAGCAAAAAAAGCAAAAAAAGCAAAAAAGAAAGTGAAGAAAGCGAAGAAAAAGAGAAGAAACGTGCAAAGTACTTTTTTCTGGGTGAAACGTCATCAAAGCAACAGATTTTTTGATAAAATGAAAGCATAATTAAAATTCCCAATTTTTCTTTCTCAATAAATAAAATACTCCTCCAATTTAAAAACTCAGTCATTTTCATTTCTTTCAATTCGTGCTCTCAATTACACGCTTGCGACGGACCCATGGACCCATCTCGCGCATTTGGCTTGCCCGAGGGCTACTTTGCTCAGGTAACGCAGTGTGTGGCCACAAACATCTTTTAAAAGGCAGCATAAGAGCTACTTACAAATTCACGCGCGCACAGAGACTGACCAATAAAACACACTTTTTATTCTATAGCCGGGGTTTTCGGCAGACGAGTTTATCGAGCAGATTTCGCAGGGCGACCTTGAATTCGCAAAAAAGAGCGCGACCTTTGAGCCCAAGCCGTTCGTGCGGACGTTCGAGCGCGCGCTGCAAAAGCTGATAGACGCGCAGGATGAGCTGGGCGCAAACATCTCCAGCCTGGAGCGATCGACAAAGTCGTATTCCGAGGACCACCGCAAAAAGATGACGCGGCTGAAGCAGACCTTTGCCACGGTCGGCAGCAGCTTTGAGCGTCTCGAAACTCAGATCAGTGAGGTCAGCAGCAACACCATTCGCATCGGCGAGCAGCTCGATACTGTGGCCAAGGAGAAGGACCGCGCGGGGGCCATCAAGGAGCTGGTTGAGTTCTACGCTGAGCTCAATGAAGGTAACACCGCGCGCCTCGACGAGCTCCTTGATGGTGGCTCTGAGGGCATGATGAAGGTGGCACACACGCTGCGGCGGCTCAATACAATTGTCGTTGACAACCAGTACAGTGCGCCGACAGACACCGCGGCCAAGCGTCAGATCGAAAAGTACTCAGAGGACTTTGAAAAGACGATGCTGCGGAGCTTTGAGGCGGCGTACCGGGACAGCGACATCCACAACATGAGCATTGCGGCACGCACCCTCGATGCCTTCAACGGAGGTGTGTCGGTGGTCAAGGCGTACATTAACCAGCACCCTTTTTTCTTGTCCAGCATGATCAGCCAGTCGCAGGACAGCATTGCCGAGGCCAGCTACCAGTCGATGGAGGGCATTTCGGACATCACGCATTTGCCGCCGCCACCCGACCGCTGGCTGGCACAGCTGTTTGCGGACACGCGCGACATGATGTTCAAGGACTGGGCCGTCATCTCCAAGGTCTTCCCGCGGCCCATCGACGTCATGCAGCAGCTGCTCAAGCGCGTCTTCGAGCAGACCATCCAGAGCTACCTTGAAACTCTGCTGGGCCGCGCCGACCGCCAGTCCAAGCTGGCATTTCTGCGCGTGCTCTCGTCGTCCCATTTGGAGACTCGCAAGCTTGTTGAGGATTTGCAGCGCTTTGACGCTGAAACCGTCACTCCCGCAGTCATGGTCCTCGAGTCAACGCGCCGGTCCGGAAACATGCCGCAGGGACTGCTTGACATGCCGAACAATGCGCAGACGTCTTCGGCGCAATTCAGCCGCAGCCGTAGCAAGAAGACACCGGCCAAGCAGGGCGATAACAACGGCGCCATCGACGACGAGGACGACATGGACGACGAAGTTGCCGCGCGCGACAGGCTGGGCGAAGCCAGATCCGGTGTCAGCTCGGCCGTTGCCATTGCCGCCCTCATAGGCCGCAGCGAGGGCGACAATGCGGGCGTTGGTCTCTTGCACGGATTCCTTAACCGCTGCTGTGACGACCTGTTTGAGTCCTATATTGCCGGCGGCAACTACATGAGCGCTGAACAAGCGCATCTAAAGGAGGCATTCCGCCACGCGCTAGCACCCTTTTTGCGCGCGCGTGCCGAGCGACAGACCACCACTCGAGGCAATGCGCTGCTGGGCATGTTTTCAAACATTACTAAAGACAACAACGCCAGCCAGGCCAATAGTAGCGTTGCTAGCTCAGGCGCGGCGGGTTTGGGTGGAATTGGCGGAAGCAGCACCAATTTGGCCGGCGGACAGGCGGCGGGCGAGCCCGAGGGAACCGTCACCACGGCGGCCGCACGCACACTTTTGCAAGTGCACGCAGAAGCCATTGCTCGTGCAGTCGAGCTCGAGAATGATAACCTGTCGGCGGGATCTGTGGCTAAGCTGACTAGCCTGCTAACAACGACTCTCGGCGACGACTACATGTTCCCTGCGCTAGAGGACGTCATGGAGAGCCTGCAGGACCTCCGCCAGGAGCCCGATCTACGTATCTTCGGCGTTATCCGCACGGCCAATATCATTGTACGCCTGGTGCAGATACACTTCCAGCGCGCCCTCGTCCCATTCGTCGGGACCAGCAGCTATATTTACCGCGACATGGTGGCTGAGAAGAACCAGTTGATGTCGAGGGTCGAGATGAGCCTCAACCTGATCAGCAACAAGCTGGTCGGCGCGTGCACGCAGTGGATAACGGGCATCCTGAACAAGCAGCGTAAGAACGATTTCCGCCCCGCCGATGACGACTTTACTGCGTTCGAGATGGGCACACAGCCCTGTCGCCAGTGTACGGACTACCTATACCGCGTGCGCCAGGCGTGCCAACAGAACTTGGGTGTGGAAAACCGCGAACGCATTCTGACCGATGTAGGCATTGCCTTGCACCGCATGCTGATGGAGCATTTCCGCAAGTACGTCGTGAGCGTGGCTGGTGGCCTTGTCCTTGTCAAGGATATGTCAAAGTACCGGGAGGCGGTTGGCTCGTTTGGTATTCCGGCGCTGGTCGAGAAGTTTAGTATCCTTCAGGACATCAGCAATATCTTTGTTGTGCAGCCTGCTTCTCTCAAGTCTTTGCTCGACGAGGGCCCGCTGGCACGGCTTGACCGGGCGACTCTACAGGCGTTCGTCCAGATGCGCGAAGACAGCAAAACGTCTGGCCTTGTCCGGCAATTCATGTAGTTTTCTTTCGATCAATAAATAATTCATTTTTAATTTTTTTTGCATATGGCAATTAGATGCATAATATCGACATATGAATATTATAAAATGTATATTTGATATATGCACGCGACAGGGTCGCACCAAAAGATATTAAATGTTTGTAAATTCGCCTCCATAAATTACTAAAAAATTAACACCTATGCAGTTCATTCTTCGTCCACAAGTTGTATGGCCACCGCCCCGACATATGGCAGTGCGAAGCGCTCAAATACGGCGCCGTCAAAGTACGCCCGGCGCGCCATGTATACATGCGAGCTGACCACGGCCAGGATGATCAGCCAGTAAAGCAAATCGGAAATCAGGGCGCTGATAACCAGCGCAACTATCGACACAGCAGATAAAAGTGACGACTGCCAGGCGTGGAACCGCACATAGTCGTTCTTTTTCTCCAGTATCAGCAAAACCGCGCCTACAGTGTGATATAAGTGATGATTTTTGGATTACAATTAGAATGGATTCGCTAAATCAAATCAAAAATATAAACATGTGCACACAATTGCGAGACTGCGCCTCACACACTCCACAAAAAGAAGAAAAATTGCCGTCAACTCTATTGTGCATTTGTGCGAGAGTGGCAGCAAGCGATCAACCAAAGGATTGTTCGGAAGGGAAGAGAACCGCAAGAAAGCAGAAGGAAACTGCTTCCGACTAATATTGAAAAAGATGGCAACGCTTTTGTTTACCTGAGAATATGCCCAATACGTAGGCCAGCGATGCTTCAATATCGTAGCGCAGCGCAAGCGATGTTTCATAGCGGCTAATGCGCTGGCCGCCGTCCTGTGAGTTGAATGTCGAAGGTCCGGCTGTTGGCTCGCCGCCATACGAATATTCCGCGCTTTGTGGCGCTGGAGTGACCTGAATTACATGTGCCTCTTGTTGGAACCGACTGGATGAGTCCACCTGCGCGTTGTTGTAAGGGCGCGACGAAGAGCTATGTTTGCCCTTGTTGCTGTGGTCAAAGTTGTGTGCGGTTTCTGAATGGTCGGCAATTGGGCTGTAGTCAGACATTGTGGAGGAGAAAATGTGCGTATGTGTGCGTGCGTTTATGTCTTGCGTGTGAAATGAAAAGGGTGATTTTTGAGTATAGAAATTGTGTAATGTCGGAAAAATAAAAAATAAACAAGTGCGAAAATGGAGGTGAGGGTGAAAAAAGGGGTTGAAAGACAAAAATGATGCAAGCGGTTTTTGAAGTGATTTCCGCAATCCCGTCATCCGACCCTCATCTGCCAAGCCCTTTTTGATTTCTAACGAGAATTTTATTACGGGCGCGTGTAAACGCCGTTTCCAGCGGGCAGCCAGCCGATGGTCACAAACCACTCGTATATCTTGCTGGTCTTGTTGACGTCGATGCGGCAGAGACGCTGCGCATCGCGCTTTTTGAAAGTACCAGGCAAACGAGAACAGCCCTCACGCAGCAGCGTCTGCTTGATTGCCACGTACTGCTCGGGTAGGATTCGCAGAACAGAACAGCAATGCCGCTCGGCAGAGGCCAGCTTGTCGGCCAGCGGGCGATCGGCAATGTCAATGGGCTCGGCCTTGGCCCACTTCACTGTAGACTTTGCGCTGGGCGGAATTATTAGCGACACGTCGTCTGTGAGCTCCTGCCCTAGCCGCTGGTACGACGGCATATTGTCCTCGCCAAGCTCATGCGGCGGCTGAGGCGGTGGGGTTGGGGTTGGAGCTATGGACGAATGCAGGGACGCTGGGGTCCCAACTGCCGACTCTGCAACCGCTGACTCTGCAACCGCTGACTCTGCAACCGCTGACTCTGCAACCGCCGGCTCTGCAATGTCCCCGTCATCCTCAGCAAAATCGCTGTGGTCTGCGGCATGCTGTGTGGGCGTAGAGTGATCTGTATACAATGCAGGATCATTGATGCTGCCACTTTTGCTGTTGTTATTCTCATCGCTGTGGCTGCTGATGTGGCTGGTGGCGGTCTTTGGTGATAGTGGCAGCATCAGCTGCGGCGTCGGCAGCTTTGACGCATCGGAGTCATCGGTGGGCCCCAAATCCACAAATGACTCTGTCTTTGCCGCCAGGCGATGCTGGCTGCTCACTGGCGTGCTGGGCACCTGGTTATCAATGTCCGCCAGCTCGTTGAGATCACTGGTCACAGTAGTGACGGAATTCGCATCCTCGTTCTCGGATTGCGCCGCTGATATGGTCTGCTCTAGCTGCAGATTGTGGAAGCGAGCGGCCCGGTTGCGCTTGGACCCACCGCCCTGCTTTGCATTCGCGCGGCCGCCGCTATGTGTCTCGCGACCGCGGTTTGTGTTTCCACGACCGGTGCTGCCCTGCCGCACCCGGCTGCTATGCGACTTACTTAACGGCGCCGTGGTCACGGTGAGCATGCTCTCGCTGTCGATAAGAGCCTGAACGTACTGGTGTGGGTTGCGTGAATAGTCGTCAGAGAACGAGAGGCAGAATGCTCGGCTCAAGTTGGGCGTGTCCACCGCATGCAGCGCCCGGGTTTCTGGCAGGTGCTGGTCAAGAGAGATGCAGCGCACCTTTGCGCTTGCATCGTGTGTTTTGGGGCAGGAATCGGTGCTTGTGGATGGTGACAGCGGCGAGCGCATTGGGTGAGATTGCTTGCGCTTGTTGATACGTGCTACCGGTACATCGGCTGCTTCAAAGGTGCCGTTGCACGCATTTTTGCCGCTGCCCGTCTTTTTTGTAAAATCGCTTCTGCCCAGTATTGCCAGCTTGCTGGTGGCATTGGGAATGCGATCCCAGAAAGTCTGCTGGACAACTGAGGTTGGCATCATTGGATAGCTGCTGTGGTTAGTTAGTGTTTATATAAGGTGTGTGAGGAGTACTAGGGATGAGAGCAAACACGATAACGAGCTTTCAATTATAACAAGTAATGGGAGCCAGTTCAAAAGAGAAAAGCGATCGAAGAGGGAGAAGACCGCCACACTTTTTAAAACTGTAAAATATATTTTTGGTTGAGCAAAGAAGAAAAAGATGAAGAAAAAGATGAGCAGAAGGGCGCGGTCGTGCGGGTGTGTAAGTCCTTGAGCAGCGAAACTCGGATATCATGCTTGTTTTTCGGCAACTGTGCCCAATGAGATTTTTTTCGCAGTGTAGCAATTTTTGTATTCACTGAAAGGGCAGCATTTTCCAACCCTGTTTCAGTCTAACTATTTTAGGCAGCACAATGTTTATTTTATTTTATTTTTGGTGCATTTTGTTTGCATCAAGTTTTTGTGTATTAACAACCCAAATTGTTCAATATGAGAAACTGGAAAAAAAAAAAGAAAAAACACCAGCCGTATTTTTTCTGGTTTCACTACTCACAATTTTATTCTTTGGCAGTTAACTTTTCGGCTAAACTCGGCACGCAATAAGAAAAATACGAAAGCGCGGGCAAAAATGGGAAGTGGCAGTTATAAAAAATTTAATAATATTTTTGCGCTCGCCCCGCCTACTCTCCGCACAAACACAATTTTGCCATTTCCACATTAATGAAAGCTCAGCGAACACTGCAGCATCGCCTTGGCGTTTTTTTATAAACGCGGTAGCCTCGCCCAGAAAATTGGTTTCAAAATCAGCCAACTTTGCTTGAATTTATTATTTGCGATCCAGGCACTTGCACAAAAAAGTTTGATTATTAAAACTTTCAATTAATTAATTTAAAGGTTGCCGCGCAATTCCTGCTCGCGCTCGATGGCCTTGAACAACTGGCTAAAGTTTCCTGCACCAAATCCCTGGTGGTTGTGACGCTGGATAAACTCCAAAAACACTGTCGGACGGTCCTCCACAGGCTTTGTAAATATCTGCAGCAAGTAGCCTTGGTCGTCAAAGTCTACCAGGATGTTGAGTCTCTCGAGGACATCGAGATCCTCCATGATCGTCACTTTGCTCTGAGCCAATCGCTGGCGCAAATCGTCATAGTACGTCTTTGGCGTGCGCAAAAACTCCGCCCCGCGCTTCTTCATGTTGCTCACAGCCGTTATGATGTCGGGCGTGCGCACGGCAATGTGCTGGATACCGGGCCCCCCATTGAACTCGATGTACTCGTCGATCTGGCTCTTGCGCAGCCCCTGTGCTGGTTCGTTTATAGGCATCTTGATCCTCTCGTTCCACTCGGCCATGACTATCGACCGCAGCGAGCTGAACTCTGTGTGAACATCCTTGTCGTCGACAGACCAGAATCGGTGGAAGCCCAACATCTGTTCGTACCGCTCTGTTACCTTAACCATTTGGTTTTCGGGCTGGTTTGAGACGCAGTGGTCGATGAACTCGACGGGCACCGGCGGTAGCACGTCACTGAGCGCCTGGAAGCTATTGTTAGACACAAATCCGGGCAGAAAGACGCCTGAATACCCGTTCCGCTGCACAAATGTGTGATCGATGTCGCCGTACACGCGAATGGTTGCCATGGTGACCTGACCATGCTTGTCGGACTCTTCCCAGGGCTCCTGGATCGGCTGTGCGCCCTTCTCGACCGCCAGTCTGTAGCATTCTCGCGCGTCGTCGACAGTAAAGGCGACGTTCTTGACTCCATCGCCGTGTTGTCCAAGGAATGCTGTCATTTCGGAATTTCCCGGGCGCAGCGCTGACTGGAACACGAAGACGAGCTCGCCGCTGCCCACGACATGCGATGCCACTTGGCGGTGGCCAGTCTCGAGGCCCTGGTAACCGATGTAGTGGAACCCAAAGTGTGTGGTATAGTAAGCGGCAGCCTGCTTGGCATTTCCGACCCAGAAGGTGAGGTGATGGAATGCCTCGTAGTTTACTGTGGGCTTGATACCTGTTCTGGTGTACGTAGTCATGGCTAGAGGAAATTACGGTATCGTAAATATATATAAATATGTATATTGTGTGTCGTTGTCGTTGTCGTTGTTATTGTTGATACAGAATAAAATGTGTGTAAAATGAAGAGCCAAGCATTTCGAGTCAGAAAAATTGTCGGTATTTATACCTGAGCAAATATCGTGGCTATGAAAAAATTAAACTGCACGGCAAGTGCGAGCTCACGCGCAGAAAACCCAATGCAAATACTCTTTATATGTTCTTCGAATATGGCCGAATGTTTTTTCCTCCCGCCCCGCAAACATTGGCGGCCCAGAATTGCTTGATGTAAAAGAGAGTAAAGTAGTTTTTTGGCGCAGTTTTCTTTGTGCGTATTTTTTAAGGCGGGCATATGGATGCGCCTCGCTCTCGTTTTTGCACTTGCTGTCCATTATTTTTACCGCCCAAAATGTGATCTTTTAAAAAGGGCCCGATTTTATTACATTTGATTCGATAAAGCTTTTTGTTGTGCACAAGACATTGATAACACAATGTTTTGATTTATTGTGCTCGTGCTCGCCCATTCGCAGCTGAGCGTGGGAGAGTTGGTGGTTTTAAACACACATGACTAAGCCGTATGTGCGCGTGCTTGACTAAATAAATTTCACTGATAGGTTCCTATGCACTTTGTGCGTGAGAAAAAAACTTGATGTCAGTTTGAAATATTTTTTCAAACTGACATCAAGGTCAGCAGCCACTCTGTTTGTTCATGCGTGGGTCAAATATTCGAGCATGTTTGGAGGCTACTGGATAAGGCAAATTATGCGCATAATTTGCCTTCCGGAGGTTTTTTTTGCCACCTCGCTTGCTGAACTAATAGCTGGTCGTGGGAAAACACAAACAATCTCAAAAAAAATTAATTGCGCACATCGACATATTCATACATGCAAGTAATTTAAAAAATTATCAACACATAGGGCGAAAAGGCAAATCAAGCAAGGCAGGGTTAATGTCAAATGCAAATGTTGTTCAGATTAAACGAAGCGTGCATGTTTTTTGAAAGTATAAATAGAGAGAGGTGTATATTAGCGAATTAAGCGAATGCAAGGAGTGGAAGATAGGAAACAATATAAAAAAGAGGAAAGAAATTTAAAAAAAAATGAATGTTGGTTTTTGTATGGCAGCTGAATACACGGACAAAAGAAAAAGGACAGCGTGCGCGTTAAGCCTTGGGGGCATACCGGCGACGATCATCAGATCGCAGAGCCAGGTTCTCCATAATCAAATGGTAGAGGTGCTTGTACGCCCAGACATTGCCCTTGCGGCGCGACAGGTGCACGATAAAGAAGTTGTTGAGGTTCTTGATCTTGCACACCTCAATGGCCATCTGCAGCTCATCTCCATTATCAACCTGCGACGAGCCATATGGCGGGGCGTTCTGGTTCGTTTGGAACGGGTTGGTGAACGGGTTGTCGGGCATGCGAGCGGAAACAGCCATGCCGGCTGCCGATCCGAGTGAGGCAGCGTGAGAGAACGGCGATGCCGGCAGGTTATTGGACGCGCCCTGGTTCTCGCCAGCCTGGGGCGAGTCGGTCTGGGCCTCAGACTCCTCGGGCACAGCGGCCAGAGTGCTGACAATACCGTTGACCTGGTCGCGGATGGCCATTGTGTTCATGTATGGCGACTCGGACAGCGAGCGGCGGCGACTCGCTTCGGCGGTAGATGACGCGGCAATGCCCAGCCCGTGGGACGACGCAGCGCCCGACTTGGCAAACTCATCGTCCACAGACTCGGCGGCCGTCGAATCGCTGCTGCTGTGGGCAGGAGCCTTGGACGATGCACCGAACCAGCGCTTGGGGCCAATGCCGCCAGCTCCGAAAAAGCGGCGCATTGAGGTCAGCGCCGTGCCAATGGTGCGCGGGCGCCGGCTCGAAGACTTTTCTGACAATGAGAAGCCGTGCTGCGCCTCTTCCTCGTACTGCGATGGGTTCATAATGGTCGCGCGCTTGCTGGCGGTCGACCACTTGTGCTCGTCAGAGGCCTTGGGTAGCACCAAGGGCACAGACTGACGGCGCGGGCCATCATGCGGCGGGCTGCTAAAGCCACTGTTGGCGCTGTCGATCGCAGTTGACATTGTGCGGCCGCGGGTTGGCGACGCCATCATTGCAGACATTTGCTCGCGGCGTGGGCGGAGGACGCGGATCTTGAGGCCTTCGGTCTTGAGCACAGTGAAGCCCAAATCGTCCAGCGTCTGAAGCACATGCGAGAACAGCACGTCAGGCGCCAGCTCGCTGAGCGCATCGGGGTCAATGACACCACGGTGCACACGCATGTGCTGCAGGATCTCGGGCTGCTCGCGGCGGTCGGCTGATAAGACCGAGCTGATAGACAAGGGTTGGTCGGCACCCATGGCGGCAGCACCCCAGCGCGACGTGCGGCGGTTAAACCAACTCTTCACGCGCGATGCCGGCCCGCTCTGGAGCCTGGGCGACTGTAGGGTGGGGGCATCGGGGAAAAGCACGTCCTCGACATGGCGCGGAATATGCGATGCAATACCAGCGCCGACTCCAATCCCCAGTTCCTCGCCGGTGGTGCTGTTGACGGGCAAGACTGGTGGGATCTCGGGCAGCCGGCCGCGGCGGTTGCTGACCTCGTTCGAGGAGCGCATGGACGACCGCCGGTGTGTATGGTGCTCGCTGTTGCTGCGGCTGCGGTGGCTGTTGTGGCTGTCAACGGACCCCGTGTTGCGGTGCTTGTTCTTATGTTCAAACTGGTCGGGACTCAGCGTAACCGGACGCACACGCCCGCGAGGCGCGCCGCTACGAATGTTGTTGTCGATGGAGGATGCCGACGAGAGCGCTCCGCTGTGGCCGAGATCCATCATGACCGAAATTGGCGGCGGCAGTGCAATTTCATTCGAGCCGCCCTGCTGCATCTCGGTCGACGCAAACATGGACATGGGCCGCGGCCGCGGGGCCATCCGCTGTTCAGTCTCAGGCGCCTTGGGCACTGCCCGGTCAGCAGCGGTGGCAGTTGACCGTGGCACAGCCTGATCAACGCCGGAGTCGGTTTGTGCCCGCACCTTGTTGGATGGTGAGCTATCCTCCGACTCTTGCCGCTCGCCCATCAGCGCGGCCTGAGTGGCTGCGCGCGCCTTCGCAACCATCTCGGCAGAGGGCGCCTCCGGCAAGCTGACTTCATTCTGGTGGCTGCTATCAGCAAGCTGCGTTGACAGCGTCGAGTACTCGACTTGAATCGTATGCCGCTTGGACTTCTTTGCCTGCACATCGGGCACAGCCGGCGTATTGCTAGCCGTGGCTGTTGATCCATCGGGAACTACCTGTCCGTTAGCACCATTGGTTTGTGCATCGCTGTATGCGCCTGTCTCGTTGAACGTGGCGGCGTACGGTTTCATCCATTCGTGCACCTTAATATCTTCGAGAGTCGCGCGGTGCTCTGGGTTGGGTACAAGCATCCGGCGCAGCAAGTCGCGGGCCAATGCGCTGACCCCCTCGGGAAAAACCAGGGGCGTGTTGAGAATGTACTTGTACAACTGGTTGATATTGTCGCCCTCGGGGTTGGATGGGTCGTCGTCGAACGGCAGGTATCCGGCAAGCATCGCGTAGAGAATCACACCACACGACCAGATATCGACCGCGGTACCGGCGTATGGACCGTCGGAAACCACGAGCTCGGGCGCCGCGTAGCACGGAGAGCCACAGCTTGTCGACATGAGATCATCGCCCGGTCCTTGGAACTGGTTGGCAAATCCAAAGTCTGTGATTTTGATATTGCGGTTGCGGTCAAGCAGCAAGTTCTCCTACAAATTATTTCGGGGGTCATACGGGCGGCATGATTAGTGGGCTGGTGTGGCTGTGAGGGTTGGTCAGGAACAATCTACAGTCGTGAGCGTGTAGCTTGGATGCACACAACACGTGAGCGGCACATGACAATGTGCTTTCGGAAACGGTCCGGAAAAAACTAGCGACGCGCCACAGAAATATAAAGCCCACATATCGCCAGTGCCAACTGGTCCATCATGCGGGCTTTGCCACAAAAAGATATCACTTTTAAATTCCACAAGTGGCTTTGCATTCGAGCAGTTGCGATTGTGTGATTTAGAGAGTGTGTGGTGTGTACACACGCGCTAATATGCTGACAATAGGGCGTAGGCAAGCGAGAAAACAAATGCAGAAATAACAAGACTCATGTCACTTGAGCACTCATTGTTAATTTTATCTTTTTTAACACTTACAAGCTTGAGGTCGCGGTGCACAATGTTGCTGGCGTGCAGATAGCTGACGCCGGCAATCAACTGGGCAAAGAGCCGGCAAGCATCGATCTCCTTTAGCTGCCGGTGCGCCAGAATATGGTCAAACAGCTCGCCTCCGGATGCGTATTCAATCACAATACCAATGTACCGCTCGGTCTCGATAATGTCGTGCAGCCTCACGATGTAGCTGAAGTTTACGGCCTAGAAGCAATCAAACAAGTAAATAATGAAAGGCGATATTAGTGCAATGATATTGCGTGAGGATCGTCAAAGTCGTCATTGGCATTCTTTGTGCTGGTGTCTGTCAGATTTCAATTAAAAATATCAACAGCTCATTTTTGCAAAGAAAGCGATTTCGTGAAAAGCAAATGTGATTAAAGGGGTAGTGGGCTGCAGAAAAAAATGGGGGAAAAGACAAAACCTGTACTAAAAAGAAAAAACAACAAGAAATATGAAAATATAGACACACGCACGCACACATTGCCAGACTCGTGTTGTTAAAGTCAAGTGTAAAATATGTAATGCAAAATGCGTTGGTTGCCACCGGTGAGTAAGGCGAAAATACACGTCACCCATTTGCGCGCGCTGGACGCAAGTTGTGTATTTTCTCCGCCAAATTGGGCAAAAAAAGACGATGACGATGATGATCGGTCTATTTTTAGGGGGGAATGTTTCAGACACCCAGACCGCATATGTCCACTAAGAAACACAACAATGTCAACAATTGAACTTACTTTTAGAGCGGCAATCTCTCGCTGGATTTTTGACAGCTTGACCTCGGTATCGATGCTCTCTTTCTTGATGAGCTTGATTGCAACCTAATGGAACACATCGAACATTCAGCTCTGTTAGTAATGTGCAAAAAATAATGGAAAGAAAAATACACGCCAGGATTACAACAAAACCGCATCCCCGACTATTTTGAAAGCACAATTGGCGCCAAATCGCATTGTTCTTGATTTGTTGTTGTTGACAGTTGCCACTGTTGTTACTATTATGTTTACTGCTACTGCTGCGACAGCTGGAAAGAAGATAATAGAAATACAACAGCCGACATGGAGAGAGAACGATAGAACAAAACCGCATGATGCTAGGCAGTAGCGGCCAGCAGAAGGGGTAGCAGCTGGCAGTAAAGTGGTGTGGTCATAACGATAGCAAAACAACAACAAATATCAGTAGATGCATGTTCCATGGTGCGTTACTGTACCTCTTCGCCGTTCTCTCTGTGAATCGCAAGCTTGACCTTCGCAAACTCGCCCTCGCCGATGGTCTGTAGCAACAGGTAAGGTCCGAAAAATGTGTTCTTTGGCTTTCGACGACCGCTTGTCGACGGTCTGCTGCTGCCCTTGGAAACTGTGGTAGCTACTGCCTGGGTCATCGCTATGGGTGTTGCTATCATTGCGAATGGTACAATAAAAATCTGAAGCTCCTTGTTCTCTTTAATGCTTAGTGCGTAGTGCGTAGTGTGTGGGTCCCGGGTGCAAAGTGTGTAGTCTATGGTCAAAAGACGCTGGTTCGCATGAGCTTCGCAACGGGGGGGGGGGGTAAAGATGCTGATGTAGAAGACAAGAGAGAAAGAAATAATAGGAAAAGAAAGAGCGGAGAAAGAAAAAACAATACAAAAAAGCACAGAGTTTGAAAGAAAAAAGAAGAGAAAAGAAAAGACGGCTGGGCCGGTTGAAACAGAAGAAGAATAACACACACAGAGTAAAGAGAAGAGAAAGGAGAGGAAAGGAGAAGTAAAAAAAAATAGAAAGGGGAGGAATTGGGTCAAATAATTTTCCTTTTAAGTGCTTTCTGAAAATGAATTAATTGGGAGCAAGAAAATGAAATGAGCCTCAATATACTTTATGGAGAGTAAAGTTGGGAGCAATAATGTTGCTATTATTGCGCTTTTCTATCTTGTTTACGCTTTTTGTCACTTTTTTCATGCACAGTGTAGTCAGCACCAACATACGCCTAGAGAATCACTGAGGCAAAAACAATAGTACGGCGATGATACACCAAGCCGTGGATATACACCTCGCTTTCGCGCAGCAAGAACACACACGCTGGAAAAAAGAGCTATGGTTGCTGTGTAAAAAGGTATGAATGAGCACCTCTTGCACTCTTGCCTTTTTTGCAGCTGTTCCTGAGCAAAGGCAAAAGATAAAAAATTTAAGGAACAAAATAAATGATGGGGTTATTTTTCTTTTACTTCATAGAGTCAGTGCCACTGGGTAGTGCCACATTCATCCTGAGGAGAGTGCAGCAGTAGAAAGATGGAGTGCGGGCAGCGCGCAGCTTTGTTGCTGAGCGTCTGTGCAGAAAGGGGGCGTATTTTTGGCGGTATAGTAGAAGACCAGATTTCCAGTGCGTATCTATACACCGCACTATTCCACGCTATTCTCTCATCGGGATATAAAAAAGACACGCTTGCCAATTAAAGGTTAATGGCGTATGCGTGTTGCAAGCACAACACCGCGTCATCCGTCAGCTGTCTTTCAGGGTAGCAATTAAAACAAGGATGCTGGGCGGGCGAACGAGTGATAAAGCGATTGAGGGATCGTGCGAGTGCAAGACCGGCAACAGGCCAGACAACAATAAAAAATAGCAATTTTTCCTGGTGGATTTTGCAAATTTGAAAGGTAAACAAGACAAAGACATGTGTCGTATGTCTTATGCACAACGACATGCATAAAAACATATTTGCCGCCTTTGTCTCAACCAATTCGCTACTTCCAGTGTTTATTTTTATACCGCAATAGGATGATGTGACCCCCTTATATTTGTCTCCAATGGAGCGAGGGTCTTTACAGTATTTTTGTATATTGCGCAGGCAGAAGCAATTAAGAGCGGGAAAGCAAAACCACAACAAAGCTGTGTGGAGTTGAAAAAACAGGTTATGAGGCGAGTGATTGAGACCGGGGGAAACGGGAAGGGGTTAACATGTCTTGTACTTTTATTGTAGCGTCGATTACGCGCATAAGCACTATCCTGCGCTCTTGGGATAGTCATTTTGACATATTTCGTGGAGAATAGCATTCCGCAAGCCAGCAGTCAATCAAATCGTCCAAACTGAACAAAAAACAGTAGGAAGTGAGGCGTTTTGTTTGTTGTCTGATAGCGTGGACAACTGCAGTCCAACTCTTACCGTTTGTGTTTGTGTTTGCGTTTGTGCTGTTGGCTGGTTTGGTGTAGATTGGATTGTGGATTGAACAGTAAAGCGCTCAAAAGCCGCTAGTTCGGGTTGGAATAGGCGGTGGCGATAGAGTTGCGCTGTGCTGCAAGTGTATGAGTGTGACTGTTTATGACTGACTGAATTTACGATGAATATGATGGCGTGGGGCTGGAATTACCACTGGTGCCGTTTCTAGTATTATTATTACAAAGCGCCCACTTTAAAATTCGGTTCGGTGGTAACAAAAAAATTAAAATAACAAAAAAAAGCCGGTTGAAATTCAGGGTGTTCAATAAAAAAAATTATTTATATTCAGAGTAAGAAAGTTAAGCTGCAGATAGCATATTTAAGGGGTATTTTCGAGTTTAATCTGGCTTTCGGGGGGGGAGCTAACTTTATCGCCGTTTATGTGCAGTTTTTACTAAAAGCGTGCCTGTAAGCAGAAACCAACTCACAGAACACTTGACTTGCAGCATTTTTCCCGCCCCCGTGGGGTTTGTTCTTGGCATTGCATGGAAGGAAGGAGGGAAAAAAAGATGAGAAAAGGAAATAGATTTTCGATATTTGCATATGCGCTCTGATTCAACTTTCAACTGTAAATCCAAGAGTACGGTTTTTTTCTTTTTACACTTTTGATGGCTCGATCAAAAACAGAGGTTAGTTATAGCAACAAAAAAATAGCCAACTTGATCTGATCGTCATCGAGCACATCTTTTGTCAGCTGTCAGCCAAAACATAATAGTGCGTGATTTCATCCTCCTTCACTCTGCTCATGTCGTTTGTCATTGCGCGTCAATAATGGCTATGTTTTTGCAGCGACATTACGACCATTCATGAGCGCTGGCTTTGGCTGGCGGCTGTGCCCTGCTCGCTCAGAAAACATGCTTTAAACGCAGCGCAACTACCTCCCCAACAACATACCAGAAAGAAATCAACAAATGAAAACATTCCGTAGATCACTCGACATGGACCATGTTTCTGGAACAAACAGTTTATTTGTTGAGAAAATTTTGCGGTTCTACTACAGGTACTGGAATGAGCAAGTTTAATTGAATTAAGTCATATTGAGACTCAGCAAGTTTTCAATATATTGCACTTGTCAACTTTGATGATCCACACATTTGTCTAATTAATTGCGCGTATTATTACTGCAGTCGTTGTCGCTTTGTCGATCGCTTGTTAATAAAATTTTTATTTATGTATTTTCCATTGACATGTTCAACTGGCTGCAAAGCAATGTGTGTGGAAATGAAAAAGCTGAAAAACGAGCATATTGATATTAACTAGAATTGGATTATATACTGTTATTTAATTTTGACATTCGACCGTTTTGTTTATCTGGAACGAGTTTTACAAGAAATAATGTGTTTAAACAGTCCGCTCAATGCAATTATTTATGCTACTGTATTTACAATTTCAGTTCATTATTTACCATTTTTATTCTTATTTTGCTGCTTCTTTATTTCCCCTCTACTGCTTTATATATATTCTTAAAATATCCATGCAGCTAAAGTTTTGTTAGCATTTAGGCCCTTCTCGTCGGCTTTACTACCCAGCAATACACGGGCGGTTGGAGTATCGTTTTCTGATGCGTGATATGTAATTAACCACAATATTTCAAGAAATAATCGCAGTTATACTTGGAAACAGCATGGCTCTCTCTCTCTTTCTTTTTGGAACTAGATTTTGATACTCTGTATTAAAATTTTGAGATTAATAGGCCCAAGTTTATAAAAAAACCCTATTGGATATATAATGAGCTCTTACTTTGAGAACTGCCCTTGCTATATTCCGACTTGTACACCACATACAACGTTAACACCAGATAATGTGAACTTCACCAGCTATGCTGTGTCCCTTGTGAAAAAGTGCTCAAATCCAATTACTCCCACTTATACCAGACCTCATGTTTTTATAATATTTATCTAGATAAGTCAATATATATACACTTACAGGATGAAACATATAAAAAAGGGAGGGATGGCTTTTCTTTATTATATAAACACAAAAGGTGGTTGCGTGTCATGATATGCAATTATCTGTCTTTTTAAATTTTGTGAATTTTTATTCGAAATATTTAAAGTATAAAAACAAGTCAAGCCATGTGAGCAACAAACCTCGTGTTTGCGGCTTTTTGACGTACCTTTATTAAAAGATTTAGATGATTAAAAGTTTTAAGTATGTCTCTAGAGCAAAATATGGCTAACAAGGCTTTTTATTCAAAAAGTGCATTGACCACTGAGCCAGAATTTTTAAATATCCAAAAGCAATTAAAGTTGTAGGATTATTTGCTTCTTTAAAATACACAATTTACTTAAATAATTTTGTATTTGCTTCTTATTATTTACACTTTGCCTGCTAATTTAATTATATATTGCAAAACAACTCAGAAAACACTTCAACATCCACCGCAGCACTCGTGTCCAGCCCAGTTTCCAACAAGCGTGTAGTTTTAATTACCGGATGCTCCACCAGCGGCATTGGCCATTTTCTAGCTCTCGAGTTTGCCAAGCAGGGTTGCAAGGCGTATGCCTCAATGCGTAATCCAAGAAAGATTGACAGTAGTTTGGCCATCCGCGGAATAATCACCCTGGAGCTAGATGTAATCAATGACATGTCTGTCAAGGACGCCGTTGGCCGAGCTATCCAAGAAACCGGCCGTATTGATGTTCTGGTTAATAACGCTGGTCAATTTTGTATGTCACCAGTAGTAGAGACAAACATGAACAAGGTGAAGGAGAGCTTTGGCTCTAACCTTTTTGGTCTTGTGCGCATGTGCTAAGCTGTTGGTCCTCATATGATGGACAGTAGACAGGGAACTATTGTTAACGTGGGCTTTGTAGGTGACTACGCGGCAACACCATGGATTGGGCATTATTCTGCAACCAAAGCGGCCTTACACTCAATGTCCGACCCGCTGTGCTTTGAGCTTGCGCCATTCAACGTCAAAGTCATGGTTTTGGTCCCCGGTGCAATTAAATCAAACATAAATGTAGAGGCTGTTAAGGGAAAAATACTTTTTGAAGTCTCTCGTTATATTCTGGCTTTGCCTGTTATGAGGAAACTGTCTGAAATTATAAATATGGGGAAGGTGGTGGCTACTGATAAGTTTTCCCGCCACGTCGTGAAGCACATTTTAGCAAAGAAGCCGGGCGCTTATTTGACTTATGGAAGGTATGCTGCTGGTTGGTCTATGGCGTATTGCTTTCCAGCTGGTGTTTGTGATTTTATTTCCAGCCACTGGGTGGGGGGGGGGGGGTACTCATAAGCTAGCAAAATATCTTAAGGTGTGGATAAATTGTTTTTAATTTAACAATATTTTTGTGCCACATTTGACTAGTTTGAAATAAATTCCAACATAACATATAATAGCAACAAAAAACATCCACAATTCGCCCAGAGGAAATATATCCATAGATATACTTGCTCCTTTGACAAAACCTTCCTGTCCTGTGTTAAACAACTGACGGCTATAACTACCATGATATGTGAATGAGTTAATCGGTGCGCCGCCTGCTTGGATGGGTAGCTGTGGTAGAGGGTGCGTTCCTTGGATTTGCATCCGACTGCTGCTGCTGAGTCTCTTCCAAATGATCTCATTCAATTTTCTACCTCTGCAGGTTGGGTATTTATTATAGTGATTTTTCGTTTATTGTGCGTGATTTGATTTTTGATTCGGATTTAATATACCCACGTGATTAGTATTCATGCGTTTTACGCGTGTGGTTGGCGTCTCGCGTTTTTTTCTTTTTTTCATTTCTGGGTACGAATACAAACTGCGCAAGGAAACAAAATAAAGAGAAAACAATCCCTTATTTTTTCATTATACTAGTTCAAATTAACAAATTCCATTATTTATTTTTTCCTTCTTTATTTCCTTTATCTTTTTTTTGTACATTGAGTTAATGAATGACAAAAGTTAACTTTCGTGCACAGTCCGGCAACACAACGATGAGTAATACGATAGACTGGCCCTCTTCATGTCCCAGCGGATCCGATTCTGACACTTTGGATGCGGATCAAATAATCCGAGACTCGGAAATTCTACGAAGCAAGTTGGCGCGATACTACTGCAGCAAGGGTGTATCTGATGGGGAACTGAGCGATGTTAGTAGTCTTGGTGATGGCTGCAAATATAATGAGAGTGAGATGGATTTGGTATCGTTGCGGGTTAATGGGAGTGATGGGAGTGATGGGTTTCCGGAGGATCCGCTGGAGGGGATAGGCGGTGGAATTTTGCCAAGGTGGAGGCCTCGGTTTCTGGAAAGTAATTTGAATGAGAGGATTGTGGTACCGGTGCAGGAGGACCAGGATGTGGTGATGGTTGAGGAGGATAACCAGCAACAGCAGCAGCAACAAAATGTACAAGGTAAAGTATTTTAAAAAAGGTGAACAAATAATAATTCAATAGGGGGGTTTTTTATTTGCGGTTTACCAACAAAAAAAACAAACTAAAACTAAAAGTTGTTTTCGATACCTCTTTTTTTACTTTTACATAATGTCATAGATGTTTCGTGCGAGGCAACTACGGGCGAAACAGCGCACCACTATTATCCGCTACGCCGGCGATCCGAGAAAAACCTCCACCCCTATACGAAACTGCAATGGACCAATCCAGCAGACCTCCTACAGGCAAAAAACCAACGACGCGGTACCAGTCTTTTAAAAGCTCTTTCAACCGTTGACGAACATCAGAAGCACCAAGAAGGATTCATTGGTATGGTTCTCAGTGGTGGAAATGGTGATAACACGCAGGGATTTGATTATGCCGGGGTTCAGGACTCGGAGGACGAGGAGTATGTCCCAGGAATGACCCAGTTGAACGAGCAGGAGTCGCAGATTGTTGTTGATGAGTATATGGATATAGTGCGTCCGAGACCTGCTGTATCGGTGGGTCGGGCTGACCGGGTGGATTGGGTGCATCAGGGCATTGCCCCTATGAGTGCAAGGAAACACGATGGGGGATGCACATACAGGCATCTAGCAGCACAACGGCGGACTGCAATTCGACAGCAGCAAACCAATGGGCAGAAGCAGAGCAACGATGATGCAGATGATTTGGTCCTGCCCAGTTTAGAAGATCTTCTGGGCGGTACCGCAGCATGTCACATCGACAATGGCTCTGATCCCTACGAGGTGCCCCGATCGTTTCTGACTCACAAAGAACCACCACCAAAAGATTCTAATATTGATCCTGCATCGTCCTCGTCACTAATCAGAAGCAACAGCAACAGCAACAGCAGTAGCAGAAACCGCCACTATCACAATCGTCGGCGACTAGTTTCCCGCAAGCAGCAGCTGGTCAGTACACCACCACGGCACTCAGCATCTTTGTCTTCATCCTCGTCAGATGAGCAGCTTCCCACAGCCAAAGCACGCAAGCTCAACAAAATCTCTCGGCACCATATCCGCGGCATCCTTCCGTTTTCCTTTATGCGCGGGTTGAACGAACAAAAAGAAAGCGAAATCCAAGAGGAAGTGCATCGGTGGCAGAACCAGGCGACAAAAACACCCACCAAACGCCGGGTTCTCTCCAGCTCCCCGCCACCCCATCGCCCTTCTTCGCCTTCTCACAGCCAGCAGCAGCAGCAGCAGCAGCAGTTAACAGCATCGGCCACGGCGCATTTTGAGTTTGAGTTTTTGGATATTTACCAGTGGCAGTTTCCCGAACCACTGGCCGATCGCGGTCCTGATTTCCTACGCGTAGCCGCACGCGAATGCCGACGCCGCAGCCTCCACAACAGCAACAGCAACTGCAACAGCAGCAACAGTGGCAAGCAGGCGGATGACGCATGGAAAAAACACGTATGCGTAGAGCCCAGAAGTTTAGGCGAAGTCGAAGAGGGCGATGTCGCGCAAGGCATTGTGGCGGCATGGCGTCTGGGCGTCATCGATGTGCGGCGGGTTTTTTTCTGCTGCGACAGTGACGATAGTGAGGAGGAGGGTGTTTCTGGGTTTGTGTGGGACGAGGGTTTTGGCAATGGCCGGGCTGGTCACCGCGAAGACCCGCCGTTTATTGTCATTAGCGACGACGAGGCTGTCGAGGATAACAGGATCGCAGATGCCGGTGGGGGCAGGGGCATCGGCAGGAATATTGGCAGAGGCAGTCGCAAAGCTGGGGGCAGAAAAGATGGTGGCGGGCGCAAGGCTGGGCACAGCAGAGATGGTGGCAGGCGCAGACAAGCGCCGGGCACTGGCCTTACGTCGGCAGCTGCAGCAGCGCAGCAACAGCAACAGCAGCCCCGAGGGATCCGCGCGGTAATGGGCGAGTTCGCCGTGTTCGACTCATCCTCCAGCGACACGGACATCCGCTCAAAGCGGCCGCCATTACCCATCTGGCAGTATGCGCCAAAGAAGCGGCGCGAGTTTGCGCGGTGGCTCAGTCGCTGGCAGCAGCTGCCGAGGCTGCCGAAGCTGGGGCGGCAGGCGCAGGCACGGCGGCCATTGGCGGCAAAGCCGGTCGCATCGGACTTTGTGTTTGACGAAGCCCTGGTTGACGATACGCCGAGCCCACGGGCGCACCAGCGCCAGCGCCAGCGCCAGCGCCAGATGCGGGTGCGGATGCGCCAGACGCGGCTTTTCCCGGCCACCGCCACGCGCACACTGGACGCCGTGGCCGACCACATTGGCAGGCGGCAGGCGAGCGGCAACAGCACGGCCAAGCCCGCCAGCGCCAGGCCGGCGTTTTCGCGGCCAATGCGCAGCGGCAATGGCGGCAGCAGCGGCCGCTTGGCCCAGCGCAAGGCCGCGCAGCCGACACGCGTACAAGTGCAGGCGCAGCTGCAGCTGCAGCGCCCGCCGCCACAACTGCAAAGCAGCGGTAGCTCGGGCGATGCGGCGGACGAGGAGCTTGTGCTCGGGGTCGAGTCCGGCACGCGGTTCCGCAGCGACACCTGGATCGGGCAAGGCGGGCTTCGGCGCATGCAGCGGCTGCTCGAGGGCCACCTGCCGCCAGCAGGCGACTCTTCGGCAGACGACCACTTCAGCCACAACGACGTCCTGCGTATCAGCAGCAGCGCGGCGCCCGGCGAGTTCGTCCAGGCGCTATCGATGCTCTGCCAGCTGTGGCTCGGCCAAGCGCCCAGCGCACCGGCGGTTCTGCGCTGGATGGATTTTGCCCAGCGGCTGGTGCTGCGGTACACGCACGACGCCGAGGCGCTTGGCGCAGTGGCCGGCGCCGCCGTGGGCTGCGCGCACCGGCTGCTGGCAGGGGCGGACACAGACGCAACCGTGGCGCTGATGCTTGGCGTGGTGCTGATGCAGGCTGCATGCGGGATGGCCGTGTGGCGGGAGCGGGAGCTGCGGCTGCGGAATGCACGGGCGGCGGCCGCCGATGGGCTGGGCGCATGGCCGGCGGAGCGGCTGGCGCGCGAAATCGACAGCTGCGTGCTGGCCGCAGCGGCCGCCGCCCTCCGCCACAGCAGCCCCTTGCCGCAGCAGCAGCAGCTGGACGAGGCGGGCGTGGCACTGCTCCACGCACTGGCCATTGCGGCAGCCGCCGTGCCGCTGGCGCCGATCGAGGCCTCGGTGCTGCGCGTCAGCGCCGTGACGCAGCCGCCGGGCCACTGGCGCGCGCTCGGGCGGCTGGCGTCCTGGGCGCAAGTCAACGCCGACGGCATTGCGGCGCCGCGGCCGTCCGCGCACTGGCACCCGGCGCTGGCGTCCGTTGCGGCCTCCGCCGTCGCGCACGCGCTCGAGCCCACGCCTGGCGCACGGCCGAGCGACGCGGCCGTGCGCCAGGCGTTCGTGCGCGTCCACCGGCTGGTCGTCGGCCTGGGCGTGCGGCCGGCGCCGGGCGCGCGCCTGCACGTGCTTTTGTTCCGGTTCCTCGAGGCGCGGCGGTTCGCGTCGTTGCCGATCGAGCCGGCGCCGGCGCTGCCGCGGTTCTTCACGCGCTACACCGGCGCCATCCCCGCCGCGGACTCGGCGCTGGCGTCGTGCACGGTGCTGTGGCTGCACGCGCTCGACGCGTCGTTCGACGGGTGGCGCGCGCAGATGGCGGATGTCCGCGGCGTGCGCGCGCTGGTGTCGAAGCTGCTGCCGACGCGCATTTTGACGGTGGACGCGGGCGGCAGCGGCGGCGGCGGCAGCGGCGGCGGCGGCAGCGGCAGTGCGCTGGCGGCGTTGGCGAACTACTATGCGGTGTTTCTGTTTTTCCTGCACGCCGTGCCGCGCGCCGTCGTGCGGCCGGCACGGCTGTATGCGCAGCTCCAGGCGCTGCTGCGCTTCCGCGAGTCGGCCAGCGCCACGGCGCGCCGCGTGTACTTTGAGGCGTGGTCGGCCGCCGCGTCCATTCTGGCATACCACCTGCGGCGCGCGCTGGACACTGCCGGCCCGACAAGCGTTGGCGCGCTGCTTGGGCTGCTCGGGGCTGCCGGGGTGGGCGACGCTGCCGCCGGTGGTGCCGCCGATGGCTCTGCTGCTGCTGCGCTACACGGCGCGGCCGCCATGGACTACTTTGCTGCGCTGCGCGACGCCGTTGCCGGATGGGCCGACGCGGTGGCTGTGGTCGTGGCGGGGCGGTCCGCGGATGGCTGGCGGCTGGCCGACCTGGCGCTGGCCTACGCGCAGCGCGTGCTGCGTAGCGAGGCGGGCTGCCACGGCCACGCGCCCACGCGGCTGCTGCTGCTGCTGCTGCTGCTGCGCAGCCCCACGATGCACGCGCTGCTCGCGCAGGCCGCCCTGGAGTCGCCGCCCGGGGTGCCCGTGGCCACGCGGCTGTCGGTGCTGCGCCGCGTGCGCGACCTGGTTGATCTGTGGCAGGACACCGTGGCGCCCGCCGTGGCGCCCGCCGTGGCTCCGCCCTCCCCAGCGGACCCGCTGCCATCTTTGGGCAGCACCCGCGTGGCGCTTGACTCGCAGGAGTTCGGCGATGTTGATTGTGCGGACCTGATGGCTGTGGCTATGGAGGCCGAGGAGCTTGACCGCCGCGCTAGCTTTGCGCCCATCGACCGCGCCATTCTCCACGCCGTCCACCTGCTGGTGCCACAGCTGCGCCGCCAGATCCTCTCCGGCCTGTCCACCGCCACCGCTGCTCACCGGATGTCGCCTCGGCCCCTCGACCATCTTGTGCACTTGCTCTGTCGCTTGGTCGCCGTGTGTGTTGCGGGGGGGCTGCGCACGTGGGAGGGTTTTTTGGACGAGCATGGCAGAGACACGCTTTACCTGGTGCCGGATCTGCCTGGCCGTCGCCGGGTGCTCGTGGTGTTTTGCCTGGCCATTTTTGACTCGCTGCATTCGACCGCTGCGGTAGCAGGGGGGGCGGCGGAGCCAATGCAGCCTGGGCTTGTCTGCTTGCTCGTCGATGTGTGGTTCGAGTGTGTATGCGACGCAAGCCTGTATTTCTATGTTCGCCGCTTGTCCGCTCTGCTGCATTGGGCTGGTCTTCGTCAGCCAAACATGGGGGGCGCCCTGAATGTATTCAGCACTCTGCCCCCTGCAGTAACCACGTTGGTCGATGGGGTGCATGGCTGGTTGAAGATTTCCCCGTGGAAGCTGCCCTCTGAGAAGGAGGGCGAGGGCGAGGGCGAGGGCGGGGCTGATGAGGTTGTCGCCCTGGTTGCCATTGTGCTGCGCCGGATGTCCGCCGCTAGCTCAGGAGCCTGTCCGCTGCAGCCGGGGCCGCCGTCGCTGGCGCTTGTAAATATATTTTCAACCTGGGTCGCTCGATTGCTTGCTACGCTGAGGCACGTGCAGGAGTGCTCCTCCCGCCTGTCTTTTGGCTTCTCGGATACTCGCCACATTGTTGATGCGATGGCTGGTAGAATCATCATTTGCGTGCGCGATCACTGCTCGCACCTCCCATTGCCGCCAAGCCTAACTTCTCTTTAACTTGCCGACTAATATTAAATAAATAAATAATGAAAATTGTTATTTAAATAGTAAAATAATGAAAGGGGTGTGTTTTTTTTACCTTGGCATTCTAATATAGAAAATAAAGAAGAGAAATTCGCAAACAAAATGTTTTTTTTAAAAAAAGAGAGAGAGAGAGAGAGAGAGAGAGGGAGAAGACTTATTCAGTCTTTTCAACTTTTTGCTCGACTGGCTTTTTTGTCTTCAAACCATCATAGTTCATAGAGCGGAATCCCAAATAACCACCCTTCTCTTCCTTAATGTACGTCTTGATGAAAAACTGGACAAACAGCAGCAAGTACGATGAAAGCAGGACACATCCGTAGTATGCTGCCAGACGAGTACCGCGACAATCAGCTCCGATACTGGGCAATGACACTACCGCATGGAACGTAATATGCGTGTACAGACAGAAATAGCACAACCCGAGGTCCACTACGAACTGCACAATCTGCAGAGTCGTCACAATCTCCTTCCACCACACCTTCTTGCCGCAAGAAGCAAGGAAGTAGTAGTAGTACATGATGACGTGAACAAACAGATTGATTGAGCAGATAATCCAAGCCTACTTTTCCCCAATAACAATAATAAAAATAAAAAAGATTTGCAAAAATGTTAATAACCCAGTTCTTTCCTTTTTACTACTACTACTATTTGGCCGAAAAAATATCAAATGAATTAATGGTGCATGCATGCATGCCCATGCAACACACCCACGCACATATATAAATGCTCGTGTTTTTCTTTTTTTTTCTGCATGCCACCAATAATAAAAAAAACCATTGCAAGTAAAAAAATGTGGAGTAAAGAAAAATAAAGATCCAACATCATCATCAACTCTCAACTCTCAACAAACAAACAAACAAGCAAGCAAGCAAGCAAGCAAAAAAAACACACGCTACAATAAAGCATACAAAGCAAACAAGAAACCTATTTTTTACTTACAACTGAAACACGGCCCAAAAGCTCCTCAAAGCACAGAACCATCGTCAGCGAATGATGATAGTAATGCAAGAACTCGAGCCTCTTCTTCTTCAGCACCAGCAAGATCGTATCAACAAACTCAAGCCACTTTGTCAGATAATTCAGGTAATAAATCACCTCCATCGGCTGCGTCCACGACTCAGCACCGCAAATAGTGAAAAAGAATCCCTTGTCGCGCCACACAGGCAGGCATTGCTCCAAGAACGCCAACAAGAGGAATCCCGAAATCAAAGTCAGAGTTAGGTTATGAAGCTGAGTAACTCGCTTCATTCTAATCGGCTTGGCAACCTTCTTCATGATCATTTGTCCACCAAACACCATTGTAAGGTAGAGGACGACGCCTGTGAGGACTGCGCGTTGAGTGGAGAGGAATGTTGTTCCTGGTGCCCAGCGCCATGCCGCTTTGGATTGCCCGGTTGCTAGGATGAAACCCTTGTTGAGCCAGTAGTCGGGACTCACAAGAGAAGGCCAGTGCTGCGAGTACTGCGTCCCCGATAACGAAAACGGATTAACCTCAGCCATTCTAAAAAAGAAAGAAAAGAAAAATGGAGGTGGGTTTTTTGTTGTTGTGCCCCTGTGTCAATTTGTTTATTATATCGAGAGGGTCGAAAAAAGGAGAAGGGTTTTGTCTATTTTCCTTCTTGAATGCAAACAATAAAATAAAATAGAAAAGACCTCTGTAAATAAAATAATCTATTTTCCTATAGAATAACAAAACAAGAGAAAGGAAAGAGAAGGAAAGAAGAGAGAGAGAGAGAGAGAGAGAGCAGCGAGAAAGAGAACAAATGAATACCCGAAAGAACAAGTTTGAAAAAAAGGAGGGGGTGGAGAATCGGATGATAAAAAAGAAAAGCACAAGGTGGGCAGTCTCCCGCATAAAGATAATGCACAGATTAAACAAACCCGAAGCAATAAAAAAAAAGAGCGTGTGGTGGGCTTTTTTTTCTCCTTCTTCCCGCCACTCATAACCCACTACCCCCCCTCGCCTCCCTTTTCTCCCTCCCTTTTGTCACTGCTTGGGCAAATGAAAAAGTAAGGAGGAACACAAGAGTAGAAAAAAATATTTACTCGATTTCAAGCATAAAAATTCAGCCTTGCATTTCCTCTTGTTCATTTTTTTTCACAGCGCAAACACAGTACAACATTACAAGTGCAATCCATAAAATCATTGAATAAAAAAACATCGTTATTATCCAAAAGAAAAGTAAACATTTATTAAGCAATTTCGTTTCTATTACCACATATATACACATAATAGGTGCCCTTCTCATATTATCTCTGCACATTATATTAATGTGACGAAGTATATAAAAAAAAGGTAGTGATCTAAACAGTAACTATAATAAAAACACGTACATGGACAACCAAAAAGAATTGCAATGCACAAAGCCTCGCATCATATTTTGTATGTGTGTGTGTGCCTGAACACGGGTGCTAATAAAAATTAACATGCTACATTTCAATTGCAATAAATTTAAATACATAAAGCAGAAATCAAAACTAAATGTTACTACTTTTCTTTTCTTTACCACCTTTTTATCTATATTTTTTTATTCATACATTTCATCTACAAAAAATAACCTGTAGTCATAGTTTTGCATGATGGTGGTGGTGGTGGTGGTGGCGGCGGCGAGTGCCGCGTTCTGTATCCTGTTGGATTGTTGCTGGAAAAGGCAGTGGTGGAGTAGTTGGCGTGATCCATGCCGGATGAATTACCCTCACATCAATGATCCGTTCAAACGGCGGCTGTCTGTTTGCTGATTGTGCCACACAATTTAATCCGCGCGGCCAGATCGAATACGGACCAGACGCCGATGCTGGATGCAAACTTTGGACATTAAACTCTGACATTCTAAAAAAAAAATCTATTGAAAAACAATAATTGTATATGGATGGGATGTGTATATCATTTAAAATTAAAGGATGAAGCCTCCCCTTTTTTTATTTAGGCGACCAGTCCCGACTGATGCTTGCAACAAAAAGAAAATTATGCTGAATCACCTGATGCCACCTCCATGATCTTTTCCAGGATCCACCTGCAGAGCTCGGCAGCAGCGGGGCTCTCACGACTAATTGGCCCCAAACAGCCCCGGATATCGGCGGCGACATATGGCACATCCACCAGGCTGTCTGAAATCATCTGAAACACGCCGTAGTCATCCGCGTCCTCCTGGCCAGCATCATATTCCAAAGAAACCTCTGTAATATGCCCATGGTACACCGAGACTTTGGCTACCACAGGCTTTCCGCCAACCACGCCGCCGAACCTATGTACAAACCTCGGTGTCTGACCGTAGAGCCATTTCCACGTGCTAATCCTCTTCCGCTCCTCCTCAACCATCCCAACAACATCTGCATCGCTTTCATCCCACACCGTAACGTTCCTTCCCACATCAAGCTTCCCAAAAGTGCGTCCAAACTCGCTCATCACCGCCTGGCAGAAAGTCAAATGGTCAATGGACAACGAGTACTCCCTGAGATTCGTCACAACACTGCGCACGCTCTCCACGCCCAAGGCCTCAATATCATCCTTGGCCTCGCTGTGCAAGCACCCATGGAGTCGCCCAAGATCCGTGTCAATGAGCATGGTGCCATGGTGGAATGCCCGTTTATTTGTCAGTTTAAACGCTGACCCGGAGATCTTACGCCCTTCGACTGTCACGTCGTGTCGCTCGTTGACGTATGCTGGGATGTCCGCGTGGTGGAGCGCGCGGGACACCATTTCGGCGCATTTATCTCGGGTAAATGCTTCGCGCGGCATCACTACTGTGTAGTTACTGTTTCCCATGTCGTGGTACACGGAGCCGCCGCCGCTGGTGCGTCGGGCGAGCAGGACATCGCGAGAAGCCATCATTTTGAGATTGCACTCCTTCCACGGATTCTACAATATATGACAGGCCATTTCTCAGTCGAAAGATTTAGTAACATATTTCGTGTGTATGTGTGTTGAAGATGAAATCGTTCATGTTTTTGGCTTGGTTGTACCTGGTTGCGACCGATAACGATGGTTGGGCGGTTGCGCCACAGATAGAGAACGAACGACTCTGGGTCACTCTTGCGCAGAATCCTACACAACATTTCATTTTTTAATCGGAAATTAACGCCACATCTTGTTTTGATTTATGGAGGAAAAAAAGTATTCACTCCCCTTTTTTCCAATCGTCAATGTGGTTTAGAGCGGGCAACGTACCAGTCCTCAAATGCCAAATTGGTATATGGATCGTTGCATTTGGAAATATAACAATGGACCTATCTCGATATAAAAGTTCCACATTGTTAATAACTGGTGCTTTGCACATATATTACATGAAATAAAATAACATACTTAAAAAGCGCACATACGTATAGTTATGTTATCCACAAACATCACCAGGGTTACAAAGATAAATTAAATTCACATGTAACAACCAGAAAAAGAAAGGTGCAGCGCATACAAGTGCATTTTAATCGTCGGCTGTGGCATGCAAAATCAAGCGTTGCTCGTGTTCGGCTCACCGCGAAGTACCATTGGTTCTCTCTCTCTCTCTTGCTCTCTTGCTCTCTCTTTGGCTCGGGCAATAAAAGTAATAAAAAAGCGGCCGGGATAAGCGGGCGAATAGCAGTAGGAAAAGAGCACTAAAACAAGTGCTCACAAAGGAGGGACAGGAGGTTCAAAACAATTTGAATCATGCTGTACTGCCCAAAAAAAAACATCCTTCTCTCTTTTCTTTATTATTCTCCGTCTTGTTGGAGGAGCGGAAAGAAATGGTGCAATTGCCCGGGGGGATTGTCTGCCGCGGCGCCAGCGCAAAGAAGAAAAATAAGCAGAAACAGCACGCAACAAGAACAACAACATAAAAGGCGTGCAGTAAGAGGATGAATCAAGCCTTTTTTTGTTACCAGCTTGTTATAGAAAGTTGTTTGTTTCCTTCAGCCTCGACTCACCAAGTTCATCGATTAGGTCTCCGCGCTCAAGTCAAGTCAAGTCAAGCCAAGCAAGGCAATGTTCGACCCTTTGCACAAAATAAAAAATATTATTTTTACCTTTGGGTTGCTGCCATTTGCGATGGCCGACGGCGCTACCGTCTGAGAGTATTGCGCTGAGCGTAATCTGGACACAGCAAACCGACGCGCCAAGCGTGCGTGTGATAGGGATAAAAGCATGATCTACGAAAGCTAAGGTTTGATGACAGCAAGCCAAGGGGGGGGCATACTTTTTCTCTGGCTTGAGACACCATCTTCGCGACAGAAAAAAAGGGGGAAGGCGCCATTCGTCCGTGTGCACGCGGATTTGGCCCAGCGTATGGGACTCGGTCATCATCGCTAAGTGCGGTCTTATCGAATAAACACCCTCATTCTCGCTCACGCGCTCAAGCAAGCCTTTTATTTTCAGAGCTCGCGGGCAAAGAAGACAGGCAAGCAAGGTTGGGGCTTTTTTCGTTAATGAAAAAAGCTTTTTTATTTTACAGCTGAGCGTTTGGCAGACAAAAAAAACGCAAATGCAGCAAATAAGCTGACACAAAAGCATACACACAAAAAAAACAAATGCTGTGTTTTAAGAGGGTGGGCGAGCAACCCACCCCTCATATTAATTCCTTTCTTTTTAGCGTGACGCGCTCACAAGAAGAAAATTTTCCACTTTTCAAGCAAGCAGCCGGCAGCGGCAGCTGGCAGCACGCGTCAATTTGGGTTTTTATTTTCGGCAGGGCCAAAAAATAAAAATCGAGCAGCGCCATTTTACATTTTTTGTGCACAGATCATTGGCTGGACGAGCCTTTTTGGTTTCTTCCCCTTTCTTCTGCTTTTTTTTTTGCGCGCGCTTTTTCTCTCTGCTCCCAACAATGATGGACGTGGCAAGCAGCAGGCAGCAGACAGCAAGCAGAGCGACAAGCAAATAACCATTTTGTCGCTTAATTTTTTTTGGCTCAGCGACAACAGTGCGGCAAAGGACAAGCAAGAGGGGGAAGTGTGGGCGGCTCAATCAAGCACAGCAACAACACCCAAAAGAAGAAACAACAACTGCCAACGCGTTAAACGGAAAAGCTGTGACAAAGCCAGCCTGTTTTTTATTTCAAGCAGAAGAAAAAAAAGGGGAGCATTTTTTTTTTTCACTATCCCCCATCCCGCTTTTTTTCAATTTGCCTGCCAAAAATGCATTCTGCCCACAAAACATCAGAAACGCGCTCGAGTCCAAGGCAGAAAGAAAAAAATGCGCATTTCGATTTTTTTCTTCACGCGCTTGTGCACCCCCCCTCTTTTTTTTCACAGTCGATGCTGAGCATTTGTGCTGTTTTGTCTTCCCTCCCACACCATTTAAAGCTGAGCCTGTCTGCCCTGCCCACTTTCTGCGCTGCCTTTTTCTGTTTCCCTCACTCAAAAAAGCTCTGCTTATTCTCATTTCCCCCCCTTACTTTTATTTTCTCAGCCATTTTCTAGCTCTTTTTTTGCACTGCTTAATTTTTTTTAGTGCTGCACTTGCTCTTTATTTTATTTACACACTCTACAGGTAAGGTATCAAACCGCTTCTGTTCTTCTTTTTTTACCTTTTAACAGTGTCGACGCCGTGCTCGTTTCTAAATTTGGGTTTTGGGCTTCCGCACGCGTTTTCTCTCGTTCTCTTGGCTTCTCCCCTCTCTCTCCTGTTTTCTGCTGTCGCATTTTTTTCGCGTTGTCCCCTTTGACCAAGGCTGAGTTTGCTTTTTTGTTTGTTTAGCCGCAGACCCCGGTCTGCCCTCCCCCCTTTTTTCTTTACTCGCGCATACACCCACCACTTTTGCCTTACTTTCCTTTGGAAGACTATATTCATGAGATGCTAACAAGCTAAGAAACCCACTTTTATAAAAAAATTACCACTGTCTACACCATAGCAAATTAACAATGGCTCGTGGATCCAAGGCAGCCGCCGCTGCTCCCGTCAAGACCAAGGCTGTCTCCGCCGGCAGAGTCACCAAGCCCCGCACCACCAAGGTTGAGACCACCCGGGCAGCCAAGAAGGCCAAACGCAGCAAGAAGGACCCCAACGCTCCCAAGCGCGCCCTGTCCGCCTACATGTACTTCTCGCAGGCCAAGAGAAAGTCCGTCAAGGATGAGAACCCCGATGCCACTTTCGGAAATATCGGCAAGCTCCTTGGTGAGAAGTGGAAGGCCATGTCCGACCGGGAGAAGATCCCCTTCATGAAGCAGGCTGAGGATGACAAGAAGAGGTATGAGGCTGAGAAGGCTTCATACGTTCAGGAGAGCCATGACGAGGAGAGCGAGTAAACTTTTTGCTTTAATCTTTTTTAATGTCTTTTGGTTCGGTTTGGTTTGGTTTGGTTTGGTTGCTCCGGTTCAGCATGGCTATTTTTTCAATTCATTTTTTCTTCTCAATTATCAATTATTCAATTATTCTGTGTACACACAGGCAGGCAAGAGAGACACAGCCCTGTTCGGCGGCGCACGCCTGGATGTTCTCTTCCTAAAAAATGCGCGCATGATGGATCTCTTAGCAACCTGCCTGTTTTGGGCTGAACACTCACGTGCCGGTAGGCATAAAACAGCACAAGTGCATCAAATTAAATTGAGCAAACAGGCTTTTTTGTCGAAATCGTCTTGTCTGTCTGTCTGTCTGTCTGTCTGTCTGTCTGTCGGAGTCTATAAGGCTTTGCCCTTTTCATTTTCATTTTCATTTTGTTCAATTTATCTTGTTTTCAACAGTTCAATTCAACACACCCAATTCACAAATGACTGGCCGTCTTGCCTCGCTCAAGAACAGACTGCCCGAGTGGGTATCCACCCGCAACGGCATATCAGCCGGCGTCAGGTTTCTACTAGCCGGCGGCGCGCTAACCGTCATACTTATCTCATCCATATCACTCTACGCCATCTTCTACAAGCTCTACGTTCCCACACTCCTGCACGAAGCGCCAATATACTTGCAATACGACCCCGCCGGTAAAATGAACACCACAGCGACCGTCAGCTTCGTGCCCGAGAAAAACTACAAGTTCCTATCAATGTCACAGGCATACACTGTGTCGCTGGATCTCCGTGTGCCGGTATCGCCAGAAAACCAGCAGTTGGGGAACTTTATGGTGGCCCTGAAGCTATGCAATCGCTGGGGCCAGCTGGTGCATATGAGCTCGCGGCCGGCCATATTGCCGTACAAGTCGTGGATGCTCAGGACCCTGGAAACCACCCTGCAGAGCCCGATGCTGGCCCTGGGGCTGTGGCAGGAGGCTGATGATCTGCGCGTGGAGATGCTTGACGTCATGTATGATAAGAGGTTTGCACCAATAACCAGCGCCACGGTATCCCTGAGCAAGCCTCTGCAGGTCTACAAGGCCAACATAGTTATTCGTGCGCAGTTCACAGGACTAAGATACTGGATGTACTACTGGAGGCTACCTACTGCTCTGGCATTTATCTCTGCTGCGGTCGTTTGGCAGATGGTGTTCACTGTTGTGGCGTGGTCTGTGCTTGAGGCGTATGCAGGGAAGACCCGCCGGCAGATGGAGATGCTGCCAAGGTCGCCAGAGCTGGTGCCGGTTTCGAAGAGCACAGGCCGGAATGTTCGTCGGAATAGCCGAGCGCAGGCTATTCGGAGAAGGAACTCTAGCGTTCGTGTGCGCACCAGCTCTCGCAGTGATACTTCTAGTGCCAGCAGAGTGTCGCCGATTCTCGCGCGCCAGAATAGCGATGGCACTAGCAGTCACGAAGAAATGTATAAGGGCGAGAATGTGCGGTTGTTGAGCACGCAGCAGCAGCAGCAAGAGGTTTCTGCAGACCCATCCTTGGCCACTTCAAGTTTTGAACCAATTTTAACCGAGCAAAACGTGCCCGAGTAAACAGGATGAACCACTTGTGTTTGTATTACAATCCTAAAATAAAAATAAAAAATATTGCACTAACACTCACGCCGCAAACCGCAGCGTCACGATCTCGAACGGCTTAAAGTCAACGACCACCGACTTGCCGGCGCCGTTCGCCAGCGTTCTGAGCTCCAAGTTGTCAGCACGCTCCTCCATAATGTCAGTCTTGACCACACTGCTGGCTCCGATCTTGATCGAAACCGTAGCGCTCGCATGGCCGCCATATGCCTCGTAGAGCCGCACAATGATATCATGAGAGCCGTCCTCCGGCGCCTTGACAGCGTCAAGCACGACGTTGGGTGCGGCAGTCACCGAGAAATACGGTGCCGCAGTCATTGCGCTGCTCGAGGCAGCCTTCATATCAACGGGCATCTGGATGAGCGGCACATTGAACTGGTATGCCTCCTGCACAACCTTGGACTCGTTGAACGAGCCCTGATGCGGGAACACAGCGTAGCGGAATGTCTGCTGGCCCATGTCGCAGTGCGCGTCGGGCGATTTTGGCGAGCGCAGCAGAGTCAATGCCATAGTGTTCTCCAGCGTCGCGTATCCGTACTTGCTGTCGTTGAGCAGGGCAACTCCGTAGCCGTATTCCGACAGATCGGCAAACTTGTGCGCGCACACTTCGAATTTGGCCATATCCCAGGTCGTGTTGCGATGCGTCGGCCTCTGGACCACACCGTATTGGGTCTCGTAGGTGGCAAAGTCGCTGCGGATGTCCCACGAAAAGCCCACCTTGAGACACTTGTGGTTCTCATGCCAGTCGACATCGCAGGCAAACTCGAGTCTCGGCGAGATTGCAGACAGCGATATGATCTGCAGCATCTTGCTACCCTCGCCAATTGGTATCTCGACTGAAATCGACGCCAGGAGAGGGCCCTCGTCGACAATTGTCACCTTGGTGGCCTTCACGGTAGTGAACTTTTCCAAGTTATAGATTTCGATATCCCAGGCGTCCCAGAAAATTGGCACGTCGTCGTGCAGGCGCAGCACGTTGCCGCTCTGGCCCTTGAGGACCAGCTCGCGCTCCGTGCGGCGGTCGATAAAGCTTACGAGCTGGCCCTCGGCGCTGAACCTGGCCGCCACGTACAGATTCTCGAGCACAACGCAACCACCTTTATCGCGATGCACGCTTACCGGCACAGCGTCAGCAGTCTTTGTGGGATTAACCAGCTGGAGGCCGCAGCCCGGAACTGTCGTGGCGACCATCAGCGCAGCCTGGTCCTGCTTGCGCACTTGCTGCGCGCCCAGTTGCGCGCTCAATCCGGGGACAGCAACAATCTCGGTGCGCGGCCAGCTGGTGGTGTTGGCAACCAGAATGCCCGTGGCCTCGCTGGCCAAAGTCAGGCCCATGCCGCCAAACAGCGACACAACGGCCTCCTGCTTCATAGCCGCGGCTGACTTTAAAACATCAGCGTAGATGGCATCACTGTCCTTGTACACCATTTCGATACTGGATCCGGGAATGACATCATGAAACTGGTTCAGGCATGCAAGCTTCCACAGCCGCGTGATTTCTTTGCTTGGATACACAAAATTCTTGCCGAGGCTGCGAGCAACAACGCTAAGCAACTCCAAGTCGCGCAGCAAAAACTCTGCCTGACGGTTCTGCTTCTTGGTCTTGGCCTGCGACGTGTACGTGCCGCGGTGGAGCTCAAAGTACAGCTCGCCCCTCCACGAGACCAAGTCCTTTGCGGTTTTCTCGACGTGCTCGTAAAACTCATTCGGGTGCGCTTGCTTGACCCTGGGCAGCCCATCAACATCCTCCATGCGGCGCAGGCGCTCCAGCATTCCTTCGTTGGGACCGCCGCCGCCGTCGCCGTGTCCGTACAAGTACAGGCTCTCGTTCGTGTACGCCACGTCCTTGTGCTTCTTCACACTTTCGATCAGCTGGTTGGCTGTTGCGTTGGCCGTGTACGTCTCGGCGGGCGCCATGTGCGTCAGCACGCTGCTGCCATCCAGGCCGACCCAGTTGAACGTCGTATGCGGGAACTTGTTAATGTTGTTCCACGACAGTTTCTGTGTGAAGAAATACTTTGCGCCTGCCTGCCTCACAATCTGCGGCAGCTGCGACGAGTAGCCAAAGGTGTCTGGAAGCCAGAACACCAGGCAGCGCTCGCCAAAATGCTCCTCAAAGAAACGCTGGCCGAGGAGGAACTGGCGGGTCAGCGACTCGCCGCTTGGCACATTGCAGTCCATTTCGATCCAAGTGCAGCCGATCGGAATAAACTGCCCGGTCTTGATTTTATCCTTGATGCGGGCAAACAGCCCCGGGTACAGCTCCTTTAGCCATTCGAACTGCTGTGCCTGCGACGCCGCAAAGCGGTACTCTGGGAACCGGTCTAGCAGGTCCAACTGGGTCGACCAACTGCGCGCAATCTTGCGCTTGGTTTCGTCGTATGGCCACAGCCACGCCGTGTCAATGTGGCAGTTTCCGATGGCGAACACCTGGTGAGTGGCATCGCCAGACTTTGCACCAAAAAACTTGCGCGAGATCTCCAGGCCAGTGGTAAGCGTGGTGCTATCTTTGGCGTCGTACGCATTGATGATTGCGTTTGCTGTCGAGAGCGCCTGCCACCAGCGAGGCGAGTCCTTGGGCAGGCCTTCAATCATCTGCTTGAGAATGTCCAGATCATAATACAGCGCCCATGCGTCGACTTGCTTGACCACAAGGTCGGCGGTATTCAGGGTGAAGCTTCGGTTCTCGTCTGGCGGACCGATCAGGTAGTCACCCAGGCCAAACATGCCGTTGCATGCAACTTCCAGATACAGCACACGCTTTGTCTCAGATGCCTTGGCCTTCTTGGTCACAACAAAGTTTACGCGCCTGTCCTGGCCATTGCCGCCGGTGATTCCCTGCAAGGCCTGACCCTCAGCAGACCACACCATGGCCTCGCAGCTGGGATCAAAAATCAGACGCACTTCCTTGCCCGCAAACTCGCTCGGGATCTGGAGCGTGGCACGAACCCAGTGGGTCGACTACAAAAAAACAGTAACAAAAAACGAAACGTATGCCCTTCGTTTTTGAGTACATTGGGTCTCGCGCACAAAATATATCGTTGTGTTCATTCTTTAAAATTGTACAAATACGTTACCCATGATAGTCCAAAAGAGTGGCCCACTTCGATGAGCTGGAACTCCTGCTTGACCGCATGCTCAAAGGTCGGTCTCTCTTGGCCATCGGCCGCCCAGACTTCCATCTGAACATGGGGCAATCCATTGACGCGGCTCTCATACAGCGATGCATGGATGTTGGCCTTCTTAAACTGGCCGTTGGACATGAACGTGTTCAGCCGAGACTTTGTCACGTCGGGGTGTTTTTGCAGGTAAGACATTTGGTGCTCCATTATTGAATAGAATGATAAATTATGATGATTCAAGTATAGAGAAATCTTGAAGAAATGGCTGGACAAAGAGGGGTGTGGGTCATTGCATCACTTTTATAAATGAGGAGTAGGTTGCGAAAAAAGCGTTACTGCCACTCCAGCGTCCACATGTTCAGTTAGCGTGCCTGTGAGAGTAAAATGCCAGCACTGCACTGCAAGCAGTAGGGCGTGTCGGTATAAAGAGTCAGCTGAGCTGAGCAATGCAAATGCGCGACTGTGAGAACAATTTTACAAAGTTGACAAACACCTGCTAAGCAGTGCAAGAACATTCGCATGCGCAGAAAACCCACATATGTCCCTTGATATGTGCAATTTATATTGTCCAAAACTCGATAATCGGATCAACTTCTGCCTTTATCTGCAACACCAAAGATCAGTGATAAAATATCTGGCCTACACCCATTTTGCTCGATTGCTAAGCGCACTTGGGTGTAAAAGAAAAAGAGTTGAAAAATGATGCATGTATATTTTAAAGTTCAAAAAATATACATTTTACTTCTTGGTCTCAGACTTGAGCTTTTCGTTCTCATCCTTGAGCCTCTTCAGCTCGGCCTCGAGAGTCTTGAGGTGCTCCAGCTCCTTTTCGCGGATGTACTTGTTCTCAGAGGCGGTCTCGCGCTCCTTGAACTTGTCGTCGGCGTAGCTGCGGCTCTGGACAATCGCCGTGCGGAGGGGAGTGAAGGCAATGCGGGTGTTGATCTGGAAGAAGCGGGCAAGCATGGTTTATATTGTCTAAGGTTGCGGGTTAGGTTCAAAAGGAAAATAACAGACAATGGAATGGGTGAGTTCAGTAGTGTTGGCTCTAGTTTTTTCTCTTGGAGACGTGGGATATATTATTCAAAAATATAAGCTCGGTGTTCTACTTACTGCTGGTGAGTAGTGGTGGTTACAGAGAGAGATAATTGGTTAAGTTGGACAAAGTGCTGAAATTTATAAAGAATTGGAATTTGAAAGAAATAGTGAAACGAAAGAGTTGAACAGCGGGGAAACAAACAAATCCCCTTTTTATACAGCTCCACCTTTATCCCTCCCCTCACATAGCATGACTATGCATGACGTGGAGTGTTCTGGCCCCTTTCCTAAAGCTCGCAAAATGCAATTCTGTGCTTCCTATTCCCGAAAAAAAATCAAAAAGCAGCCCCTATCAAAAAGGGGAAAGGTGCCAAACAGATGTTCTTTTTAACAAAAATGGGTTAATCCAAGTACAAACTAAAAATAAATAAAGTCGCCAAGACCAAGCCAATGTCGCAAAATCCGCGCCTCGCTCATCAGCGGTGGTAATGTTGCTGCTGCTGCTGCTGTTGTTGTTGGAGCTGCTGAAACTGGAACTGTTGCTGCAATTGTGACTGTGACTGCGACTGCAGTTGCGATTGCGGCTGCTGGTGTTGCGGAGACGAAAATACATGCATTGGGTGGAACTGAGGCTGCAGCGGCCGCAGGGGCGCACCGTGCTGCGCTAGATCCCCGAAATTGCCGCCCAAACTGGACTTTGCTGGCGACCACGAGCTAGGCAGGATCGGCTGCTGCCCAAATGACAGACCGAATCCCTGCGATTCAGCCGATATCGGCGTCGGCTGCTGGTAAGAGGGCAGTGCAAACTGCGGAGCTGCGGCGCCAAGCATCGGCGGCAGGGAGCTCCCGGGGTGGTGCAGATGCATCTGGTTGAAGTACAGCGACGCATTGGTGCTTGCGTGTGACAATGGCGAGTAGTTCGTACCGGCGTGCGGCATGGTCATTGGCGGCGGTGGCTGCTGCTGCATTGTCATCGACATCCCCAGAGGCGTCATCATCGGAATCCGAGTCGAGCCCAATTGCTGCTGCTGCTGCTGCGACGACTGTGTCAGGGGCGAGTGTGGCTGGGGGTTCAACAGTGGCATATTTCGAGGGATTCCGTTGGTCGGCAGCGGGCTGTTGATGTTGCCAGCTTGCGGCGGCTGCAGACTAAATGCACTGAGCATGTCCTCGGAAATAACAGACAAATGCCCCAGCGGCGTGCTGCTGCCAATCCCGCCCCCCAAATGCATAACCGACTCTGGAGCCGCAGGCTTCGTGGGAGACATGCCCAGAGCGTTGGCGACGCTACCGGTGCGTGCAAACGACACTGCGCGCGTAGTGTGGTTCAGCCGACACGTGCTTGGGTTGCTCTGAGCGTGCTTCACGCAGACACCCCACACATCGGCCTCCTTGAGCTTGCCGTGCATCTTTGCAAGCTCCGCGGCGCTTTGGTAGCCGCCAAACAGATCGGAACCAGTCGCAGCCGGCGACGCCCGCATATCACGTCTGAACCTCTCCAGGGCGCAGTAGGCAGAGTGGACGCTCTCTATGTCCCCACTCTCAAACCCGAGCGGCGCTTGGAACCTGCTGCTGCCAGGCACATCGGGGCTTGCCGGCTTGCTGGAATCACCGACGAGTCTGTTGAGGGGCACTGAGTTGCGCCGGATCGTCATATCCGATAGCGGGGCCACTAACGAATTGCCGATTCCAAACGGCGCCATTAATGGGGCAGATGGCAGCTGCGACCGGCCTCCTGACTGAGAATAGCCGCTCGATGGCTCTGTCCGCCACTCCGCACCATCGATAAGATCGTCCTGTAATGTGGATGAGCCCATTACACGGCCTAGGATAGACATGATCTCGGCGTCAATCTCGGGCGACACCGCGTGGGAGGCTGCTGGCGCTTGCATCGGCGCAGAACCCGGGAGCATGCAATGGAGAAGATTGGATCCGCTGTTTGCGCGTGCGCGTGTCGGCGCGCCAAACGAAAGAGATGGCGAGGTGTTGCCCATGTCAAAGGGATAAATCAGCGGGACGGATGGGCGAGGTGCTCTGAACAGCGGACTTGCTGGGCTCGCGGCTGATGTCAAGTGGCGCTCCAGATTGTCGGATGGCAGACTGTCAATATGCAGACCGCCGAGTCTGACAGAAGCTTCAGGGATAACAGGTGATGGCACATGCTGGGGGAAGTGCAGGTGCATAGGCTGGGAGGAAGGAGGAGGCGACACTGTTCCACTCACGCTTCCAACAAGGAAGACGTTGGCGTTGGCGCTGGCAACAGCAGTGGTAGTGGCAGTGTTGGTCTCCGCCTTGGGTGTGGACGTGGGCACAATTTCGGCAGCAGCAGAAGCCGCAGCAGCAGTGGCGGCAGCTGTGAACAATGCCGCGCCGGATACTGGCTTTACCTCTGCTTTGGGCAAAATGGGGCCAGCGGCCGCCGACAGTGATACCGATACTAACATAGGCACAAGCATGGAGACGGGCACAGCAGGGTGGGTTGCCGCTGGCGGCTTTGAATCGGTTGCCACAGGCACGGGCACGGGCACGGAAACAGCAGGATTGGCTGCCACCAGCGGATTTGCAGAAAGGGTGGTGGCGGCGGGAGCACTTTGTTTCTTCTCTCGCTTCTGGAGCTCCTCCTGGCGCTTCTGCTCGATAGCCTGCTTCCGCTCTTTCTCTCTCTCGTACATCTCTTCCTCTGAACGTTTCCGCTCCGCCTTCTCCTTTTCCATGCGCCTGTCCGCCTCCTCCAGGATCTTCCGGTTGCGCTCCTCCTGAGCCTTCTTCATTTTAATGTCCTGCTCGCGCTTCTTCGCCATCATTTCCTGGTGTTTCTTTTCGTCGGCCTCGCGCTTGCGCTGCTGCTCAGCTTTTACTTTAGACTCCTTGGCCATCCGCTCCTCCTCCTTTTTGAGCTGGGACTTGCGCTTGCGCTCCTTCTCCTGCTCCTTCTTTATCTGCTTGCGCTTGTCCTTCATCGCGTTCCTCTTCTCCTCCTCCTCAAGCTCCTTGATCAGGTTCTGCTGGCGATCGAGGGCAACCTTCTCGCGGTACGCATTGATGACGCGCTGCTCAAAGAGGCGTGCGGCAAAAAGTTGAAACACCTTGCGGCCCTCTTCGGCCTCCCGCTCGGCGCCCTCAGAGTCGAGGTCGTCAAAGTCGTCGTCTGTCTCATCCAGCTCGTCGTCTTCGTCTTCGTCTTCGTCTTTGTCATCGTGGTCGCTGTCGTAAAGCTCATCCTCAATGTCCACTTCAAGATCGCCTTCATCGTCCTCATCATCATTGTCATCATCATCGTCTTCCTCGTCGTCATCGTCGATATCCTCGTAGTCTGAATTGTCGAGGCTGTTGAGAAAATCTTCCGCGCCTAGGCCGTCCAGCGAGTGAATGATAGCGCCAGACTCAGGGTGCTTGCGGACAAAAGTCGACATGGTGGATGCTTTAGTCGTAGCAGGAAAGCATGGCGGCTGCTCCTCGCACTCGCTGATCTCACCGTGGCAATCAGGGCATCGGCGCTGCTGGCGCGCAGACTCCCTCGCGCGCCGCACCCACGTGTGTGACGACATGCCGCTCCTCGTATGGGCGTCATAGGTCGCTTCTATCGCGCTCGCGGATGAGCCGTGGCCGTCGACAAGGTCCTGCAGCGCGTCCTCTCGGCGCATGCGGTACTCAGCCAGCCGCTCCATCATGTCGAAGAATTTTTTGCTGTCGGTGGGGAATGTGTCGATGGTGTCCAGCATATGCTCTGTGTAGAAGAGGTCGTTATTGTTGAATGCCTCGTCGCTCTCGACGTCGCTTTGGAGAGACTCATCGCCAAACTCTCGCCGAAAGTTGAACGCCCCGTCGGCCCACTCCTTGATTGCCAAGGCAGCCTCCCCCACATTAACTACCTCGTTGGGGACATTCGGAGTTCCCTCGCGAATTGGTTTGGCTATCCCGCTGACTGCCGCCGCCGCCGCCACCTTCCGCATAGTGCCCTCAATAATCGCCTCTGTCTCCTTGAGACTCGAGTCGAACAGGGATCCGTTCAGCCGCGACTGCTTGATGCTCTCATGTATCGACTTTTGCACATCTTCCTTCCTCTTGCTGGGATCCCGCTCGGTGATCATCTTGATCACCATAGATTCGGCGATGGCATGGACAGACGACATGATGGTGGACCTGGCTTTCTTCTCCGCCTCGTGCACCATCATCCGCATGCGCTCCCGGCGCACGCTCTCCTGCAGTTCCTCAAAGTAGCAGTCATAGAGACAGTCGAGCTCGTGCTCGATAGCCTCGCGCTTGCGCGTGCACACGTTGCAGCTGCAGGAAAAGTTCTGGTGGTCCCGTACGCGCGCCATAACAACCTCCTTTTCGACTAGAATCAGCGCCTGGCGCTGAACGTCGCTTATTTCCAGCCAAAAACTGCGCACTTGCTTTTGCTCCTCGACACTATCGCTATTCCACAGCGTGCTGGATGCATCGGCCTGTTTGCCCAGACTCGTAGCCGAGCTGTGAGCGGGCGCGGGTGTTGGTGCGGGTGAGGCTGAAGTACATACAGCACGGGACGGCGGCACGATTTTGACTGCGGCCGTTTTGTGAACATGCGTATGTGGCTGGGCCGGTGTCAAATCTAGTGCCATGACTGCAAGCGTGGGCGCTTCGACAACACCTGTGCTTGAATCTGGCCTCTTCCCCTTGGACTTTCTCTTGGATCGCTTCCTCTTTCCTTTTTTGAGCAATTGGCCGGCGTCGCTGGCAGTAGCACTCGTGCTGTCGATGACAAGGTCTTTGGAAGTAGTCGCTGCATATTGTTTGGCAGAAGCGGGGGCGGATGTGTCAGTAGCAGTAGCGGCGGCAGTGATAGTGGGCATGGATGTGGATGTTGATGTTGATGGCTGTGCTTTCTGTGTTGCCGTCTGTTGCTGCAGCACTGGCGTTGGTGGTTGTGGCGGGGGCGGCGTGACGGCTCGCGTAGTCCACTGGCGTGCGGATAATGGCGAATCTACTGACTCAGGGTCTGCGTATAACTGGTCCTGGTATAATTCGGCCAAAGAAAAACACTCGGTGACTGAAATGTTGCTCACCGTCTTCATCGCGTCTTCAAAGTAGGCATCGGCGCATGCAATGGCAGCGGCTATGGCTGCAGAGTCGTTGGACAAAATGGACCCCTCCCGACTTATATCCACCAAGGCATCAATGGAAATGGAGTCGACCGCGATATCAGTAAGTAAGTCCGGGTTGCTAGCCGAATCAGCCGAGAGCTGCATCTTGGTGCGAACGATATTCGGCATCTCTGCCTTAACCTTCGACGCCACTCTCGATGCCATGGCCAGCACGGGGTCGTCTGTCACAGATGAGATCAGTCCAATATTGACCATTACGCGGGCCAGGTCCTTCTTCGTAAACTCATTGTCCTTGTAGCCGTAGTGGTTCATGATAGCCATAAGACGTGAGCGAAACAGACACTGTAGCACGCTCTCTGCGCGTTTCATGCATTCGACTCGCGAGGAATCGTCGTGGCATTCACTGGCCAGGAGCTGTGCAATGTCGGCAAAATTTTCCATGCTGGGAAGAATCTCTGAATCGATGACCGTGCTGGGGGCCTTGGAGCGCGCCATGGATGGCGGTAACTCGGGGCCGTAGACTGTGGGTAATTTGGTGGCGGCCTGGTGTGTTTGTGGCTCCAAGCTGTACGTATTTGAGGATGTTGAGCAGTCTGGCCGCGATTTACTGCCGTCTTTGCTGTTGCTTTTGTCTTCAGCCGCACGCTTGCGCTTGGAAGAGTCCAAATGAGCTTGAGTGGGCGGGCTCGTAGTCGTACTCAATGCCATTATGATAGGAGAAAGCACAGGGAGCTAAACGCTTTGGGCAAAAGGGGGTGTTGGAGGCTCAAACAGAACTACAGTACATAAAATAAACAAGAGAAAGAGAGCTTTTGCTGTTTGTTTAATTTGGTGTCGTTTGAAGATACTGAAAAATTAAAAGTACAGCACCATGGTCATAATAAAAGCAGGAATAAAAGGTGTCCGACAGCAAGCTCTGCGCAAATAAGACGAGCAATTCTAGATATGCGAAGTGAGATTTGAAAGAACTATTTCGCACTTTGTTGTCTTCACAAATACTGAATGCCATGCTTGACTGTGGTGCTCATTACAAACCAAGTCTTGCGTTGAAGTTCCAAGAAAATAGCCGAATTGATACGTACTTTGGGCGAATAAATAAAGAAATATGTGCGTGAAAGAGTGAATGAGTGAACGAGGAATGCCAGAACAGTGTCCTCAGGTGATGTTGTGTATGTGACTATGCGTGCTGCCGCTCCTCAAATGCAGGGCTGGAGAAAAGCAAATAAATAAGTGATATTGGAGAAATGCGTTTAATTAATATTCACTTTTTGCAATTGACGGAACAACAATTAAAGGAAAAAGAAGACAAGCTGATGAAAGGGGGAAGAGGCGCTCAAGTATAAAAAATCACTTTTTAATTTCTCGTTTGCTCGCCACTCCCCCACTCTTTCTTCCTCCCCGCCGCCAATCTGCAAATCAGCCACGCAAAAATGATACAACGACTGTTTCGACAAAACGCACACCAACACCAATGCCAATGCCGACGTTGCTGATGCTGACGCGCAGCTGATGATGATTGATTATGGCGACGATGCTAAAAATTGGTTGCTAAAAACAACAAAATAAAAAACATAAGAAACAAAGTGAACGATACTGAGATATTATTGTGTGCAGCCGCGCCAATGCGGCTCACAAACTACAAAGTTGTGCGCGCATGGGCGGCAGACGGCAGGGCGGGCCGACGACCGTTCAACGCAGGGCCAGCTGCAAGCAGCAGTGGCTCGTCATCGTCATCGTCGCCGTTACTATCGCCATGGCTAGCACCAGTGAAATCGGCCTGCACAGAGTCCGTGGACTCGACGGCGGAGACAAAGCGGTCGATCCAAATATCAACGTCGGCTTCCGTAATGTCGCAGCACCAGGCGATAAGCTGGCGGTACTGGCTCTCGCGCTCAGAAACATCGGCGCGGCGGCACAGGTTACTGACACGGTCGCGCAACAGGGCGTCCCTCCGAGCATACACCTTGTTAACGACGAGTAGGCGCTCAACAACGGCCTTCCAATTTTCAGGAGCTGTCTCCGAGCTGATTGCCATGGTGTCGCCTAGAGATAGGCTGGGCACGGCAGGCAAAGCGGAATCGGTGTCTGATGGTTTGACGAGGGGTGAGTCCAACAGCGAATCAATCAACTCTTCGAGATCCTGGCGCGGCTTCGAGTCTGGCGGCAGAGCGCCAATGGCTTCGCGCACGGCACACGTCTCGCGCGCCAGCGTCTCTTCGAGATACCCGACGCGGTCCTTGATCTCTGTGAGCCGCGTGGTCTTTGCGTGCAACCGGTGGATGGTCTCGCGCGCCTTGGACAGCTCGACGGTCGTCGCTAGCAGCTGCTGTTTCACGTCTTCAAAGTGCGCGTTCTTGAGACGTATCTCGCCGGCAAAATTGGTCTCCAGATCGGTCATCAGCCGCTGGATCGATTGCATTGACTGGTGCATGCGGTGCTCAGACACGCCTGCCGCCCACACATCTTCACACATCGGCGATGATATGGCCCCTCGAGAATGACGTGTAGACGAGCCGTTGGTGGGTGGACAGCGGGTGGGGCGGGTGGGCGTCGGCGATTCAATAACTATTGTGCGTCCGTCGCAAGAGTCGAAGGCATCTTCAGCGATACGGCTGACGCCAAAGTCCAGCGGACAGAGCCCTACGCGGTTGCAAATGGTGTCCGAGGCGCCCGCATTGAACAGCATGCGCACCATTGCGCGATCGCCGATGCGCGCGGCAATGTTCAGTGCTGTATTCCCGTGCACGTCCTGCAAGTTGAGGAAGGCTGCAAAATCGGCATTTGTGCTGCTCTCTCCAGTCATAGTTGTACTGGTAGCCAGGCCTGCCGAGTTGCCAGTTGTCAGAATCTGGCAGTCGACAGCGCCCATTTGTGGCACCGCTGCTGGATGCGAGGTTGTCTCGTCATATACTGATTTTGTAAATGCATTGCGACGGCAGTTTGGGCTGCTGCTCTGTGTGGGGGTTGGCAAGTGCAGGTTGACTCCATTCATGACGCTGGTCAGGGGCGCCGCTGTCTTGGGTGCAACGATGGCACTATTTTGAGCCACCGCGTTGCCAAGGCCAGTGCTGGTGCTTGCACCTATCAATGCAGAGCCGATATGGTCGCCCTCGTCCAGAGATACATCGTCACTGTCCACCTGGTACCCGCCTGCAAGGCGGACAATCCACGACAGCAAGCAGTCAGCATAATATCTAGCGGCCTTCTCGCGACCTTCAGTGCCTGCAGCCATCGCAATGTGGTGCAGCACCGTGCGGTTGTTCTTGTCGGTCAACGGTATCGTGTCGTGGAGCAGCTCGAGCAGGTCCGGGAAGGTCTGAGTCTCGTAGCTGTTGGTGACCTGCACAGCGCGCACCAGCGCCGACTCCCCCTCAAAATTGAGCTTCCGCGCGTCGGCGCCCTGGAATAGGAGCAGGTCCAACACATGGATGCGCGCCAGCGCCGCCGCCCAGTGCACAGCAGTGTGGCCCTGATCATCGATGACCAGGTCGACATCGACTTCGGACGCGCCACGCGATAGCCATTCGGGAATGTGCCCTTGATCGTCCGTCGTAAAGATGTTCATCAGAAGAGTGCGATCGTGTTTGATGCGCATATCGTTGGACGCGGCGCTCGCTTCAGCTTCGGCCTCGGCTTCAGCGCTGACGATGGCCGCCAACGGTGTCTCTTCGGCTGACATGTGGTACGCCCAGTTGCCTGGCCCAGCGGCGGATGACGCAATCGCCGGAGAGCTGTACATAGTCTGCCGTAGTGGTGTCGCCAGTAGTGTTGACCTGGGGACTGAGCCCTCGCCCACTGGATAGTTAGGCGTACCCGGGATCCCGCTGCCAGACGCGCCTGAATTATTTCCGTTCGCCATATCTGAGTGCAGTGGCGACGTCGCTGCACTCGAGTTTGGCCGGAACCGCTTCGCGCTCGTTGCATCCTTCAACCCAACCTTCTCTCTTTTGAGCGACGCCTTTTGCGTGCTCTTCATCTGTCGCCGTACCTCGGCCTTTGTCGGTGTATCGTCCTGCTTCGTCCCATTGGCTGTCGGATCGTGTTCCAAAATCGGACGGATGTGAGAATACACGTTATACTGGTTGCACAGCTGGACACCGCGCGTAAAGGGCACCCATGTACCTTGGTACTTTCCATAGCCGCCCTGAATCTTTTCGTGCTCGCCCGTCAGCACCTCGCGCTCGAGTATCTTTGTGCGCCGCCCCTTTTCTACACCGGCGACCTTTAGGATTTGTGTTGCATTTAGCCACGAGTCTGAATGCCGCCTCATCACTGCAATGCCCCGGCATATCATTTCGTACACTTGTATGCCCGAGTACACGGCCACGTACACGTTCTGCGTGATGTCTGTCTCCTCCATTATCTGGTTGTATGTGTGTGTTCTGTGAGGGGGTAGAATTTGCGGAAAGCGTGCGTATGTAGGCTGTCGAGATCCGCCTCGCTAAATTGTCAAGAGAAAATGAATGAGTTAAAAAAGTGTCAACAGAACTGGCGAAAAGTACAAATTAGTATGAGTATGAGGAAGATAAAAATAAAGTATTAAAGGAGAACAGGCTGTTGGTGGTATAAAGGTAAAGGTGATTGTTTAGCACAGAAAAGAGTAAGAGGAAAACTGTTTTCTTTTTGAACGGCGGGAAAAAAATAATTTTTCAGCCCTAAATAATTTTGCACCCAGCCACAAAACAAAGAAATAGCGAAGGGGGAAAGCATGCACAAGCAGTCCCCTCTACCCCTTCTCTTTGAACCTTTTTGAGGGCTCCAAGCTGTAAAGAGTAACAAAATTAAATAGCGTGTGTGCGCACATATAAAAAAATAGAGTGAGAGAAAGACCCGGCTTGAGGTGCGTGTGGATGTACCCAGGACAGAATGAGCATACACCAAGCTGGGAGCACAAGGAAAAGGCCCATCTTTCTAAACAAAAAACAAACCTTCACAAATAGCTCTTACCTGTTGAAATGAGGGCTTTGCAAATATGAGCAACTAAAAGTCAAAGTGAAGATGACGAAAATCAAAAAGAGAGAAAGAATATAGATATCCAACGCGAACAGCCCGCGTAAACAAAAAGGTCCATTTTTAATTTCAGGCATCGCGCGTCAGGCGGCGTGCGAATGTGGACAAATTGGGAGAGGGGAGAAAAGCCAATGAGATCGTGGTCAATATTGCTAAACAGCTGATTAGATTAGGACATCTACACTCTGAAAATTAATTTGCTGTTTGACAGCAAACAAATAACGTGGTCGTGAGTTTTTCAAGAATTCTCTGCTTTAAAAGAGTCAACAGTTGAAGTGAAAAATATATTTCGAACAGCAGAAAATCCCCTTTTAAACAAGACGCGCCGATATCCTCGTTAGTCGAGCGACTTGCCCTTGACAATCTTGGCCCAGCCGATGAGACGCCAGTGATTGTCAATGCGTCTGCTAATGGCAATGTTGTCGCCCTCCTCCGCGCACGAGGGGGTTCCCAGGCTCACCTTGGCCATATCGGCCCTAACACCGGTGACACGCGCTCCGACAGCGCTGGAGCCGATGTTGATGCGGAGGTTGTCGTTCTTGGAGAGCTTGTCAATCTTGGCCTGCTTCTTGCCGTCGGACTTGATACCCAGCAGCCGGCGCAGCAAGAAGTAGTTGATCTCGAGGACAATATAGAGCTTGGGCAGCTTGCCAACAGAGCCCAGAACGCGACCAGACAAGCGATCACCGCGCGTGAGCGACGGGTCAATAAGGGTACCCACACCGATGAGACCGCCGGGAACTGCATACTGCAAGGAGTTCTTCTCGGTATTAAGCGACACGACACGCGACACAATCGGGCGCACAACAAAGTTGCCGTTGGTGGGGTTAACAGAGACCTGTCCGGGCCTGATCTCGATGTCCTGGCCAACCCTGATGACACCCTTAAGGATACTTCCACCAACAACACCGCCTGCAATCGTATCAATACCGTTACCTGGCTTGTTGACGTCGAACGAGCGAATGAGAATCATGTAGGGGTCCGAAGTAAAGTCACGCACCGGGATGGGGATGTACTTGCAGATGTACTCGACCACAGCGTCGACGTTGTACTTGAGCTGCGCAGAAACAGGGACGATTGGGGAGCCGGCCGCACCAGTGCCCTTGATGAACTCCTGGATCTGCTCGAAATGAGTCTGCGCCTGGTCCTCCTGGATCAGATCAACCTTGTTCTGCAGAATAATGAGTTTGTCGAGCTTCATAATCTCCACGGCTGCCAGGTGCTCGGCCGTCTGCGGCTGTGGGCACGACTCGTTGGCAGCAACAAGCAGAATTGCGGCGTCCATGACCGCGGCTCCACTCAGCATGGTGGACATGAGCACGTCGTGACCCGGGCAATCGACAAACGAAACGTGGCGGATGAGCTGCAGTGTGCCGCTGCATCCCGGGCGCTCGCAAGGGATCTCTGCGGGCCTGTCTGAGGCGAATGACCTGTAGCATCCGGGGCGAGGGCACTCGGGGTTGTCGCACTTGTAAATCTTGGTGTTGGCGTATCCGAGTCTGATGGTGATGTTACGCTCGAGTTCATTTTTGAAGCGAACAGTCTGCACTCCGCTGATGGCCTTTACGAGCGTCGACTTTCCGTGCGCGACATGGCCAATGGTACCGATATTGATCGTCGCCTGGTTTATAATCACCTCTGGCGAGAGGGGTGTAAGCTTCGAGGTATCCACAGTAACGACTGAATCCGACATGATAGTTTAAAGTGCTAATTAACGGACGCCCTAAGCAAAAAAAGATACATGTGCGCATATTGAAAAGGGTGCAAGTGTGTTTAGTGCGTCAAATACTGATTCCCATGAGCGAGTGATTTCTATTTAAGATTGAACAGATTGCAAGCAATCCAGCGCCGGCGGCCTTTGCGCGCCAATTTGCCGTATAGTTTGCGCAGAGGCCGGGGAATGGAAGTGAAACTCGAATCTGGAAAACCACATTGAGATTGGTACCTCCTCCCGGGCAGCCCTGGCTTTGCTCTGCGCGTGCGAAATCTCGCCAAAAATGGGCTTCCATTGCCAGAGGAGCTCTTTCGGCGGCAGATTGTAAACTCAAAAAGGGTTGTCAACTTACGTTTTTTAAAAAAAACGCTAATAAATAGAATTCTAGACAAATGGTAGTGGAAAAAATAGATTGAATGCCAAAAAGCAAGAAAAGGTGAATTCTCCCCTTTATCCAATTTTCTCCATTAATTTCCAGCTGGCCGCTTTAAAGGCGCTTTCTCTCACACACTCCCTCTTGCCAGCACAACGAAAAAATAATTATTGGGGCAAAGTCAGCATTGGCCATTGCAGATGCACGAAAAGTAAGCGTGATGTTGAGCAGAAAACTTTTCGATTGCAGCTCGGCACGACTCGTGGATGAGTCATCTCATCTTGCGGTTCACATACCAGCTCGGCTGCTGGATCTGCATCCAGCTAAAAAAAAAACCTCCGATCTGGGCCCAGCCTAATTGAAATGGACTGGTTTTGAGATGGGGTGCCGGTAGTTTTTTTGTACAGAAAATTGTATTCAACATGAAATTGAGTGCAAGGCGACAAATATAAAAATGCTATAACTTAGAAACCAAACGTTTTGGTGTTTTGTGTGTGAATGAAACGAAAGACAGTTTTGGAAAGAACACACCATGTTATTACATCATATAGTCGCCGACCAGCAACATTTCCTACTGCTTCTCCCAGTACTGCTTGTTAGGCTGCTGGTGCCCACCTTGAGGAGGCTGTTGCTGGTGGTGCTGCTGGTGGTGCTGCTGCTGCTGATGCTGCTGCTGATGCTGATGCTGCTGCTGATGGTGGTGGTGGTGCTGCTGTTGCTGCTGCGGCTGCTGTTGGTACATGTGCGGCGTCTGGGTCTGGCCATAGCTCGGCGCATACGAGGCGTAATAGGCTTGCTGGTGGTGGCTGAATCCCTGCTGTGGGTGTGTGTTATTGACCTGGCTGGGATAGCTGCCAAGCTGCTGCGGGGTGCTGTAGTAAGTGGTCCCGCCGATCACGGGCGCAGTGCCGGACGGTGGGATGCCCTTGGCACTGGCATCCTTGCCGCCGGTCTTGGAGGCCGAGAACATGCCGGGGATGCCGCCGAGGCCAAACTGCTGCGGCGAGTTGGACAGCGCAGCGGGGTCCTGCTCGTAGACGTTGAAGCCAGCCCCAATGTTGGCCGAGTAGTGACCATACGGGTTGCCAGCCTTCTGGGCGTTGATGTTGGCGTACGGGTTACCGGCATTGTTCTGGCTGGCTCCCTTGACACCGGCCTGCTGCTGGTTGCCTGCAGCTCCCTGCTGGCCCGTAGGCTGCTGAGCCTGGTTACCCTGCTGGCCGGGCTGCTGTGCAGACTGCTGCTGAGCCTGAACCTGAGGCTGCTGCTGTTGCTGCTGCGACCCAACGTTCTGCAGACCCTGCGGGTTGGTCCCGGGATACATCGGGTACATGCCCTGCTTCATAAACGGCTGGCCGTAGGCGGCGGCGAGGGCCGGGTTGTTGCCAAACGCAGCTGGGTTGGGGAACTGGCTCCCAGGCTGCATCATGCTGTAGTAATACGGGTTGTAGTACGGCATGCCGTGGTTCATGCCGAAGGGCTGCGGAATCTGCTGAGGGAACAGGCCGGCTTGGCCAATGTTGTTGGCGCCGTTGATTCCGGCAGTCTGAGGGCCACTGGTGGCTGCAGCCTGGGGCTCGGTGGCTGCGGCAGATGCGTCCTTATTGGCAACGAACTGGTTGTAGCCGTAGTTATCGTAGAAGCCCATCATGTTGCGCTGTGCATCCGCACCGTATAGCGCAGCAGCTCCGTAATCGTTGGGCAGTGGCATCTGACTGATGGCGCTGGCACTGGGATGGGCCTGCGCCTGGGAGTGGACGTACTGCTGCTGCTGCTGCTGCTGCTGAAGGTATGTAGTCAGGGGACCCTGAGGTGCAGCGGCGGCTGGCTCGGCAGCAGCAGGTGGGGCAACAGCGGGCGCGACAGCAGGCACAACAAGCGCCGGCGCGGGGACAGACACAGGCGCGGGTGCTGTCTCGACATCGGCCACTGCAGCGAGAGCCTGGGCAGAAGCGGGGGCAGCCTCTTTAATCTCAGCCTGGGGCACAACGGCATCAGCCGAGGCCTCTGGCGTCTCCAATTCGGCCACAACGCCTGAGGACTTCAATGAGCCAAACTCGACGCCGCCAATGCTCAAGCTTCCAAACTGCATGCCGATGCGCTCAATCGTGGCGCTGCCTGTGGGCATGACCACGGGGGCCTCCTGGTTAAGTCGCCGAACGTTCGAGACGGGCTTCTTTGAGGAAGCGGGTACGGTCTGCGGCTCGTCGGCTACGGTCTCTGATTCCGCAGACTCGGCCTCCTGTGTGACGGCGGGCTGCTCGACGGACGCCGTGGGCTCGGCCTCCCCAATCTCCTCGACAACTATGTGGGCCTCCTCGACAACAACGATGTCGGCTGTCTCCTCAGAGTCGGCTTGCTCTGAAACGGCGGGCTTTGATGTAGAATCGGCATCAGCCTTCTCCTCAGCTGACTTGGCCGTTGATTGTGTCTCCTTGGCGGGAATGGACTCGTCTGCGTGTGTCGTGGCGGGCTCAGCGGGCTTCTCGGAATCGGAAGACGGCGCGGGCTCTGGTGAAACCTGCTTGGCACCTCTACAACAATAAACAGAAAGCAAAAATAGTCGCAGATTGGTCAGAAATATCAAAAATGACAACACATCGGAACTGTGCGCGGATTCAGCGTGTAAACAATGTCAATTCGGACAGCTTATTAGCCCAGCGCAATTGTGCCGCAAAAAACACAAATGACAACATTGGTTGTGCGAGATGAACGAACACAAACGCAGAAAAAATGCACAAGCCGATATTCAAACAATTGCTTGACAACACATGAGCACAGGAACGATCACAAGCACAAGCGCTAGTAGTCAACAACAAAAACAAAAAACAACTCTCCACAATGCATGAAAAATGTACCTCTTTGCGATGTTTGCCCACGACATCGGGGCGGGCTTGGACGGTGCCTTCGAAATCGAGGGGGCCGGGGCAGCCACAGAGGCAGATGTCTGCGCCTTGGGCTTTGATTCTTGGATGTTGGCAGCAGGCTTGGTATCCCAGGCGCTAGCAGAGCTCTTGCTCTCAGATGGCGACTCGGCATCCCAACCGGCCGCAGAATCTGCGGTCGAAGCGGTGCCAGCCACGGGGGCAATAGGAGCCTTGGCTGCAGATGCGGGCCTTCCGCCACGGGCAACAGAAACGTTCGAATAGTTGCCACGGCCGCCACGGGCTGCGCCCCCACGGACTCCACCGCGGAAAGATGCGGGGCGGGGAACAAAGCTGCTCTTCTCGACAGGCTTGACATCTTCAAGCGGCTTGGTAACCTGGCGCTTCTCTTTGCGCGACTTGACCTCTCCCCACTGCGTAGCATGGCCTATACTTCCAGATGCACGAGAAAAATAATTACAACGTCGTTAGCTTTATGATTTTGGTTTTTTTTCCAAAATATTATCTCCGATAATGCCTGTCGATCATGGCAACAGCCATGGTAGCCATCCGGTCATTTTTTTTTACCAGAAAAGGCTTGCCTCAATTCAAAAGGGAAATACAATAAGCATATGCCAAAGCAAGGAGGGGTGGCGTTGCAAACGGTACACAGCGCAAAAAAGCAAAGGGGCAAGTAACAGAGAAAACAATTACCTTCAGCGATTCGGGCAATGGTGATTTCCAGATTGCCGTCGGCCTCCTTAATAGCGGAAAGTAGGTCGGCGTCTGTCCAGTCGGGGAACATTTCGTTCAGCGTCTTGAGGCTGTTAGAGTAACTGTTGCGAAGACTCTTGAATTCGGCTGCCTCTTCCAGAGACGAGGAAGAACGCGCGTTGCTGCCGCGCGAGAACTTGCCGCCGCGCGAATTGAAAGATTGATGTGTGTTTGATTGGGCCGCACTCATTTTAAGGCCTTTGTATAAAATATGATCTTAAAGATGAAAAATTGGCTAAATTCAGATGGTATGTTACTGCTTGCTAAGGCTTGTTGCTGGCTGCGCTGGTAAGGTGGTTTTTTTGATACAAGTGAAAATAAAATAAAACCTCTGTTAAAAGTATAGAAATAAAGAAAAAAGAAAGGAGAAAAGGTTGCAGACGCCGGATGGTGCCATCTTCTGCCTTTGGAATGAAACACGTCGGTTGAGTTTCGCTTTGCGTAAAGAAAAATCACGCAGAGCCGATTTTCTTTTTTGCCCATATTTTTTCCTCTTCTGGTTTGACCAAATCCAGCCAATAGGGTGGTCGACCGCACTGCGCGATGAATCCAGAAAGGTCAGCTTGCAGCGCGAGCTGGCCCGAACAAAAAAGAACGTAATTGCCTGCACTGTTGCCAATGTGGCTTAGATTTAGCTGCCTGTGTTGTCTGCGCAGTCGCCACCGAGCCCTCAATGGCTCCAGTGCTTACGGATCTGGGTCCAGATTTATACCGAGGATGACAATACTGACCACCTTGTGCTCTTTTGAACCACGCCCATAGTCACTGCCACGGCGCAGCACGCGCCTGTGTGTGATGGCCGGCTGATGCAAGGTGTAAATAAACACGCCATTCATTAATCACACTTCGCGACTCTCCTTTGCCTCAATATCTCATCACCCTTTTTTGTATTGCATTAAGCAGCGATTCAAGTTCCAGCATATCGATCGTAACACCCAGTAAATGTCCGAGGCACGCACCGTCTTTATCGTCATGAGAAAGGACCTGCAAAAGGTACGCGTGCAGCCCACAGCTTGCGGACGAATGCCGGCACTTCTCCGACATAATCAAAACAAATACTGCCACGTAGCTGTCCAACTGCAACTACTGCCGTTGCTGTTACTGCTACTGCTACTACTTGCGTATAGCTAATTTCCTTGTCTCTGTGTCAATCTAACACAAATATGTTTTTTAAATTTTGTATTTACTGAAGGAGGACTGGTCCGATATAGGTACTAAACTGGCCGCTTGGCAGGTAAGATTTCATTAAAGACAGGCAACTTGCATTCAATAACTTTTGAACAAAAGTAAGCTGCGAAAATGTATTCGTGACTGCTCGCATGGCAACTAACTAGCAATCGTTCTGTTTTGCCCACCAATCAAACCATACGTAGCATCGTTTCCCAGGGGTGCCACGCCACCACGGCGGTGATCTGGAAGTTTCGCGATGACGAGCGCGTCAAGGCCTACACTGATGATCTCGAATCAATGCATAAGGTCACCCTGGAAACCAAGAACGAGGCATCATTGCTCAAAATGGCTGAAAATCTCAAGCAGAAGGACATTCCGTTCCATATGTGGGTCGAGCAGCCCGAAAACATTCCGACATGTCTGGCGACAATTCCCGTTATGCGCTCCGATCTTGGCGACGCCCTGAAAAAGTGCTCGCTTCTGCGATAGGCTGAGAACTGGTGGTGCATTTATTTGCTTGGCGGGCTGTGGACGATTAGATCAAAAAGGAATACAAACCTGATCAAGACAATCAGCACACTGAGCGATAAATAATTTTTTGGCGCGATCAAGCATTGTCAAGCACGCCTGTTCACTCTCCCATTTTTATATACTTTTTTCTTTCTTGTCTCCTCGATTTGAATTTCAAATCCCTTCTATTTGCTCTCCTCTTTTGCCATATCTGTTCATTTACAACATTCAACTGTGCGGCCTGTTGTCACTGGCACGAACTGGATCCGGCGCAAGCAAAGCAGCCGACTACACCCGCCCACACACAGACGCCGAAGCCTGGCTCACAGTGCTGGTTCTCATATGCGATCCGGCAAAGCAGTCAGCAGTGCAGACTATTTTCTAGGCCAAGCGCGCAATGGCGTAAACCGGTTGCTATTCGATCAGTTTTCCCAGTCGTTGAAAAAGGCCACTTTTCTCCGGACTCACAACAAGGCAGTCGATCCATTTCTGCTTGGCAAAAACATCGACCAGAGTAGCGGGCTAGGCGGGCTGGCAATCGACCTGGGTGGCATTGACATTGCCTCGATTCTGAGGGAGGATTCTGAAAATGGCCTTCTTCGCAGAGAGCGATCGCCTGCGCCTCTTGGACCGCTGAAGGACACGCAGCGGTACCTCATGTACAAGGCCATACACAGAAAGGACCCTGAGGGTGTGTGGCGTGGATTTGACGGTATACTCAAGAACAATGAATGGCGCAAGGTGACTGAGTACGACATCATCCGAGTCATCCAGACACTCAATATGCAGTACGCTTTTGAGCGCAAACCAGAGACCCTCCGCAGGCTGAGGGTCGTGCGGGACGCGTGCAAGAAAAATAAATTGAAGTTTACAACAATATGGGCGCTGAACGAGCTGATCCGGCTACACGTCGCTGAGGGACAGCACGAAGAGGCGCTTTCGATAAAGAATGACATTGATTCCGGCACCTACGGCCCCAACATGGCAGTGAACGTGCACACATACGCGGCGCTTTTCAGCGATCCAACTGCAGAGAGCTTACCAGACCTGATTAAGTTGACAGATTTGTTCGACGAGATGCTTGGCAGGAACATTGCTCCGAATGCAGAAGTGGAAAAGAGCCTTATCAAGGCTGCGCAAAAGGTTGACGAGTTCCGACTGCTCGATGCACTGCTCGAAAGCACAAAGGATGGCAACTTTACGGACGACCACGGCAATTTATTTGCGCGGTATACTGCCGCCAGAGGTCAGGCATATCTCGCGCTTCATGCAATTAGGCCGGCACTGGCAGAGCTACACAAGCTGCTGTCATTCCGAATCCCCAGCGACAAGCGCCAAATACCGCACGCGCTACTGGCCAACCCAGAGTCGACGAACATTGCTATCCCGCTTGAACTCGCTGGGACAAGAGACGCGTATTTTGTATATCTCCGCTCGCTCTACGAGTCCATCATCCGCATATGCATCATCCGGCGGCAAATCAAGCGCGCCAGCGAGCTGCTCGATGAGCTGCGCAAGAATTGTTATCTGCCTCCGACACAGACCGCCTACAGGTGGTTTGTGCGGTTCCATGCGAAGCGCAAGAATATCAAGGAGCTGGTCGATATCCAGGACATGATGCTCCGCGACGGTGTGCCGCTGAACGAGCACATATACACAAAGTTCATCACATCCTGCATGTTCACTCCCAAGACGCGCCTGCTCAGCCACATCGTCAAAAGTGTGTCGTCAGAGGACCCGGCCGGCGGGATTCATAAAGAGGCTTGCGCGCAGATAGGCGGAATCCGCAAGGTAAACCTGTCTGCAAAGTTCGATACCGGAGTTAATACCCACATTGATTCTACCGCGTCCGAGGAAAAATCCACGCCCCGGAAATCTGGTCTGCCAGTCATCCCCAAAAACATCCTGCTCACCGAGAAGGTCGCCGAGCACGTGTACTACCCCAGCCAGTGCATCCGGTTCTTCGAGGACATGCTGCTCGAGTACAATGCCAAGCCCAGCGATATCCGCGATGTCAATTACAAGCCAAACGTTAGCATCACCAATGCTGTCATGCGCGCATACTTGATGCTCGAGTCACCCGCGCTTGCGCTGCGTGAATTTCATCGGTACTGCATCCACCAGCGCACACAGAACCCGTCGAGCGTCACGCCCGATGTCCAGACACACAAGCGTACGTTGCTCAAGGTTTTCGGCATGGCAGACGAAGCCGCTTCTATCCTTGGCGATCGACTGGAGCAGCAGCGGATCGAGACAAACATGGTTGAGTGGGGCTTGCAGCCGCTGTCCAGCAACCATTGAGCCGCCGCTGCCGTTAACAATTAATATTTATATATTTTTTCTTTGTATTCTGTTGTTGATTTTTACAGTCTATATTTTTACAATACACGAAACTGCGCTGAAAGCATCGGCTGTTGATATTGCTGGTTTTCTCCACCATTGCAAACTGCGACCTACCCTTGAAATTCAACTGAAAAAGTACGGGCTGTCCAAAACCTCCCTCAGATCAAAGTCACCGTGCTTGGGCAGCTGGTCGAACTCAATGTCCACCCACAAAGTGCGCTTAGTCAGGCGTCCCGCGAGCTTGCGGTCCTTGATCATGCGCACGATCTTTTTCAACTGATCCGGTGACTGGGTCTCTGAAAGCATGATCTGCGGCTGCTCGAAGTTTGTAATGTACTTCTTCTCAGCAGCTGCGATCTTCTCAGAGAGCTCCTTCTTGATATCAAAGACCTTCTTCTCGAGCTGCAAAGCCATAGCTTCGGTCGTAGAGTCGGGCGTGAGTTTAGACCCCTTGACGATGATTGTGGTTGTCGTCCCTGTCGCCGGGTCTTTGTCAGCTACAGCAGCACTCGCCTTCTTAGACACGCTCTTGGCCTTGGCCTTGATCTTTTCTTCGCTCTTCATAATAGCCCGAGCCTCTCTGGTTTTCGCCATGTTCTCTTTGCGCAAAGCCTTGCCCTCCTTTTCTAACCGTGCCTTGTTTAAAGTCAGCGTGTAGTGGATTTGGTCGGACTGATAAGCGGCGCCAAGCGGATCCTCATGGGGGTTGATCAAATCGATAGAGCTCAAGTCAACCTCCTCAACATCCACAGGCTTGACCTCCTCTTCGGCAGCCGCCTGCACGACATCAACCTTGACGCTGGCGGCATCCGCCTCGCCGCAGATGCCCAGGTGGTGCATGGCAAGCTCGGCCTCAATCAGCCGCTCCTTCTCCTCGCGAACTTCCTTTGCCGAAACGCAATTGGCCTTTCTCTTGGCGCCAAAGCCTACCGGCTTGTTTACGTACTCCCAGCGAATGACAGGCATTTTGTGGTCAACGTAGCGCTTCTCAAACTCAGCCTTGAGATCATCCATGATCGGGCGCTTGTGCAGCTGAACAAACTGGTCCCGCAGAATCTTGTTCATCTTGTCAATGTCACACGCGTGGGTCCAGTACGAGTCATGCACCGAGGCAAACACCAGGCCGGCCACCTTGCACTCGATGGCCGACAGGATCATGTGCGAAGCATCCAGGGAGTGCACAAAGTTGGGAGGGAACGCGGTCTTCTGCTTCTGCGAGTTGACGGGTGACGGCATATTTGCGTCGCGCACAGAGATGCTCTGCAGGGCGGTGGCCACATGGCGCATGGCAAACTTGCGGTAAGGCTGGACCACTGTCAGCCCGAGCGGCGTCGTCCACACGACCGTGGTCATGGGCTTGGTGGCGAGCGTGTTGAGGCGCTTGCGCCGCGTCGATCCGGGACCCAGATCAGGCCGCAGCTCTAAAACCTTCTCATTCTCCAGCACGCGGTCATTATCCTTGGCATCGCGCAGCGCCTCGCGCAGCTTGGCCTGCGACTGCTTTGACTCGAGGATCATGCGCTTCCACGTGGACAGCGCCGACTCGGGCATGCTCTTGGCAATGCGGCGCGCTGACTCGTTAAGCCAGTTCTGGATCTCCTGCGCCTGAGTGAACATCTCGCCAAGAGAGTCAAAGATCTTCTTGGCCACGTACAGTGCTAGCTTGGACACGTCGACAAGCTCGAACTCGTGGTCCCCGTGCTCGTCCTTGACCTCGCGCAGACGAGCCGAAATCTGCTCCCTTGCGCCAATCAGCGTCACGCCATACACGTTGGTCATGACGGTCTGCTTGACGATCTTGCGCGTCAGCTTGCCCTTCAGCACCACTGCCTCCTTGACACCATTATAAGCATCCTCGTCGATCAGCCGATTGACGACATTGAGGATGCCCTGATACACGTCCTGCGGCTTTTCCGACGGAATAAGGTTGACCTCGTGCGCACCCTTGCGGTCGCGGCCCATCGCGGCGTAGTGCTGCAGACCATTGCACGTTCCGTCTTGATGGATGTGCAGCCGGCTGACGTATTTAGCCGGGTTTGGCGAGCGCATCGCCGCAGCAAACTCGATGCAGGCGGACAGCGCTTGCCAGGGATCGCTGGCCTCAAGCCACCACGGCCGGGGCGTGTTGGTTTCGCCGCTCAGTAGGCTGTCGGGAACAGGGTTGTCTGCTGATTCGATAATCCGGTCGTAGCTCTCGTCAACAAAATTCACCCTGTCTTCGTGCGACAGTTTGTCCTTGCCGTACAAGTTGGCCAGATGAATCTTGAGCCAGTACACTCCGCGCTCGGTCAGCGGCCTTCCCTCGTCAAACAGCAGCAAGCCGCGGCAGAGATCGTTGCCCAGGTGGTTGAAGTGGGGCGGGATTGGATAGGCGCGGCCGCGGAAATCCATGTTGTGCGGGAAGTACATCGGGTGGTTGAGGAAGGCTTGCGCAATCTCGACCTTGTAGTTGCAATCACAGCGCCGCGAATGCTGGTTGGAGCTGCCATTCCTCCACTCGCGTAGCTCAAAAGAGTACTTGAGCTTGGCCTTGTCGTTGGTGTCGAAGTCCGCGGGCTTGGTTGGTTCGGGTACATCGTAGCTGCTGGCCGGGATCTCGGCGAGCTCCACTCCAGAGTTCCATACCTTGCGCACGGCATCGAACACCGTGCGGTTGATGGCCCACTTGGTCAGGCCTAGCGAATCCAGACCAGCCAGCAGTGTGTACAGGCGGTCCTCGTTGGAAGCCACCTTGAGGTAGCGCAGCTGCTCATTGCTCTCCTTCATACGCATGCAGGGCTCGTCGTGTGTCAAGTAGCCGCCCGTGTTGTACGTCAGCCAGGGCCGTGGCGGCACTAGCATGGGCAAGTGGCGTGCGCTGACAGTACTGGCGATCGAGTCCTCCTTGAACATCTCGCGCAGAAGGTTGTGCGGAATGATTACTCCATACTTGCGGCCGCGGTTGACAATATAGTCGTGCGTGAACGCTGGCGCCATGCGCGTAGTCATTTCTCCTGTCACCGGGTCGACGGATGTCTCCTCGATGCGCGCCACCTCAATCAGCATGGAGATCAGCAGCGATCCGATTCGTGTCTTTGTCGTGACATCCCAGGAGTCCAACCACTCCTGGTTGCTGTTTGCTCGCATTTGGTGCGCCTGTGCTCGCCGCACAGCCATGTTGAACAGCTTTCCCGACGACGCGAGCTTGGCAACCGACATGTTGCGACCGATGATGTGCCGGTTGGTGCGGTCCTTCATGCGCTGGAAGCGGATCTCGTCGTGGACCGCGCTGCTGAGGCTGGTCACCAGTGTGATGGTCTTGACACCAACAAACTTTGGCATCATATCGCTGCTATTAGTTCGCTGCTCGATCGCGTTCAGCCGCAGGGCCTCGAGAATCGTAATGATTGCAATCTTGGGCGCGTCCAGCCAGCTGAAGAACTTGCCGTACTGCTCGCGCACCCGGTCGTTGCCCGCATTCTCCTTTGCGCGCAGGCAACGACCCTGCTCCTCCTCGATGAGGGCCTCGAGCTGCGGGAGCCATGTAGCGGTAAGCTTTTTTAGGCGGCTGATGTCTGTCTGCAGCAGAGGATCGCCGCGCTGTTTGTTGATCTCGCGCGAGCGGGCGATGGCTGCATCGTACGTGTCGCGCTCCAGTCGCATCTGCAGGTTGTAGCCATCAAGCTCGTTGGTGTATAGGGACTGGAGGGTATCTTTCAGCTGGGTGATGCCGAGCACCTTTGACGAATGAAGCTTGAAAACGCTGCCCTTGGCCGCCTTGGACCCCTCGGTGTCATTCTCAGCTGTTGTGTGCAGATCGGCGTCGTTGCTGCTGCTGGTGCCACTAGGATCGTTCTCAAGGTCTTTAAGCTTGATTTCAGCTGCATGCACGGCATCGAGAAGTTTCGTGGCCACGTCTGCGTTCTCAGCCCCCCTGTTCAAAATGCCGCGCGCCACGTCTCTAATACTGTCAATGTCCTTGTCCGAAAGGTACGAGCTGAGCAGCATGTCGTGGAAACTGTGGCCGCTCCGCAGCATCTCCTGCATCAATACAACACCAACGTTCTGCATGCCGTTCCTACAATTCAGTCGAAAAAGGAAGGATATGAAAAAGTGTAGGCATAATGGTTAGTTATTGTTGGTGTGAATCGACAATTGTGTGTGTACTGTGTGCGACACGACAGGCAAATCGCAATAAAAACCACATTTTCATTTCTCTTGATTTTTACTTACCCAACAAACCCGCGAATCAAAATAGCAAATGTATTGGCATTGGGCTTGACCATATACAGCCGCTCCATCTGGTCATACCAGAGCAGTGCCTCGGTAGACAGCGGCTGCGGCTTCGCGGCCATGAGCCCGCCCAAAATCTCATTGTGCACCGAAACGTCCGCCACGTCCTTCATAGCCTTTGGGTACAACTTGTACATGCCAATCAAAATCCGCTGCGCCCTCTCAACATTGCCATTCATCAAACAAGCCTGCATAACCGATAGCTGCTCGGTCAAGGACTTTCCCGTCTGTATATAGTGAACCATACTGGTATCCTCGCGCATGTCGCGCATAGAGATAGGGCTCTCGTCGGGAGAGGCAAAAAGGGAGGTTCTCTCGCCAAGTGGCTGGATGACGCCCGCATCTGCTTCAACTGCCTGCTGGGAGAACGCGCGCAGGGATCTGATCCCGCCGGAGATTTGCTGTGTTGTGTAGAGGATCGATGACCGCGGCGATGCTTGTATGGGCTGCTGGTAGATCATTTTGAAAGGTGCTGCGCGGCTGAATGGCCGCAGGACCCGAAGCATTAGCTGGCTCATGGATACAACTGGATCGAGTCAGACAGAATAATCGCCGTGCTTTGTTTGATGCAGGGTGGTTGTGTGTGTTTAAAGAAAGAGTGGAATATAAACGGCGTGGAATTGCTAATAGGAATTAATAAAAATAAGTAAGGCGATCAAAAAAACAAAACCTCTAGAAGAAAAAGGGGAGGAAATACGAAGGAAAAATATATATCAAATAAATGAACGAGGTACACGCCAAGAGAAAAAAGTTTCAGTCTTACGTTAAGAAAAAAAAAGTGATCTGTGTGCTTCCTATTCAGTGGCAATAATGCAAGCATTTTTCTAATATTGTGATCAGCTGTGATCAGTGAGAACTGAAACCCGCATATTTTTGACCCGCGAGTTAAATGCCGCAAAAAATTGCGGAAATTGCTTAAATCGGCTCTGAAATGGAAATTTTAACTTTTAAAAAATTGTCAAAGCGTCAGACGCAGCCTCTGTTATCTTTACGGTTGTGGTGTGAGGCAGGGGTTTTTCTCGCCCCGAGGTTGCCGGCAGCCGGAGACACAGGGTTACATGGCGATCTGCGCGCACGGCTCTACTGTCCGCCCGCCGCCGGTGTCAGAGCTGTAGTAGAGGTGGGGCCCCAATTTGTTGAGGGTCGTGTCTGCCCATGCGTACACATTGTCACTGTCCATACTGCTTTTGGAGGAGTGGGTGCTGAACATCAAGAAGGCCATGGTTGAGGACACAAAGCTTTGCTCTCAGAGAGGATAAAGTGTTGAACCCAACACAATAAAAGCACATTGATTCCGGGGGTTACGTTAGCTATTTCAGTTTTTGTAGTTCCTGCATGTGGTTGGAGTCAGACCTCGGTCCGGACTGAGCTTTTCGTCCATATTTTTGGCTGTCCTCATAAGTGGGTTAATAAAGCAACTTTGTAATTTTTATTTTTCCACTTAATGAAAATTGAATATTATTGTGAGGCAAATTAAGACAAAACAAAACTTATTTACTGCTTGGATCTACAATAAACGGGCGCAGAATCGGGGATAATGATAGATTGATGTAATCCGGCTGGGACAAATAAACCTCCAACGGAGCTTCCTTGTTAGCCAGCCCATCACCCGGCGACTGCGGAGTCGGCCAAATACGCAGACACCCTTCAAACGGCAAATATGGCGGCCTCACATACACGGGACTCCCAAACCCAAAGTCGGTCTGATATATGGGAAAATTGCGACTCGAAGAAACAGTGCATTTTGCTTCAACCGGGCAAACATAAGAAAGCATAGCTTTTTTGCCATCCATTGCCCCGCTCCGTTCGTTTTCAAGTTCAGTTCTTCGCTGTTTGAGCAAAAAGTCCATGGAGCTGCTGATGTACACTGCGGAGCCCTTGGTGATGGTCTGGTGCACGAGTTGCGCGGTGCTTTGGAGGTCCAGAGTGGTGACAAGCTCGTCTATGGTTTTGGTCGCAGCTAGGTTGACCACAGGGCTGGCACACACGTCGTTGGAGATCCCGAGAGATGCCCGTGGGTTGACCGCACAAGTGAAGAGCGAGGTTAATGTGCCGATTGACGGCTTGGCGGCGAGCCGGAGAATGCTGGTTTCTCTCCAAAACATGGCACAAAGCATGGAAGTAAACGAAACGCCATGCTGCTTTGCCAAGACACGGATCTCCCTCTGCTGCTCTATGGAAATATGGAGAATGCTTTCCTTTATAATGTCGTTACCAGGTATAAATTCCCGGAGGCACTTTGCTGCGTCAACCAACGTGTACTCATTGTGATTGAATGTCGTGTTTGGTTCGTGCAAATGGTTGATGCTCGGGAACCCAAAGGACGGCGGGCACGGCAATGTGTACTCATCGATGTTTCTGTTCTCACCGCTGATCATTTGCTTGCACAGGTTGGCCCAGTTATACATGAATAGCCAAAATGTGGAACCGTCCATGAGCGAGTGGTGGTATGTGATGCCGATCACCACGGCCTCGTTGGATTCAAGGTATGTAGCCTTGACCAGAACCATCGGAATGACCTGGTTATCTTTTGATATGAGACCCGATGGCCCCTTGGGCACCAAAAGTTCTATGTCGCTGGCATGCACACGTTCCATGATCTCCTCATAATTCATCGGGAGCACTTGAGTTTCAAATGGCGGGTCATTGAACTTGTCGTTGCGGAATACCACGTCGATTTCGTCGCTATTAATGTTGAACCAGCCGGAAATGGGCTGGTAGTGCTTGCGAACTAGCGCGGTTAAGCTTGACTGCAAAGTCTCTGGGGTCAAAAAGTCTTTACAAAGCTCGGAGTTCTTGTATACTAGCATGTATGAGCAGTACACTTGATACATATACGAGATGTTGTTTGTAATTGAGTACCGGAACTCGTGCTTGTCTTGGACAGTTTCCTGGTCGGTCATTCTGAAAATCTACTTGTTTGTGTGTAAAACGTAAAGCAAAAAATCGAGTTATTTGGAATTAAAAGTTGCAACAAAAATGTCTAATTTTTCCATCCCCGGCTGTCGGCTAAGCTTAATATATCCACATTTTTGGTGTGTTAAAATAATGTACAAATATTGTAATTTTGAACAACATAATATATATTCATATATATATACACGCATGCATGCGTACACGCGTGCGTGCATATGTATGTGTCTTGCGGCCAATCCGACGCAGATAAAATATATATACAATAAAAGAACAATTGGTGTTCAAGCATACATAATACAATACAGACAGGAGCAATTGATGCGTGTATGCTCCATGGCATGTGATAAATTAAATATATTTACTCTTACTGCGTTATCCAAAATATTAAAAAAAAATGCAAAATAACCTTTATTAATATTTCAATTTTCAAATTTGAGCAGCTCTGTGATCATAAATATAAATGCCACCATCTTCATCATCCGAAGAAACCTCAAACATTTCATGAGAAAATACGCCGTGCATCTCCGACACGCCAACAGCACTGGATATATGCTGCGATTCCACATATGCTCCGCCAGAATTAATTGAGACGCGGTCACAGAAGAAGCCAACGTGTGCGGTAGATGATGACCTCGGAAAGACTGCAGAAAGACTGCTCCCAGCACCAGCACCACCAGCATGGGAGCGCTCGCCAATGCGCTGGCGCTTATTGTTGGATAACATATCCTCTTCTTCTGGGACACGGCGCACTTCTCTGGCATGATACCCGAGCAATGGCGAGCTATTCGACTCTGGAAACCGCCTCTGCACTCTCCGACGCAAAGTGTTACTTCTCCCAACACCCCAAATATTACCCCCACTGCTATCCATGGCAGCAGGCTTGGTGGTTGAGGTGGCTTGCCGAGGCTTTGCAGCCGAATGCGCAGTCGACACCACCTCGCTTTTAAGCTGGCGAATAAGATGTGCGGGCATTTTGAGATGCGCCAATTTCTGATTCTGCTGCCGTGAGTCTCCAAGTACAGCTCGGTTGCTCGATGTTAGCTTGCTTCTGGGATTTGAATCGCAATATGCCTTGCTACTGCTACCACCGCCACTGCTGCTGCTTATGAGCTCGTCCAGGTGTCTGGCCAGTTTGCGTCCAGAATTACCACTTGTGGCGATCTGGTGTCGCTGATGCACAATGACCTCGGATCTGTCGCCCGAGCTCCTACTGATCTTCCGCGGCGTACCCTTGCGTCTCCTGCCGCCCTCGCCCAGAATATCATCACTGCCCGTACACCCACCCTCCAAATCCCCCAACTCCGCCACATCACTGCCGCTATCTATCGTCTGCGGCACCCATCCACACTGGACACGCAGCTCCTCGACAAGTTCACCCAGGCTAGTCGCAAAGCGACCCGCCAGTGGGCCACTGACAAAGGCTGAGGCCAGATCACTCGGACACTCCGCACCATCACCCAACAAGGCAACAGCGGCAGCAATAGACCCTGGCGATACACCAGATATGCCATCCAGGTCGCCCATCGACACCCAGATGCACATCAAGTCGACGAGATCGCGTAATGAATTTGAAAGCTGCTCTATCTGCTCCGCACAACCGTTATTGGAGACTGTGTGCATGCGGTCGATGACAAATAGATGCAGCAGTATCTGGAGTTGACACTCGCTCAGCTGCCACATGCGCTGGGCGCCGGTATCTTCGCCCACCATTGTGCTGACCCGATGCAGCCTCGACGCGAGGTAGAAATCGGAAAATGCAGTGCTTTCTTTGTTCAGGTCTTGGCCGCTATTATCAAAGGCATCCTCGACGGCCGAGCTGGGCAAAAGCACAGATTGTCGCAAGATATTGAGCATCGAAGGCAATTCGCCACTGCTGCCATCGTGAGCTATTTCTGCCGGGAAGCTGTCGAGGAGGGCACCCAGGGAGTCCAATGCGTGGTCAAATTTGGAGATTGGCTGCCGAATGACCTTCAGATACACGCCAACGTACCATGCCTCCAAGGTGGATACCGGAACAGAATCACACAGCGCCGTTTGTTCGCCAGCATCGTGCATATCGTTGCAATTGCTGGTATCCATACTGCACTCGGGAAGCGCTGCGCAGGAGGCAGATAATGTTGAGCTAGCAAGACCCGGGAAACCTGCCTCATGCTGTGGATACTCAAAGCTAACATTAATAACACAAGATTCACGAGGCTCGATATCCAGCCCGCCGGGTACCTTCCAAGCCCAGTCCTCGATCCAAGCCAAGGAAAATAAATCCTCTTCGCTGTCTCCGCCATTGCTAGCATTGCCCTGTGCTGATTCCCCGTGTGCGCTCATCCGCGACACTTCCGCGTACGCGCATGCATCCATCTCGTATATAGCCACTGTCCTGCCGCCCACCGGCACTATCGCAACATACGCCGCCCCCGAGAAACCACCCTCTCCAGCCTGTGCTACAACAAAAGACTGGGCAAACACACCATCGCTCGCCCAATGCTCGCCTCCGCTGCTACCACCTGTACTCTCAAACATCGCTGGTGCGCCGCCCACGGTCATGCGAACAACCACCGGCCACATACACAATGGGACGCAAAGCAGGGGCAACAAAACCCTGTGTTTCTCCCCAGACCAATGCAAATCGTCCTCCTGCTGTTGCTGTTGCTGTTCCAGTGTCCGCTTGTATTCTGCGGCCAGCGCGACCATCTCTGGCAAATCATATTTCTGCATTATCCGGCCATCCACAAGCCACCTACAGTTCTGCCTCTGCCGCCGCTGCCACCCCTGCACCCTTTTCAGCACTACATCTTCGCCGCCAAACCCTGCAAACACACCCCGTTGCTGCTGCTGCTGCTGAGGGCAGTGAATCCTCCATATATGCATACCCCCAAGTAACTCACTCTCCGCCGTAGCATTGGTAATAGCAAAATGCTCAGCAACAGCGGAAATTTCCACGGCGAATTTGCGGTTCCAGCTCGGATACGTGCGCACGCGGTGCAGGGGAGCAAACCGACTGGAGAACAGCACCCCGGGTGTGCTCAGCTCATCCACTGACATAACGCATCCGCCGAGGGACTCCAAACAACAAGCGAACACAGAGTCAATCAGGATCTCGACCGGATCCATCCCTGGGATTGTCCGCCCCTGTGGCCTGATCCAATTAATGCCAACGCGTTTACGCGCGTAACTTTCCCAAATGCCATTACCCACGAGACTATCGCGCATCCGCGTTAGTTTCTCCATTAGAGACGCATCTGCATTAGTGGTATCCGCTGCCGCCACAACAGCGGAGACAGTAGCAGGATGGAGCGTGCCAATGAATAAGTCCAGAGTTTCCAGTGACCACGGGCTGTCGCTAATAATATACAGGTGGCTGCGCACCGATAGGGGGTCGTTTGCCCGTGTGGGATCCATCCCCTGCATCGCACTTCTCCTCGGCGACCGCATCATCGCGGGATCCCCCCACTCGACATCTGCCTCCAAGCACATCAACCGCTCATGCAGTGAATCCAACGGCGCCCTCGCCCGCACCCCCACGGATCTCCTCACAGTCAATGTATTACGCAAGTGGTCTTTGAATTGACCCAGAGCTTCGATTGTTAGTTGCTTACGTTCGCCGGTTTTGCGTCGGGTCTGCGCGGTTGTGCGGCTGCGCGTGGTGGTGGTGTCAAGTAGCTCGTAATTCCACGTTAGAGTGTCATGCTTGCTTGCGAGGTACACGAGGATGCGCGTTACTGTGTTGGTGATCGCTAGGGGGTTGTGCGTGTTGCTGAATGCGTTGGTGTCGATAAGAAAGTATATGTGTGGTGACATGGCTGTTGAATGTGTTAGAAATGGTATTTTTTCGGCATGCTTTTTCTGGATTGAATCAACAAGTGTAAGTGAGGAAAATAAATAAATTGAAAGAAAAAAGGGAGGGTGAAAAAGAGCGTTGTTTTCTGCTTTTCTTTTCTTTTTTGCGGGGAAACAAAACGCATTATTTGCATAGAAATTCCCCCCATTCGAAAAACGCGTCTTTTTCGCGCAGCAAGAAAAATCAGTTAATTATTTAATTATATTTAAATGACCTCCCCCATCTCCAAAAAAGTTTACATATCACTGGGCTCGCTCTGCATTGAAGAGGCGGAAACAAGATTCAAACCAGGGCTATTCAGCATCTCCAGGACATCTGAGGTCGGCGCCGCCACCGGTGACGTGTGGAACAGAGTGGCCGCAAGATCCGGATGAATCCCCGACACATCGACCACCGAACTAACAGCATCAGTAGAAGCAGAATCAGCAGCATCAACATCAGGAAGCCCAACAATATCCGATCCAAGCGCCTCCTTGAACAGTATTCCATAGTCATCCTCAGCCGACCCCATGCCAGACGTAGAAACAGAAGAAGAAATATCAGCAATTCCCAAACCGCCTACTGCGTCAACACTGCTGCTGCTACTACCACCACCACCACCCTCTATGTTCTCGGCATTGGGATCGACAAACTCTAAAAACGACGACCCATCAGCGCCACTACCAATATCCATAGAATCCTGCGACTCCGCAGTCAGCAATGGAATGTGACTCACGTGTCCTGCGTTCCTGTAATAGTTATACATGCTTTGCTGTTGCTCCGGCGTAAGCGACTTGAGTGCATCCACGAGCCACTGTGTGCCGTACGCCTGGCCGCTACCACTACCACTACCATTGCCCATAAAGGAGCTCTCATACGCGTCGCCGCCGCCGGTGCCTCCACTTCCGACATGCATGTTTGTTGCAGCAGCCGCAGCAGCAGCAGCCGGTTGGTTTGCCATGTACTCGAACAGCGAGGCAAGCCCGGCGCCATCAAACATATTGGCTGCCAGGTTGGCGCCCGACCCTACCAGAGGCACTGCTGCCTCCCCTGCCGCAGCCACTCCGGAGTTGGACAGCATCGTGAGATTATTGAAATCATCGGCAGAAAGCAAGTGCGCCAGTTGGTCGGTACTCTCGGACCCATGGACGGGGAAACCAATTGCCTGCGAGTGTGCAGCCGCGCTGTCATCGACTGCCATAGAGCCTGCCACATCGGTGTGTGTAGGGATACCACTGACCGGTGGCATGAAATCTGCAAGCTTGGTGACATTGCTGCTGCTCAGCGGCAAATAATCCATGGAAATGTCACCTTGTCCCTGTTGTTGATTATGCTGTTGCTGCTGTCCTTGCTGGGAGGGAGTGAACATGCGCATGAGGTTCTCAATGCTCAGTCCGGCATACTCTGACTCTTGTCCCATTCTCTCCAGTGACTTTGAATTCGAAGTCAGTCGGCCAACCATACTGCCATTCGACGACATCATCTGGCTACCACTACCATTACTGACAGCAGCAGCAGGTACCTTGCGCTTAATCTCCGCTGATTTCCCACCTGCAGCAGCTGTTGCTGCTCCCGGCGCTTTATTGGTAGCAGTACTTGTTTTGCGCGGAGTGCGCTGGCCTGTGGATTCCGCTGGTGACGACGATGTTGATCCAGCTGGGATTTCAAAAAACCTTTCGCTCATACTATTCGTCCTCTGTCTTTTCTCTGGCGGCGGCTGATGCTGTGCTGTGTTATTTGAGAAGGCATCGGGAAAATCCATCTCTTCGAATATCGCATGTGTCCTGGGCGTAGCCATGCTGTTTCTGGGTTTGGCCAACGACAAATGGCCCAAGCTGCCCAAGTGCTGATACAAATTTCTCTGTTGCTGCTGCTGCTGCTGCTGCTGTTGCTGCTGCTGCTGTTGCTGTTTATGTTGCTGCTGTTGCTGTTTATGTTGCTGCTGCTGTTTTTGTTGATGCGATTGTTGCTGTTGCTGCTGCTGCTGCTGCTGCTGGGGTTTCGGCTGCTTATACGTTGTGCGTGTGTTAGCTCTAGCACCCACCGAACCGCCACTACCAATACCAACGCTACTACTGCTGTTGCTGTTGTTGCTGTTGCTGCCAATGCCGGTATTATCATTGGATTTGGAAAACTCTGTCGAGTCATGAGAAATAAGCCTTCGCAACGGAATCTGAATCTCTGAGTGTCTAGAATCCGCAGAAAACACAGACGCGAGGAACTGCAGTATCTTGTCAATAGTGTCCTGCTGCCTCTTGTATCTCTCATCACTCTCGCCGACGTGCATCCACATGGACTGGTTCTCCTCCTGCAGTCGTTTAATATCCGAGCTGATCGTCAGTTGGTGGTCCCGTATGACTTGGATCTCCTTGAGGATCCGCGCTAAATTGACAGGCGGCGTCCTAGATGCCCTGGTTTTTGTTGCCGCTGCTGCTGCTGCTGCTGCTTCTGCTGTTGTTGTTGTTCCGCTTGTATTGGCAGTACCGGACTTTAGTAGGTTACCCGCAGATCCCTTCACTGCCGATGCTGCCCCTGTAGCCGCAGCGGTTATTGCTGTCACATGCGCCGCAGTCTCTTCATCCGTATCCTCATCTCCAGTCCCCACCCCCTGCTCCAAACTAACCACTCCACCTCCACCAACATCCCTATTCCCTTTCTTCCTCCTAATAAAGTGCAAAAGGTCCGGCTGACCTCTCTGAAAATTATCATTATTAAACTCCCAGCTCTCCGCATCCGGGCCATCCGAAATCAGCCCGCCCTGTTGTAAATGCGGCACCTTATGAAAACCATACATATTAAGTTGGCGAACGAAACTAGAAAAGTTGCTGTGCTTAAAAAAGCGTGGGAGTACTTCTTTGGCAAATTCTTCGTGTCGGATTACGACGAAGGAGTTGCCGTCGTCGGACCACTTTATTAGGTTGTCGCTGTCTGTGTCGTCTACCATGCTGTAGAGTTTGTTGAGGAAGGGTGTGACTGTTATGTTGCGGTGCAGGTTGTTGGCCCGGCGAGCAACTGTTCCGCTCATAGTAATTTTTTTATTAAAAAAAGATAAGGAGAAAATGAGGGGAAGTGTGTGAATTATAATGCAAAGAATAAAGACTAATTTAAAACTGGGGGAATGTGAATTGAAATTTAAAAAAGAGAGAAAAAGAAAAAATAAACGCAACCAAAAAGCCAAGATGTTTCAGTGTATGCGTGTGTACAGTGTTTTTGTGTTTTAAGGATCTCCCCCTCCCTTTATTTTTTTCAAAGTTTTTTTCAAAGGGGGGAAAGAGGAGGTGATCAAATCAATAAAAAATGATTAAAACCCTTTTTATTTATTAGTATTTGGATTTTGGATTTGCCATCAGCAACGTAATAATAATTAATAAAAAATGATATATACTCATAGACTAGACACCCCAGCGGCGCCCTTTCCGCGGTCACGATCATGCGCACGCAAATGCTGAATCATATTATCCTTCCTTGCAAATGTCTTGTTACACTCCGGGCACTCGTACTTTTTCTGTCCCGTATGCACCAAATGATGTCTCTTGACATGCTCCAGTCTCCCAAAGCGCGACTCACATATTGAGCACATAAATGGCTTTGCGGGATCCCCACCCATTGCGGCAGCAGTATTAGCAGTGGAAGAAACAACGATGATGTTTGTCATATCTTCCGCTTTCTGCTGCTGTTTTTGCTGCTGGTGAGAAGAAGAAGGCGGTGGGGGAGAAGAGTCCTTGGATAGAAGGGTGAACCCAGGAGAAGAGGGTGTGGACGAGGAGGAGGAGGAAAAGCTACTTGCAAAAAAGAAAGATGGCTCTTTTGTGGTCGGAGTCTCATCATGTACAGAACCGACGGCCGCAATTGGAGGAGATTGTGTCGACGCAAGCGCCAGCAGCTCCAACGGAGGCAAACCGTCATTTTTCCGGCGCTTTCTCAGCAAGTCATCCTGCTGCTGCTGCTGCTGCTCTTTCCGCTGCTCTTGCTGCTGTCTCCGCTGCAATTCCAAACACGGCTCCCAATCAGAATTAAGCAACTCCCTTATACTCCCAAACCCCGGCGAATCACGCAAAGGCGGCGTCGTCGACCCCAAGGACACAACCGCCGACGACTCTCTTTCCTCCACCCCATCCACCCAGGCCTCCCCCTGCAATAACGCATCATCTTGGTGTTTCCTCATATGCGTAATGTAATTATCCCTCCGACTGAATCGCTTCCCACAAGTCTCCGATAAACATTGGAAGGGTCGTATCTGTGTGTGCGTTAGCATGTGGCGTTTTAGGTGCTCCGGTCGCTTGAATATGGCTAGACAGGTTTGGATACCGCATGTGTACTGTCTTGTTGGTGATGTGTACCGGTCGAGGGATCTGGCCTTGCGGCCTGGCCGTTGCTTTTCTGATGTGGATTGATCCTGGCGCTGGCGCTGGTGCTGGTGCTGGTGCTGGTGCTGGGGGAGGATGGTTGGCAGGGTGAGTGTGCTGGGCGTGTGCATGTGCATGTGCATGTGCATGTGGGCGGTTGACGCCAGGAGCTCCTTTACTGACGGAAGCATTGTGTGGTATGTAGCTTAGCTTAAAGATAAAAAGTGGTACGAAAATTGAAAAGTCTACTTTGAAAAGTTGAGGAAAGGGGTGAGTGGAGTACACTGGCATTGTTTTATACACCCAGCCCCCAAAGAAAAAATAATTTTGTTTTCTGCCAAACGCATTTTTCTATTGTATTTGCAAGTGGTCCAATTAGAGAAAAGGTGTGTGATATCGGCGCACCGATCACGCAATCGCTGACGATTTCTACAGGCTATCGAGCTGACAAAATGCAAAAAAAGATGTTCCGGTTTAAATCCGCATTGTCAAAGCAAAAAAAGAGCTAAAAAATAGGGGTGAGGACATGGTAAAATTAAGGGGGGATAAAAGGATCGACCTCACGTGGGAACAACAAAAACAAAGGGGGAAAAGCAGGGGCACCTGTGCTTAGAGCTAGTGGATCTGCTTCGCAATATACTGCGACAAGAGCGGACACCCCGTGGCGGGGCCCCTGACCATTGCCAACACCGACGTTGCCCGCACGGGCAGCTCAGGCAGCTCGCGCGTGGCGAAAAAGCCCTGCAAAAAGCCCGCCGGCGCCTTCCCCACGCGCTCCCGGTGCAGCTGCCACTGCTCCAGCGCCGCAGCAACATCGAGCTGGCCGAACTCCAGCGCAACGCGAAGCGCCTGGCACAGCAGCCCAGGCGTCGGCTGCACGTTGTTGCGGCCCATCGTGGCGAACATCAGCGCCAACGCGCTGTCGCTGAACGCATGCCGGGCGTGCGCACCGCCCCCCGGCGAGCCCGACAGGTGGCACAGGTAGTGCTTGTAGATGCGCACGCCCTGCAGAAGCGGCGGCCGCGGGACTGGCCCGGCGGCAGCGGCGGCGGCGGGCGGCGCGCGGAACACGTCGTCCCAGATGCGCTGGCCCAGGGCGCGGTCGCCGGCGGCCGCGGCCAGCTTCGACATGATGCCGATGGTGTTGGCGTCGGGCGCCAGCCTCGACACAAGCGCGTCGGTGCTGGCGTCGCCGTGCAGGCGCGCGGCCAGGAAGTCCCAGGACTCGCGCACAGCCGCAGCACCCAGCCCGCCTGCACCCGCGCTGGCGCCATAGAGCGGCGCGTCCGTCCAGCCGCTCGCCTGCGTGTACATGAACGACGGCCAGAACAGCCGCGCATGGCCGGCGGCCTTCAGGCGCGCGTACGCCTGGAAGGTCAGCCCCATCTGCGTGCGCAGAACCTGGTTGACCAGCGCAATGTCGTAGCCCTCGACGCAGCCGCGCTCCAGCAGCGCGACAAAGCTGCCGGCCGTGCGACACCCGCCCAGCCGCCGCACAAGCCGCAGCTCCTCGGGCTCGTCCGCCGCCACGGCCATCCCGGGCACCACCGGCAGCAGCGCATGGATGATGTCGCGGTGCAGCAGCCAGCCGCGCCGCTCGCGCGCCAGGAAGCCGCATGCGGCTGCGACCTCGGCCTCGACGGCCCCAGACCCCAGCTTGGGGAAGTTGAAGCCCTTGAAGCGCCCGCCCGCGTCGTTGCCGGCCATCAGGCAGTTGACAAACACCGCCGCGCGCGTCGCCCGCCGCAACCCACTCATAAACCGCGCCAAGAACGCACCGCCGCGCCCCCCTGCTGGTGGTGGCGGTGGCGGTGTTGGTGGGTGTGTGCCTGGGGGTTGCTGTAGTGGTGCTGGTGCCGGTGCTGGTGCCGGTGCTGGTGCCGGTGGGCGTGTGCCTGGGATCTGCTGTAGTGGTGCTGACCCTGCTGCTGGTGGGCGTGTGCCTGGGAGTTGCTGTAGTGGCGCTGATGCTGCTGCTGCTGCCGGCCGCCGCTCGCACGCCATGAATGCGCGCAAGTCGCCGTTGAACACGCCAAAGCGGTCGGCCAGCACGGCGCCGGGCACGGCCTGCATGGCTGCCAGCAGCCCCGGCACGGTGCGCAGCGCGTGGCGCAGCGCCAGGTGCATCTCGTGCGGCGACCGCGTTGTGCGCCGCACGTAGAACAGAACAAAGTCGCTCGGCACAAAGCCGCCTGCCGCGCCCTCCACTGCGAACTCGAACACACGCCGCGCCTTGTCGGCCATCCCGAACTCCACCAGACAGCTGATAAGCTCGCGGTACGTGCGGAACCCGGCCGGGATCTCGCGTGAGGCCATTGTCTGGAACAGCCGCGTGCACGTGGCCGCTGCGCTGACGGCGGCAGCGGATGGCAGCGGCGGGTGGTGGTGCTGGTGGTGCTGGTGGTGCTGGTGCTGCGTTGGTCCTGCGCCGATGCGGTCCAGGTCGGCGTCGACGGCATCGATGTAGCCCAAATCCGCGCCATCGCTGCTGCCCAGATCCGCGCCATCGCTGCTGCCCAGATCCGCATCACCAGTGCTGCCTGGCGCCGGCCCAACACCACCGGAGCCCGCCCCACTGCGCTCGCGCCGCATCCGCGCAAAGCAGCAGGCAAACGCGCGGAACGTGTTGTAATACAGCGCCTCGGTGGCGGCAGCCTCCGGGTCCTCCATGGCGCGGCCCAGCACGCGCAGCGCCTCGGGCATATTCCCAGCCTTCCCAAAGTACAGCACAAGCATGGCGTAGTGGCTGGGCGACAGCCGGATCTGCCTTTGGTTAAGGTCCTCCAGCAGCCCCCTGATGACCGCCGCCTTGACGCCGCTACCATGCTCGCGCACGTAAAATGACATGACGATTGCTGATAGCTTGCGGAACAGCTCCGCCTCCGGCGCTGCCACTGCCGCCGCCCCCGTGCCTCCCGCCAGCGCGCACGCTGCGCGGTAGAGGTGTGGTATGAGCGCGTGGCGCCGCGCCTTCCATGCGCCTAGCACCAGCAGCCGCAAGTCAAACAGCCCGAGCGGAACACCCTCCGCCGCCGCCATCCGCTGCCAGGCCTCGACCACCCTCTGCGCGTCCTCGCTCGTGCGCACAACATTGGCGCTGATCGCCCGCCGCATGCACTGGCCCATCGACAGCTGCAGCACCGCCAGCCGATTCCGCTCGGCCTTATGCAGCCTGCTGACGAGCACAAGGTAGTTGAGCAGCTTCGTGTACTGAAACACCAGCCGCAACCCCTCTACCTCCGCCTCCACCCCTGCCTCTGCCTCTGCCTCTGCCTCTGCCTCTGCCTCTGCCTCTGCCTCTGCCTCTGCCTCTGCCTCTGCCTCCCTCCCCTTGTGCTTTGCTGCTGTACCCTGCCTGTGCTGGAAGCCTGGGGCGACTGCCCGTAGAATTTGGCGCAGTGATTTTTCGGGAATCTCCCGGTGCAATGCCAAGAGTATGGCGGCTTTGCCCCCGCCTGTGCTTGCCTCCAATCGGGTGAGCTCTGTGTACGCTGCCCATGCTGTGTGCATTTGCTTTGTGTGCGCCGCTTCTAGTAGAAGCTCGATGGGCTTTTGGAGCCGGGGATCAAAGAAAATACCCGGTGTGCTTCTTTGAGGGCTGGGCTGTCGGCTTGCCTTTGCTGAATTATCTGTGTGTTGTCTGATGCATATGCTCTTACTGCATTGTTCCTGCTGCCACTTACGCATAAAGTGTTGCCGTGGTATGCCGCGACACAACTTGCCAAAGCATTTCTGCGCCAGTGGCATCAACCTTTATTTGAATTTCTGTTTTTCTTTTTTTATTTTTTATAAAAATAAAAATAAAAATAGACGACAATGCGTGAATAAAAAATTTTGAATTTGAATTTGAATTTTTGTTGAAGCAAAAATAAAAAATAATGAAAACTGAATATGAAAAATCATAATCTTTTTTATACTGATCTACATCATTTAAGACTTGATCCTTTCCCCCCATTCTTATTATGGACCTAAAAAGTTTTTCTTCATTCTACGCTTATCCCTAGCACGCTTGGAAGATCAATTGGATTGTTGGCATCGAACGGCTCCGGAACTAAAACTAAGACACTCCTGGCTGATCTCAACCCTGTATACGTAAACAGGTTCTTTTCCAATCCACCACTCCCAACCTTAGCCTCGGCCTCAGTCTCAGTCTCAGTCTCAGTCTCGTTTTCATTCTTGACCCTTGGCTCTTGCAACAACACCTTGATATTCTGTCCATCACTCTTGTCAATAAAGTAACCCACACGAAATGCACCTACATGACAGCAAGGAAATAAAAACAATACACGACTCAATATGTATAATCAAAATAAATAATAGTTGCAACCATACTAATATATAATAAAAATAATAACTTACGGTTTGTGAATACGCTGACCATTCGTTTGTCTTGTCGGCTTTCGGAAAATTTGTCTTGAAGCGCCGGCTGAATTGCCTGGAGCATTTCCTGAAACAATATGTCTGTGAACCACTCCCTATTGCTCTCCTTGACATAAATATGAACCACCAAGCTGGTGCTCTTGGAAACCCTCAACAATCTTTCTTGCCTAACAAAAATCATTTTTTTAATCCCAATAAATGAAAACACAGCAAAAAAATATATATCCAATCTTCAAAATAAATTTCGGTATTTAGCTGACAATTATGTACTACATAACCAATGCAAAATTGTTTATGGCTTCCGTTTTAAAAATAAAAAATTCTAGCATCTCAATATTTGTATTTTGTCGAGTAATCCTTGGGCGACAGCACTAGGCCCTTTCCCTTCCTCGCTCCTCGAAACACGACCTCGATCAAATCAATAAGCTCCTGCCCATCCTCAATCGGCCAATTAACCTTATTATTATTTCCTGTCCCCAAATCAATCATCATATGCTTGTTCCTAAAGAAGAACATCACTGTGCAAGGATCAAACAGCTCGTACATCGTGTTAAAGTCTGGAACCTCCGTTATGTCCACCAAATATATGACTGCAAAATTCTTGACCTTCTCGGCTATCTCGTACAGCGTCTCATCCATCGTCATGCATTGCGAATCCCAGTCGTGCCCGAACCTTATCACTACTACGCGGTCTTCTTCTGAGAGAATCGCCTGGTCCACTTGCCATCCGTTCGTCAGATGTGGTAGGAAATATGACATGGTTTAATTGTGGTAGGAAATAATAAATATACAAATAATGAACAAAAATATATGTGTGGTTTACAATGTAGGTATTGCTAGCCTTTTTATTTTTGGTAATAATTTTTACTTTTAAAAAAATGTCTCAAATTGTTAATGTATTTTTGTTCAAAAAGTCTAAAGTTATGCCCCGGATCATCTGACCAATATACACAATACAACCAAGATTCTCAGTAACCGTCGCCCTCTTCGCGCCGCTGAGCGGCCTGCTGAGTGCGCTGCTCCTGGGCAAGCTTGGGGCAGTCGAGCACCCGATGGCCAAGGCCTCCGCAGTACGGGCAGCCGACCGACGTGTCGAGCGTGCCATCAGCCCGGCGGTACTTATCAGTCGGGTCAGGGATGGCAAGCAAAGCAGGCGGCACGCGCTGCCGGGCCTCCAGCAGAATATGCTTGAGATCAAGCAACAGGTGCTCCGAGTTCGTCGTCAAGTTAACAAAGGTCGTGGCAACGCCAGTCTTGCCTGCGCGGCCCGTGCGGCCAATCCGATGCGTGTAGTTTTCGATTTCGCGCGGCAGATCGAAATTAATGACATGTTTGATTTCGGGGAAATCCAAGCCCTTGGACGCGACATCCGTGGCAACGAGGACGTCTTTTTTGTGGTCGCGGAAGGCGCGCATCGCGTACTCGCGCTCCTCCTGGTCTTTGCTGCCGTGGATAGCCACTGCCTCGACGTGCTTGAGCAGTAGGTACTCGAGGATGTCGTCGACATCGGCCTTGTTCTCAGCAAAAACAACCACCGGCGGCGGCGTCTTCTGCAGGCACTCGAGGAGGTATGCAATGCGCAGCTCGGACCGCACAATCTCGACCTCCTGTATAATGTCCATATTTGCCGCTCCTGCGCGGCTAACATTGACAACCACAGGCTTGATGAGCGAGGCGCGCGCAAAGTCTTGGATCTTCTTGGGCATTGTCGCCGAGAAAAGCACGGTCTGCCGTTGCTGCGAGAAATGCGACATGATCGTGCGCACGTCCTCTTCGAACCCGACGTCGATCATGCGGTCGGCCTCGTCCATGCACAGGTACGTGCACAGGTCGAGGTTGACCGTGCGTCGCGCCAGCATGTCCTTGAGCCGACCTGGTGTGGCCACCAGCATGTGGATGCCGCGAGACAGCGTATGCGCCTGGTCCTGCATCGATATGCCGCCGATAGCCAGCACCGACCGCAGCTCCACGCCCCTAAACTCCGCCGACTCCGCCAGCGCCGCGGACATCGCCACCAGGCCCTCGTACGTCTGGCGTGCGAGCTCGCGCGACGGGCACACGATCAGACCAACGGGGCCTTCGCCCTGCATCAATGGCAGCCGGCGCTCGGCCTCCAGCGCGCGCATGACCAGCGGCAGCGAAAACGCCAGCGTCTTTCCCGTTCCTGTGCTTGCAATCCCGATCATGTCGCGGCCGGCCAGCGCCACAGGCAGCCCCTGCATCTGGATCGGCGATGGCGTGGAGATCCCGCGCGCGCCCAGATACGCAAGCAACGGCTCGGGCAGCCGCATCGAGCGGAAGGTGAGCACAGGCGGCGGCACGTCCTCGCCGTCAATGGCGATGCCCCACATATGGCGCCGCGCAGTGATCTCCTCTGGTGGCATCGCGCGGTGCCGCGGCAGTGGCCGCCACGATGTGCGCATCGGCTGCGTGTAGACAACGCCCTGTGCGAGCTCTGCCGCTGACGCAAGCTGGCGCCGCCGGGAGATTGCCGCGAGCAGCGCGGTTTCCTCGTCGCGCAAACGTTCTTCGGCGGAACGCTCTGCCAGTTGGTGGTTCTTGCGCAGGCTGGCAATCTGGTCGACCAGAGACAGGTTCTTTGATCTGTCGGGGAACACGCTGTGCGTGCTTTTTGTGCTTTCCGCCTCGTTGTCATTGGCCGGCTCTGCGGATTCCTCCATGTCTGAATCAGAGTCGGCGGCACTGCTGTGGCCATCGCGCTGTCCTTGGGTCGCCCCGCTGGCGCCATGCACTGTCTGCTGGATTCGCTCAAGTCTTTCCATGCGCCGCTGCCTGGCGGACACATACACCGGGGCCGATGCCAGGGACTGATTATGCTGGTGCTGGTGCTGCTGCTGCTGCTGCTGCTGCTGTTGTGTCTGACCACTGCTGCTGTGGTTGTTTTCAACAGCGCCCAAGACAACTGCCGCGTCCTCAGCCAGAACAGCCATTGCGTGTGCCTGGCGCGCAGCCTCGTCCTCCATCTCGAGCTGTCTGCGCCGCTGTCTGTACTTCTCAAGCGTTTTTTCAACGCTAGCAGTGTCCGCGCCCGCGCCGCTTGTACTTGGATTGCCTGCAAGATCCATGTTTTTTCTGCAAGGCTGCCTTGCGATATTGGTGTATACGCGAGTGCTGACAATAAATAAAACGAGAGTCGATGAGAGAAAAAATAAAAGAGAAATTAGAGAAACTTGGTTATAATATAGTAGCTTGCTTTGTTTCGGGCGATGCTGCGCGAGTGGCTCGCCACTGGTACCCGAGCACGCTTGTGGGAAAGGCCAAATCACCAGATGAGTTGCCGCTCGGGCAGCTCAGATGCAGAATAAAAGAACCGAGGGAAAGGGCAAACAAACGCTGTGCTTACTCTTATACTTAGTACAGCGTGGCCTAATTTATTAAATATATTTTTTTGCACCTGGTGCACCGGTTTCCTTATGCAATACATATTATACCATATCACAGCGCAAAGTAAAAAGTACGAAACCTGCATTTTTAATATACTTGATACTTGTATTTATGTCTAAGGAATATAGTTCAACAGATGATAAGTTAGTTTATAAAATCTAGTTTGATTGGGAAGATGGCCGAGTTGGTCTAAGGCGCCACGTTCAGGTCGTGGTCTACTCGTAGGCGTGGGTTCGAATCCCACTCTTCTCACTTTTTATACATGTATTTTCTGTGCTAAATGCGTTTTCGCATTATCTCAAATATTTTTGTCATACCTTTAATATATTGTTTAAAACAAAATTAAACCTGGAAAATGACTGCTACTCCGCTCGCTACGCTTCTAATGCTGAACCTGTTTTGTCTAAAAAAGATGATTACTCGAACTTGATATCTGATATGTGAGGATACTTTTCTTCATACTCTTTGACAAACGTGTCATGATCAAATTCTTCTCCGTATAAAGTAAGTTGCTTCAGTGACTGAAATGCTAACAATAAATATTTAATGCAGACATTCCCAATATCTTTGGAGACCGCAGTGACTGTACCAAAAATGCATAATTCGCTGACATCTCCCAGAATCGGTCTCACTCGATTGAGCTCCACTTCGGAAAACCTATCGTAGGTTATGTCGTCAATGGATAAATCGCTCAATTTTGGAATCCTTGCAATTAAATCGACTAGCGTGTCAAATTGTATAGACTGAGAAATGTTTAGGCTGTGGAGGTTGGTCCATGATATCAACTGCGTGCTCCATTTTGGCTTGCCCATGTTCAAGCTAAGTTCTGCGTGTTTTATTTTGGTTTTGTCTCCGAAGAACCTGTTTAAAGTTTTAGAAAATGCATCCATGTTATCGTTGGGCCTCAGCTTTGTAAAAGCGTGGCATGAGTCGATTAATCCCGCTTTTGAGCTAGCAAACAAATTCAGTGTTTTGTATGATCCGCCAACGTTGACATTACGTATGTGTATGTAGTCAATAAAGGCATTTAACAGCTTGCTGTTATCATCGATATTGCAGAGGTATATCTTTTTTAGCTTTGGCATGTGCAATGTGTACGGATATTTATGAGTTAATGTAATGTCGTCTTGCTTTTTTAAAGTGTCAACATAGTATTTGTTGGAGTTGTCGACTGTAAGGTTTTTCAGATTCCTGAACATAATGCTAACTGAATCATTGTTGTCTGCAAAGCTATTCCAAGAGAAGTTATCTATATTTCCTTGTATGTCAATTTGCTCTATATTTGTCGCATTTATTTTAGGCAGCAGCGAGCTGTTGGCTTTGCCAATATTGATACCCAGGTGCCTAAGTGCTGGTGAAAATCTCTCGATAGTTAACACGACAGGAATATTGCTCCGGTATGATATCAGTTGGTGAGCGTAGCTGTTGGTAATAATGCTGCCAAAGCAATTCAAATTAAAGTCGCCTCCGCTGGATGAGTACATGTTTAAATTATTGACATTGGGCATACTTTTTACAAAGTTGTTGGCGAACAAGTATATGGCTTGGACATCTGTGTCTGTATTTTGTGCAAGTTCGGATCCAATCATTCGTATGTTTAAATTCCTCACATTAAGCCACTGTTTAGGGCCACATGACACTATATGTCGAAGGCTGTTAATAGTGGCATTATCGACTCTTAGTCTTTTCAGCCTTGGGCATGATACCTGCAGTTTGTCGTATTGTTTTTTCTGGTCAACTGCAATATGTTGATAATCCAAACCATTATGTGTGCCAATCCTTTGATAACCAATATGAGCGCGCTCCAGCTGTTTAAAGTACATTGATTCCGATTCTAGAGATCCTTGTTGTAGCATGTCCCAAGTAAAAGTTGATTCAAGATTGGCGAGTGACAAATATCTGAGTGATTCGGCAAATACTCTGGGAAGATTTTGCAGAGTATTAGAACCAGCGTTGAGTGTCAAATGTGTTAATTCGCGTGAAAACTGGGTTGACGTAAATGTAGTTGGGTGATTGAAATGAATGCGAACCAGCTGTTCGGTATACAGATTGGCCAATCTGTTGTAAAAATGAACCTCGATATTATTAGATGAATATGAGCCCAGTCGCATTTGACTTATTCTGGGCATGTAGTGTTTAATACGCGCTGCTAAATTGTTGCTGCGCTGGATTAGACTATTAGATTCTTGCGCCGAATTATCTTCAGAAAATTCAAGCAAATCTAATTGAAGTTTGGTGACACTTGGCCATTGAAACTTGTCAAAGTTTAAAGCATGCTCCATAATGTCAAATGTCAGGGCTGTGATATTCAAGACTTCAAGGGCCGGAAAACGCAGTCGAGTAAAATCCTGCGTATAATTCTCAAATGTATCCGCCTCAAAGCACAAATGCAAACTGTGCAAATTCGGAAATACAATATTGTCGACCTTATTGGGATTAACTAGCTTGCTCCATGAAAATGAGGGAGTGACATTTCTCAGTGTTAATTTCTGCAAACTCTGAGGGCAGATCTGCGGGATGCACCGTGTAGATTGTAAATTAGCATCAATATCGAGTGTCGTCAATTGACCGAAGCTGGCCGAATCTGTTAGCAAAAGTGGAAAATAACTTGAAAGATTTTTAAGGCTGTGTGGGTAAAATCCAGGCAGGATGCCGATGATAGCAGATCCCAGGCCATCTTGGCCAGAATTGGACAAATCTAATGTGTTAACATTTGGCATGTTGTTTGTAATCAGTTTAATGAACTGCTGGGCATCTTGTAAATAATTAAGCTGAGACTCGCCTTCATGGGGGTCATTCTTTAAAATGCCGCTAATTATAATTTTACTCACACCACTCCAGTCACACCTTTCAAACGAAAAAATAGAGTCTACTTTGTCAACCAGCGAGCGATAGTATTGAATATAATTCACGTCTATAATCAATGTTTTAACCATGTGTGTGTTTCCTGTGGCCTTTATTAGTCTGATATTGGTGTTGATAATACCACCGGCAATTGCTGAGTGTTCTGAACGCCCGATTAAACCAGTGCCGCATTGATCGTATCCGTCCATCATTGCGTCGCAATAAACCAAACGGGTTCCAACTTTCCTCCACTCTTGACATACGCCTATCAGCGGCAATCTGTCTGCCCATGCATCAAGGCTGCGCTCGTTCGCGCTGTTGGACACACGCATAATTTTGCTGATGATAACGTACGGAATTTGGCTGAAGCAATGCATAAGAATAGAAAAAGAATAGAATAAAATAAAGATAAGATAGTTGAGAAATGTAGAAAATAATAATTTAAAAAAGCAAAGCAGAATTGGAAGAAGTTTCTGTGTAAAAACTTATAATACTTGTCAAAATAAATTAAACCCACGAAATAACGAGCAAAAAACAAGCTTGGCACTCCCGTTTTGCTTTTGCTTTGCTTTGCTTTGTGCATTTAAATGATATAAAAGTGTAATTCATTTTTTAAAATGTCAATACAAAGAACCTTTGGTTTTGCAGGCCAGACTCCAAACTTTATTTCTACAGTATAGCAGCCGTTTTTACACCCGTGTTGGACCCTTGTGCGCTTGTGCGCTTGTGCACTTGTGTCTAGTACTTAATTGGGTTGCAGTTGAAATAAAAAAAATCAGTCCAGCATACAAATACCACATCGCTAAACGCTAAATATCTACGCATATGAGATGTTGCCTATCATCTAAAAAATATTTACTTGCAGTGACAGCGTTCGTAATTGAACACAAAATTGTGCGGTTGCAGTTGCAGTTGCTTATAATATTATATCTTAACCTGTACGTGTCTTTGTGTACATTGTAAGAGCCACTTTGGTTCTCAAGACTTGTGGATTAAATTGCTAATCTGATCATTTCAATCAAACCACAGGCATAAGCACCCTTTTTTGTGCAGGTGTTGCCCAATTTTCATGTGCGCATACAAAATGCAGAGCTGCCCCCTTTAAGCATACGATTTACTTTGTATTTAGTTGTTCATTTTTGCTTTCTCTGACTTTTTTTAAGAAAAAAAGTTTATAGTTCAAATTCGACGTCCGCATTTGCCCTTTAGCCTCTGGCAGTCGACTTGAATCACTCTTTCTTACTCTCGCGCTCGCAGACAGCAGACGGAAGTTGAATTGAGACGAAACTCGTTTGTGTGCGGTGCATAGCATTACACGCGTTATTGTATTAATATACCCAAACAAACAGCTCGCAGGGGGCTCTCACACAGCAGCAAATTGCTCACTGCGACCTACCCCAGACATTCACCGTTCGTTTTTCTTTACGCATTATTATAATTCTGGTTTGCGACCCATCCCTTAGCCTTGAAAATTCAATTCTCGTGGACCCGCTCTGTATTTGTTAGTTTATTTTACCCACCACCACCATCCAGCCTAGCTGTCACACTTCCAAGTGGTTCAGTTAAGGGCAGTTTAATACTTTACCTTCACCTCAGCCGCTTTTGTTGTACATATCAAACATGACTGAAGGAAACTCAAGGTCAGCGCAAGGCGCAGCGCCTGGCGACGAAGGTAAGACAGCGCTGCCAACACTGCTCAGAGCCGGTGGTTCTAGCAACACACATTCACCGTCAATGCATCGAACGCCGTATTAAACCATTGTGCATTTCAATTGCTTTTATCCGTGGCATCAACGTCGGCAATTATTATTTGGGATAGTCGGGCAAAAGTTCCACTGCGACAACTGTCAGGCGAACGTCACAGACAGCGTGCGCATCAGCTGTAACGAGTGCCCCGAGTTTGATCTGTGCACGACGTGTTTCTCCAGAGGCATTGAGTTGGGATCACACAGGAACAACCACGCATACCGAGTGGTCACTCGCCACCGATTCCCCATATTCACACATGACTGGTCAGCCGACGAGGAGCTGCTTCTCATCGATGGGTTGCGGCAGTTTGGAATGGGTAACTGGAAGGATGCTGCGGAGCACGTAGGCACACGGACCAAGGAGGAGTGCGAGCAGCATTACATGGATGTATACGTCGCGTCCGACTCGTGGCCGCTTCCGAACATGAATTGCCAGTTTGAAAACAAATTTGCGCGCACATCAGAAGAGAGGAAGGGAAAGAACTCGACGCCGAGCAAATACAAGGTGCTTTCATCACAGCCGAGCAACCACGAAATTGTCGGCTACATGCCCGGCCGTCTGGAGTTTGAGACAGAGTACGAGAACGAAGCCGAGCAGGTCATAAAGGACATGATGATCAACGACGACGACTCGCCCGAGGAGGTCGAGCTGAAGCAGATTGTGCTGCGGATATACAACAACAAGCTCGACCGGCGGCTGTACAGGAAGGGGTTTATGTTTGACCGTGGTCTTCTGGAGTACCGCAAGAACCAAGCAATAGAGAAGAAGCGGTCAAAGGAGGAGCGTGACCTGCTCAACAAGATCAAGGTGTTCGCGCGGATGCAGACCAAGGAGGATTTCGAGGCATTTTCAGAAGGCCTGCTAAACGAGCTCGCATTGCGACATCGGATCTCGCAGCTTCAAGAGTGGCGGCGCAACGGAATCACCACCCTGGATGATGGCGCGCAATACGAGGCCGAAAAGTCCCAACGGCTGTCGCGCCGGGCCACTACCCTGCGCGATAGCGCTCATCTACTAGAGCGCTTGCAAAAGGTTGCGTCGATGCGCACCGTCCGCGACGCCGGGCCCGCAGATGTGCACTCTTTGGGATCACATAAGCACCCCATCCGCAAGTCAATCAACCCGCTGGATATCGAGGGCGCCGACGGTATTGAGCTATTATCGGAAAGCGAGAAAGAGGTGTGCGCGCGTCTACGCATTTTCCCGCGGCCGTACCTTGTTGTCAAAGAGACATTGCTGACCGAGTACGCGCGCACTGGCCAGCTCAAGCGGCGACAAGCGCGAGACTTGGTAAAGATTGACGTGAACAAGACAAGCAGACTGTACGATTTTTTTGTCGAAAGCGGTTGGATCAAGGTGCCAGGGCGCACCGATGCTTATTCGGAGACGATAAACAGATCATCTGGAAACACAGCATTCAATGAGTTTGGCAACAACGTCGGCGGGGGCTCGTCTTTAGGGGTATCATCCATGTACCATCGGGCACCGTCGGCTTTGCTGGACAATCCTATCAAGATGGAGTATTAGTAAACTGCCGGTCCCAAGCAGAATGTGGTTTGTCTTTTAATATTTTAATACTCCTGTCAGCTGGATAACAAACGATATTTGCAAAGCATCGACATATTCATTTAGAGGTTTCTCTCTAACTCAATTAAGGCACATACGTAAAATGGCAGATGCAGCAGGAAACAAGCTCCCGCTACACTCTAATCTTTTTAGAACTACCCTTATAATAAAAGGAAAAAATTAGAAGCTCTGGAACATCTTGGAGCCCTTGAGCTGCTTCTTCTGGTGCTTGAGGACGTTGAAGCGAACAGTCTTGGACAGGGGGCGGCACTGGCCAACAGTGACGGAGTCACCGGCCTTGACGCCAATGAAGGCGGGCGAAAGGTGAGCGGCAATGTTCTTGTGACGCTTCTCATAACGCTGGTACTTGGTGATGAAGTGGAGGTACTCACGGCGGACGATAATGGTGCGCTTCATCTTGACCGAGCGAACGACACCGGTGAGGATGCGACCGCGGATGCTGACGTTGCCGGTGAAGGGGCACTTCTTGTCAATGTAGGTACCCTGGATGGCCTCGGTGGGGGTCTTGAAACCAAGACCGACATCCTTGTACCAACGGGCGTTCTTCTTGCTGACGCTCTTGGCGTTGAGGAAGACGGACTCCTGCTTCTGGAATGAACGCTCAATCTAAATAGATGACAAAAACATGGAAGCGCAAGATTAGCGATATTGCTGTTGGCGCAGTGATAGCAACAAAAAACAAAATATAACAGCAAGACCGGTACGCTATGTTGTGCACCGGATGTGGAGACAACGCAGCGTCTTGAGGTGCATTTTAACTTATAAAATGCACAAAAGCACAACACACAATACAGCAATCAATCGTCGCTGCTGCAACGACCTCCCAAAGTCTCAACACGACGGCCACGACACTGCGGTGGCCAAGCAGTCCTCGGGTATGCAAGTAAACTACACACCACAAAGCCGCGAGCTTCTCGAATTAGCTTATAAACCGTATGTTGTTGCTGCTGCTCTCTCCATTTAAAAACTGCTCTCGCCCAATTAGCAAAATTTTGCCTTGCAGTTGGTCTGCTAGCAGCAGCACAAAATAATGTCAGAATCGCCCTTCCTCATAATATAAAGACTGGGGCCCGTCTGGCTCAACTGCCCAGGCTTTCTCAGTACACCACTGTTGTCAGCCGGTATTTACGGGCTGCTGTGGTTCCGCAAGTGCTTCCGTACGTTGTTCGTTGTCCATGGCTCGCGTGTTTCTCTGTGTCTGTGTGTGTGCATTTTGTAGGCGTGCAAGCAATATTTTTGGCAAAGTAAAAATTTTCTTTCATGAAATCAGGGCTCACCCTCAACTCTCTTCAAATTCCCTCCTCTCAAGCAGACCGCCCGTCTGCTTCTCAAACCCACTCGGGCTGAGCTCACAATAGCATACCGCGCGTACCGCGCCGCCAAGAGTAACCGAGGAGGATAAATAGAAGAAGCAGTGGGCTCCCTGACAAACACAAATGAGTATAAAAACACGCTACAATCAGCTATAGCAAATTCCCGCTCGCAAAACTGCGCGAGATTTAGAAAAAATACGCACCTGCTCGGACATTGTGAAATTGAATTGTTTCTGGCCTTAAGAATTGAAATGGGTCAAATATCGAGTCCAAACAAGGAGAAAAGAAGGAGCCCACGCCTAACCTCGCAGCGGGTAGTGTTTTCACTAGATCGCTTTTTTCTTTCTCCCTCTCTGCTCAAAGCCCAAGCTAACTGGCACCCCCCGCCCCCAACTAACTTTGACAAGCAAAAAAAAATAGATTTTGCTGGTCGACTAAGCAAGCAAAACGAGCAAGCAAAAAAATAAAAAAAAATCTAGCGTAAAATTTTCGCTGCGAGTTGCTATTGGGCAAATTGGCAAAAGTTGGGCCCAAGCGACAATCGCACACACTTGTTGTGCTTGTTTCTTCCTTGGGCGTGCCCTAGCTTGTTTATCTTTGCGAGCCAAAAAAGACGCTGGCTGTGGGCTGCCTGCGCAAACTTTGGCGCTTTGATTGGACGCCATGCCATTTTTGCCCACCCATGCCGGGGGTGCAAAGTGTGTAATCCGATTTAATATTATCCTAATTAAATTAATACACGTGATTGTACATCTGTAGGGTTTGTTACTCGCATTTCAAGTTGTGCCTATGCGGAGAAGGGGGAGATATTCCCCGCATGCCGCCACGCCCTTTTAACAAAGACACCAAACAAGCAGTTGCTTTCTTGGCGTGCATAGCCAGAGGCGTCATCTGCCGCTTGCCCACGCAAACACCTTGCTTTGCGTTGTCTTTCAATCCACAGCCCTTTAATATCTTTTATACATAACGAACCAGAATTTCTCTAATTCACTCGCTCTCAGACACTAAAAAACAACATTATAAACGGCATCGACAACCATGGAATACGTGTACTGGGCGTTTTTCATACTGTGCCTTGTAGCTCTGTGGTACTTTTTCGGGCAGTTTGCGAGACAGTCGCGGCTATATATGCGTCTAGCCCGGTTCCGGAGCCAGGGACAGCTGGCGATACTTGACGAGATACTTGCTGGTGGCAATAACAATGCTTTTGTAAGCGACTATCGTGCGGGTTTGACCAGCCAGAACTTTGACATTGCGATAAACATCGAGGACGGGGACAGCAGGCCCGGGCTTGATTCTGATGAGGTGCGGCGAATCATGGAGACCCGTGGTGTTTCGTTTGACAAGGCGCGGCTTATCCGGCAACAGCAGTTGATGCAGCGCAATGGCATTGATCCGTTGACCGGAATGCCGCTGGACCCGAAGGTTGTGACGTTTGGCGGTAGGTAGACATATGCATATGGCCACGTTGTATCTGTGGACCAGCATCATTTTTGTATGTTATTTTCTACTTCAACCACCTTTCTTTTGTAATTTTGTATATTCGCAATAAAAAACATTCATGTCTACGCTTTTTGCACGTTCATATCAAAATCTTGATACCTCAAAGCGCAAAAGAACACAGCTTAGTTTTTTTTACCAAAGAAGCTGAGAATCGATCGTTGCGGAGCGGAGCTCTTTGTGGCGCCCTTCTTGGTTTCGGACGACTCTGGTTTCTTCTGGTCTGATGGCTCAGCCGCGGGCAAGGGTTTGGCAGACGTGGTATTCAGCCTCTTGGCAGGCGGCTTTTCGGACTCGCTCTCTGAATATGACTCCCACTCTTCGACAGTCTCGGTTACCAGCATCCCGCGCTTATTCTTGGTGTGCTTGACCTTGGTAACCTTTCTACGATGACGCACCCGGCACTGCCCACAGTTGGACTCTAGGCTCGCCTGTAAGGACTGTGCGGGCTGGCTGTTGCCGTTGTCCTGGCTGGGCCCTCCCATCTCTATATCAGACTCAGTTTCAACGACAGAATCCACGATGAGCTGGGAATCCGTCGCCAGTTCGGACTGGGTTTCTTGCTCGACAGGCTTTCTGGACAAATCACCAGAGTCTTCACGATCATCATTGCCGTCGTTGTCGTCAGCAAACATATCCTCCACGCGCGACTTTGCTGCCTCTGGCTCTAGCTCACTCTCCTCAGCGCTGTGCATCTCAACGTCAACGTCAACGTCGTTGTTTTCGGGTGGCGGTGGCGGGCTTGATCTGATCTTGGCCTTCGCATCAGTGGCGCTCAAAGATGAGCTGTCCTGCTGCGGCTCCTGTTTGATATTGATATTCTTGGCAGGCGCAGATGTAGCTGCCGGTTTTTTATTTAGCTGTCGTCCGAAGAATGACTTTACGTCCGTGGGTTTGGTCGCGGTGCTACTGCTTCCCTTAGCAGTCTTGGTAGGCTTCTTGGCGGCAGGCGCCTTTTCTATTTTCGGCTTGGAGCTGACCATGCTGGCGTAATCTGCTTCTATTTGCGCTTCTGCTTCTGCGTCCTCCTTCTCCTCATTCAAACTGGCAGCGTTTTGTTCTAATCCCGGCTTGGCCTCTGGAATAGCCACACCCATCTGTGCCAGCCTGTCAGCAACCTCATGGCTTTTACCAGAGACATCCATCATAGTCACGCTGCTCCCAACCGCGCTTAAATCGGCCATATCGCGGCAGTTTCCAGCAAGAATATTGGCCAAAACAAGCGCTTCGTCTCCTTCAATCGGCCGCGGCTCAACAGAGTAAATGTGGTAGGCCGCATTGTCCAGACTGCGCTGAACATTAGTGAGCTCGGATTCGGGGACAAGCTTTACCAGCAGCTCCAGTGTCGGGACCGGCGCTAGTGCGCTGTCAATGTTGTTGCGGCGTTTGTTGCCAGTTACTAGAAACGTTGCATGGCATTTTGATTTATTTTCTTCGTAGAATGCAGCCATGATATTCTTGGCGGTATTGACGTGGACCTGGAGCTCGCGCGCGAGCTTGCGGTACGTGACTATCTGCCCGTCCTGAAGCACCTGAAGCGTAAGTGTTTCTGCCGTCAAGCTGGTTGTCATTTCCCAACAATAAAAATGTAAATTCAAAAAGGCTGTGGGGGGGGGGGAATAACGAACAAAAACAAAAAGGCCAAATTGGAAGAGAAAAGGTGTCAATTTACTAACGTGTTCCTTTTTGACGCGTGCTATTCGCGTCTTGATTTCATTACCTACCTGTTTATGCGAAATCAAAATCAAAATCGAAATCAAAATCAAATACGGTTCAAATCGGATCGGATCAGCAACCAACACCTCACGTGATTATTTAATAATATTGAGCATGAATTGCACCATCGTGGGCTTCCATTGCGCATGCGCATGCAAATCGATCAGTTCCTTTGTGCCCATGTTTCATCGTCTAGCGAGACGCACATGCGACAAAGAAAACCCGTTTATTGCCTTGAGTTGGTTATTCGATGAGTTTGAGGGAATAAAGAGGAAGAAAAATGCTACATTTGAGTTTACTTGAGTGGCTTGTTGTCAAGTGCGTTCTCCGAATAGTTCAGCCAGGAGCCGCGGTAGTTGCGAATGACAAGGTCAGGGCTGACCTTCTCGACCTGGTTAATAGCGTCTTGGCTGCGCTTCCCCGAACGGCAGTAGAAGATGGTCACTTCGTTGGGCATGGGCTTTTCAATTCTGTACTTGGCTTTGAACTCATCTGCGGGAAGAGAGAACGCGGCTGCTACTTCGCCCAGAGGAATATTGGTGGCAGAGGGCACCTTGCCCTGGGCCACCTCGTGAGGCTCGCGCACATCGATGAGCTTATAGGGGATGGATCCAACGCCATGTATGATCTGCTTGAGCTCCTGGAACGAGACATCAGGCTTGGTGGCGTACATTCTGCGGGCGAGCATTGCGGGGACACAGCGAGCAGTGCGGTAGAAAATAGCTGACATTATATTTAATTGGTAAAAGAAAAAAGAAAGTAAAGAAAGTAAATGCAGATAGTAAAAGATAAAAAAGTTAAAAGACAACGTTCGTGACACAAAGAAAATAATGTAATTGAGACTGGAAAAGAAATAAGCGCTTCATGTTCTTTTGTACCTTGCTTGAACCAATCGGCTCCTTGTCTTTGTTCAAAAAATAATGAAGCGGGATAATGCAAATGCACAACGCCTAGTCCACAGATTTTTGGAAGAGGGGAGGTTGAAAAAAAGAAAACATTTGTTTCCGAAAACGCAGGTGACACTAATTCTCGGGCAAAAGCACAAACAGGGTAAATCGCAACAAACCAGCTTGCGACGATCGAGATTTAAATCACTTGAGTGGTGACTTTTGTGTCACTTTTTTTGCAGTGTTGACCAGCAATTTAAGGCCACGATAACATAATAACAATAACACACACAACAACAGAAGAGGCGCCTTGGTTTTAGGCACAAGAAACGCAGCATGCGCCCGATAAGCGGATGTTGTTGCAAAGAGAGAGTGTGTGTCCCCTCCTTTGCTTCTCAAGTTTTCTTTATTTTCACCTCAACTATTCCGCATTTTACTTTGAAATTTGTATTCTTGTATTTATTTGTACTCTGCTCTTTTATAACTGTATTACTTTTACTCTTACTCTTTACAACACATCCTTTTATTCGCCAATGTCCGCTGCGTTTGTCGCTCCACGGAGACAAAGCTCTTCTTCACAACGTTCGGACCAATCGACAGCGACACAGCAGCAGCAGACGCGCCAGAACGGCATGTCTGACCGGTGCTGGATATGCCTTGACGACCTTAACACAAACCAGCGCGAGTGGCTCTACCCGTGCAAGTGCTCGCTCATTTGCCACGAAGAGTGCTTGTTACACTGGGTCTCCGAAAGCGAGAAACGCACACGAACAGGGACAGTAAGTACACATGCGCTTTTAGGGAAACCAATTCGATGCGCGTTCCTTTGCCCTGCCCTGCCCTGCCTTTTCTCCGCATCAACGTCATCTTTTGTGCATGCACGGCTTGGTTGAGTTTTGATTTTACAATAGGCAAAAGGAGGTGAGCACCCCTTATTAAAAACAGCGCATGTGAGCATTCTTTTCATTTCCCGTCTGCACGCATGCATATGTAGGCCAAGTGTCCGCAATGCAACACGCCATACAAAGTCGTTCAGTGGAAGTCCACGACATTCAACATCTTGCGCACCATATACGACGTAATCGACAAGTCGATGCCATTCTTTCTGGCGACTATCGGCAGCATGGCAGTGGTTGTCGCGTGCACGGCCTATGGTGCATACACGGTGATGACGGTGTACGGGCCGACCGAGGGCAAGCTGATCTTAAGCGGATCAGGCAAATGGGACCATACGCGGTGGATATGGCTGCCGATGATTCCGATGGCGCTCATATGGTCGCGGTTCCAAGCAAGCGCCGCCTACATGCCCTTGTCCACACTGCTGATGACCGCTCCGCAGCCCTTGCGGCTGCAGTGGCCGATGCCACCGTCGCTCACACTGACTGCCCTGCCGACCATAGGTGCGCTTTACCGGTATCTCTGGGACATAACCCTGGGCCGCCTGGAGCGCCGATGGGAGGGACAGACGTCGTCCGACCAGCAATTGCTGACGATCCGGAGATTCGGGCTTCGCCACGGAGTCGACGCAAACCCAAACAACGTCAACTTCAACCAGCTTGCGGCCGAGCATGCGGCCGAACAACAGCAGATACAACAGCAGCAGCAAGGGGTACGTCAGCCCAGGGCCGGGCGCAACTTTGAGGCCACTATTGTTCTCAACAGTGCATCGCTCGGTCGCACGCTGGTCGAGTCTCTGTTGCTGCCGTTGATTTCGTCGGCTTGCGGAGCACTCATAAACAAGCTACCCTTTATGATTCGCCCGATCGGGCTGAGCCACTTTAGCAAGGTCATGCTTGGCGGCTGCGCTTATTTCCTAGTTAAAGATCTTGTCCGCATGCTGTACAAGTACCTGCTGTACCGGTCGCGCTCCAGCAGATACATCCAAGGCCGCAAACGCCCTTAGAAGAATGCGTGCGCACACGCAGCGTGTGTTTGGCCGGGTTTAATTTTTTATTTACATTTTGTTGGTTTTTTGTTCAAATGAAAGATTTTTGTATTGAAATGATATACAACCAAACAAATGTGTGTATAAATTGTAAGTTAAGCAGATTTCTAGTTGAAGCGGCCGGCCTCGCGCAGGCCAATGTTGTCGCCGTACTCGCCCTGGCTGAGGGCACGGAGGCGCACATGACGGCGGTGCTTGTTGAAGTAGTGGACTCCAACAAAGGACAGGCCGATAAAGGCAATACCAGCGATCACGCCGCCGGCGATCTTGCCCGCGCGTCCACTACCCGAAGAAGACTTGTCATTATCATTCTTGCTGTCATCATTCTTGCTGTCATCATTCTTGTCATCTTCCTTGTCATCTTCCTTGTCTTCAGAATCATCTGTGGTGTCGTCCGAAGGCGTGGTGCCGTCAAAGTCCGTGCGGGACGTGCACTTATTCACAGTCGACAGCCACCTACTGCTGCCGCACTTGTAGTTGTCCTCGCCAATGATGTCGGTGTTCTCGTTGGTCCCTCCCAACCACAGCAACCAGCGGGGTGTATAGTCCGGGTTGTAAGTGCGCTCAAGCACGGAAATAATGTCCTGAAGCACCAGATCGGGACGCACATACCCAAACTCTGGGAAGTTGCTGATGCCCGACTTGCTGGTGTACCCGTCAGTGCGGTAGATTTGGCGCTGCATAAGGAAGTTGACGCCCGAGTTCTGCGGGTCCGTGTAGCCAAAGTTCTTGTACCATTCGGTGACCCTCTGCCCGTAGTCTGTCAGCTCTGACTGGTCAATGACAATGTCCGCATCCTTGATTGCAGCTTGGAACTTGGTCACGTCAGACGGATCGCTAATCGCCTCCTTGGTGTTGCTGGTGGCGCCAGCACTAGCCAGCAGCTCCTTCTGGTACGCCGATGTGATGATATTGTAGCTGTTCGCGCCGGTGCTGTCCGAGTACTGTACCCAGTAGGCGTGGGATGGCTCCTTGAGATACTGCAGGTTGGCGCGGTGGCAGTTGTAGCTGTCGGATATGCTGGTAAACAGCGATTCGGCAGCCTTTTCCTCGTTGAAGAACGCAGCAACAAACTTTATCCACTCCGCCTTTTGCAGTGGCGCCAGTTTGTCATCAGTGGGAAGACGGGCTGACGAGCCACCATCGCTGCCGGCATCGGCACTGAAGATGACATCAACGTCGCTGTTAATTTTGCCGCTCGCCTTGTCCAGCGTCTTCATTTTGGATGTGTCCAGGCAGATGTTTGTCAGATTTGTCGGCAACTCGGCGGCAGTCAGTTTGTCGCTCAAACCGAGGGCCTCGAGGAAGCCCGAGGCGATGGGCACGCGAGTGCCAGCAGTCTCAATGGGCACCTTGAACCACTTATCAACATTCTTGACGTCCAAAGGCTGGCTGTCGCAGTACAGTCCGTACTTTACGTTGGCGATAGTATCTTCGAGAAGCTTGTAGTCATCGTTGACCGTGATTTGGAATCCTGGGTTTGTGTCCACGGAAATCTTGTCGAAATTGCACGCGGCGGAGGCAAACATGTTGGAGCTGTCAAACTGCATCGCGACGAGCGCGGTGGCTGAGACAATGGTTGAAATCGCCCGCATTGCTATTTATTGCTCGTTAGTAGCAGTAGTCCCTATCCCCCCTTTGTATATCACTGTTGTGATTTGTAACCTTTGTGTTTCCCCTCTTTTGGAGATTTAAACAAAAACCTGATATCGATGTACTGCGCCTTAAAGAACAATGAGGTCCAAAATATAATATTAGTTACGTGTAAATGTTTTTTGTCGCTTAAAATGAAAAGTATACGACTAAAGCAAACGAAAAATATGAGCTTGAGATTAAAAATATTTGAAATATGTTTGTGTTGACAAAAGGAAAAGAAAAGGGCATTTCCAGCACTCCTCGCACCCTTCGACTTTTATCGGTTGCAAGCGCGTAGCTACTGATGTTGCTGCAGCTGCAACCGCAATATAAGCAGCAGCAGCAGCAGGCATATGTATGTGATGCTTGTCATACATTCACTCCTATTTCGCGACGAATGGCAATACCACAGTTTTTTTGCAGACAAAAAACTATGAGTGTGGGACTGGAGATAAAAAATTTTATCTGGCATATTTTTCTTTTGTTATTCCCACCGATAACAAGCCCAGATGGGAGCATATTGACCATGCCTAACGCCATCCCATTGAGAATAGTGCATGCGCACGATAGGTGGCTGTTACTTTATTGTGCAGATAGGGTTCCGAAAATGGGTACCACCAGATATAAAATGACAGAGTAAGGGAAATTTTTTGAGCGTGATCTGCTGATTAAACTGCACCAGGGATATGCGCAATGTTTGTGCAGGCGATGTAAACAAAAAGTCTGTGGGAATGCAGCTTTATTTTTCTTTGCTGTGACCTTGCATTAATCGATTATCTGGAATGAGATTGTGTTGGCACCAAAAAAGGTATATGAGCGATCAAAATATTTTTGGCTCTAGTTGACAAACCTGCACTATTTGCATTTCGCTTATTGCATTTATTTTATTTTATTCCCAATAATTCTGTAAAAATGAACGATTCCGAACTTGAGGCGCTCAGGGCCCGCCGCATGGCCGAGCTTCAGTCCCAGAATGGCGGTGCCAACGCAGGTGTGGGTGCAAATGCGGGTGCAGATGCAGGCGCAGAAAGTGCTGCCAAAAGGTAAGGGTCATTGGGTCATGGAATTAACGAGTTAATTTTATGTTTGTGCATTCAAAGCAAGCAAAAGTTTTCGACATTAAATAAACTAAAAAAACTGCTTTCGCATGTAGCCAGCAGGAGGAGGCCCGCAGCAGCATGCTGTCTCAGGCACTCGACAACAACGCGCGCGAGCGGCTGGGACGCATAGCCATAGTGAAGGCTGACCGGGCACGGGCCATTGAGGACATGATTCTGCGCATGATTCGCATGGGTCAGATCCGCAAGAAGATTACTGAGGATGAGTTGAAGGAGATGCTCGAGGAGATTAACGGGCAGCACCACCAGGAGACCAGGATTGTTTACAACAGGAAAGGATTTGAGGACGACGATGACGAGGAAGAGTACGACTTTTGACGGCGCAGCTAATGTTTTCAGTGCATGTTATAATAAAATAAATTGGTGTGTATTTTAAAAGCCCGTCCTATAACCTGGCCGAACGCAGGTGAAGGGTGTGCACTATGCGAACTCCTCCTGCCCAGCTCAATCATGGCATGAGCACCTTTTTGGCTGATTTGCATTTAATCATTTTGAAAACCCTTCCTTGTTATATTTCCATATTTTACGTCATTAAAATTTACAATGGCAGACGGTTTGCGGCGCGTGTTTATTGATTACTGTGGAGCAAATAGGCAGACAAACAACAGAGCAAAATTTCAGCGGGATTTTGTGCAGCAGCTCCACGTATTGCGACTGGTAAGGCGAGGAAGATACATGTAACCGACTTGAAATACAACTTTTTGCATAAAAAGCACCGTGGTTGAATTACTGAATAGCTATCACAAACACACGTGCGTTTGTTTGTGTGTTGATTTACTCTCTACCAACTAGCAACTGACACGATGTCATAGTGCGTACGAGTGTGCAAAGTCGCTCCCTGAACTCGGACCACTTTTGACCACACTGGCCCGATCACGCGTGGTGGCGCAAAATGGACAGATGTGCCGGGCGGTCGTTGGAACAGCCATGGAGTATAGCAAAGTGCTGTGCCAGGGCGTGTACTCGAACCAAAAGTAAGTGTGCTGTTGATTCCATTGACCATGGCCAACAATGTTTACATTTTGATTATATCATTCGACTCATACCAGCAGATGTTGCATCTGGATTTAGGGCGTCGGCATGGCTGTCGCAGTTAGTTAAATCTATGCTGGGCAATCCGGGGCAGACAGATACTACACTTTGGCTGCAAAACATGGCTGTATCCAGCGATTATGTCAACACACAGCGGTTTATCCTGCGGCACATGGTGCAGATGGTGAGACATGAAAGCACAAAGTGGGACAGGGCAAAATGCTGTCAGTTGTGGAGGGAGGCATTCTCGCTGTGCAGCAGCGATGAAGACAGTGTGTCCGAGCTTGTCGCCGAGCTCATTCCTGGTCTGGATAAGACCGGATGGGCGGTTTTGGAAGGACACGAATTGGTTGCGTCATACGGCGTTATATTGCTTGTCAGAATGCCATTGGAAATGTCGCTAGAGTAGGTATAAAATGGGTGTTAAGTCGAAATGCTACTTGTACATTGTACATTGCAATGTATTTTTGTTGTACATGCGCCAACATTTAAATGTGGATGTTATCTGACAATGTTACTGCATATATGCTCTTAGACTATGGGGACGGATGTCTAGGATACGCGCTCAATTAGTAAGTAACAAAATAAATTTGTGCTTGTTTTTTTGCCATTTGGTTTGGATACCATCTGCTTGACACCTGTCATATGGAGAGCAATATCTAAAAATATACATTTGTGGACATTCAAGGATCTAACAACGCTACTGCTTTATATTGTGTAGGTGTTTTACATATTGTCAGAGCCCTGCACTAAGGGTCTACTGACAGACAGTACAGCATGTAGCGTGCTTGCAGGAGACAGTCAGCTGCCAAAGTTACTACACAGGATTTTCGCTACTGACTCGCTAGCCAGCCAATTTGTGCAGGACATCTCGAGGTTGGTGTTGGCAACAAGAGACACCCGAGTGGTTGACATGTGGAAGCGGGTTTGCCGCAAAAACCTCGACGCCATGCAAGCAAACAAAGCAGAGGCAAGTTGCAAGTAGCAAATAGCAACATAATGATTGGTAAATACGTGTGAATTGTATTTCAGCGCATATGAGCTAATAGTTCACATCATTTTGACTATTGTGTAGATGTTTGGCGGTCATTCGGGTGGTCATATTGTCGAATTGTTTGGATCCATGACAATGGAGCCCGCACATTTGAAAGGGCAGTGGGATTGTGTGTTGGGTGCCAGGCATGCTTTGCCCGTCGAGCGAATCTCGCTGTGGCTGGGCGTTGTTGCTGTGGCGAGCGATGACTTTTCTTTTGCAGTTCTTGACTGGCATTTTGGAGCAAAATCGATGGAAAGGCTAGGAATTGCCAATGATCACAATATAAAGTCAATACCGACACGGCAGGTAAGCTATTATCTCTCTTATTTTTGCTCTTGCCACATGTCGTTTTGTTGGAGCCATTCCATCTTTCCCCAGGCCTTATGGCTAAATAAGATGATCGACTTTATTTTCAATTAGCTTTTTCTTCCACACTAATACAACGAAACGATTAACGAAATGTAGGAATCCAGCTACACCAGCTTCGTCATTGGGCGAGAAATAGCGCTAGAAGTTGCAGCATTCGCATGGGCGCCGTTGAGCCGCCCGGCCGTGGCTAAGAGCAGCGTACTGGCAGAGTGGGCGCTGCGCAGTAGCCCGGCCCAGCAGCAGCAGTAGAGAAAGTTACAAATTGTGAGCTTTAATATGCCTGTTTTCATTTGGAAATAAAGTGATAACCTGTACGCAGTAAAGAAATTTTCTCGCCAAATAGTACACTTGCGAGCAGCGCAGGCAGAGAGACAGGGAGAGAGAAACAAAAGGCTCAGAGCGGGGATATCGCAGAATTGGGGCAAAGACAAATGAAGGTAAAATCAAGAAGCAAAGAAACATCAGTATAACCCGCCATAATGCCGCCCAAAACGAGCGCTGGGCCGCTTGGGAATGGAACAGCCGATCACGCTAAATGAAATAATTATTTTGTTTTGCAGTGTGCCAAAGAGAGCAAAGCAAAGCAGAGAACAATAATAATAATAATAATAATAATAATAATAATAGAAGAGTATTGAATTAATCGCGCCTTTTTTATTTGCACGCGTGAGCAGGCGGCACTTAGCGCGCACATGCCCACCCTTTTTCCAGTTTATTTTGGCGATTTCCATTTGCAGAGGTGGATGGCCTTTTGACAGCAGAAGCAGGGCGAGAAGCAGGACAGAAGGCACGGGTTTTTCTGCTTAATTTATTTTAGTATCACTGCAATATCAGAGCGTGTCTGTCGCATATCAGTAAAAAAGGAGGGAAAACAGCCTTTAAGCAAGCACCAGAATAAAAAGAGATTTAGGCACGCAAGCATACGCGCTCTGGCCAAGGCACATAATGAAGTAAAGGAAGAGTGGTGCTTGTTTATTTGCGGGAAAAGGCAAACAATGCGGCCTGAGACAAAAAATATACGAAAAAAGCACTCAAAATACACACACAAGCGAGCAGCCACTGCCTGAGCAATAAGCAATAATTGCCAAGGGAAATAAAAGAGGTTGCAAACAGACACTGTCACGTAAAACCTCACCCCCTCTCGCACACCAATACTATTTTCTGTGCATTTGGTTGTTTGGCTATCATCACTCTGCATTTCAATCATTTGGAAATGTCTGAAAATTCAAATCGCACAATTGCAGGCAGCCGGCGCCTGGCCATTGGCTGGATTGCAATGTCCAAACTCGATTTTTAAAAATCGACTTTACGCGCCTCCCCTCTCCTTTTTTCCATTCTGTCCATTCTCAAACCCACACAAGGCAGGCCTTTTTGTCATAAGATTCGCTTAATGCCGCGCGCCTTGCTTGTATGCTCGCTTGCTTTTGTGAGCTTGCAGTTAGCCAGCGCAGGGAAATGAGAGCGCGTTTCGCGCTTTCCCACTCGCCCAACCCCCCTTTTTTACCATCGGACAAAAGGCAGCACTTTTTTCTTCGTTGCTGCTGCTGCTGCTGCTGCTGCGCCGCCCTCTATCCACACGATAAATACTCGACCAAATAGCCGCCGCCCTATGCTTTTTGCCATTTGCTTTTTTTCTTCCAGACTCTCCATCGTCCACTTTCTTCCTTTGCTTTCGTACTAATATAAAATAATTTTTTCACATCTTTTTTAACACACTCACCTAAACTCACCTTATTACCACAAGACATTTTTGTAATGAAGAAGTCCGCTGCCCCCGCTACCCCCGTCGTCGTTAAGACCATTAAGACTGCCCCCAAGGTCTCCAAGGTCACCAAGCGTGTCACCAAGGGCGCAAAGAGGGTCTCTCCTTACAACAAGTTCATGAAGGCCCAGCTGCCCATTTTCAAGGCGAAGAACCCAGGTATCTCCCACAAGGAGGCCTTTATTGGCGTTGCTAAGGAGTGGGCCATGGCTCCCGAGAACCCCAAGAGCATCGCTGCCAAGTAAATAAACAGCGGTCCAGTTTGTATGCTGACCTCGTGTTTATTTTTGTTGCATGCCAGGAAGAGGAATGATGTGTTACAGTGCCAAGCAATAGCTTTTACTTTGCAAATTGTCTCTTGATCTGTCGTGCTGTGCCAAAGTCATTTTCCAACTATTGCGCACGCTTCTAGCATACTCCGATACTTCTGATACTCTCGCTTGCCTCCGTTTTTCTTACTATCAACCCCCTTACTTTCATTCATTCATTCATTATTTTGTTTAATCAATCATTGTATTTAACCAAAAAACCACTGCTTCGCGAAGAGCGTCTTTGTCCAGTGTTTAGCTTGGCTTGTGTCAGGCTAAAATCGGCGTGTGCTGAAAACATATTTTGCTTTGCTTGGCTGAGCACACATCTCTGAAAAATAAGCAGCTCTAGCGCAAACTGACGTGCCCAAATCAGCAGCAAAAAAACGGCAATAAGCGGAGGCGAGTAAAAAAAAATAAAAGGCATCGGATTCGGATCAGTCTCACATTATCCGAATCGATGCTGTTTTTGTGCTTTGCCTTAATTCATTGATATCGACAGGCACGCGTAAATCTGGCTGCAAATGAGTTGGATAAAAAAGTCCGATTTTTTATTTGCAAAGGTCGCTTCAATTCCTCTCGCTCGCTCGGTCCTTTCTCGTCTTCTCTGCTTTTGCTGTCATTCAAAGCCCACCATTCACTTAGTTCACCCGCAATTCGGACAACGCGTATTGGCCAAACAACACAAACTCAAACACAAACTCAAACACTACAATGATATCTGCCCGGTCACGCCTTTTGGTTCGGACACTTGCGCGGCATGCAAAGCAGAACTCTGCGTGGTCCAAACGATACAGCAGCTCTTCAGCCACAACGATTGCCAGCGCCGATAGACGGCCAATCAAAACACATCGTGAAGCAGCCTTTGCAACACTCGGAGTGCAGGCATACCCGCGATACACAGCGGTTGAAGCGGGCATATCCGTAGTCAGTGCGCAGCAGGTGCACGAGCGGTGGGACGTAGTCCTGGCAGACGGGGAGAAGGATGAGTCGGTGCGGGTGTGTGTGCAGGGGCGGATCCGCAGCAAGCGCGAAGCCGGGCGACGGCTGGTGTTTTACGACATTGAGCAAGAGGGCGGGCGACACGTCGTACAGGCAGTCGTGTCGGAGCAAAGATGCAAAAACAAAGAATCCTCAGTGTCATTTTCTGACTCTAACCGCATTTTGCTTGCCGGCGACATTGTGCGGGTGTCGGGGTTTGTCGGCAAGACCCGGCTTGGCGAGACAAGCGTGTTTGCCACGTGCAATCCCGAGCTGCTGGCGCCGTGCCTGCACACAATACCAACACGGTCGGGGCTGGAGGACACGCAGAAGCGGTTCCGCAACCGGCATCTTGATCTGCTTGTCAACCCACACGCGCGCAAGGCGCTAGAGACGCGTGCACGGGTTCTGCGCTTTATACGAGGATTTCTCGATTCGCGCGGATTTGTTGAGGTCGAGACACCCGTTCTGTCAGCTAATGTCGGCGGAGCAGCGGCGCGGCCATTTGTGACTCGAGCAGTGGCACTGGGCGATAACACACCGTTGTTTCTGCGCATAGCGCCAGAGCTATATCTTAAGCAGCTGGTTGTCGGCGGATTTGACCGCGTGTACGAGCTCGGCAAGCAGTTCCGCAACGAGGGCATTGACGCCGACCACAATCCTGAGTTCACAACATGCGAGTTTTACCAGGCGTACGCGACGGTTGAAGATCTGATGACGATGACCGAAGACGTGCTGCGCGAGATGAGCATGGAGGTGACTGGATCTCCAAAGGTCAATGTAGGTCGAGACGACGGATCTGGTTTTGAACTTGATTTTAGCCAGCCGTTCCGCCGCATCCATGTGACGGACACACTGTATGAAATGATCCCCGAGCTTCCGAACGATCTCGATAGCCCTGCTGCACTCGCCAAACTTGTCGAGATTGCCTCTAAGCGTGGCATTGCAGCGCCCCGCCCGCACACTGTGCCGCGGTTGCTCGACCGGTTCATCGGGCATATTATCGAGCCACAATGCGAACAACCGACATTTCTCACTGGCCACCCGGGCGTCATGAGCCCGCTGGCCAAAAGCGCCGACGCAGCTGGGCGCACATCGGCGCGCTTCGAGCTGTTTGCGAATGGCCGCGAACTGGTCAATGCATACGAAGAGCTCAACGATCCGAACGAGCAGCGGCGCAAGTTTGCAGCGCAGGCACGCGAGCGGAACGACTTGGGAGATGAGGAGGTGCCTGCACCCGATGCTGCATTTTGCGACGCGCTCGAGTTTGGGTTGCCGCCAACTGGAGGATGGGGCATGGGCGTTGATCGCGTGGTAGCGCTGCTGGCGGGCGTGAGGCATCTGCGTGAAACTGTGTCGTTCGCATTGCTAAAGCCAGGGAAACAATAAGATGAGGGGGAAAATGGAGCCAACTTTGCTTGTCGTCCCGGCCAAGCTTGCTTCTTATTTCCGCAGCATTATTCAAACATTTTTCAATGCATCTTTAGACTTGTCTTTTCATTTCAAAGTACAAAGTACAAAGTACAAAGTGCAATACATTTTTTGTCGGTTTTATGTTTTTGAGAAAAAAATGTTGCCACATAACAAAAATCGATTTTAATAAAGAAGTATCAGGTATTTATTAATAAAATGTTTGAACTCAATTTTTCAGCTTCAAATGTGCAATTTTCTGCGTCTTCCGAAGCAAATGTGCTTTATTTGTTTCCCTATTATTCTTTTTTGCCTTTTTTTGATTTTTTTACTTGCCACATATATTTCTTACACTTTACATTTTAAAGCACTTCAACTCACATTTATTCAGTCAGTCGGTTATCCATCGTCTGAATATGACTTATTTTGGCCAGCTTCCGTTTGTCATTCTCAACCACATCCTACGCATAGCCATCGACACCGAAGAGCGCACCCTCAATGTTTGGGCAGACAACTTACCGTTGTTGGGCGTCTGTCACGAGTGGAGAGAAGTTGCTATGGGACTGGTTTATTGCTGTGCTATACTGGAGGGATCTAGCGAACTCAGCAATGGTTTTGTCGAGCCCTCTGAAGATAAAACCGGTGAAAACAAGCTTATACACACCAACATTGGGTTGATAAAGGCCACTGGAAACACGCATTTGGTAAAAACGTTGTTCTTTAAAGCAAACAAATATCAGTATTGTCAATCGCTGGTTGACAACGTGCATTCAATATTCTCATTTGAAAAGTGCGACTGGAATGGAGTCAGTGAGATTGTAACTAATGGTTGGTTGGAAGCATCTGACGATGATGGCGATGAGTCTCACTCTAATATTGCGCAACAATTTGTCGAACTGATTGCGGAAAACATGCCGAATGTTAGCAAATTGGATACTTGGACATCTGATAAAGATGGTCTAAGATATTCAATAGTCAATATGCTGTATACATACTATTCATGCAGCCTTTGGCATATTTCGGTTAACCAACAGCTTTTACTTGCAGAATCGGTCTGTTTTAGGCAACTAGCAACGCTTGATGTCGATTTTCATTTGTTGCAAACTATACCGCAGATTTGTCGTCACCATTTACAAAGCCTAACATTGAGAAACATACCTAAAACATTTACCTGGCACAGACTGGCAAACTTTGGAGAAACAAATGGTATTGTGTTTCCAAACTTGCTCAGCTTGAAAATGGAGTATTCGCATGGATTGGATATAAACAGTATTGATCTTTTGAACAAGGCATCTTTCCCAGCACTCGAATGTTTAGATATTAATGTTCCAAAGCTTGATATGCTAAAATATATTTTTGATTGTGAGAACGAGGATCATCAGTTCCCAAATGTTGTCAAGCTTTGCATAGATGTGAATGAGTTTTCTGGCAATGTATTTGAGATCGCAAATAAAAATCAAAGTGACGTTTTAGCAGCACGTTTCAAACAATACATCCCCAAAGTAACTCACATAAAATTGGGCTCAGCTGTGTCTGGTAATGCAGAGGATCCCTTTTACAATGCATTGGCCAATTTATATTTTGATCAGCTTGTCCGCATTGAATTTGGCCATCCGACAACTTTCGCAGCATCACAATTTTCACGCGAATTAACACATTTAACGCTAAACGCGGGCTCTAATACTCTGCAGAAACTTCCTAGCTTATTTGCAGAGTCGCTAAAATACTTAAAGCTCACAAATCTTGATTTTTCGTTTACATGGGACATGCTTCAAGATGAACCAATGTCCAACACACTAAATTTTAGAATGCTGGAATATATGCATGTATATTTCAAACAGAATATTGAGGAAGTTGTTTCAGACCATCAACGATTTATAAATACTCAGAAAACGCAGCATTCTAAAATAGCTGTTGTTTGCCCAAGGCTGAAAATGTTGAGAATTAATAATGCGAGCATAAATACGCTTCAAAATATATTGTGTTGTGGCGCCAGCCAGTGGTACAATGTGAGGGATATGGGAATCCGGTTCAATATGAGCGGCTTCGAGCTAATTCAGAATGTTATAAATGTTGGCGACTATATGAATGCAATTTCTGTATTTGCTCGGTACATACTTGAGAAGATGTCACATATAAATGCTTTAGACGTGTTCTCATTTAGTAACGGCGAAGATAATATCAATTATTTGTGCAGTATCCTTTCCAACAGCTACGCATATCAGGTAAATAGCTTTAACAGCAACATTCCAATTAAGTTTACTGCCAATGAATATTCACCCAAGCTTAGAAGTCTAAATATAAATGTTGACAAGGCTAATACTGCACTATTACCCAAAATAAATGCAGCAAATATCGAAGATATTAATTTACAAGGTAATTTGGACTGCTTTTCTTGGAAAAATTTTACAAACAAGGCAGTTTCAAATGTTATTATATTTGGAAATTTAAAGGACATAATAGCAAATCATACAGACTTAGAATTGACAAGAACTGTAGAGAATGATGATGCATTGGAATTGGTCATTCGTAAACATCCACTTATTTTAAACATGCCCAAATTAAGAAATATAGTACTAGTTAATATTAATGATAACAGCAAACTATATAATGCCACAATTGAGTTTAAACATATTCACAACCTTGATATAGATGGCTCTTATAAAACATTGTATTTGTTTAAAGATTCGAAAGCGGGGATAATTGATTCTTGCAATATTCATTTAAAATTAAAGAATGGTGACGATGAGAATGATTTTTACAAGACGACAAACAAGTTTTTTGGAGATGCAATCAAATTTAAGCATGTAGAGCTCAGCCTGATGGTTGATTTGCCTAAATGGAACACAGAACTAATTTCATGGACCAATGTCAACAATTTAAATATTTGCTTGCCGATACATTTTGACACACTTTTAAATTTGTTTGCAAAGGTTCCAAGATTAAGCGTACTCATAGTCAACGACATTTTGTGTGGCGAAGTTCCTGAGACAATACTTGATCAAGTAGAGCCCATTTGTGCCAATGTTAGCGAATTGCATTTGATTGGCGGAGTAATTGCAGAATCTGAAAATATGGAGAGCAATTGTATTAAGTACTTGCTATTGTCACTGCAGTTATTGAAGACAGTTCCTTGGATGAGAGTGGGTTTTAATTCTGACGCGTTTGTCGAACAGTATAAAAATGAATATCCCCACGTATTAGATATTGAGTTTATATAATATATTTGTTTTACAGCGGCTTATCGGGTGTGCCAATAAGAAAGGGCGCAAGGTCTTTGGGTATTTCAGTGGGAAAAGGCGGGAATTTGTCCTTGAAGTGGTTGCTGAATAAAAGTTCGAGTGGCTCGACCTTACCTGGGCAGTTTTATGGCTGCTTGGCAGTCCACAATGGTAATTTAGGCTGGCTTGTAGGTATCAGTTTAGATAGTACTATAGTTGCGCGTGTATTCGGCTCACTGGTTGATAAATTATATTAGATCCCTGCCATCAAACGTGACGTGGAGCATTAAAAAAACTCGACAAACTGGTTGTTTTTGAACCGCACAACGCGCACAAATGGTACTACGCTATCAGAGCTTTTGGTTTTCTTTTACAACTACTTTTTTGAAATGGTAAAATAGTAAGAAAATAGATAAGGGTACAACACACACAATCTCTTTAAAAAAGAAAGTGCAAAAAGTGAGAAGAGTGGGATTCGAACCCACGCCTACGAGTAGACCACGACCTGAACGTGGCGCCTTAGACCAACTCGGCCATCTTCCCAATCAAACTAGATTTTATAAACTAACTTATCATCTGTTGAACTATATTCCTTAGACATAAATACAAGTATCAAGTATATTAAAAATGCAGGTTTCGTACTTTTTACTTTGCGCTGTGATATGGTATAATATGTATTGCATAAGGAAACCGGTGCACCAGGTGCAAAAAAATATATTTAATAAATTAGGCCACGCTGTACTAAGTATAAGAGTAAGCACAGCGTTTGTTTGCCCTTTCCCTCGGTTCTTTTATTCTGCATCTGAGCTGCCCGAGCGGCAACTCATCTGGTGATTTGGCCTTTCCCACAAGCGTGCTCGGGTACCAGTGGCGAGCCACTCGCGCAGCATCGCCCGAAACAAAGCAAGCTACTATATTATAACCAAGTTTCTCTAATTTCTCTTTTATTTTTTCTCTCATCGACTCTCGTTTTATTTATTGTCAGCACTCGCGTATACACCAATATCGCAAGGCAGCCTTGAAGAAAAAACATGGATCTTGCAGGCAATCCAAGTACAAGCGGCGCGGGCGCGGACACTGCTAGCGTTGAAAAAACGCTTGAGAAGTACAGACAGCGGCGCAGACAGCTCGAGATGGAGGACGAGGCTGCGCGCCAGGCACACGCAATGGCTGTTCTGGCTGAGGACGCGGCAGTTGTCTTGGGCGCTGTTGAAAACAACCACAGCAGCAGTGGTCAGACACAACAGCAGCAGCAGCAGCAGCACCAGCACCAGCACCAGCATAATCAGTCCCTGGCATCGGCCCCGGTGTATGTGTCCGCCAGGCAGCGGCGCATGGAAAGACTTGAGCGAATCCAGCAGACAGTGCATGGCGCCAGCGGGGCGACCCAAGGACAGCGCGATGGCCACAGCAGTGCCGCCGACTCTGATTCAGACATGGAGGAATCCGCAGAGCCGGCCAATGACAACGAGGCGGAAAGCACAAAAAGCACGCACAGCGTGTTCCCCGACAGATCAAAGAACCTGTCTCTGGTCGACCAGATTGCCAGCCTGCGCAAGAACCACCAACTGGCAGAGCGTTCCGCCGAAGAACGTTTGCGCGACGAGGAAACCGCGCTGCTCGCGGCAATCTCCCGGCGGCGCCAGCTTGCGTCAGCGGCAGAGCTCGCACAGGGCGTTGTCTACACGCAGCCGATGCGCACATCGTGGCGGCCACTGCCGCGGCACCGCGCGATGCCACCAGAGGAGATCACTGCGCGGCGCCATATGTGGGGCATCGCCATTGACGGCGAGGACGTGCCGCCGCCTGTGCTCACCTTCCGCTCGATGCGGCTGCCCGAGCCGTTGCTTGCGTATCTGGGCGCGCGCGGGATCTCCACGCCATCGCCGATCCAGATGCAGGGGCTGCCTGTGGCGCTGGCCGGCCGCGACATGATCGGGATTGCAAGCACAGGAACGGGAAAGACGCTGGCGTTTTCGCTGCCGCTGGTCATGCGCGCGCTGGAGGCCGAGCGCCGGCTGCCATTGATGCAGGGCGAAGGCCCCGTTGGTCTGATCGTGTGCCCGTCGCGCGAGCTCGCACGCCAGACGTACGAGGGCCTGGTGGCGATGTCCGCGGCGCTGGCGGAGTCGGCGGAGTTTAGGGGCGTGGAGCTGCGGTCGGTGCTGGCTATCGGCGGCATATCGATGCAGGACCAGGCGCATACGCTGTCTCGCGGCATCCACATGCTGGTGGCCACACCAGGTCGGCTCAAGGACATGCTGGCGCGACGCACGGTCAACCTCGACCTGTGCACGTACCTGTGCATGGACGAGGCCGACCGCATGATCGACGTCGGGTTCGAAGAGGACGTGCGCACGATCATGTCGCATTTCTCGCAGCAACGGCAGACCGTGCTTTTCTCGGCGACAATGCCCAAGAAGATCCAAGACTTTGCGCGCGCCTCGCTCATCAAGCCTGTGGTTGTCAATGTTAGCCGCGCAGGAGCGGCAAATATGGACATTATACAGGAGGTCGAGATTGTGCGGTCCGAGCTGCGCATTGCATACCTCCTCGAGTGCCTGCAGAAGACGCCGCCGCCGGTGGTTGTTTTTGCTGAGAACAAGGCCGATGTCGACGACATCCTCGAGTACCTACTGCTCAAGCACGTCGAGGCAGTGGCTATCCACGGCAGCAAAGACCAGGAGGAGCGCGAGTACGCGATGCGCGCCTTCCGCGACCACAAAAAAGACGTCCTCGTTGCCACGGATGTCGCGTCCAAGGGCTTGGATTTCCCCGAAATCAAACATGTCATTAATTTCGATCTGCCGCGCGAAATCGAAAACTACACGCATCGGATTGGCCGCACGGGCCGCGCAGGCAAGACTGGCGTTGCCACGACCTTTGTTAACTTGACGACGAACTCGGAGCACCTGTTGCTTGATCTCAAGCATATTCTGCTGGAGGCCCGGCAGCGCGTGCCGCCTGCTTTGCTTGCCATCCCTGACCCGACTGATAAGTACCGCCGGGCTGATGGCACGCTCGACACGTCGGTCGGCTGCCCGTACTGCGGAGGCCTTGGCCATCGGGTGCTCGACTGCCCCAAGCTTGCCCAGGAGCAGCGCACTCAGCAGGCCGCTCAGCGGCGCGAAGAGGGCGATGGTTATTGAGAATATATATGCCTGTCGTTAATGTTCAATTACAGTTCGCAGTTTTAGATGCAGTTGCAGACCGATCATCCGCAACTGAAAATCACAGAACTAAAAAAAGCCGAACCAACTTGCCAATCACAGAGCACCTAGTATTTTTTCTTTTGTCGCGTTCTTGTTTTTTTGCATAATTCGAAAAATTCAAATTTCTCTTCACATTTTTAATTTTAATTTTAATTCCACTTCCAATCATTTAAACAGACCTTTTCATATACATATTTTTTCTTCGAATTCTCCCACTTGTTTATAACTAAATCCACAGTAGAGCAGCCAATTCGAGCGTTTCAACCAGGCGCGTCTTGCTCTAGCCCTGCGCATATCTCATTCACGAGCAAGCTCACATCCACATACTTTTTTAGTCAATTGGAATGGTACGAATTTGTGACATGCCTTTGCGCGTAAAACATATTGAATTTGCTTTATAAAATTCAAAAAAGGTACTAATACATTACTAAGCTTACGCGTTCAATTTATAGCAAAACACACAATATACACCAACGAGCAGTTTAAGCCGCGCGCACTTGGAGACGGAGCGGCAGCAGTTGCTACGCGAGTATTACTTTTGGACACATTCATCGAACAGTGACATTGTGAAGGTATTGGAGCTGTCGAGGGGCGGAAACTCTGACATCATTGCGAGCATGGGCGACAATGTTAGTGAGAATGGCAGCAGGAGCAGCGAGTTACAGTCTTTTATTGAGAGCTACACCAAAAACCCAGAAGAGGCGCTGCAATCAGCACGAAAGGCCGGCGAGCTACAATGGGGGGCGACACTAAAGCAGGCCAGAAATAGCTCCAGGGAGCTGGCTGCTGGCGGAAAATCCGGCGATGCCAGGGAATACGATATGGAAGTCGACAGGGATTCGGACAGCGGCAGCAACAGCAGCAGAGCCGAGAGAGATGACAAGCTTACTGACGGCACTCACACCGATTACGAAGAGGACGATGAGTTGGTCAATGTGTCCCATTTAGTCCACCCTGACGACATTGTTTTCTTGTCGCAACTCAAATCCCTGGGCATAGCTGAGGTCGTGAGCAAGTATCCGGTCAGCGACGCCGAGATGCTTGAGAACAGCAAGCTGTATTATAACTACCAAGAGCAGATTGAGGACATGAACTGTCGAAGCATCAACATGCACAGCTGGATGCTGTACGCACAGGAGCAACCGCTTCACGAGATAATTCGCGGAAGCAATAAACTGGTGTCGACAAAGGACTGGAACACCGTGCGTGAAGAATTGATCCACGTGCGAGTAATGGAGCGGATTGACGAGCTAAAGGAGAAAGGCAAATGGTCGTTCTGGCAACCACGAAAACACCGAGCGCCCCCGCGCGGCAAGGCACACTGGGACTATTTGCTGGATGAGATGGCGTGGATGCATGATGATTTTGCCGAGGAGCGCAAGTTGCGAGTGGCCATCGCACGGGTGGTGTCCTCATGGATAATGGACTATCATCATGCCTCAAACAAGAGGCTGTATACTGTGGCCAGCAGAAAGCGGTTACTTCCGGCAGACTTTATCAATCGGCCCGCGGCGCAGCATTCTGCCGATGCCCTGGCAGATGGCCCGGTTCTGATTGACCTGACAGAGTACTCCTTGGCAACAAATGCGGAGGTATTGGCACCCAGGTTTGATGGCGACACCAGTGACACGGTTGGCAATATTGCCAGTATCCCAGATCCAGTTCCAGAGCTAGTGCCAGAGCCAGAAGCGATTGACGGCGCAAGAAACGGCATGGTCAGCACTAGCGCCAGCGCTGGCGACTTGGTCTTGGACACTGCAGGGGCTGATATCGAGATGAGCGAGCCAGTGGATGAATCAGAAGCTTGCACCGTGCAGCTGGACTCTAAGGACGCGGTCAGATCGCCACATACATATCTCGCGCTAGAGTCGATAGCCGAGCTGAGGGACCAGCCAGCCGCAGAAACCGCGACTTCGATTGCAGCAGCTTCTGCGGCCGATTTAGTAGGCGATTCTGCCAAGCAGCTCACATCCGCAGAAGACCAGGCAGAAGCGCCGCTGGCAGAGGGACTAGTTTCCATGAATGGCATGTTTACAGCGCAAATCACCACCAATACACCCGATGGCACTATCGCACAGGCTGCTGTTAAGCCCGAGGTAATTGCAAAGCCCAGCTTGCCTGTCACTACCGAGCTGGCCGATGAGCATGTGGTGCCGCCCAGCAATAGCATATACGACAGCACGCTTTCTATCTACCAACTGCTGTCGCAGCTGCCGCAGACAGAGCAGATTGAGGATATTTTGGGCGGCAGCATTTATACGCTCCAGTCTCTTGGCTCGCTGATGCCCTACATTCCTGCGTGGGAGGAGGCGTACTGCGATATTCTCGACGCTTCACCAGTGATCCCCATTTGTAAGACTATGTGGCCCGACTTTGTTGGCGCCAGCGAGGACGACGACGAATTTGCGTACATATCCTTGGGCGACCACGAAACCACAATAGCTGCGCACGAGCTGGTCAGTCTCGGAAGCGAAGACATCAATGGTAGGCTGGCAGCCGAGCCTGAGGCACACATTGCGCGATCGGTGTTCACGCGCAATCTACTTGCACCGCCGCTGCTGCCCATGTTCACACAGGCCAATAAGACGCCGCGCAACACGCACAGCTCCACAGGCCAGCCGCCAGCTGACACGTCGATTCAGCAAGCAGCGAGCGAGGCGTGTCCTGGACAGGTTGTATTCGAATGGTCGGCTGATCGCGACAAGACGCTGGCCAAAATCATCCAGCAGTTTACCGGAAACTGGCCCCTCATCACTGAGTCATTCAACCATGCATATTCACTCTACGGTTCGCGCGCAATCACCTCGCGCATCTGTTTTGAGCGGTGGGCGGCGATCAAGGACGACTACAGCCTGGATCGCACAGTTGTCCAGACCGGGTTTGATGAGCCCGAATATGGTCCGCGCAGACATAATAATTGGTCGAAGCAGCTTCACGTGCGCCCGAGCACCACGCCATTGTCGGCCATGCAGCTGGCCAACAGCATCGTCTCGCACTCCGAGGCGTACAAGGTTGTGAGCGAGTCTAAAACGAAGCGCGAGACCGCAGCCAAGCCCGCAACCGTGCCACCACGCGAGATCAAACCGCTGCCCGCAGACCAGAAGGTGCCAACGCCGGCGGAGCTTAGCAAAGCCAAGTTCGAGAACGATCGCCGTATCCAGCAATTGTTCATGGAGCAGCGCCAGGCGACGGCAGCCGCAACGGCATCTGCGCTTGTAATGCACCAGCAGCAGAATCGTGCGTTCCCGCAACAGCTCCCAAACATTCATTTGGGCCGCCAAATTGCCGCGCTGCAAGCGATTCTTGCAAGTGGGCGTGGAATACAGCGCCCATTGACGCCGGCACAGACTCGCATAATCCAGCAGCAGCTGCAGAACTTGCAGAATATCCAGATGGTGCAGCAGCAACAACAACAGCAGCAGCAACAGGCTCAGTTGCAGGCTCAGTTACAAGCCCAGCTGCAAGCGCAAGGTCAGCCAGGTACTCCTACCCAGCGTCCACCACAGCTTCAGCAATTGCAGCAGCAGCAGCAACAGCAACAGCAGACTCCACAGCAGCAGCAGCTCCAGATGCAGTTGATGCAAGCCCTTCAGCAACAGCAGCAGGCACATGCCCAGGCGCAGGCACAGACACAGCTCAATGCGAACCAGTCAGCAGTGCCAGGACAAGCTGGTGCCCTACCCATGCAAGCAAACGGCGCAGCGGCTGGCGCAGCTTTGGCAGCCAGCCTGGGAGTAAACGGGGCGCCCAATCTGCGGCTCACACAGGAACAGATTCAGCAGATCCTTCAGGCCCGTGCGGCCAACGGAGTTCGCCCTAATATCACACCAGCCTTGGCCGCGATGCTTAATGCGCGGGCGCAGCTTGCCAACTCTGCCAATGCTAATGCAAGGATCCAGGGTATGCCTCGGCCACTCAATGTTGCGTCAGCCGCCATCGCTGCCGCTAATATGTTGCCTCCACACCAGAGGCAGATGCTGCTTCAGCAGTTGGCCCAGCAGCAGGCCCAGCAGCAGGCCCAGCAGCAGCAACAACAACAGCAGCAGGCCCAACAGCAGCATATGCCGATGAACCAGCAACAAGGTCAGATGCCACGGCCTGCGATGAATGCCCCTGGTTCTCAGCAGCAGCAGCAGCTTCAGTCGCAGCAGCCTCTGTCATCGTTGCCGACACCATCACAGCCGGGTCAGTCAAATATGCTCCAGCAGCAACAGCAACACCAGGATCAACAGAGCGTAGCAACCCCGACGACCCCTGCTTTGGGCACGCATAATGTTACCATGTCACCGGCGCCGATAGAAGCCACTGCACCATTGCTCGCTTCGCCCTCAGCGGCCTCCGACCAGGGAATGGCGTTGATGCAGCAGTCCAATTCGACTGTTGGCACTCCTGTCATTGGCACTCCCCAAAGTGCGGCGCAGATACAGGCTAATGCGCAGGCGTACATGATGGCGCAACAAGCTATGCAGTTCAAACATATCCAAGTTCAACAGCAGCAGCAGCAACAGCAACAGCCGATGCAGCAACAGCCGATGCAGCAGCAGCCGATGCAGCAGCAGCCGATGCAGCAGCAGCCGATGCAGCCAGGAGTCAACCAGCCTCAGCTTGCGCAGTACCTGTCCGGCCTATTTCCCCACCAGCTCGCACATCTGTCTAACCAGCAGCGCATGAACTTGCTGGCCATGCGGCAGCTTCAGCAGCATCATCAACAGCAGCAGCAACAGCAACAGTTCCCGAACCAACTCAATGGGCCCAACTTGCTCAATCAACAGGCAATGCTCCAGGCCCTTCAGCAAAACATCATGGCCGGAAATAGTGGTGCTGGTGTGATGAATGGATTTTCTGGTCTGGGGCCCGCGTCTTCACCACAACAACAGCAGCAGCAGCAACATCAACAACAGCAGAAGCAGCAGCAGCAAATGCTGGCCGCCCAGCTCGCGCAGAACGCAAATAACCAGCAGTTGCTCAACAACGTGGCTGCAGCCGCCGCTGCCGCGAATGGATCGGGCCAAAATACGAACCAAACACTTCCACGCCCGCAGCAGCCCAACCTCAACCAAATGCAGTTTATGCGCATCCGACAGGCGATGCAGCAGCAGGTTCAGCAACAGCAGCAGCAGCAGCAGGCTCAACAACAGCAGCAAGCGATGAGCGGAGGCGTGCAGCGCATATTCTCGATGCCACCTGCGTCCCAGCCTGCGTCGAGCCCGGTTATGATGAACCTGAGCGGATCTCCGGCCATGTCAGCGGCAGTGCAGGGCCCAGGGTCTCCAGCGATGAGTGCGCCGGCGCTCAACAATGGTATTGTAGGCAACCACAGCTTCCCCCTGAATGTCCAGATGGGGACGCCTCAGCAGGCTATGAGCATGCAGCCAATAGGTGTCCAGCATGCAAATATGAGCCCGTCAATGACTCAGCAGGCTGTGATGTCGCCTTCCATGGGGTTGCAGGCCCACCCGCAGAGATCGCCGCTCACTCCGCAAATGATGCAGTCGCAGCAAAGGCCGCCGGTGACACCCCAGACGTCACAGCAGCTTTTGCAGCAGAGCCCCTCACACATCCCGACGCCCTTGGCTCCGCCGGGGATGCAGCCACAGCAGCAAGCCATGATGCTGGCAGCCGCAGCAGCAGCCGGGCTGAGCCCCTCTGACGCTCAGGCACTGCTAGCGCAGATTGCAGCCAATGCCGATGCCACCCAGCAGCACAACCAGCACCTACAGTCGCTACAGAACCCTGATAACAACACTGTCAGCGGATCGCCGACACTCAGCACACTGCATGCTAGCGTTCGGCCGACAGGCATGCCGCTAAACCAGCAGCCGCACGCATCGGGAAACAGCGCTGTGCCAGGCAGCAATGTCGGCAGTGGCGTTGTGACTCCTGGCACGCCCGCGTCTGGTGGGAATATCGGTGTCCGGCCGCCTGGTGGCATGGCATCAGCATCAGCATCGACATCAGCGGTGGCGTCTCCGCATGGAAAGCAGCTGGCACTTCCCCGGCCCAATCGGCCCGTGCGACCGGTAGCCCGGCCACCGGCAGCGCGCACGCCTTCGGGAACCCGGACTCCGGGAACACCCACAGGCGGACCACGGCCGCGACCATCAACACCTGTGAACGCGCAGCAGCAGCCGCGCCGGCCCCCGCCCTCAGCGCCCAGCAGCTCTGCAAAGGGTGGGACAACCCCCGCGCCATCGACCCCTGCATCGCGCGCCAGCACGCCAAACTCGCCCGCGGCAAAATCCGGGCCAGTGCGCGCCCACCCTTTGCCTCTCGCTGCTGCCGCTACGATGTCGTCTGCCTCTGCTGTCTCTGTGGTGCAGACACCAAGGTCTGGGCAACTGGTGTCCACTGAGTCTACTCCGGCACCTCACAATCGGTCTGGCTCGCCGGTGGCTGCGAGCGCTACGCCGGTTTCTCCGTCCACAGTTGCCGAGTCTTCGCAGGCTGAGGGATCTGTGGGCAGCCAGTCTTCGCAGAAATGAATGCCAGCCTCTTTTTTCTTCAAAATGTAATAAAAATAAATACGTTTGTTCATTTGTTCATTTATTCGTGGTTGCTTGTTTCTGTGTTTCCAAAAAAGTGTTTTAAATGATATAGTCGAGCTCGTAACGCCGGTATGTGTTTTGCTCGGTATCCTCGATGCGCGGGTAGAATGCCACAAGGGCAGGCTGCGCACCGACAAACATCATGTTGTAGATGCGCCAGTACACCTCGCGCACTTTCCTGGAAGGATGGAATAAGCCCTGCAGCGAATACTGCAGGATGCGGCCGGGACCCAGGCAAACCCGACACGACTCAATGGCCTCAAGCACAGCGCATATCGAATGTGGGCTGGTTTCAAAGATGTTCGGCCATAGGTAGTTGAGCAAATGCAAAACAGGTTCCTCGTTGTTGAGTCCAGCGACGCCCAGTGCCAGGTGCTTGATAACTGAGGCTGCCTGCTGTCTGTGGACCAGATCGCGGTCGACCAGGGCGTCCTCCAGCAGCGGCGTGACAGCATTGACATAGTCCTTGCCCATATTACCAATGTACTCGAACAAAAACGACACAGACTTGAGCACGCCGTTTTGCACGTTGAGCTCAGGCACTCTGTACTCGTTCATCAGAGCGGGGAGCACAGTGAAGGGGGCACAGGTCTCGGCGACAATGGCAATGGCCACGGTGGTGCAGACACGGTTCTGACGCTCCTGCACTTTGAGGTTATTGAGCAATGTGGCCAGCACGTCCTGCGGCCCAATGGCCTTGGCAATGTACCCAAAGGTGTTGACGGCAGCGCGGCGAATGGCCTTCTTGTGCGCGCGCAGGAGATCTAGCAGACTGAAACAGTTCCGCATCCATTCGCGCGCGCTCACATATTCGGCACCGCGATCAGCGATGCGACCGACAAGGTCGATGCAGTTTTCTTGCACTTTCTCGTGGCGATTCTTGAGAATCGGCGTCAGACGCGGGAGCAGGTCGCCAATGGGCGGTTGCATATCGGTCATGCCGATGACATTGACGATGGACTTGAGGCCGCCAAGAATCGAGCCGAGTACCTCGGGGTACTCCTCGCCCAGGTACTCGTAGAGCATGATGCTAATGCGACTCATCAACTCGTCTTCGCCGCAGGTCTTCATCACCGGGGCGATGCGTGCAACCAGATCGGCGGCCTGCTGGCGGATCTGCGGGTTCTGGTTGTTCAGACGCCAGAGAAGCGCGGATGTGATCTGCTGCAAGTATGGCTTGGCCCTGATCCCCAGGCCGTTGATAACCACACCAAAGCCGTCGAGCATGATGTTGCCCTCACCGGCCTGCTCCTGAAACGCATACAGAACACCGTCCATCAGCAGCTCCTCCAGGCGGCCGGTGATGTCCATCGCGCCCAGGCCGGAGATAATGCGGTTGATGGCTTCCATGACCATGTTGCGGTAGGCGGGCGACTCGTCCTTGAGATCCAGCACAATGCGGCCAATGATCTCGGCTCCTCCAACCTTGTTGGCCAGCTCAACGGTGGTGTCGACCACCTGGAGGTACTGACGGCGCTCGAGCGCCATGCGGCGCACCCAGAAGCTGCGGAAGTACTCGGGCAGAACCTCATCCTTGATGTACTGCGGCGGGACGCCAGCAGTGGCCACGCACTGCTTGACAACCTTGAGCACAATGTTCTTCATGTACTCGTCGGGCGACTGGAACTCGCGAATCAAAATGAGCATGACCTCGCGCGTGTAGTGGTTGGCGTACTCAACATCCATCAGCGGAATGATGAAACCGATGGCCTTGAGGAAAGCTGCCAGTCCCTTGCTGCGGTGCTTGCGGATGCCTAGCCACAGCGGCTTGAGCACAGCGTCAAAGGACTCGATGCCATAGGGCGCGGCGGCTTCAGCGAGTGCAGAGAGGGCCAGGGCTGTGGTCGTGCGCACGGGCTGTTGCTCGTCCTCTAGCCCATGGGCGATGCACTCGACCAGGTTGCGCAGGTGCGGCAGAATGCCAGAGCGCACCAGAATGGCGGTCTGGCGCACAATGCGGATACCCGTCTGGCGCGCCTGCCACGACTTCTTGCTCATGCACACGGCGCGTAGAAAGGGTAGCAGTGCTGGAATTCCCAGTGCCGACGCAACAACGGCCAGCGCGCGCGCGGTCGTGTTGCGCACGTACTCATCGACATGGTCGATGTCTGGGCGCATGGTGGCAATCATAGTGGGCAGGCCGGCAGCCTTACTGAGATTGCTGATGATCTCGCAGCCCTCAGAGCGCGCATACCGGTCCTCGTCGATAAGCATAGGCTCGATAACAACGAGGATCTTGTGCACAAACGGCCGCACAAGATCGCCCAGGCGGAACATTACGCGGTCAATGACCTTGACCAGTAAGTGCCGCTCCTGCTCCTCCAGCGACGGCGACATCAGCAGCGGCAGAATCTGGTTGAAGACCGCGGCTGCGCCCAGGTCGCGCGCGCGCTCGGCAATCTGACGCATGGCGGCCTTGCGCATGGGCGGGGTGCCGTTCTTAATCTTCAGCAGCAAGCGCAGCACTTGGCGCTCGCGCTTCTCGTCAGCGTCCATGGCGTCTTCGCTCTGGCCATCAAGCAGCTTGGCAAAAAAGTGCATATCATCCTGCTTGAAGAACGGCAAGGCGCCGATACCAGGCACCTCTCGGGGCAAATCAAGCTCCAGCTGCCGCGAGTCCTCGGGCATGTGAAACCCGTCAGAGCCCTGCATCGGCGCCGGCGTCGCCATAAGCTTGCGTGCCGGCGTGCGGATGGGCATGTAGGACGCGGGCGGCTCCATAATCGTGTACCCAGTTGCAGGCATCAGTGCGTCAAGCTCAGCGTCGGTCTGGTACATGTTACGCGCATCCATGGCACTTGGTGTCGCATCTACTGCCTGCTGCTTGCCAGCTGCTATCTGACCAGCTGAGGGCGTTGCCAGCCCGTAATTGCCCGCTGGCGTAGCCCCAAAGTCCACTGTAGCTGCGCCGGTCATGACAGGTGTCTCGTCCCACCGAGACCGTGTGCGCCTGGGCGTCTCACCAAATGCGCCTGCACTGCTGCTGGGCGCTTTGGGCGTCTCGTCCCATCTGCTTCTGGGCGTCTCTGCCACTCCGGCATGAATGTCGACCGGCGTTTGGTCCCAGCGGTTGCGCCGCTTTGGCGTCGCCTCCACGCCATCCGCTGACGAGGGGTGAACTGGAGTCTCCACGTCCCACCGGCGCTTTGGCCTGGACTCAGTCGACTCTTTGTCTCCGGCAGTCTCCTCCTTGGCCTTTTTGATCTTGGCCATCAGCTCAGCCTTCTCTTTGTCCAGCTGCGCCTTGCGCATGGTCTCAGCGTAGCTCAGCGCATCGCCCGACACAGCAGACCCGTCTTTGCCAAATGCGTCGACACGCTCAGGTGACAGCTCCCTGCCATGCCGCCTTTTCTGATACTCACTCTCGCGCTCGCCAATCACCCGGTTGATTCCCTTGGCACGCTGCATCTCCTTGAATGGATCGTCCGCGTTCTCATCCTCTGTTCCCCGCATCTCGTCGATGAGCTCTCGCGAGGCTGTTATGCCGAAGCGGCTCTTCTGTGGTTGCGTGAATTCGGTGTGGTCCCGGGAGGGGTCGGTGCCAATTGATGTGTCGTAGCCGGCAAACTTGTCGCCTGTACCATAGAGGTCTGTGTCGAATTTGACTTCTGTGCCGAATTTGCTCGTGCCTGGCGGGCCTGCGCGCTGCTGATCGCTTGGTTGTTGTTGCTGGGGCACGGCCGCTTCTTTCATCTGCTTGCGGCTGCGCCGCTCAGCTTCTAGTTGGTCCTTCAAATCCATTTGTAGGCTAATTTGAATTGTATAAATATAAAATAAAAGAAAAAAAGAAATTTTGGGCGAGAAAAGAAAAGCTAAAACACAAACCGAAACGCTTCAATTCCACTACAAATAACAGCAGGTGATGATGGTAAAGTGATTCTTTAATCTGGAGATTTTTGATCCAACGTTTTTTTTCTTTCTTTCTTTTTGCACTTGGCAAATTTTCGACCAAGATCATTTGAAGCCTTTAACCACAAGCAAACAAAAAATAACCACCCATGCTGTCTCTTCTCTTCATTATTTTCGAGGTCTTTACACACCATACATAGTCTATCTGTCATACACACACAAACTCACACCCACCCCCTACACACAAATACAGTATCATGCCTGAGGCCGAAACAACAGTGAGCGTCCTGGCGCAGTTCCAGACAGCAGACGGTGATAAGACCGGCCCCCCGCTCAGTCTGCCGGCCGACATTACATCCGAGCAGCTGACCATCCTGATCAACAAGTTCCTGGACAACGAGGAGACGCAGCCATATTCATTCTACGTGGACAACAAGGAGATCGTTCGCAGCGTACAAAAGGACATCATTGAGGGCGAAAAGCGGTCAGCCGAAGACACGCTCACAATTGTCTACCAGCCCCAAGCCTTCTTCAAGGTGCGGGCAGTCACCAGATGCTCGTCGAGCATGACAGGGCACACAGAGGCGGTTCTATCGGTGAGCTTCAGCCCCGACGGCAGCCAGCTGGCCAGTGGATCGGGCGACACCACGGTGCGCATTTGGGATTTGGCCACGGAGACCCCCAAGTTTACATGCAAGGGGCATCGCAACTGGGTGCTGTCCATTTCGTGGGCGCCCAATGGCCGCGTTCTGGCTTCTGGGAGCATGGATAACATGGTTCGCTTATGGGATCCCCGCACGGGCAAGGAGATTGGCGCTCCGTTGGCCGGGCATCGCAAGTGGATCACGTCGCTGGCCTGGGAGCCTCTCCACATCAACCCCAAGGGAAACCGTCTGGCCAGTTCGTCCAAGGACGGCACCGTGCGCGTCTGGGATACCTCGCTGCGCCGCTGCGTTTTCACCCTGGCCGGCCACACTGCCGCTGTCACCTGCGTCAAGTGGGCCGGCGACGGCCGTATCTACACGAGCTCTCAGGACAAAACCATCAAGATCTGGAACCCCGACGGCACACTGTACAAGACCTTGACAGGCCATGCCCATTGGGTCAACACCCTGGCATTCAGCACAGACTTTGTTCTGCGCACCGGCGCCTACGACCACACGGGCCGCGAACCCGAGAGCGAGGAGGACGCGCAGAAGAAGGCTCTTAAGCGCTACAACGAGGCCAAGGGCAAGGGCCCCGAGCGCCTCGTGTCGGGCTCTGACGACTTTACCATGTTCCTCTGGGATCCCCTCAACAGCAGCAAGCCAGTGGCCCGCATGACTGGACACCAGAAGGTTGTCAACCACGTCAGCTTTTCGCCCGATGGCCGCTTGATCGCCAGCGCCTCGTTTGATAACAGCGTCAAGATGTGGGATGGGATTACGGGTAGCTTTATTGCCTCGCTGCGGGGCCATGTCGCTGCTGTTTACCAGGTGTGCTGGTCGTCGGATAGCCGCATGCTGCTGAGCTCTAGCAAGGACAGCACGCTGAAGGTCTGGGATCTGCGCACAAAGAAGCTGAAGCTTGAGCTTCCTGGCCATGCTGACGAGGTGTTTACTGTGGACTGGTCGCCCGGTGGCGACATGGTTGCCAGCGGTGGCAAAGACCGTGTGCTCAAGCTGTGGAAGCACTGATAGTGATGCCTTGTGATGTTCCAATTCAATTCAATTAAATAATAATTAAATAACAGTATATCAAATATGTAGTCACAACATGCAGTCATTATTAAAAAACACATGTGGCAGTCATATATTATATGCGCATGTTAAGCTCTTGAGTCAGTCGCTGCTTGCTTCCCAGCACCCTGCTGCTGCTTTTGCTGCTGCTGTTGCTGGGTGAGCTTGTACTGCATTATCTCGAGCAATCCGCGGTAGCTAGCCTGCTTCTGCTCCACAGTATCCTGGATGGTCTTTGCGTTGTTCTGGACATACTCGATCTTGGCATCGTAATAAGAAATCGCGTCGTCCTTAGATTTTTCCACATAATAGCCCGTGCCTACATCCACCACGACGTTCTCGATGTTGCTAAGTTTACCGGGAACGTAGAGCGAGTTTGTCAGAGGTATCATGATGGTTTTGTCCAGGCTCTCGGGCGTCAGTGCATCGATGCACCCCTTGCACTCCCGAAATGCGGCCTGGGCTTGCTTCATCTGCGAGAACGCGCCGGTCAGTCCATTGAGCTCCTCCTCCAGCTGTGCTTTGATCTTCTGCAGCTGCGCGAGAGGCAGGTCTTCAAGGTTGATGGTCTGGGTTTTGCCGTTATTGGCGTTGGCGGCAGTGGTGCTGGCAGATGACATTGGCTTGTTTTAATTTAATTTGTATTTAATTTGGAATGGAATGGGATGTAGAGGGGTGTACAGAGCAATGTGATCTCTAAGATATGTTTTGGTCGCGTTATGCGCGCGGGTTTTTTATTTATTCATTTGTATTTTGGCCTCAGCTCACCACGAGTATGGCACTGCTGCTTAACCTTTTCCCGGCTGGGCCAGGGTTGGGAAAAAAAGAGGAAGGGGGCGAAGCCCGTCGAACCATTGGAAAAACTAGGGGATCGGCTCACCTAATCCGAAGAGAGTCGCTGCTCAAAGCGAGCTGCTATCAAGCGGATACTCAAAACAACGCAGAAAAATTATTGGGGAGGGAGCTCAGGGAGTTTTTTCGGGCGCATGCGAGGCAAAGGCAAAGGCAAAAGTAAAAGCAAGGCCGCACAAGCTAAAAACAAGTATAGGCAAAATACAAGGCTGGACCGCAGCGTTTGTGGTGATGGTAGTGGCTGCAGGCTCGCGCGCACCATTCGACCAAAAAAAATCTAAAGAAATTGAGCATCTATTTTGTAATTTTTTCCCTGCTTATGTTTAAGAGAAAAAATAGGGAAAAACAGCTCATCCCACATGCCCAAATAAACGCACAGCAAACTTCCCCCCTCTCCGCCCGCTTGCCCTCAAAGGTTGTTGTTTTTTGCTCTCTTCGCTCTTTCTTCCTCTTTTTGGTCTTCACTACGCTTTTTTTAATATCACTCGTTTTATTTCTTTAGAACTATCTCGTTCTTCTTAGTACTAATCAACTTACTTTTCGAATCACTATGACTGACTCCATCACTACTGTAAGTTTGGAATGTCTTCCACCCGTGGCCTGCTGCTTAGTGTTGTGAATTTCCACAATCTAAACACAACATTGGCAATTAGCAGATTCAATTTTGCAAAGATGCAAAAAATAATACCTTGCTTTGGACATTTAATACTAATATTCATTTTCAACACGCGCTTTCTCCTTCTGCTGTTTTCGATTGCTTTCTACTTAGAACGGTCTTGACCGCGACACTCTGGTAAGTAATTTTTTTTTTAAAAATGGCTGGAAGAATTCAAGGATGCATCTTTTTTTAAGATGGCTGAAGAAAATAAACAATGACTGTCATTTTTGTTTGCGTGGTAAGGCTTGCTGGACTTTGCATCGCATCGGACCTCGTACTAAGTCTTCATTTGGTCAACCGCACCCGCTCTGCTCCCTCTTTATTGCTTGTCTTCTTTTTTCGTGACTGTAGGTCTACATGGCCAAGCTCGCCGAGCAGGCTGAGCGCTACGACGGTAAGTTCTATTTTTTATATACAAGAAAGCGTATATTGCGAAGAGCGAAAGGCGCATGGCACGCGGACAAAGTAGACGCGCTTTATTGTGTATTCATTTTGCTCTTTATCCACGCCCGCAAAGCATGTCTCTATGCAGGCGCGTCGTGCCGTGCCGCCTTCTTTTCTCTCTAATTGTTCTTACTGCGCGATGCAGCTGAATGGGCTGAGCTTTGCCGCGATTTGCTTTTTTTTGGCAAGTCTTGCTAGCACTGTTCGGGCGCCATTCAAAGAAGAAACACGCTGGCCTTTATTGTTTTTATTTTCTGACTTTGAATGCTAATCATAATTGACGCTCTTTTTTGTCTGCCCCAACGCTTTTTTTGTTTATTTTGCTTGTCCGTTTGTTCATGTGACTTAGAGATGGTCAAGTACATGAAGGCCGTTGCCAAGCTTGGTGCTGATCTGACCGTCGAGGAGCGCAACCTGCTGTCTGTTGCCTACAAGAACGTGATCGGGTCCCGCCGTGCCTCGTGGCGCATTGTGTCCTCTATCGAGAACAAGGAGCACTCCCGGGAGAACCACGCCCAGGTCGAGCGGATTAAGGGCTACCGCGCCGTCATCGAGTCCGAGCTGCACGAGGTGTGCGAGGACATCCTTGCCGTCCTTAAGGAGAACCTGCTGAAGACCGCTGTCGAGCCCGAGTCGAAGATCTTCTACTACAAGATGGAGGGTGACTACTACCGCTACCTTGCTGAGTTCCTCCAGGGTGACGAGCGCACTGCCGCCGCAAAGTCAGCCGAGAAGTCCTACAACGAGGCTTCGGATGTCGCCAACAACGAGCTCGCCTCCACCCACCCCATCCGTCTGGGCCTTGCCCTCAATTTCTCGGTATTCTACTACGAGATCGCCAACTCGCCCGAGAAGGCCTGCAAGCTCGCCAAGGATGCCTTTGACGATGCCATCGCTGAGCTCGACAACCTGTCGGAGGAGTCGTACAAGGATTCGACTCTGATCATGCAGCTCCTGCGCGACAACCTGACCCTCTGGACTTCGGACCTTAATGAGGAGGCTGCCCAGAACCAGGAGGCCGAGGCCGCCGCCCCCGCTGCCGAGGAGGCCAAGGAGGCTGCCGAGACCAAGGATCAGGAGTAAACTTTTTTTACTAAAAAATATTCTAAATTCTCAAGCTCTTTTTTTGCAACTCTATCATTCTAAATGGTAGGGTTTTTTATTTTCATTTACTATTCTACAATTTAAAAAATTTTGGCTGTCGAGGTTTATTTGTTGTTCAAAAATGTTCTCTTTTTTATTTCTGTAATTATGACTAAAAAGAAAAGAAAAAAGTACAATCAAGCTAGAGATTTCAGGCGCAGTTTGTATTTCGTGGCAACGATACTCATGACTGCGCACATTGTAACAAATCCCGCGAACTTGAGCACTGCAGAGTTCCTGAAGGACCGCTCTTCCTCGTCTGTTCTGAATGACGCAAAGATGGCGCGAAAATTGGGTAGAAACTGCATACGAAATAATTTTTTAATAAAATAATGGTTAATTGGCACAAATACCGGAGAGTTTGATTTATGATTTATTAATGCTTTGATAATATTTGGAAATGTAGGAAATTTAGGGTTTGTCGGCATGACTGACAATTTGAAACAGTGTATTTTATTGGGAGAAGCGCATATTATGTTTTATATTTTTTAGCCTTATATATCTGTGGCTGGGTCCCAAAGATCCCAATGAAAGTCCTCTTGCTTCAGAATTTCGCGCTCCCGTCGTGGACACATGAACATGTGGCCCTGTGTCTTGATAGTCTGACAGCCTGGCGACGGGCATAGGCGAATCTCTGGTTCAGAATATGCGTCGGGGGTACCATGTCCACTGTCTGTTCGCTACAGGCAGTGAGCGGAGGAGCATCTTTAACGCAAAGGAGCGGCGGGTGGTGTTCCTTGTATTGATGATGCGCCAAGCGTTCTTGTGATGCCGACCGCTTTTCCTATCCACTGCCATATTTATCGCCTGGAGGACGGTGGTAAGTGTCATGGACAAGGTTTTTGGAAGCTTTTTGGGGGTCAGAGGCAGCGGTGGCGCTATTGCCGTTGCCACTGCAGGTGCCATGTCTGGCGTTCTTTGCCGATAGAATCAAAGAGAAAATAGATTTGTAATCAAGCAATTAAGCTGCTAACCAACTTGTTCTTTGCCGATGGCATTAGGCCAGCCACAATTGCTAGCGCCATAAGCTCACCCATCGTAGATGGCGGACTTCCATCCCGCGTCCGTCCTGACACGGTGAACTCCCGCAATTGCCCCTCACTGGTGGTACACATCACTATGGCGGCAAAGGTCGTGCTCGGACCATCCTCCTTAACCAGTGAGCCACCCGTGTAGATACTAATGTTATCACATCAGTTCACTGCAGAGGCTGGTTCCTCTATGCAGAGGTGTGCACGCAGATTTTCCAGGCAGAACAGTCGCGTTGAAGCCGTCGGCGTGTCCCCCATTGCCTGCCAGATGGTATCGCGGACTCGTGCATCTGTGGCTGTAGAAGTGCTCTCTCCAAACATTCGCGCGGTGAGGTCGCAGATTCACTGTAAACTATATAAAGTTTTGTATTACTAGCGCCCATTCAAATAATTTCTGGAAATATAAATTTAATATCCGTTATTATATCCGAATGAGTACTTGGGCTGGGCTTGTTCGTGTGTTGCTCCGGAAAAAGAAGAAAAGTAGGAATTATACAAATGGAATACCAAATCTAAAAGTGGAAATAGGAAGCGGGCCCAGGTTCAAGTATGATGCTGGACTTCAAAACGAAAAAGTAGTATGTTTTGCTCATACAGCGCAGAGCGGTAATTATAACAGAAATTATTCCTATACATTATAGCCGTCCACATATCAGGAGCAAAAACGCAATATGCTGTGAACTCAGAAACATGGCAATTTTAATATCCACACAATTTCTAAAACAATAACAATGTCCTCTACAGCTTGGTCATATGGTTTGTTAATTGAGTAAAAACAATACCATACAGAAATGTTCATTATAAAATATTGGCAACTTTGATATTTTATTGTGCGTTTTTTTAATATTATCTTGCTCTTTTCTTTCCATTTGATAAACTTTAATGCGATAATCATATAAACATTGATTTTATTATATTCAACAACAAATAAGCAACGATATGCAGACTTTCTGCCCTTCAAGTGAGGGGTGGGGTCCATTGAGCCCGAGTCGTCCGGTTGACCTCACGGTATGCTTCCAACACGGCGCCTTAGGCGTTGGTCTAAACGCAGCATTCATTGTGGCTGCCTCCGTGCGCCTGAGAAATCTTCAAAGGGCGCCGCGTTTTGAATCAGCCGTATTTTCCTTTACCTCGCTTACAGTCAAGCTGATTTTAGCCGGAGTTGCTCTGTTGGTATCCACGGTACAGCTGTTTTCCCTGTTTGGTATGTACCATCAACTGGATGTTTTTGTCATTTCACTCGCACTGCAGACCGCTACAATGGGCTTGGCCCTGCATTTGCATTACAGAGAGCATCTGTTTGATTGCGCTGCTTCTACTCCATTGCTTCTGTTCTGGCTGGGCACTATTATTCTGGGGCTGGTTCGTCTACGCACGTTTGTGGCCACTGGTCTTATTGGCGACAACTCGAGTCTCGTTATTGGAACTTTTGTGCACTTATTGGCTGCACTGGGCACGTTTGCCATGGAGTGCCGGACCAAGCCCAACGGAATTTACATTATGTCAGATGATTGCGACAACGACAACAATGATGGTATTGGAGGGCGTGGGTTTCGAACACCTGAGAAGCGCGCAAATATATTCTCGCGAATGGTGTTTGCCTGGATGACACCGCTGCTCAAGACAGGATATCGCAGACCGCTGAAAATGGACGATCTTTTCGGACTCGACACTGAGTACTATCCAGGTATAATTAACGAGCGGTTTCAGCACAATTAGCAGGCTGAGCTAAAGTCGGGTCGTCCATCGCTACTTCGTGCCAACATGCGCACATACAAGGAAGCTTGGATGCTCGCCGGTCTGACTGATTTGCTGGCAAACCTTGTATCCCTGCTCAACCCGATCCTGCTCTCGCGCCTGATTGGATTCGTCAGCAAGTACGGCAGCGCAGAGGCTGAGCCTATCGAGTACGGATACTTTTACGCTTTCTCCGTGTTTTTTGTATCTGCCTTGCAGTCACAGATCCTGTCCGTATGTTGGGCCCAGAGTCAGCGCATCAAATGCCAGATGCAGTCCGGGTTTTCTGCAGTTCTTTACCACAAATCAATCAAGCTGTCGAATGAAAGCCGGCAAAAGTACGATATGGGCGGAGTTGTCATGCACATGACAGTCGACGCGAAGCGTATTCTGAACTTTGTCGGGAATCAGTCTCATTACCTGTAGACCGCTCCTCTGCATATTGCTCTCGTACTTTGCATACTATACAAGACGCTCGGGTGGAGCATGCTCGCCGGAGTCGCCATTATGCTGATCAGCATCGCAACATCGTCTGGTCTTAGCCGCAGAATGCAGTCATTGAATACGCTACTGATGGGGTATCGCGACCAGCGCATGAAGATTATGGATGAGGTGCTGTCGGGAATCAAGACCATCAAGCTGTACACCTGGGAGACCTCGTTCATCCGCCGCATTAATGACGTGCGCGTGCGCCTTGAGTTGTCCATTATTCGTCGTTATGGCGCCGCCCAGGCCACCTTCTCCTTTGTTGTCACGCTGATTCCGTTTGCCGTGTCCTTCTCGACATTTGGTCTGTACAGTCTGGCCGACAACAAGTCTCATAGCCCTCTGACTCCGCAGCTGGTTTTTGTGTCGCTGACACTGTTCAACATGCTGCGAACTGAACTTTCCCACGGCCCATCTCTAATTCCGGGTTTGCTCGAGGCTATCGTGTCACACCGCCGCATATTTGACTTTTTGACCGCCGGCGAAATCGACTTCGAGGCCGTCGACCACGGCCCTTACGACCGTGACGCGCCGGATGCGTCCAGGGACAACGTGCTGGTCAGCGTCAAGGGCGGCACATTCAGGTGGCTGTCTGCCGACGCGCAGCCGACGCTCAGAGATATCATGATTGAATGCAAGCGCAGCGAGCTCGTCGCAGTGATTGGCAGAGTTGGCTCGGGCAAGTCATCGCTGGCATCAGCGATTCTCGGCGAGATGGTTAAGAGCGCCGGTAGCGTGACTTTGTGTGGCAGCGTCGCTTATGTGCCGCAGCAGCCATGGATCATGGACGCGACCCTGCGCGATAATATCTTGTTTGGCCACCGTTTCGAGCAAGAATTCTACGACAAGGTCATCAATGCCTGCGCGCTGGGCCCCGATCTCGAAATGCTGCCGGGTGGCGACACAACCGAGATCGGCGAAAAGGGCATCAACCTGTCTGGCGGCCAAAAGGCACGAGTGTCGCTGGCGCGCGCTGTGTACTCGCGAGCGGACGTGTACATTCTCGACGATCCGCTGGCTGCTGTTGACGCACATGTGGGCAAGCACATATTCACTCATGTGCTGGGCCCGCAGGGCCTGCTCAAGACGCACGCGCGCATACTGGTCACCAACGCGGTCCAGTATCTGTCCAATACCGATCAGATCGTCATGCTCAGTGCTGGCGTCATTGTCGACCGCGGGCCCTTTGCTCGCGTCATTGCTAACCGGGGCGAAATCTACGAGTTTGTGCACAAGTACATCGAGGGCAAGGGCAGCTCGTCGTCCAGCAGCGGCGAGAGCGGCAACGCGTCGGACACAGAGTACTACGAGGACGAGGCCATACAGAACGAGCAGGATGGCATGCCTGAGCCGCTGGGCGTCAGTATTTTCCGCAAATCAACCAAGCAGACGTTCGGCCGCGCCAGCATCAGCACTATCCACGAGGCTGTGGCCCGCCGCAGGGTGTGCGGCAATGGTAGCAATACCCCACAGGATACGACAGCCGGTGCGCTGGTCACGGCCAACAACACTGGCCGCACGATGACCACCGAGGTCAGCCGCCAGGGGAAGGTCGAGTGGGATATATACTGCATCTACGCCAAGGCCTGCGGCATGCGCAATGTGGCTATGTTTGGAGTTGCCATACTCTTGGGATCAGCGAGCAACGTTTTGACCAACATGTGGCTCAAGCATTGGGCGTCGTCAAACACGGAAGGCAAAGACAGTGCATTAATTAGGCTTGGCACAGATTCTGGGCACTCAGTGTTTTACTACCTGCTAATCTATGGCGCCTTGGGTTTTTTGGGAGCGCTGGTGAACCTAGTCCGGTCGCTGGTTCTGTGGACGCGCTGCTCAGTCAAAGCATCGGAGAATGTTCACAGACACATGTTGCTTGGCGTCCTGCGCTCGCCTGTGTCATTCTTTGACGTAACGCCGCTGGGACGCATTATTAACCGCTTTTCGTCAGATTTGAGAGAATGTGATGAGGCATTGCCGCGTGCAATATCAGAGTTGGTACACACGGTGGCAAATGTGCTATCGGCAATTTTGGTCATTTTGTTTACAATGCCATTCATGCTGGTAATCGTAATACCACTGGCCTTTGCCTACCGCTATCTACAGCAGCTCTACCTTTTCAGCAGCCGCGAGGTGCGCCGCCTTGACTCGACCACCCGTAGCCCCGTCATTTCGCATTTTCAAGACTCTGTTGGTGGCATCTCAACCATTCGCACTTACAGCCAGCAGTCGCGCTTCATCGCTGAAAATAATAATCACTTGGAGATAAATATGCGCTCGTTATACACATATTTTGCAATTAACCGCTGGCTGTTTATTCGTTTGGAGATCCTATGCAATGTGGTAATACTAGGAACAACGACGCTCGCCATTGTGTCGCTCCAGTACTACGGATATGGCGATGCCGGCCTTGTTGGGCTTTCAATTATGTATGCGTTGGATGTCACAAGCTCGCTAAATTGGTCGGTCAGGAATTACACTGAGATTGAAAATTCAATGATTCAGCTCGAGCGCGTGGTTGAGTATGCATGCTTGCCATCTGAGGCGTCTGTGGTCATTGAGGACAACTGTCCAGCACCATCATGACCCGAGCAAGGCATGGTCGAGTTCAAAAATTATTCGACCAGGTACCGCGAGGGACTCGACTTGGTTCTCCGCGACCTGTCTTTCTGCGTGCTGCCCAAGCAAAAGGTTGGCATTGTGGGCCGCACAGGAGCCGGCAAATCATCGCTGACTCTGGCACTGTTCCGGATTATCGAAGCCGCCGGCGGCCAGATTTTGATTGACGGCGAGGACATTGCCCAGTACGGTCTGTATGACGTGCGTAGCAAACTGTCGATTATTCCGCAGGACCCTGTGCTGTTTGCCGGCACGGTTCGCGAGAACCTTGATCCCTTTAACAGCTACTCGGACCAGGAGATCTGGTGCGCACTCGAGCACGCGCACCTGGGCGACTTTGTGCGCTCCAAAAATAAAGCACTCGAATATGTGGTCACGCAGGGGGGCGAGAACTTTAGCGTCGGCCAGCGCCAGCTCATTTGCCTTGGGCGTGCACTGCTCAAGCGTGCCAATTTGCTTGTGCTCGACGAGGCCACGGCGGCAATCGACAACTCAACTGATTCAATTATCCAGGAATCCATTCGCAAGGAATTCAATGACTGCATTGTGCTGACCATTGCACACAGGCTCACCACAATCATAGACAGCGACATGATCTTGGTTATTGATGACGGCAAGCTCGCCGAGTACAACACGCCAGGAAACCTGCTGGCTGACAAGACTAGTCTGTTTGCTAAGCTTCTTGAGGAATCCAGCAACAACGACTCTCAGCGAAATTACTTAATCTTTAAATAAAACATTTACGATAATTGTAAAATGAATTGTCTCACATGGATTTTAAAAAATGAGCTGCATATTGCTGACAAAATTTAGTCGAATAAATTGTTTTGCGTTACAATAATTGATTTGGTCAACATGTTGTTATGCAGCCCGAGGATATGGAGGTAGACGCTGAGGGCGAAAATCATGAGACAGATTCTCGTCAGCTCACAGATGGATCTGATATGGGCCAAATTACAGGGGATCAAATTAGGCGCCACAACTGACATCCGGACATACTGCCTGTCCCGAAATGGATGTGCTGGGCGCAAGAATACAGACATGCCAATTATGCCATATCAGAGACCCGGGTTATTTTCATAAGGACCAGTTCTCGCGAACGGAGCACACAACTGCCAGTGAGTGCCACAAAGACAACGAGATATATATAAGACGAGGCCGGCGATAATAGCATTTTAGAAACACTCGTAATAAAAACCTTTATAATTTCACATACATTTTTAACACTATTACAGTAGTGCTCCCCACCCCCCTCTTACATAACAATATAATATAAACCACATAAATATAATGCAATACATTTTAAAGTTTTTAACGCCAAAGATATATTATAACATACATTTTAAGCCTGCATCGACAAGTATAGGTCTACCAGCAGAAGAATTAGCTTGACAATCTTTTTACATTTTCAGAGTTGATATTAACACATCCTTGGCACTATACATCCAATTTCAATGCATACGTATTATTAAAATAAATGTTTAATTTCAGTCAAAAATAGTTTAAAAGAAATCTAGTCAAAATGAGTAATTAAAGGATAATTTTAGTTTTGTATTTTGTATTTCTTAGCTTTCATTTTTATCTTTTATTACGTTTTCATCCTTATTTTTCCTTTTTCCTTTTATTTCCTTTTCTATTAACACCATCATTTCAACGACAAACATGTCAGGCACATACAACCTTCCATTAGTTGTCACGGAGCTTATACTAGAATATGCGTCAATAGTCAACAAAAGGAACCTAACTTTGGCATGGGAGCACTCGCTCAAATTACTCACAATTTGTCAAGAGTGGAGAGCTTTAAGCAAGCGCGCGGTGTACAGAACAGCATACCTAATCGAAGAGACACCAGACAAACCGGGCAACAAAACAGAGATAGCAAACATCGATCTTATCAAATCAGTCAACTTTGCGCACTTGGTCCGGACTGTGTTTGTCATAGCGACCAACGAGATGTGTCTCGGAGAGTTCATTATTACACACAGACATATTTTCGAATCAGAAATATATTATTGGGCTTGTGTCAACTGCTTTGATATCATTGTCAGCGAGTATGTGGATAAACAGAACGTGCTGCTTAGCGATGAGTCGCTTAATGGACTGGCACTAGAAAATCCCTCGTTTGCTGATTATTTTGCGGCGACTATGCCCAACATGGACAGCATTAGCTTTAACATAAACCCCGTCACCAACAATATCAATGCGCTATGTAATAGATTCATCAACGGATATGGCAGCCAGTTGCGCTCAATTTACAATAGCTGCATTACGACATTTACATTCCAACATGTATTTAAAAATATGTCCTGTTTATATATTAAATTGGACTCAGAAGTAGATACCATTATCCTAAATATCAACCCAGCAGCGCTTTGTAATTTAAAATGGTCAAATATGCCATTGCATTTCTCGTGGAATTGCTTTTCCCAGAATCGGTTCTCCAACATTATCGTTTTCAACTAATTGAAGGTTTTTTTGGCATTTGTTGACGGCAGGGTCATTGAGACCAATGATATTGAAATATGGCAAGTGCAATTTCCAAACCTCAAACGCCTGACAATTCATAACAAACCAAATTCACACATTCTCTTGTCTCAGTATGCATTTCCCAACCATTTAAAATATATGTGTATCATTCTGTAAAGATATAATTCACATTTTAAAAGCATCCAAAATAACGCGTACTGAAGATGTGGACATAAAATTTACTCGTGTTGGACAGGGTAATATAGCCAACTTTTACCAAATGACAGACACCTTTTAAGCAAAGAAAATTAGGTTTACAGAAGCAAGTTGAGTTTGGGCAAAATACATTACATTTTGGACTTGAACAACATGGATTGGAGGAATCTGGTTCAAATACACTTGGCAGAAGTAAATGGTGTTGGTACTATAATGACAATGTTGTCAAGTCTACCAGAGTTGCGGATATTGTCAGTTGGTATTGTCGTGTGTATAGAGCTATTATCTGAAAGCATTAGTGAATCTGTCTACGAGACAGATCACAGCAGGTCAAAGGTGGCATCATTCAACACGAATGTAGCTGATATTAGCTTTGTAATGGTTGCTTGCAACAGCTGTTTATTCAGCAATTTCGAGGTGTAGCTTTATCATTTAGTGCTTTGGCTGCCAGTATTAAAGCGCGCGGACTTCAACAACAGGCTGATTGATTTTGATGGGTTTGTCGCTGACTTTGAACTGTGGTATCTGCATCTCGCATATATAGAAATTGATGATTTTGCTTAATCGCAATCTGAAAATTGCCTATTTTTGAGATCAGAGGAAGATTCGCCGTGTGTGACGGCGAAATGAGCATTTAATTCTGAGCTGGACCAAAAAATTATATTATTTGCTCTTATACTTTTTTATTTGTTAATTCGAATTCCCCTTTTGTTTATTTCTTGTTTTCTTATAATTTGACATTTGTAAATAATACTAGCTAGGCAAAAATATGAGATTGCTTTTCCGCTTGAGGTCCTCGCAGCGCATGCCGTTCAAGTCGGCGCTCCCACAGATAAAGCTCCTGAGACGCCAGCAACTGTCGAGTCACAGCACGCCATTGTCATCCTACCAGGCGATAGATTCCATAGAGCAAAGCAACTCGACACTCAACGCGTTTGTCAGCTACCGGACAAAAGATGATATTTCCAAAAGTGAGCCCCAGAACGGGCCGCTGAAGGGCTGGCCGGTAGGAATCAAGGCCAATATAGCCATGACAACAGCTTCAACAACGTGCGCATCGAAAGTGCTCGAAGGATACACATCCCCATTCAAGGCAACTGCAGTTGAGGCACTGGAGAAGGCAGGGGCAGTCATTGTCGGAAAGACCAACATGGATGAGTTTGGGATGGGATCGAAGAATCTATACAGCAAATACGGGCCCGCTCGCAACCCGTTCCGGCCAGATGATACGGTGGGCACTGAAAACTACGATTACTCGCCTGGAGGAAGTAGTGGTGGTAGTGGGGCAGCTGTTGCCGCTGGTATGTGCCGAGTGGCTCTTGGATCGGACACGGGCGGATCAGTGCGCTTGCCAGGAGCATGGTGCGGAATAGTCGGGTACAAGCCCACGTATGGCCGCATATCGCGCTACGGCCTTGTTCCATATGGAAGCTCTCTGGACACCGTGGGCATCATGGCCCGCACCGTAGAGGATGTGCTTACCACTTTTAAGGCCATTTGCATCCCCGATCATCGCGATATGACTTGCATGTCGGAATCCCTGCGCAAGCGAATCAGCGATATGGCGAAATCACGGCCCTGGGTTAATAAGCTTTACGAACTCAGTCCTGGTCAGTCTCTCGAGATCAAGCAGCCGTTGAAGGGCATGCGCATTGGTATTCCGCGCGAATGCTGGGTGGAGGAGCTTTCGGAGCCAGCACTCGAGTCGTGGAAGGCTGGCGCTCGTAGATTGGCCGATCTCGGGTGCGAAATAGTCGCAGTTTCTTTGCCGCATCTCCCTTACTCGCTGCCTACGTACTACACTATAGCTTTGGCCGAGGCGTCTTCGAACTTGGCGCGCTACGACGGAATCCGCTACGGTCGGCGGTCGAGCGAGAAGCCAGATGATTTACACAACTGCAATGCGTCAAACAAGTATGCAAACACGAGAAGCGAAGGGTTTGGCATTGAAGTCCAGCGCCGTATTCTGCTGGGCACTTACGTGTTGAGCGCACAAACATGCGAGCAGTACTACATTCCTTCACAAAAGATTCGCCGCTTGATCCAGCAGGATTTTGATTCGGTGTTTGCGCTTCCCAATGCTTTGCACGCAGAGTCTGCATCGGCAAAGAGCAGACTGCTGACTAATCGCCCGGCTGGTGTTGATGCGCTGCTGTTTCCAACTTCAACAAACACTGCAAGGCTTCTGGAGAGCAAGGAGAAGAACCAAGCTGCCGGTTATGTCAACGATGTGATGACAGTGCCGGCCAACTTGGCTGGAATTCCCGCAATTTCAGTCCCTGCTGGCGAAAAGAATGGCATGCCACTTGGGCTTCAACTGTCGGCGCAATACGGTGATGACGAGCTGCTTCTGTGGATAGCAAGCCATCTTCAGCAGTAAACATTTGGAGGGGGTGGAGTATAGTGGATCACGCAATAGCTACGCGCGAGCGATTGCTGCTATCCTTCAGTCACAATTCTTTTTCTGCCATTTGTAATCCTTTTTTTGCACATGCGCGTATTACAAATCGTTTCTCACGCATACAAGTGACTTGTTTTGCGCCATTATTATATAATTTATCGAACACTGAGCGAGATATATAAACGTTTAGGCATTTCCCCAAGATCTTCCACTTTCTTCAACTCCTTTTCTCATATTCCATCTGCTTTACTCTGCTCTACATTATTATTGTTTTTCCTTCTCTTCCAGCAAATGACAACCGAAGAACCACACGACTTTTACCAGGAGCAGCGCGGCCTCGGCCCAGGTTCCGCGATTACGCCCACAGCGTCCGATGTCAGTCAAGGGTATTCTACGCAGGCCGGCAATCCCAGCCCATTGCCCAAGCTCTTCCAGCCCTTAAAGATTCGCGAGCTGACACTGAAGAACCGCACAGTGGTCAGCCCCATGTGCATGTACTCGTCGCAGGATGGGTTTGCCACAGACTTTCATATGGTGCACTACGGCCAATATGCGCTGTATGGACTGGGCTTGATCATCGTTGAGGCCACCGGAGTGTCCCCCGAGGGCCGCATCACGTCAAACTGCCTTGGCATCTGGAAAGACGAGCACATTGAGAAGCTTCGCCAGGTGGTCAATTTTGCTCACTTAAACAAGTCGGCCATTGGCATTCAGCTTGCTCATTCGGGACGCAAGGGCAGCAGCAGGCCCGTCTGGCACATCCAAGAGTACGGTCGGTATGCTGACGAAGCTGCCGGCGGCTGGCCGCAACGAGTCTTCGGCCCTTCCCCTGTACCCTTCGATGAGGACTCGTGGACACCACAGGAGATGAGCCTTGAGGATATTCGTCGAGTCCAACAGAATTTTGTCGATGCCGCTGTGCGTGCTGACAAGGCCGGATTTGATGTCATCGAGATTCACTCTGCCCATGGGTACCTTGTGCACGAGTTCCTGTCGCCAATCTCGAACAAGCGCACGGACGATTACGGCGGTTCGTTTAAAAATCGCATCCGCTTTATTGTCGAAATTGTACAGGCGATCCGTGAGATATGGCCGCAAGAGAAGCCCCTGTTTGTGCGCATTTCGGTGACTGACTGGGTGCAACAGAGCGAGGAGATCCCCACGGGTGGGTGGACTGAGGAAGAGAGTATTGAGCTGGCCAAAATATTGAGCGATGTTGGTGTAGATCTCATTGATTGCTCTTCAAGTGGGAGCAGCCCCAAGCAGAAGATCCCGCTGGGTCCTGGATACCAGGTGCGGTTTTCCACTTCCATCAAAAATGAGGTCCCTGGAATCTTCACTAGTGCCGTTGGGCTGATCACCGATCCTGTGCAAGCAAACAATATTCTGGAGGAAAGCAAAGCTGATCTGGTGTTTTTGGCACGGACGCTTCTGCGCCAGCCGAGTTTCGTGCTCGATGCTGCCGTCAAACTGAACGTGTTTGCCCAGTACCCGCACCAGTATGAGAGAGGACGCAACAAGACCAACTATTCGTTTACTTAATATATATATGTATATATTTAGTATTTGCATATCGATAAACCACAGACAACAAATACACTATCTTCTCTTTATCTAATAAACGCGACTGCCAACGCGCGCACAGTCTCCTCGGGAAACATCATCCATGCCTCCCACACAGCTAGCACACCAAGCACTTGCTTGCGGAAATTCTCAGCTCTCAGCCGCGCGTCAATCGCCATATAAACTGTACTCAGGTCGTCAAACAGCTGTGTCAGCCGCACCTCAAACGCCTGCCTGAGTCGCCAGGCATTGGCAACTGGCGCCGAGCAGTTGTGAAGGATGTCAGACACCAAAAACAGCTTGCATAGTTTTTGCACTGGAGAACTGTCGGAAGACAGCAGAGACCGACATATGACATCGACGACATCTTCGGCCGCATATGCATGGTCTATGGCAAAAACCATGGCATCAGCGATTGCACCGCGCTCAGTCCCGCTCACCCGGTGCACTCTCCGCTCCAGTCGCTCGCGTGCCCGTCGGCCCAGTGTATCCCGAGAGCCCATATCCTGGTCACGCTCGGCTTCCTCCTCCGCCTCGCTCGATGACACTCCCGAATCTGGCCCACCTTCGCTTTTTTCTTCCTCACTACCATCGCCTTCGTTGTCATCGCCAATGTCGCGCACCTTATGCTTTGAACTGGGCGGTATCCAGATCGGCCCTTCATCGTACATGAAAAACATGTCCTCGTTCCACTTGCTTTTCGTGTCGCCGTTGAGCAGCGAGTACATTCGCCAGCGGTAATACACGTGTTCGGGGGAACTATGGTCCACGAGGAACTGGAACCGCGGGTCGTCATTTGTCTGGAGTATCAGCAGGTATTCGAATTCTGGACCAAACTCGACCACATGATCGATGGTCCAGTGGATCAGACGAACAATCCGGTGGTCTAGTGGCTTCTCGACAATAACCTCGGGTATATCGCTTTGCTCGTCGTCCTCAGCAATGAGCATGCTCATCTTGGCATACTGCACATGCTTCTGCCTGGGCACCACAGCGTTGAATGGGTACCCTGTCGACGGATTCCTGGTGGGATTAGACTCGTCAAGCACAAATATGGGCTCTGACGGAATGGGCACTCGCTTGCCCCAGCATACGCGCAAATCATAGCCGCCGAGATCGCTGCCGTCCATATTGGAGATAGCCCTTGCGGCGCTATCGCGATTCATAAAGCTGACAAAGCCTGTGTTGCGGTTCCTGCTGTGTTCCTCGGCCGTGCGCGGCCACATTATCTTGACGCTGCCGATGGGCCCGTACTTGCCAAAGGCCACACACAAGCCGTGTTCATCGATGTCTGGGTGCACGTTGCCAATGAATAAGTTGGTGGTTGCGCCATCATCTAAGCTGCCGGGATGGCTGCTTGTGGTCGCATCCTCGGTTATTGTGCTGGGTTTGGAGGTGCCGCCGGTAGTGCTGCTGCCTTTATGCTCGGCGGGGTGTCCTAGGGGCCCGCCTGATCTCGTCCGGCGAGCCTGCTTCTTCTGTCTCTGCTCCTGGCCTCGCTTGAGCTCCTCCAGGAACGTGGTCATATTACGTTTCTTTTTGTTCGCCGCTTCTTTAGCCTCTAGCAGCTCACAATTGAACCTATGCTCGCCGCCGCCGCCCTCGTTCCCGCTAGCATCGCCACTGCTGTTGCCATCGATATCCCCAAATACTGACGGCCGCAGTGGCTCTTTCTTTTGAAGTGCAAGACCGCTCGAAGCAGCTGGTAAAGCGGTTCTGCTATCCTTCTGGCTGTCGTTTGGTGGAACTGTAAAAGGCCCGGTGCTGGACTGAGTACCGGGTGTTGCTTCTGGCTATGAGGGGTAGTATATTAATTTGGTGGAAGGTTCGGTGTTTGCGACGCAAGTTGCTTCTGGCACAGACTGCCGGCAGTTTTTTTTAGAAATAAAGGACCATGGAAAATACAAATGTAAAGCGTCCAAATGTTCAATGTTGGGCTCCAAAAAACGACCGCAGTGGAGTGGTTACCTGTGCCGCTGCTTCTACCGTTGCTGTAGAATTCAAGGTCTTTATTTTAAGACCCAGACTAATAGGCGTCTTTGCGAGCTTGCGTTTCTGCATGTCCTAAATTGCCAACCAAAAATAATAAAAAAAATACGAAAAAGAAATAAAGTGGAAAAATTTTGAAAATGAAAGAAAAAGTAAATAAAACAGAAAGCTTATTCCAAGCCCTCGTCGTTGTCAATCATGTGCGCATAGTCCTCGAACGAACCGAAGAGCGGCAGTTTCACGTGCTTCTTGCGCTTGGATGGCGCCGAGGAGGCCTCCTTGGCCTCGTCGTCCTCCTTGTCCTTGCGCTTAATGCCAGCCTTGACGCTGACGTCTTCATCAGACTCATCCTCGTCCTCCTCATCATCCTCGTCATCGCTGATCTCGTCGTCAAAGTTGGGAAAGCCATCCTCATCGTCCTCATCGACATCCTCGTCGTCGTTATCCATATCTTCGTCGTCGTCCTCAGCATCCTCCTCGTCGTCGTCCTGACTAATACCATCTTCATTATCGCTGTCATCCTCCTGCAGTGCAGCCAAGAGATCCTCGTCCTGGTCATCCTCGCCATCGTTGTCATCCTCCTCGTTGTCGCCCTTGGCCTTGGGCATCGACGCCGTCATAGCTTCCCAGACCTCGTCCTCATCCAGGTCATCGCCAGCGCTGCCCTTGACAGCGCTGGCAAAGCCGGTGCCGTCATCAGCAAATCCAGACTCCTCCTCATCCTCGGCATCCTTCTTGACCTTCTTGACACGCTTGCCCATGCGCTCCTTCTTTGTGGTGAAGAACTGGTGGAAGAACATCTCATCGGGCGAAATTTCCGACTTTTGCAGGTTGGCGATCTTGTCCGAGGTGAAGTCCAGGCCGCCGACATGGCCACTGGTGCGCTTGGACGCAATGAGGTAGTTGCCAGCAGCGATGCGAGTCCTGTTGGGGCCCAGCTCTGTGTCGGGGCCGTCCTGATGGATGAACGGCTGCATAATCGACTGGCCGCGCAGAGCCGACGCCTTGATGGCAGGCGCCGTACCCAGGGTGTCATTGCCATCTTCGTCGTCGACATTGGCGCCGCCCTCGGACTTGGGCTTGCGGAAGACGAATCGGTCGAGGAAATGCGCCAGCGAGTGGTTGTGCAAGTTGCTGATGGCTGGCACCTGCTCGCCGTCGAAGATCTGCTTGAGTGAGTGGGTGATCGATGGGTGGAAGTGGTTGATCAGCATGACGGTCTCCCACAGGCAGCTAGACTCGGCATCAGCAAACCGTGGGTCGCGCTTCAGAGGGTCGTAGCGGCTGCCAGACATAGTGGCGGGCTCGGTGGCGCTCTTCTTTCCGTCCTCATCTTCGGAATCCGCGTCGACGATCTTCTCATCGCCGTCGTTGTCCTCGGGCTGGGTCAGCATCGTGTAGATCTGCGGGTTGAGGCTGAGGATCTGGGATACCAGGAACAGGGCGCCTGACGCAAACTCGGCCTGGTTGTACAGGCACACCTGCATGATGCGCTTGATGAAGGCCATGACGCGGGACATGTTGCTGTCAGACTTGAGTGCGCGGAAGAGCACGTTGAGGTACATGGCCTTCTTGGACGTGCTGTCGAGGCGCGGGTCGAGCAGCGAGTCGTAGAGCGTGCGGTAGAAGCGGTCGCCAATACCGGGGCGCGCGCGCACGATCTGGTACAGCAGCACGAGCGTCTGCACAACGGTGTTGAAGTTGCCGGCATGCGCAATCTGGAAAATCACACCGACATGCTGGTCCATGATCTCGTCCTCCATCTTGGAGAAGGGCAGGGCGCGGTTGAGGCCGGTCAGGATAGCCGCAAGCAGCTTGTTGTCCATTGCGCGCTCCTCCTCAGCGCGCTTCTTCTCAGTTTCCTCCTTGGCCTTCTTGAGCGCCTTCTGGCCAAAGTACGCCTTTGGCGGAGGCCCCTTCCTGCTGGGCTTGCCAACAGTTGCGGGTGCATTTGACTTTTCGCCATCGCTGCCGACCGCGTTTTCGGCGGCCTCGGCCTCGTCCATGTCCTTTGTAATCTTGAGCAATTTCTTGAAGAGCACAAAGTACACCTCGAGCAGAAGGTTCGCTGTCTGGACGTCCTTGGACGACAGGATAATCTGGTTGAGTGTGATCATCGTGTAGTACTGGGCGCGTTCCTTGGTCGAAGATTTTGTCAGCAGCAGCTCCTGGATGGTCTTGACGACGACAAACTTCATGTTGGGGTGCGCGTTGAGCAGCCTGAGGATCAGGAAGGAGGCCTTTGCGGCCAGCTGGCGCTCCTTATCGCCGAGCTTGTTAACCAGCAAGCGCAGCAAATTCTGCTCCTGCTCGGGCTTCTGTTCCAGCAGCTCCTCAAAGTAGACAACCATGTTCTGACGCGTGTGCAGCACAGGGTCGTACGACATGGACTCCATGACCTGGATCAGATCAAAGTAGTTGCGCTTAAGCTTGTCCTCGAAGGCCCACATAATCCAGTGCGCGTTGGTGATTCCCCGGGCGTTCAGGGGCTGGTCTGCAAAGTACTTGAGCTTGCGGTCAGACGGCAGCAAATTGAGCGACATCAGATCCTTAACACTGCCAACAGCCATCAGTGCCTCGCGGCGGTTCTTCTTCTGGACCATGCTCATCAACTGGGCCAGCGACTTGAGGTTGTGAACCGGACTCTCCTGCACAATCAGTGTCAGCGCAGCGACACGATCAGACAGTGTTCCCGAAGTCAGGATGTTGGACACGAACGACCGGTCGGACGTGGACAGTGATTTTTTGCTAGCGCCGCTCTTCGTGTAAAGCTCGTTCTCAGCGTCCAGGAGCTGCTCGGCAAACTGTGCCTTTTGCAGAACCTCGTCCTCTCCAGGCTTGGCCGCCTCGGAATCGATTTCCAGCGGGCCAACGCTAATTTCGAACCACTGCGGGTTGGGATCTACAGCCAACCGGCCGGCCCGCGAGACCGGCAGCGCGTCCTTTGCTGATTTGATCTTGAATCCGGGAATCTCAGAGACGACCTCCTCCTTTTTGGCCTGCTCTGTTGCTGCAGGCTTGTCGTCCGATTTAGCCTTCTTCGACTTGGTCTTCTTATTGCCCTTGGCGCCGGCATCCTCGATGGGCTCGCTCGCCGGAGTCTTCACATCTTCGGGATTGCTCTTCTGTGTGTCCTTGGTCTTTTCTGCCGTCTTCTGCTTCTGCTTCTTCTGCTGTGGCTTTTGCTCGCTCTCGGGCAGGCCTACGAACGTCGGTATGCTGGTGGCTAGACCCAGAGACTTTGCGAATTCTGTCAGATCGCCCTGCAACGAGGTCTTATCGACCTTTCCTGGCTTTGCAGACTTTGCCGCAACGCCGGTGTCCACATCCTGGAGCATGGCGAGATCAGACATGTCGCCGCCCAGCTTCTGGATCTCCTCCCAAAGTTCCTTTTCCTCTGCTCCGCCGGCACTCTTTTGTGCAGCCTAGACAGACAAATACACAATGGAAAATTAAATTCAGAAAATGACTTTGTATTAGACAATTTGACTGGGGCACTTGAGGTTGGCGCGAATGCGTTTGTTATTGTGATAATAGTTTTATTCTTACCTTGGCGGGTTTGCCGCGTGGTGTAGAGCCCTTCTTTGCCATTTTGTGATAGTTTCTGAGAATGGTTTGAATAAAAAATAAGGAAAGGAGAAACTAAAGGTAACAAAGGCAGCAATTTAGAAGAAGGCGAAATGCAGTCTTTTTTTTCTTAATATGCCTGAGCAAAAAAACAAAAAAAAAGTAAGCGATGATCACAGCCCTTGATTTATTTGTGTGCGATCAAGCCAGTATTTTTTGGCCCGATCGGAGTGGCTTTTCTGCAGAGCGCGATCAGTAAAAGTGGTTTCTTTTTATCTCGAATTGTGAATTTCCCTCCATTTCAAAATTGACAAGCTTTCAAGTTTTTGTGCTCTCTTTTTTGAAAATTCAAACTTTATCTTTTGTACATTTTCTTATTTTCAATTCCGCATTATTGCTACAGAAAATAATGTTTCGGTCAGTAGCTACTCGTGTCGCACTTTTGCGCAGAACGTCCGGCGCCAGGCCAGCTTTCCAGGTAAGCACGCAAATGGAAGGAGAAAGCGAGCGAGCTCAAACGCCATTGAACGGAATCGGAGCAGCAAACAATATTTTTTTTTGCTAATTAAGACTCTGCACCAATCTCTTTTACGCGCACATTTTCTTTCATTCGTCAGCAATTAGGCAACATTGAGTAAAACGGCACCAGCAGTTATTTTGCGCTCTGCAGCCACATACTCGAAGATCCTAGACAAAGTGCTGGGCATCGATGTTCGCGAGAAGACCAAAATGGTACCGACAAAGGAGGTTGACCCGATGTATCTTAAGCCTACGATTCTTCCGCCCACGCATGGCGTGCAGATTTGCCGTGTAGCGTTCCGGTCGTTCCAGCTGCACCGCATGGACTTTTACATGGACTTTTGTCGCAAAGCGGCCTTCAACATGGGCATTCCGTGCACAGGCACAGTGTGCCTGCCACGGGTGATCCGTCGCTGGACAGTGCTCAAGTCGCCCTTTGTGCACAAGTCCTCCATGGAGGTCTTTGAGCGCCGCACGCACAAGCGTCTTTTAGTTGTGCGCGACGCCGATCCCGAGGTTGTCAAGAAGTGGCTGGCGTACATTAACAAGAATATGCCAGCCGGCCTGGGCATGAAATACTGGATGACCGAGCACGAGCCGATGGATATTGGCGCGCAGATCGAAAATGCCCTTAAGACGGGCGATACGCGCCAGATCGACGCGGGGGCCATTTCGAACACCAAATATGTCGAGAAGCTGGTCGAGCGCGGCCGCAGACGCATGTGGACGACCTATAAGGATCTGCCGGTCTACGGCAGAGCGGATGTGGAGAAGCTGGCAATGGACATTGCGGGCAAGCTCAAGGTCAACCCTAGGGCTAACATTGAGGAGATTACTCGCGACGCTGTCATGGGATCGAGGCCACCCAGCCCTCCAAAAAAGTCAAAGAAGGCCGCTGAAAATACTGCTGACGCCGCTGCTCCTGCCCCTACTGCCCCCGAATCGACGTCTTGAAGCGTCTTTTTCGACGAGTTAAGGCGAGAATTCCGCTATTAATGTTCACCCCCTTCTTATTTAACTTTTTCGCTCTCTTTGCTGTCGCAGCACCCTTTATCACCAAAAAATATACAAATGTGTCTTTTGTTTATTTTCAGTTGAACTATTGCTGTGTTTTAGAAATCCGAGGTCACCCGTATTTGAGGTTACCTCACGCCTTTAGCGTGGCTGATGGCGTCGCTTTGGTCTGAGAATTGGTCCTGAGCACCCACTCGTACAGCGTAAACACCAGCGACGCCTGGACGCCCTTCCGCAGAACGCGCAATGAGATGCCGCGGAAGAACCCAATCACCGACTCCTCCTTGAAAATCTTTACAAACGACTGCACGACAGACGTGTACTCGAGGGGGCGCAGCTGCATGCGGGTCTTGACCATATCAAACGGCTGAGTCATATATGACGCGGCCAGCCCAGCCATCACGCCGGCCACCATGGTCACTGTGGCTTCGGGCAAAGCAACGCCCCGCGACTCCGCTGCCGACCGCTCCCTGTGCTTGATGGACTCATACAAGAGCATGTACAGCCCCGCGTATGGCGCATCGCGAATAGCAGTGGGTACGGCGCCCACAAAAAACCCGCGCATACCGCCCGCACGCCAAATCCCCCTCAGCGCGTCGCCAATTCCCGCGTACCTATACAGACTGCTCTCATACTTTACCTTGAGCACCGTGCCAGGCATCAAAAGAAACCCGGCAAACGCCCTCGATGATGCACCTACCATCATGTTGCTTGTGGCGCTGAGCTTGGTGATTGTCGGATCTTTAGAGATGCGTCGCTCAGCCGATAGACAAAGTGACTTTGTGTGACTGAGAAAGTAAAAGTATAATGAGGTTCCGGGTGCATTCCGGAGGAGCGACGGCATGGTGCCTCGCCAGAGCCCGCGGATGCCCTCTCCGGCGACAACTGCTTTGGCTGCCCGGAGTACCGATCCTTTGCCATGTGTCGCTGCTGCGTGTGTGTGGCTCTGCTGGATGCGCGTTTTGAGCAGATCGAAGGGCTGGAGGAGGACGCAGGAGGTTACGCCTGATAATGCACCGGCGCCCAAGTGTACTATTGATCCATGCTTCTTGTCGTTGCTCATGTTTTTTATTCAGTGTCGTGATAATTTATAGGGCAAAAATAGAGGGGTTAAATGGATGGGTGGATGAAAGAAAAAGCAAAGAAGAGAAAGAGGACCAATTTGGGTTTCTATTTACTGTTTCATTATGCCGTGGGCAATTTTTTTAATCTTTTTTTGTTGATGCTGCGGGGTAATAAAAAATATTAAAATACACCGTAACAAATTCCCAGCCCGCGGGGTGACTTCGGATATTGCGTTTACACACATCTTTACATTTTGTTAAAATGTAGTGCTTTAATACCTTTCGCGAAAGTTATGAAATTAAGTGCAATCATTTGGCAGAGACTCAGCAGCAGCAGCTGGGTGCAAAGCCAAGGAGGCACCTTCTGCTGCGGCTACACATCTTTGCAGGCAGCGCACGGATTGATTTATCCACATATCATGGCGGTTATAGCCGTTAGTTGTTTAACATAGGACAGGGCTTTGTGAAAGGAGCAAATGGATCTATGGATCTATGGATCTATTTTATCTGGACGAAGTACGGACGTTTTTTGTCCAGCACATCAAATTCCAGCTGCTTGCCTATAAGGCGTATCTTTTTTGCACAGCATTATTTTTTTTGGTTGGTCATCACCCAACTCCATTTCACAGAAACAAAAATGCGACTTTTTTTAATAAAATCAGGGACCGTGAGTACATTTTTGTTTGTCTTTTCAATTACAACTACACATTAATTTATAAATCGAAAATTCCAAATAGACAACCATGCATTTTGATTACAATAAATTTGCAATTCCAATATCTGACATTGAACGAACAAACAAAACAATTGAACTCAGCCTGATCAAAAAGTTAAGCGGATCAAACAATGCGGTTGTTGTAATTGACAATGAGGTGGGTTAAATGGGAAAACAAAGCGAAATTGAAAAATTAAAAAAAAGTCAGAGCGTGAAAAAAAGGCGCTAGACTATAAAAAAAGAGCAACTTTACAATTTTAGTGTCCCGTGAGGGACCCGTTAACCATGTAGTTTTTAGTTACTGGTGGACCGAGTACTCCGCAGCAGGCATCTGGTACCGATGGTAGTGATGGGGCTGGGCTTGAGACGGTGTGTAAATTGGTTGCTGCTGATAATGATGGTACTGGTGCTGCTGGTGCTGCTGCTGGTAGAGCTGGTCGCGGTCGGTGTACTCTATGCCAGACACTGCCAGACGGTGATTTGAGTAGTGTCCCGGGTACACGCGGTGTGTCTGCTGGTCGGCATATTGGGCGAACTTGTGGTAAGAGATAGCCTGCGGGTGCTGCTGGGCCTCGAACGCACCGTGGAGGACCGGAAACTGGCTGGCATGCATGTGCTCCATGGGCGAGGGACTGGCATAGGTTGGCGAGCGGCGGGTGCCCAGTGAGGGCAGAGCGCTAGGGCGCGCATCGGCGAACTTTGGCGAGTTATCAGCAATGCTGAGCAGCGAGGCGCACGACGGCAGAGAAAATCCTCCCGGCGAGTTCATAGGTGAAACCGATGACATAGAGTGTGAGGTTGCGTGCAGGCTGCGGTAGCGCTTGCTGTGTGCCTGGGACTCGTGCTCCTTGGGAGGCGTAATGGTAGAGATCATCAGTGGGGGAGAAACAGGAGCCGAGTGGCTCCCGTCGCTGAGGCGACGCTTCTTGTCGACAGCAGACGTGCTGGTTCCGGTGGCGGGCGCCGAGGCCTTGGCGAACTCAATGACCGAGGCCAGCGCAGACAGGGCCTCCATCGAGGGCTCTAGGGATGACGTCGTGCACAGGCGCTCAAAGTCACGCTTCTCCTTGTTGTATGACTGGCGGTAGCGCATTTTGACGTGCTCAGGCTCACTGCGCCACATGAGGCCGCATGCGCGGGACACGTCTTTCTGGTTCATGGAGGCAAACTGCACGGACAGCTTCTTCTTCATCTCAGTGCGGTAGCGGATGAATGTGTTGGTAGGCTGGATGCGCTTGATGATGCCCTTGTCGGAGCTGCTGCCCGAGATCCGCTCGACCTCCATGGCCTGCTCAGTCAGGAACATGGTTTTAGCCTCCTGCTGCTTGCGGCGGTAACAGTCCTTGACCTCCTCGGACTCGATCTTCCAGTTCTCGGCGCACATCTTGCTGATCTGCGTTTGCTTCAGCTCCGGGTGCAGCTTGACCAGCTCGCGCAGCTTGTCGGAGCGGTAGAGGATGAAGCTGTTGGGCGGACGAGAGGTCAGCACTTTGCGACGGCGGGTGGCGTCGGCCGCAGCAGTGGCAGCGGCGGCGGCGGCTGTGGCTGCGGAGGGGAGCACAGCAGAGACGGGGGTGGTCCGGCCAGAGCTGACGACAGCGGCGTAGGCGGTCTCGGCTTCCTCTGACAGCAGGCGCTCCAAGCCTTCGCTGGGCGTCGGCGTCGGCATCAGCGACTGTCCATTGGAGTAGGTGAAGCTGGCGGTTGACAAGGCGCGGGAGTATACAGACTCAGCGTTGACATTGGTGTTCTTGTTGGCAGACGACCCGAAGGAGATGATGCTAGCGATGCTGGACATTGTGACTTGATTGGTTGATTGGTGGTGTTATAGGCTTGTGAAGAGAGTTGAAGGTGTGGAAGAATAAGAATCGAAAGGAAAGGAAAATACGGTGGTGTTTGACGTGATGATCGTAAAGGTGATAATTGAAGTGCGAAATGTAATGTGTGAAAAAGAGATAAAAAAAGTGCCGTTAGATGTGGAATGAAGGTTAAAAGATTATAAAGAAAAATGATACCAAGATGTATATATAAAAAGAAAGTGCTGTTAAAATGAGAAATGAGGTATAATGATGCGAGATGAAAAGGATGATAGAGATACAGAGGCTATTTAAGAATATTTTAAATGTCTGCAAAGGATGTATATGCGTGTGGAGAGAGAGAGATATAAAAGGGAAAGCGAGTGCACTTAAATGGAATGAAAGTAAAATGCAAATATAAATGAGAGTATTTCTTGGGGAAAAGGTCGATAATGAAAAGTGGAGAAAAATAAAAGAGCAGGGCGGACGCCTTGTATTATATAAACTGAAGGTCCTGACAAAGTTCCAAATGCGCCTTGCTGAGCGGTGGGTGGTTTTGAAGAAGTAAAAAAAATGAAAAATGTTGTGGACAACGCAGGCAATTGCCAGAAAGAATTCACAAGGAAATGTGCGTGCTAACACAAGCCAATAACGGGTATGAGAACGCTAAAAACAGCGTGGTCTACAAAGAAACACCTGCCAAAAATGGTGCGAGGAATGAAAATAAAACGGGATGTTGAGCTCGAAGAGGACAGCAGACCAAAAGGGGTGTACTTTTTAAAGCTAAAAGACAGGGGGCGACGCGTTCAGGCAAATTCAAACTTGTTGCAGCCAATGCGGTCGGTTTAGTCGGCAGTCCAGGGGCCCTCAAATTCTAAAAATGGCAGTGGTGGACCGCTTTGTTTTCTTTTGTACAATGACTTCTTTGTAGGTGAAGCACAGAATCAGGCTGAGTTCAAACGCAATAAGAAGCGTGTAAAGGCTGATTGACTGGGCAGATAGGAATGAAAACAAAACAAATGCTGGGGCAGAATCAGGTTTGCGCTTGACAGTTCGCTTTGTCAAAAAGAAGCAGTTGTCTTGTAGGAAGCAGAGTGCGCCAGAGCGAGGTTGGTCTGTAGCCGGTTTTCGTCGTCGATAGGTCAGTCGCACAGACAGGTGGTTATTTCCAAAATGTAAATCCGGTTGTTTATGCCGCTTCAGTATAGCTCGCGCTTTGTAAAAAGAGACGAGTCGACGGGATTGAGAGCAGGTTGTTCGATGCGTGTGCGCTTCTTTGTGGTTCTGATCCAATCAAGAGGCCGGGAAGAGCAGGAAGTGAAAATAGAGTACTCGGGACGCGCCGCGAGAAGTGATTTCGAAGAAAAATGTAAATAAAAAACCTGTTAGTTCTTTCTGGCAGTCTAAAATAAAGAATTGAAAAATTCAGATATCCAGATGAAATGCCGTCTCCTTTGCAAATCAATAAATAAAAACCGAACGAATAATTAAACAAGGCGAAAATCGTTCCGCAAAAGGCGGGGGTTTTTTCAGAATAAAAACACGAGCAAAAAAATATTAAAAAAGGTCGAATAAAACTAACTGCGAATGGCGTGGTCCTGCTGCGTAAAAACCGAACAGAAAAAAGTATTAAAAAATTGTCACAGAATTGTAGCCGCACTGTCAGAGCCCAAAATTAATTGCGCGTTATAAATAATAGCGCAGACAGTTTTTTATAAACGAGGTGGTAAGGTGCACCGGTGGTCTGGGGTAAAATATAATAAAATATGAGGCAGTAATAGTTCAATATATAAATATAGCGGGGGTGAACCGTGTGAACAGAAAAGTTACAGGTAGCAGTATGAACTTTGCAGAGGCAATATAACAGCTGCCAGAATAAAAAAGCGTGTGCGTCGAAGAATTATTAAGGAACTATTAAATGAAAATATAAAAAACATCTTATGATAAGGAGATGGAGGTCAGTGTTTATATAGCCTTTGCAAATGAAAAGCAAGTTGGTTTGCAAAAAGGTACGCCATTTGGGGTCACTGAATTACACCCATCAGAACTCGCCTCGCTAGCTCGAGCTTGGACGGATTGCACGCATTTCTGCTCAATTCGTTACCTTTTATTTTCAAGTTGCTCTCTGTCTATATCCAAGACAAAAGGTCATTTGCTCAAAGAGAATGGCCGGATTGGTGTCATCTGCCACTGCAAATTCCCCGCCTCCCTCTCACACTGTTGCCGTGTACGGGCAACAGAAACTATTCTGATATCTGAAAAGTCCAATAAAGCCTTTTTGTGTTTGGTCAATAAACATACCTTGGTGAAAGAGGGTGAGACTCGGAATAAAAATGTGGTTAGGGGCAGGCATTTGTAGGGGGGGGTGGTCGGCTCACGGGTAAGAAGTATTACAATATTTTTCCAATTTTATCTCGAATGGAGCGATAAAATGTCAAAAAAGGCAATACAATTGCAGGTCGCCTCGGCAATCTGATTTACACTTGCGTGCAAGAGTGGGTACGTGATGAAGTGAGAACAAAGGCAAGTGCTGAAAACAAAATAAAAACAGGGATGTGTTTCTCCACTCATGCCCGTGTGTGACCTATAAAGAGGGGAAAAGCGGCCCGGCATGCATGTCTATCATTTCTTCATCTGGCCACACGTGCTACTCTGCCCTTCAGTCGTGTGTGTGCTGCCTGAATGGGATGTATGAATTGCGCGTGGCTCCCTGTTTATAATTATTTAAATTTGTTTTAAAAAACAGGGTGTCTACACGCATGCAGGCGCATTAACAGTATGAGCTTGACACATTTCGTGCATTTTAAGCCAACTTGGACGAGGACAAAGACGTGGAATACGCTATTAGCACCGGAAAGCACTTTGCTTTATTGTATTGACCACTATTGCGCTTTGAAATTGCGCGTGCGTGCTTGCAAATTGTAATACACTTTCGAGATACATATTGCCGCGTACCTTGATATCTTTTGTGCAGCAGACAAAATGGTAAACATGATACTGCAACTCGACTGCATGAAACACGCACCATGTTGTGTTAGATTTGCTTTGCGCAAGGGACATGCTTCTTGCAATCGGATATTACCCAAAGACGAAGCAATATTTGGCATGCCAATTAAAATTGGCGGAATCTGCACTCATCCAGTGTTCTAATTGTGTTTGGCGGGCGGTATTTGGCGCAATTTGACAGTGGTGTTTTTGTTTAGGGTGTGGATGGAAATGACAATAGCAATATCAATTCAATTGACATTGGCATTGGCGATTATTGCGTCATATTTTTTGCGTTAACATGAAGCATTCCGATATTTGCTTAACATCCGTTAAACTCGGTGCGTTGGTTTGCATGTTTGTGTAGGATGTACATAACCCATCTACAATCGATCATGCTACCGGATCTCCAATGTCCGAATGTCCGTTTTTGAGCAAAGAAAAAGACAGTATCAAAATTGTTTGTTAGGTTTGGGGGTTGGTTACCTTTTGATATACGCAAAGTACGGCCCAAGCCTCCGAATCAAAATTTTGGAAGAGCAAATGTGGATACGAGGAATATAAACAATAATTGTGACTTGTAAAGAATATTTGCCAAATAAAAAAGTGGCTTGAATTCACTTGACCACCTGGCCATACACTGATTTATTGTTTAATTTTTAGCTGTGCCGAGCGTCAAGACAAAATATGCGTTTGGTTTTTGGAGTTTTATAATACGCATTAGTATGTTTAAAATTAGTTATCTATCGCTTCTCTAGATTTGTTTTTTGTTTCACAAGTAACTGATAGCAAACCAAAGTAAAAACTTTGGAACAAGCAATGCTACACGCTGAAGGCACCTGCAAAGTTGATTTGTTATGTGTGACAAACGTCAGCAATAAATAGCCAATTTGACCAATATCGCAAAACCAGATGCCAACAATTTTGGTTCATACCTCTATTTCAAATTCATTTTTGGTTAAAACTGGAAATACGTTTACACAGAAATTTAGAAATATTAGACATGCTTGAATGTATAAAGTGTCGGCATTGGAGGTTTTTTGAATCGCACGAATTAAATATACAGGGCAAATTGCCGATTCACTGCGTGTCTCTCGATAAACGATGAACAATAAACAATGCCCTTTTAACAATTTTAAATCCACTTGCCCAGGCATTGTGCTAAAAATAACCAATTTAGACAGAGTAGCAAGGCGTGGGAATAAAATTAGCCAACACAAGGTCATTTGTGACAGCAAATGTTTTTTACACACGTCTGTGTTTTACATTGTCCTCATTTTAAATCGAATCGCTACTTTTTGCGCAATTCAAATACAACACAAGTAAAAAATTGCGACAGCAGCAACCTATACTAAAAATTGGAGGCGTTATGCCTTGCATGTACATGGTTGATTGTTATCTCGGGCATACAAGTCACGCATAACGGCCATATCCCCATTTCACTTGAAGCCGAGATAGACATGCGCATGTTTCATGTAATAGGCGTGCACGAGTACAAGCGATATAAGAAAAAATTAAAAATGAATGAATTGTTATTATGTTCACTAGATAATATATAATAAATAGAAAATGTAGAGTTGTCGCATATTAGATGTTAGTGAAACTGAGAACAGATCCCTCACGGGACAATGAGCCCTTGATTGGCTCAAACACTTTGGTTTTTGGTAAGGTGCCGACTTTGGCAGCCTGGCTCTCGTCAAGCCAGGGCGGGGAGATGATGCTGACCAGGTTGGCCAGACACTCAATCTTGATGGGCCCAAGCTCAACTGCCTCGCCATCCAAGTCAACAATCCCATGGTTTCCGACCAACTTGCAACCACCAGCAGGATACTCTGCAGGGGCCTCGGCAGCTCCACCGTTAGCGTTTGTTACCTGGGAGGTCCCTGGCACTGTCGAATGCGTTACATTTAGCTTGTTTCCACCGGCTGTTGCGGAAGGTGTGGCGACATCCATTATAGCCATTGACGCAAGCTCAGTCTCAGAGCGAAGCGAAAATGCTGCCTGAGCGGGTGGCCGCGGCACGGCTTTGTTGTCACCAACCATTTTTGGAGAGACAGAGGTCTCCACTGGTGACTCCGTATCGCGTCTGAACTGAGTGTCGCGTCTGAACTGAGTATCGGACAAACTGTCGGGCGCCATTGGCGGCGGCGTCAGACCTTGGGCAAGTAAGCCGCCCGTGTGTCCGGCTGTCTGCTGATGGTACGAAGAATATACCTCACTGCGAACCCGTGCTGGTACTGGTGCCTGCAAAGAGCTGCTTCTGGTGCTCCGCCCGATCACCTTACCAATTGTTTTAATGCGCAGGGAATTAAACCCAGGAACTGAAAGCGGGCGCGTAGTGCTGGTACCCTTATCATTGCTGGTATTGAATGAGTTGGTGTCTTTGGCTGCCGGCTGGTCGAGATTCTGGATTTCGCGGTGGCTACTTTCGCTTCGGCTGGTTGTGCGCAGGCCGGTGGGCTCGAGGATAAATGCACGCGCCTTTATGTTCTCAACGCCGTCCTTGTTCATGTAATTGTCCTTGGTTGAGCTGGCCATGTAAGGCATGATCTGCCACTTTGACACGTTGCGCGAATATACTAGATCAATCGTACTATCCGAAATGCGCGCATTCTGGCATGCCAAAAAGTCTGTCGACAGCCAAGGAACGTTGGTCGCAATGACCTGTACAAATGGGCCCTCAATGGTCTTCCAGCGCGGCGGCAGCGATCCCTCTGTGATCGGAAGCTGGATGCCGGCGGTCAGTGTTGGATGCAGTGTTACGGCCGGCTGGATGTTTGGCGTCAGATTATTTTGCATGAGCTTTGGCGAATGGCGCACTAGAGGCGAGGAGAAGCTCGGCGGCGGCAGTCCCCAGGCATCGTCTAGGCCCTGGTTTGTGCGATCGAGCATATTTAAAATCGAAGAGTTGTTGCTGCTTGGTTGAACGAATCCTCCTGCATCTTGTCTCTGAGCGGCGCCAAACTCGTTGTCCTCGCTACCCTCACTGTCGACTGCTGGAAGGTAGTGGAGGCGACCACCATAGTACCGCAGGTTCATCAGGCGAACGGTGCCGTAGAGGTCAAGGCGCGCAGATCCGGCCCAGCGCATAGTCTCAGACTCGATATCTATGTCGGCAAGCAAACCCCACGTCATCGACAAGAAACAATACTTGGTGAGACCCGATGCCAACGTTGCGCTCATAATGTCCAATGCCCGGACGTCGGCTTTGACCACTGCCACTGCCGCCTGTTCGGGCCAGATGACGTCCAGCGACTTTGCCAGCCCGTTTCCAGTTCCCGCTGGGATGACGCCCAGGGGCAGTGATTTGTACTTGGGCCAGTCCGTGCGCCGCAGCAAGCCGTTTAAAACCTCATGCAGGAGACCGTCGCCGCTAACAACGACCACAGACGAAAACGACGACAGATCCTCCTTCTCAGCAAACTCTGTCGCAAATCCTGAGGATTCGGTGATCTTTAACGTGTAGGGAGTGCATCCAATATCGAATATCGGTTTCACAATGGTCTCAAAGACCTTGGTGGCCTTTCGCTTGCCCGAGACAGGGTTCAAAAACACCAAGACGTTGACGTCCTCTTCTACAATACACATAATTAATATAATAAATACACGTTGCGCGCGGGAATTAGTGAAATGTCATTTTTTTCTGTACCATTCATTAGCTGCAGGTCCCTGGCAAAAAAACATCGAAAACAATAAGCTAATGTTTTTTCGTTTTAATTTTTTTAGTTATTTATACTTACCGGCAAGTTTGGGGCGAATTGCGCAGTGCAGTAACTCAACCCACATGGCACTCTCTTCTTCACTTTCCACCTTGAACGACCATGTGTCGCACAACGGGCGCTTGCCGCCCTCATGGGCCATAATTGTGTATACGGTAAAGTGCGTCGATGACTCGATGCCCAGATTGGTGGCTGACGCAGCCTCAAACGACTTGAACTTGAACTTTCCGGGCGGCGACAACGTGGCGCCGAACATAACGTCCATGGAAATGGTAAGCATGTTTGACGAGCGGCCTATAAGATGACACATAGTATCGTGATTTAAATATCAGCAATCATGTGTTCTTCATTTTATATTCTAACGCTCATGCACACCAGGCTGCAGCTGGGAAACTTTATGAAACTGCCCGATTGGCTCACCAATCACAGCACCATAAAGTAGCCCACATGCTGAAAGGCGGTAAAGAAAAAAGATAAACAGGTCACGGACAACGCAATAGAAAACACCTTCTTTTTTAGCACAAACGAGCATGTGCATAGATATGACGACTTACTTGACACCTCGCTCCACAGTAGCCTGTTCCGATAAAGAGTAAGCATGCCGCTTAGCAGGCCCTGCGACGAGTACAGGCTCGCTGTGCTTCTCATCATCAAAAGGTTATCGTCGTTGCTGAACGCCATAACATCAATGAGTTCTGGAGCGCCGGGCATATTTGCTATAGTTGTCTTTTCTGCTTCTGCTGCTGCTGTCGACAACGATGATGAATTTGGTATGTGCGGGTAAATATGGATAAGTGGGTGAGTGGGAGGGTGGGCGCAAGTAGCAAGCTAGCTTGAGCCACTGAGTAGAACCGGTCCAAATAAAAAAGTGATATCGGACTTTGGGGTTGGATAAAGAATGAAAAAGTGATATTGAAAGAATAGTTTGTCCGTAGATGACAAAGCTGGGGAAGTGGTCGAATTAAAAAGAAGAGTACGGAGAAGGAGAACGAAAGTCGACAATGGCCCGCTGTTCGCATCCAAATGGAGAAAGTGATGGTAATTGAAAATATCGCTCGCTACTATTAATCGTTTCTCAGAATCGCCCTCATGTCCCTCTTTTATTTTTGAAATTGATCGGAATATTATTGATCATGCTAAAGAGCAATTTAGCTAAAAAAAATGCTTTTTTTCTACAGCAAACACATGGAAAAATGCTTGCACAAAGCCTGTTAGCTTCTCCAGCCGAAATTGAATCTCGTGTCAAGCAAATGGGCCGTGCTTTGCGCTAGATTGTCTTCGTGCGATGCATGTACACGGAAACCGTGTCTTCTTGGGAAATATAGAGCTCAGGTAGTGCAGCAAAACTACAGTCCAGATCAAGAGCCCTGCACGAACCACCTGCAGGGGGAAGTGGCACGGCCTGCAAAAGATCACCACTGCTCATGCTCCAAAAACGGATCTGGTTGTCGCTGCTGGCGGCCGCCACCACGCCCTGGCTAGTGCTAAATCCCAGTTTGCACGAAGCTAGCGAGCCTCGCTCTCCGCCAAGTTTGATCAGGTTGGCGAACATGCTTTTTGGTTGCTTTTGTGATCCACCTTGGCTCTTACCCATGCGAATATCCCACACTTGCACCTGACAATCCATGCTCGCGCTGGCTAGCAGCCAGCCTTGCGCGCTGACGCCATGAATACTGGTATCGTGACGGCAGCCATCTGCCGAAAAAAGTCCCCGTCGCGGATCGTGCTCCTTACTGCTGACCCGGCAGTCGAAAAGACGCAGTCTGCCATCGCGGCCGCCGCCAGCAAACACATGTCGTTCATCGACAAACGCAGTGCTCAGCATATCAGACCGTGTTTTGACGCTGAACGAGCAACGCGTGCCGGCACTACTGGCCAATAAGAGTGACACTCCGCCGGTCAAACCTACTGCTGTGGCCAGTTGCTGGCTGTCCATTACTGTTGTCGTTATTTTGGGGCAGCTTGCACCGAACACAGAAGCATCATCAAACTGGTGCTCGTAGAGTTGTCTGGCACGTTGGCTGTCGTAGATAGTTAGCGCTCCTGTTTGGTCGCCATTGCCCATGGTTGTGTACAAGTAGCGGCCTGCGTTCAAACGACAGATGCTGGTTATCTCGCTGCCCGCCATGTGCTTGTGAATCCGCTCTACTGAACCACCAGCGTCCAATTGCATTACCGAAACGCATCCATTGTGGTGGCCTGCCGCTACTGATCGATGGTTGTGACTGCTATCGATGGCGCTGACCGCAGTGACTGCCGAGCGGTCATTCAAGTAATCAACCTTGTGTTTATTGGCCAGCATGTAGCTTAGACGTATTCGGTCCTTGCTGCTACTTTGCGACGCGGCCCAGGAAATTCCTGCCGGAAGCTGTTGTGTGGAGCGCTGTCGCATGGCATACGGCACCGAAAAGACGCTTTTGCGCCGTTGTTGTTTTTGGATCTCGTGCGATACTGCGATTTCGTGGACGCGCTTGGTCTGGCGCTGCTCGGTCTGACGCTCCATGCGGTCTGACGCACGGCTGGAAATTGGGAAGTATCGACCACGTTCTGCGTCCCACGCAAAGCCTGGTATCTGGCGCACCTGTGCACTAGCACTAGCACTAGCACTAGCACTAGCACTAGCACTAGCACTGGTCTGTGGCGGCTGGCTGATGGCCGATTGACGCGAGCTCTGGCCAGCTCCGCTACTGGGCACTGTCGTTGCCTCTGGTGTGTGCTGAGATCGCGGGCGCTTTCGCGAGTGTCTTTGGTTGCTACCGACCATTTTTAATTAAATTTGTGCACATGGATTTTTAAAATGAAAGGTGAAAATATAATTACGCTTTTATTCATTGCTCAAGTGCGACGCCTGCCTGACGCCTGATTCGTAGTGTTAAGAAAAGTATGGGCAATGCCCAAAGGGCCCAGTTTGTTCAAAAATCCTACATCTTGAAAGCGGCAAAAGCTGGGTTATTTTGAAGTGTCTGGTCTGCTCAGTAAATACAAAAAGCAACAATTAGGTGCACAATTGAAAAAATAGCTTTGCAACCAATATTGTCATGTGATGTTAGAACCATATGTTGAGAAAAAAATAATACCTATGCCGATTGACTACAAATTGAGTGGGTTTTGCGCGCCTATTCCTACGCCCTTTCTTTTTCCCGGTTTCCTCATCTTTGCGTAGGGACTCTACGTGTGCCAGTGAAGTTTCGACTGAGGCCATGTTATTGCTGATTGCAAATTATTTTGAGTTCTTCCGCGCAATTTAGCTGCTTGCAGCGTGTTGCGCGGAAATTTTTGGAAGCCACCCTCTGCGGGGCTGCAACAATAACAACAAAACTATCGAAATTAAATTAAAAAGTACCGAATATGTTATTTATTCAAATGCTGCTAATGTAATTAGCGCGTGTCGACACTGTTATCCATAGATGTAGGTGTGTAAGTAATAAGTTAAACTAACTAAATAAAAGCCTGAAGTGTTTGGTGTGGAACTAAAAAAACAGCACTGTGTGGGCGGCGCTGTAAAGGTTTTGTTAACATTTGATGTGAGCCAGCAATGTTAGGCATGGATATCACGGGAATAGTGACAAACTTGTTCGTGATTATCCTTGAAGATGGGAAGAGAGAATCCGGTATGTGGGTTAGGCACCACAGACACGAAAAAGCAACGTTTTTAAAAATGATAAATTCTTATCCCACCTTTTGTTCCACTCCTCTCCTATCTTATCACTTATTTTCTTTCCTCGCCACTATCCATTTTATTCTGTTTATAGTTATTCTTAAACAATGTCTTCTTCGTATTTCTCTGCAATCAAACCGGTCAAATGTCCTGCCGAAATCCTAACGTGAGTTTTCAATATATTCAGCACCCCGAAAACGAGAATTTCGAGGACTATTCGAGCGGTTACCACGAATTGGACGAATATGACAACGACGTATACCACAGAGTGCAGACAATCACAAAAACCAGCCTTGACAATTTCAAATACAGTGGCCTTGGGCATTTTGTGACGGTGCTCGAGATATCAATCAAAACAAACTTGGAGTTGTGGTCAACTACTTTTGACCTTTTCCATGTCCTCAAATCTAAGTTGAGCAGTTTCCCCAACATCAAGAGCATCATCATCATCTTTTTCGAGCGCTGGAGACTCCAGCACCATTACCACAGCCACTACCGCAGCTACTACAGATCCGACAGCAGTGGGCAGTTGATTGAATATGAACCCACTTCATCGGATTATGATATGTTTGTATGTTGCAGGAAGTGGTACCATGAAATACCTCCCAAAGTTTCTGCCCTGGACATTACCTTGCCGCGCTATAAGTGCGCTGGAGTCATTTTTAGCAACCAGTTGCTTGGTGTGTATGACAAACAGCTGATATTTCTAAAGTACAATCTGATGTTTGCCTTTCCGGAGGGCAGTTCATTCGACAAGTTTATCACTCACAATCTGACCACTCTAAGCCTGGATTACATATTAGTCAATTATGCCTGGAATCAGTATTTCGAGGGCGAATATTCAGGTCAAATAGACTTTGCCAAGCTGCACAACTTTTCCCTACTGTACACTTGGGTCGAATTAGTGGCCGGCGGCGTGCCTTTGGCTCCAATATTTTTAACTACACTCTCATTCAGTTTCCCTAAGCTTAAGTATCCGGATGTCAAGTACCCCTCGCATGCTCTCAGGCTGTTGGAGGCGGCAACACTTCCGCCCTGTTTGCAGCATCTCGGCGTTATAGGAACACTGGTGGAGATTGTTGCATTTGACTGGACCCGCTTCAAGAAGATCGGTGACTTATCTGTGGTTGTGATACAAGGAATTGCGGCTTGTCTCCGGCGATTGATTGATGAATCAATCGCTAGTTAATTCCCTACTTGGATATGCAGGAATTCATATGCACATAAATACTAATGAATATGAACAGTGGAGACTGCTCATACCTTAGCTTTCTTTTAGTTCATTTTGTTTAATATATATATTTTTAACGTAACAGTGGTTGTTTACAGGCCTGGGCCGCTATGTGCAGAGGAGTCGTTCTACCTGTTTGCCAACGATCTGTTTGGAGGCACGCGCATCAAGCACCAAGTATCGCTGTTTCTGGGAACCTTTTTGTTTGAAATGGACGCAAGCGAGATCAACTGGCCATATCTAACGTAGCTTGAGCTGTCCATGCCCATTGATTTCGACACCGTAACAAAGATAATCCAGTGCCTTCCGAACCTTGTCAACATACATCTGGTGCACAGAAAGATTGACGAGTAAATGCTTGAGACTTTAAACCAGTCCACGCCAGCTGTCAAGGCCTTTGGCTCTATTTATTCGCGTCCAGATGCAGGGTCCTAATTCTAGAGTGTCGGGTACAAAATTTTTATCTTTGCAGGCAAATATCTGATGTTGCGACTTGGTTGTTTAAGGATTCTCTTCGTTTGCAGTACGAAGAGCCACTATTTTGACATCATTGTCAAGGAGTCCGTTTAAAACTTCCCCATCTTCGTTATATCCTTATATTTAGCTATGCTAAGCCTCGATGGTTTATTTTTACTTTTTATTTCAAATTAATAAGTTATTTATTTTTGATTAACTTGTTAGTGATATGCCACTTCAAATGACACGTATTTTGCTCAATAATTTAATTCATTGCATGTATGCAGCGCCAGTGCAGGCATTGCATGTGGGGAACAATTGCAGGTGTTTACTTGCATTTGACTTTAATTGTTTGGTGGTCAGCATAGCGTGGCCGCAGCACGTAGGAGCGCATGCCAAAATTTCATTTTCCATATTTTGTCAATTTTTCCTTTGAAGCTATGACTCGTCTAATCAAGTTGCGCTGCCATTATGACTCCTTATAGGTGAAATTTTGACCTATATATGTCACTAGGCTAAGCCACTGTATGCATATTTCAAAAGGGCGGATGTATAAAAATCTGGCCTTACTGTTCAATCCAATGGTCGTACTTTATTGTGCTTAAGTGTTGGGGGGGGGAGGGGGGACGTGCAAGATTGGCGCTAAAATTAAAGTGAAAGCCGCGATTTACTACTATACTGCGCCCACGCAAAACAAATCGAGCACTATTCCCGTTTTGGGAAAAATATTTTGATTCTGGGCAAAATGCATGTGCTGCGGCAATTCGTGTTGATTTTCCCATGGCGCGCGTACAGATCGAACGTGTATAAAAGTTCTGGACAGACGCTCTTTCTAAATCTTTTTTTAATCATCAAACCTCAATTTCAATTTCAATCTTTTATATTTTTACCTTATTGATAGCAAAATTTTCATTTAATTTATTTACACTAGCACCTCCAAATACGCAGCTGCCATGTCCGAGCAACACACATTCCCAGACGACGTCGAGTCTGGAGCCGATCACATCAGCGGAGAGACCACGCCGCTGCTCAGTGTCTCACCTTCAGAAGTCGCTCTCGAGATCAACAAGCACGACGCGAACCAACCCTACGCTGCTGTGGCTAAAACTGAGATCAAGTGGATAGCGTCATCGTCTTCTCTTATTATTCTGACGCTGGTTTTGCAATCGTCGTTCTTTTTTGTCAATGTCCTTTCAGTCAGCCACTTGGGAGCCAAAGAGCTTGCAGCAATGTCTTTGGCAGTGACTTGCATGGGCATATTGGCAATGGCGCCCTCATTCGGACTGCTCTCGGCTATGGACACATTTTGCAGCACTGCATTCACGGCATCGCGGGACAAAACGCTGGTCGGCTTTCATTTCCAGCGTGGGATAATCGCGGTTCTTACCCATGTGATAATAGTGGCGCCGATTATGTGGAACGCCGAGAAAATTCTTCTGGCGATTGGGCAGGACCCAGAAATTTCGCATCTGAGCGGCATTTATCTGAGGATCCAAATCCCAGGTATTTTCCCTTGGACGATGTTTGAGGCTTGCAAGCGTTATCTCCAGGCCCAGGAGATCATGCACGCGGGAATAACGATTGTCGCAGTGATTGCGCCCATCCACTGGATCAACAGTTTTGTCTTTGTGCGCTCCTCAACATATGGTTTTGGATTCATCGGCGCGCCGATAGTAACCGTCGTATCCAATGTATTGATGTTTTTGGGCATGCTCATCTACATTCGCTTCAGCAAGGTCAACGAGACATGGGGAGGGTGGGATATTGGTGCCTTCCGCAACATGTCCGCGTACTATAAACTGGCAATCCCCGCCGTTGTGACCATCTGCGCTGAGTGGGTTGGATTTGAGTTGCTGACAATCGGTATTTCGTATTTTGGCGCGTACCAACTAGCTGGTCACGCAATCACGATGAACTCTGTCGGTATGCTATTCCATATCAGCAACGGTCTGGGTTACGGTGCCAGCCCGCGCATAGGCAATCTGATCGGTGGAGCCAAACCGCGCCAGGCGCGCATTGCCGCCGACATGTCCATGTTGGCGTCGGTGATAGTTGGAACTGCAGGAACAGTTTTTCTTTCTGTCTACGGCGAATGGTGGACTACCGTCTACACCGACGATCCAAATATTGCTCGCGAAACTGCGCGTTTGATGCCTGTCGCGTGCCTTTTCCTTATCGGCGATGGTCTGAATGCTGTTTTCAGCGCTGTTTTGCGCGGACTGGGTCGGCAAAAGGTGAGCGCCAATATTTTCCTTCTGGGCTTCTACTGCTGCGCCATTCCGCTTGGAGCGTACCTTGGCTATGGATTGCACATGGAGGCGGTTGGATTGTGGTGGGGTATGTGTATTGGCGTTATCTTGTCCGCTGTTCTTCAGCTTGTGTACATCTTCAAATGGATTGATTGGTCGGATGAGGTACGCTTGTGTCTTCTGCGACTCAAAGGGAGCAGTAACAACAGAGACGAGAGTGATTCCACCGAAGACAATGCCGATGGTACGTCTATTAGTCATTGAATAAATTTTGTAATTTTGACTATGGCGTTGCTATTAGCCAGACATGTGTTGTTGCCGCCGACAGCATGTAATTCAAAAGTGTCATATTATTTTAAAAATATACAATATTGCTGATCCATCAAGCTAATAACGGCTAGTAATTTGGTCGTATCTATAGATCCTGATCGGATAAATGACATGACGCCCACTCCACAGCGCGTGATTCTTCCTTTTCTGTTATGTTAATTTTTCAGTTTATTTTTTAATACCAACCAAATATTAGCTGCTCGTGGATAAAGTGAAAGAAAAGAAGCAACAGAAATAACTGCAAAGCTTGCGGTTTTTTAAACACACAATATTTCCTTAAACTTTATGTTTTCGTTCTGACAACGTCAACAAAGCTCAAACATCCAGCTGCTGCTACAATTTGTCCTGAACAGCTCGACTCGGAGGATAGGTCTAACAATGAGTCAGGCACGGAGCCGAGTCATGCTTACTCTGCAGACAACTAAAACATGGATTCGGTTTATGCCAACTATATTTGTTTACATATTGCAGGAGAGCAACAACCTCAAATGATGAGACTGGAGTATAGCAATTGCTTTTGATTCCATATGAATAAACACATATTATTGATTTGTTATATAGTTTTAGTTTTTATACGCTCTTCATTATTGACTTCTGTAACACTACTAACACTTATAACCGCTTATCATTCTTCTTTTTGTATCAAACATAGTATAAAAGGCTTAGACTGAGTGAAAGAATGCAAAGCTAATATATAAACGGGTGTGCATGAAAATAGGAAAAATGGCATTCCCCATGATATATCTTTAACTGCAAAAATTAGTGTTTTTAATTGACTAAATTCATAATGAAAAAATCGCCAACTCGCCAAAAAAAACCAACTCGTCGACTCGCCAAAAAAGAGGATGAAAAATCGACAGCCAATCAAGCTATACAGGCATTTGACTAAATATGAAGGGTTTTATGTTCCAAAAATCCCAATCACCAGCCAATGAGATGGTGCCATATGCCATCGTTCCAAACCAAGCTGTCGCTTTCTCAATTCGCAATGTTTGGTTTTTCCTTACCCAGCTCAATTCTTTGACGCAATTCACAGCTCATCTCAATTGTCGCGAAAAAACATTATTATTATTCCTCTTTATTTTAACTCTGTCCGATTATATTTCTCTCCCTTTTAACATTCCCTTATTTTCAAATCTCAATTAAAGATGAGGACTGTGACACTTTTCTTCGTGGCACTCTTGTCAGCCGTCACTCTCGCGCTCGAATTTGACCTGCAAGCGACTAGCGATGCGAATGGCGGGCGCCGCTGCCTCTCCCAATGGCTTCCCCGGGGCTCTCACGTTAAAGTGTCAGCCAAGGTTCTCCCAGGATTCCCAGGACAAAAGGTCCACATGGAGATCCACGACGACAGCCCGCATATCAACCAGTACGGCGCGCGCAAGCAGCTCGACGATGTTTCCTTCCGGTTTGACACGCAGGCGCACGCCAACGTTATTGCTTGCTTCCATAATGAGCTCGATCAGGGGTATCCCGGGGACGGTCGTTCTTTGACGATTCAGTTCAAGATGGATTCTGGGGCGATGGCTGAGGATTTTGCCAAGGTTCAACAGGAGGAGAAGCTGAAGCCTATGGAGGTTGAGCTTAGGAGACTGGCCATGTCTTTGGATGATATTCAGGATGAGTTGCAGTACTTGAAGCAGAGAGAGGGCTCGTTGAGAGATGCTAACGAGATGATGAACTCGCGGGTGCGGACTTTTGGAATTTTCTCCATTTCGGTTTTGATCGCGGTTGCCGTATATCAGGTGGTTTATCTGCGCCGGTTCTTCCACCAGAAGAAGTTGATTTGAGCAAAGAGTTTTGTGTTGGTTTAGGGCTTCTTGTGTCTCTTTTGGAGTCAGGGTTGACAATTCTTCTCCTTCTCTTTCTCTTTGTTGTTGATTTTTGTTTAATACAGCAGGATGAACAACTCAGCACGCTCAACATTTTGCAAGTTTATCCTTGTCATTTTTATTCTGTTATATGCAAATGAACTTTGGGTGGATTTAAGCTCTCAGCCCATATCCATACCGTCACCACAATAATGATGAGGCTGAACATGATTTTCAAATTTTTTTGCCCAAACAAAAACGGCTCTTTCAACTTGGCTTAGTTGTTTCGTTTTTAAATTATACCGAAATTATAACAATATACAATGTCGCAGCAGCAGCAGCAGCAGCGAGAGGTGTCGCCAGTACTTGATCGGTCCAGCCGTCAGGATGAGATCCCTTCACCAGCAACACCACCACATCTCCAGAACCTTCCCTCTTTATCGCACCTCCTCAGTAATCAGCAACAGCACGAAAGCATCCAAGCATACATTGCCGCCACCACATCCGGTTCATCATCTTTTCAACATCATAATGAATCCGACTATAGCCAAGAGTACCACATGTTTAGCGAAGAGGAAGAAGAGAGAGATGAGATGGCCGAGTTTGAACCTGGGTTCAAGTTCCACGAAAGCGAGAATGAGAACGAGAACAAGAACGAAAAGTTTGTTCCGACTGTTATTGTGCCAAAGAAATGGTGGATGTCAGTGGATTGGAAACGCACTTTGCGGTTTGTCGGACTATACATGGCGCTGCCTTTTGTAACAGGCGTGATGGCCGGGATGGGCGAGATTTTTGCCAACGAGGCTATGTACCGATGGGGATGGCGCGGAGCCAGACCCATTCAGGTCAAGGGCCGCAATAACCAAAAGTTTCCAGTAATAACAGAAAAATAAAAATATTTTTATTTTTTATATAAAATATATATAATTGAAAGATATTATTATTATTCATATTATTATCCACGGCTAAAGAAACGGCCAACAACACCCGAGGCGATGGCATTAGACATGAAGCCAGACATCATGCTTCCCATCATGGATCCAGCGGCAGCCGTCCCCTGGTTCCACCTCTGCTTTTGATCCTTATCGCACCTCTGGTACCCAATAAGATTAGCGGTAGCCAACAGAACCGCAATGATAACAATGAGCAACCACTGGAACCGCAAGCTAAAGAACGCCACAATCGCCAAAAGCCCCCAAACCACCGGAGTACCATACAGAATGGCCCAGAATATCCTCGAATCACTAGCATTGACCCCGACACCCTGCTCGCGGCTCTCAAAAATCCACTGGTTCGTTCCATCCTCATTCACCTCATTCCACCACCGCAGGCCGACAAGCAGCCGGCCGGAGATGTTCTTCACTGTCCAAAAGTCCACCGATAGTGTGAGCACGCAGAGGACGAATATGAGTATGAAATTGTCCGTGAAGAAGTTGCCTAGGAGGTAGAGGGCCAGGGCAAATGACTTGAAGAGGAGGAGGAAGAGGAGGGCGAGTGGGTGGCTGGACACCTGGAACATGTTGGGTGGCGGCTGCAAAGGTTGGGCGTTGGCGGCGACGGCCGGGTCCTGCGGTTGGTATGAGCTCATCTGCGAAAATTGGGAGAGGGGGAAAAAAAAGAATGCGATTGAAATGAAATGAAAATATTTGAAAAACTATAGAATAGGAATAAAAAGAAAAAAAGAGAAATTGTATGAAGTACGGACAAAAAAGCAAAGGAAATTATCGAGAAAAGGCTGGTTTGAAAAAGTAGAATAAATAAATATGAACAGGGCGCGTGGCGAATTAGTGAGCCAACGGTTCGTCTTCGGTTTCCTCTTCCACAGCATACACGGCGGTCTTGGAGTCATTTGGGTCGTCGATCCACCTCTGGCGAATATACTTGCGGCACATATCGGCGCCCTCCATCTCCTGAATGGCCTTAGTAACGGCCAAATGGCTCAGGCCAAACAACTGCGGTCCACTCGCATGGGTCTTCACGCCGAGTCCTCCGGCCATCAGAACATCCAGCACCTGTTTCCACACGCCGCTGGACGAGCTCGCCCGAAAACACTTTTCGTCGTCCTTTGCCGTCACCTGGAAAACAGGCATGTCTCCGCCATCCAGAATCTCCGACGTGTACACGGTGGGCTGGCCGTCCTGCATACTCGGGTACATTCGCGTGCTGCGGAACCCCACGGGCCAAATGTACCTAGACGTATGGTATGCGTCCGCCGGGTTGACCTGGCCCAGAGAGTGGATCCGGATCTCGTCCTGCCCGTGGTGGTCCCTCAGCACCATGGGCATAAGCGCGTTGCCTGACGAGTCGCGCGCCACAGGCACCACTGGTTTGGGGTCATTGCGGTCGTCGCGTTTGCTCAGCTGCCGCCGCCGCCGTTTCGTCAAAAGCGGTTGCGCAAACGATGCTGATGCTGATGCTGGCCGCTGCCGCCGCTGATGCTGCTGCCGCCTCCGTTTGCCTGGGCGGGTGTCTGAGCACGCGGAAGTGTCGGAATTATTGTCTGCCAAACTTTCTGTGCCACTGTTGTTGTTTCCATTGATGTCGCTGTCACTGCTTCTGTTGTTGCTGTCGCTGCTGTTGCTGGAGATGCCGTCTTGCAGCTCCGGGTACATCTCTGAAATCATATCCAAAAAGTGGTCGTTTTCGGACTGTGCCAGGCGCATCCTTTGCTTTATTTCGTGGTAGTTCTTTAAAAGCTCCTCGCGCCGCTACTTTTACAAACATTTTTTATTCGGAAAAGAATGTTTAGGTGTGTTTTCAATAAACAATACAAAGTCCATTTTCTAATCATTTTTTGGCTGGTGGGGGGGTTACCTCGAGTGCGGCGTTGACTTTTGTTGTCAGGTCACTGGCCAGTTCGCGGTACGACAGCATTTGCGTGTTATGATTAAGAAAAATTAGTAATAATAGTAATAATAATAATAATAATAAGAGCTTTGAATTGAACAAAATAATAAAATAAAAATAAAAATGCGAGTGCGGAAGAAGACGAAAAGAAAAAATAATTTACGCTTTTTTTGGGGCCCAGACTCGCTCTGTAAAAATAAAAAATAAAAAACATTTTTCATTTTATCCTACATTTAATAACTGGACAAAACCACCATTTTTCTATTTTTTTATTCTTTCACAAAAACAATAAAACCAACTAACTAAAACCACAAACCACCCTCTACCCTTTTTAAAATTTAAATCGAATCGAGTCAAATCGACTCCAAAACAAAGAAAAAATGACCTCTGTCGACATTCCAGCAATTTTTAGTGCTCTCCAAGGCACAAACGCGGCGCAAGACAAGCCTGCGCAAGTCTGGTCAGTGCCAGCCAGCGTCGGATCCGATCTAGCCCGTGGCACGACGCTTTCGACCATTCAACAGCTCTGGCCCTCCCTCGAAGAAACGCAAAAGCTCAATGTTCTCCTGGGCATCGCACACGCGGGCGCGCAAAAGGTAGAGGATAAGCAGGCGGCGCGGCAAATTGGACGGCTGGCGGCCACCGATACATCGAGCACCTGGGTGCGCACCTTGGGCGGGCTCATTGGCGATGTTGGAGTCAATGGGCGCCTACGGGCGCTGGGCGATCTGGAGGAGACTGTTAGGGAGGAGCTGGAGCTGGCGATTGGCCAGGTGGCGGACGCTGTGGCTCGCGGCGGCCTGAAGCTAACTACGGTTGAGATGGAGTGCGTGGCGGAGCCGGTGGGCCCCACGAGGAATGTCTACGGCGTCAGAGGTAATGATGATCTGTTTGGTGAGGAGGAGAGCGGCGCTGTGAGCATGAATGTGAGGCCGGATAAGGTCGTGGACCATGATGAGAGGAGGTCGCGCCTGGAGATGTTCTGCGACTCGGCGGCGAATCCCGGCAGCGGCGACGCTGGGGCACCGTCTGGGCTGGGAATTGATGCCGGAAGGGCGCCCGCCGGACGCCATGATCCAAGGTTGGGACCTGCGATGCGTCCGGGCGCTGGCAGGGGCGCCGGCCATGCGATGCGTCCGGGCAACAGTGCTGGAATGGGAATTGGCACGCGCCCAGGCGGTGGTGCTGGCATGCCTCCCGGTGCCCGTCCGGGCGTTGGCCCAGGCGTGCGTCCCGCCGGGATTCTTCGTCGTAGCTCTGGCCCGGGAGCCGGCTCCGGAGCCAGCTTTTTGATCAACAGACGTCAAGGCCCGGCCAACGCCGCGCTCCCTGCGGCAGCCTCCATCACATCCTCTGTGGGTGCGGGGGCGGCCGGAACCAAGCGAGTGGATCTGAACGAAATCCAACAGAGCATGGCGCCGATTAATGCGCGCGAGCAGCAGTTGCAGAAAAATCGCGATGAATTGAAGGAAGCGCGCATTATCAGGGATCAAGGAAGAAAGGCAGTTGCGGAGGAGCGTAAGCTGAAGCGCCAGCAGGAAAGTGAGGAGAAGAAGGCGGCAAGGGAGGCCAAGCGGATCTGCTCATCGTCGCAGACGTCGTCTCGGCGGCCGAGCCGGGCGCTGTCTAATGACGGGGAGGAGAGCGGCGAGGCTGAGTCGTCCGATGATGAGGCACCGCTTTCTGCGCAGGTGCTGGGAATGGAGGAGCCGGCGACGGAACCGGTGTCCAAAGAGTATCTGGAATTCACCGGCACTGATCCCCAGGTGCAGGCAGTTTACACGAATACGAATATTTTAAGCGATGTCGATCGACTGCGCATGTTTTGCTTCTTCACTTCGCGTCAGATGCCTGAGGGGACAGGTGCGGATCTGGAGATCGTGCTTAATGAGCAGACTATCAGTGATCCAACCAGGCCTGGAACCACATGCACTGAGCTCATGGTTTTCATTGCCAACATTCCTCGCGGCGAGTGGAGAAAGGTGCGTCGCATCCGCCGCCAATAAGGCCCATGTTGATCTTTCTAAAAAAAATTAATTTAATTTTTTATAGTTTAAAAACGAGTAAGGCTATCCAATATAATGAAATCCTCCTCCTTTCCCATTAACTAGTACTCCCACACACGCACGCCGGGCGTCTCGGTCGGCACGCGCATCTGCCTTGGGAACACAGCATTCGGCTCCTTGACACAAGCAGCCTCAAAAAGCCTCTCATCCAACTTCTTCAGTGCCTCAAACGCCTCTTCCATCATCCTAAACTTTGCCTCCCTCTCCGCGCGCCTCACAACACCGCTTTCTGACTTCTCAATATCGATTGCGCGCAAAATAGTCGCATGTCTCTCCATATCTGCCTCTGTCAGTACGGGGATTGTGCGTGGCATGTCTTGGAACATGAGCTGCTTCATGGTTTCGTACCGTGGGTCGGAGCTGAGGTGGCTGGGGACACCACGACTGGCGGCTTTGGCGCGCTTGGCGGCGCCGCGGCTGGCTGCTGTTGCGCGAAGAAGTGCGTTGCGGCTGCGTGTTGAGAGAAGCGAAGCTGTGAGCATTTTTTTAAAAAAAAAAGCTGTGTGTGTAGGGGTTTTTTAGTTTAAATAAAAATAAATTGAATTAATTATTTGAGAATTTCGTTAACCAAAAGGCAAAAAATAAAAAAAAAATGCGATCGTACACAGTTACAAAAATACGAGTGCAAAAAAGATGCCTGATAAGTAAGCAATTATAATTTAATGCGCTGGACATAAAACGTCCACACTTTGCCCAGAGAAAATAAATCCATAGATTTATTATAGATTTATAGATCAGTAGATCCATAGGTCCCACTTGCTCCTTTGACAAAGCCCTGACCTGTTAAACAACCGATGGTTTTCAACACTATTTCTAATCACGTGGAGTATAAATTTGGAAATTGTATATTTCAACTTTGTATTTGCCACACCACTTGTATTTGTTGCATTTCATTTTTTTTCACTCGCTCATATACATATACATATATTTTTGGCTTAAATTCATTTCAATGGACAGTCCAAAGGAAGCAGATACTGATACAAATGACCTGCCACTGCACCGGCCGAGCGTCATCCTGACCAGCTTTGACATCTACGAGAGCCGCACCGAGCTGTGCATCATCGGGTCCAACGACACTACAGACTACCACCGCATGCTCCGCATTGACCGCACAGCTGAAAGCCTCGACCAAATGGCCAAAGACGACGGCCAATCGTACAACGCCCAAGAGCTGCCTGCCGTGATCCACAGCCTGCAGCAATCCACAGGTATGCGGCCAATCGTCCAAAATGTCTCCGGCATCCTAGGATTTGTGCGGTTCACCAAGGGCCTGTATATCTCCATAGTGACGCACTCCAAACCTGTGGCTCTCTTGGGAGGCCACCTTATTAATCATATCGAGGACACGCGGCTTTTGAGCATAACCTATCGTCCGGAGCGCACAGAGCGCGAGGACAGGTTTATCGCGACGTTCAAGAATGTTGATTTATCAAAGAATTTCTACTTCAGCCATACTTACGATGTAACAAGGACGCTGCAGCAGAATTTGAGCGGCAATCAGTGCCGCGGGTGCTATAACGGTATGTTTGTGTGGAACTACCAGATGCTCATCAATGCCTCGGTTGGGTTACGCGTATGTGCGGAGTGGACTGTGGCTCTGGTACACGGGTATATTGATCAGTCTAAGCTTAGCGTCCTCGGGCGCGACGTTTTTGTCACTTTGGTGGCGCGTCGGTCGCGGATTTTCGCCGGCGTGCGGTATCTTAAACGCGGCGTCAATGATGCTGGGTTTGTTGCAAATGACGTGGAGACTGAGCAGATCGTCAACACGATGGAGACCACGGGGTTTACCACATCGTATACAGCGTACGTGCAGCATCGAGGGTCTATTCCGTTGTTTTGGTCGCAGGAAACTTCAGGTATTACACCCAAGCCGCCGATCGAAATTAATGTTCGGGATCCTTATTTCGTTGAGGCTGGTCGGCACTTTTCCAGCTTGTTTGTCCGGTACGGGTCTCCTGTCATTGTGCTTAATCTGATTAAGACCAAGGAACGCGCTAAGAGGGAATCTGCCTTGGGCGAGGAGTTTTCCGAGGGATTGCATTATTTGAACCAGTTTTTGCCGCGTGGACGCAAGATCAGGTACTTGGCATGGGACATGTCCAGGGCGAAAAAGAACCGACAGGAGGACGTACTGGCTATACTTGAGGTTATTGCCGAGGAGACATTGTCGCTGACTGGGTTTTTCCATAACGGGCCGGAGCTCTACAGTAACCGCGTGAGGAGGCAAGCGGCCGGGGATGCGAGTCCTAGACGGGTTCGCGTAATGCGGCAGTGTGGTGTCGTGCGCAGTAACTGTATCGATTGCTTGGACCGCACAAATGCGGCACAGAGTATTATTGGGAAAGTCGCCCTGGCGCACCAGCTGTTCGAATTGGGTATCATTGCCCACCCGCACCTGTCTTTTAACACGGATGCGGCGATGATCATCGAGGAGATGTACCATGACTTGGGAAATACCATTGCGCTGCAGTATGGCGGGTCACATTTGGTTAATACCGTGCAGACATATCGGAGGAACACGAACTGGCGTAGTCACTCGAGGGATATAGTTGAGTCGCTTCGCCGGTATTATTCTAATTCCTTGTTGGATGTGGAGCGACAGGAGGCTATTACGTATTTTGTCGAGAAGACTATTTTTCCAGAGTGCGTTTTGGATACAAAGTGCGCTGCTGCTGCTGGTAGGCCTTATCAGGTCGGAAAGCCTGTGGTGTTTCGCAAGTGGTGGACTACCCTGGGTTGCCCTGAGGATAAGGACTCGGTGGAGGATAGAGAATTGGCTACGGGGGTGGCAGCAGCAGATGCGTATTGGGATGAGTACTATCGGCCGCACACGTACACGTCCTTGGGCTCGTTGTTTGTCAATAACCTCAATAGCTCGGCGTCTTTGCATCCACATACAAATGTGCAAAACATGCCTAGTCCTTTTGCCGACAGATCCCAATACCAGCACCACTCATTGACTGCTTCTGCGGCCTCTGGTTCTACTTCCACATCTACTGGTAGTGGTGGACCGCCCAGCATGCTGCGGTTTATGCCGCAGGAGCCCAAATGGCTCAAATCCGAGTCTGAAGAGTACACTGATCCTACGGGCATTTCGCGACAGGACATTTACCAGCGGGTATGTGCCAAGACAGTCACCCCGGCGGTGGTGCGTCCCTTGGGTGTCGGCGGATGGCTCACCGATGGTATTACCACGCCACTGCAGGAGCCGCAGGTCAGCCAGGGTGAGCTGAACGAGTACGAAAAATATGTGCATCAGTTTGATAATCTGCAGAAATGGATCGTCCAGCCGTCTAATGTTCTTTATAAGGATTACAAACGCGGTGCAACTGCGTTAAAGCAGCAGCAGCAGCCGCTTCCGCCTATGCCGGCTATGCCGCCGTCACCAGTGGTAATTGCGACGGCGGGCTTGGGCGGTGCGGAGGATCGGCAGAGATCACAGACGCCTATGCCGCAGAAGAAAATATCTTCTTGGATGCCTAGCCCTGCTGGAAAAGAAGGGTCAATGGGTAGGGCTAGATCTAACACGACTATGCTTTGGGGACTATGGTCACAGCAGCAACAGCAGCAGCAGCCAGTAGATAAGAGAACCTCAGTTGTTGCTGATCCTGCGGGAGATACCCGTGGTGGTTTGAGGACTCCGGCGGATATTTCTAAGGCTCATAGGGTTTCGAGGGTGCGACATGATCGGACGAGGTCTTTGGATCTGAAAGTGGATGTGGATCAATTGGCTAAGGATGATATGGGGGAAGGCATGGGCGGGGCTTCTGCTGCCGTTGTTGCGGAGCCGCGTGTGACTGAGGCTGATCTGAGAGTGTACCAGGACTACGTTAAGATGCGCAAAGCATTTGGCGGGCAGTAAAAGTGTTTGTATTAAAAAATTGAAGTCTCGGTGTGCCACTTTAGCAAATAATGAATTCCATACACTAGGCAAAAGAATGAAGCTGCAAATATCCGAAATAAAAAATTCGAGTAATACTGCTGCTAGATGCTTAAGAGTATATCACGTGTGTGCTACCTTTACATTTTTATAAAATATAAAAAAAGGTATGCGCGTAAACACGCTTTTAAGGGGTTTCTCAATGGTCTGGATTTGTTGCAATGTAATTCGTGGGTGTTTTTCTTATACTCCTTTTTTTTTTTTTTTTTTTTTTTTTAAAAAATTCAGTCCCTTATTTATTTATTTTATTCTGCATTGACCTCAATTCCGACGCTCACGACTCTATTCAAAACAAAACATTTTGTTTTACAATCAGCAATGGACAAGCTGGACGAGTTTATCGGCGGACTACAGACGATTCTCGACAGTCCCAATCCGCCGCGCGAAGATTTGGTGCGGGTAATTCAGTCGACCCAGCGAGATTTTCTGACCAGCGCGCTGTCGATCTCAACAGTGACGTGGCCTACACGAACGCACCTCGAGCTAGTCAAAATAGTCATCAGCCTGCCGATCCAAGAGCCACCGCCAGACATCGTAATGGCAAACCCCACACTCAGCCACGAAACGGATCCGTTTTTCAATGCAGAGTATTTTGACAAGCTGCGCTTGCAGCTGCTTTCTCTGAGCGTCCAGCAGTTGGGGGAGAGCGATGGGTCGTGGGTGCGCAACATTGGGTTTAGCATTGAGGCGACGATTATGCAGGCGAGCCGGCGGGCGGACGCGCTGGAAAAGCTTGAGGAGCTGACCAAAAAGGACAACGATGGAAGCAGCAATGGGCATGATTTTTCACGGATCCGCACGTACTGCGCGCAGGTTCTGGGCAGCGGCACTTTGGCGATGCACCATTGGGTGGCGATGGCGCGGATGGCGTATGCGGTATTCCACGTGCTGCCGTTTTCCACACGGTCGATGGTCGGGCCAGCGGCCAACAGCAGCAACGCAGCGTTGCAGCCGGCGGTGGCGCAGCTGGTCGCGCATTACAGCAGCTGGCTGCAGATTATCATGCAGATGGTCGAGAACCATGGGCCGGCGCTGAGCCGCCGGATGCCAGCAGTGGTTGAGGATCCGGCGACTCGGCAGTTCAAATGGGGGGTTCCGACGTTGCTCTTTGTGACGACCACCGAGCTGCTGCGCAACTTTGTCGTGCGCCGGATCCTCCTGCCCTGCGTGCGGCAGCCGGACGGCGGCTGCGCTGGCGGGGGGGCGGCGGACGCGGCGGCGGCCAATGGCGAGGAGCAGCGGCTGGAGCAGTTCGAGCAGGCGATTCTCGGCAAGATCATCGCGCAGGACGCGTCGGCAGTCTACGGGATGATGAGCGAGCACCACCGGCTGCTGCAAATTCTCGAGGCACACGGCACGGGCAGCCAGCGGGTCTCGGGCATTCTCGGAAAGCAACAGCAGCAGCAGCAGCAGCAGCAGCAGCAGCAGCAGCAGCAGCAGCAGCAAGGGGCGGTGGGTGACATGCTGGCACTGAGCTTGACACACGCGTGCTACGGCCTGGCGCCTGTGCTGGGGTTCGAGGAGCAGGCTCTGATGCAGGCCATGGATATGCAGAAGCTGCGCGAGTGCCTGCAGGACATGAAGGCCACGGCGCTGAGCATTTACGCACCCCTGCGTGGATGCTACCCGAGGGCGGCGGCCGCTGTGCCGGCGTACGCGGAGCTCTTGCTTCTGCGCTCGGCCACGGCCGTGTTCAACATCGACCGGCCGTGGGACGGCTCCGCCGAGGCTCTGGCGCCCGCCGTAGTCCCAGGCATCACGCCCGAGCTGGCTGCGCACCTTACGCGCGTGCTGCGCGTTGCCTCAGCGTACTTTGACGTCTTCTCGCTGGACACCGCCGAGGGTAGCGGTGTTATGGGGCGGCTCGCGCAGTGTGCGTTTATGCACGCGCTGGGCCAGGTGGGGGCGGCGGCGCCTGTGGCCGCGGTGGCCGCAGTGGCCGCGTGGGCGTGCGAGTTTGTTGCGCTTGCGCGCGCATTCATGGCGCCGCAGCTGCTGTGCTCGCAGGTGGCCGCAGCGCTGGGGCGTGCGGTGGCCGCGGCGGCTGGCTGCGGGCGCGTTGGCGAGATGGCGCGGGCGCTGGCAGGGCTCGGGTTCGGCCAGTGGGCGGCGCTGGCCCAGGCCAGGTTTCAACAGGGCTCGGGCGCGGCCCAGGCCGAGTGCGATTCGGTACTAGGCGCAGTGTGGGGGGGCGCGTGGCGGGCGGACGCGGCTGCGCTGGATGCCGTTGGCTGGCAGGTGGCGGTGGCCATGAGCTACCCGGCGGGCGGCTTCCTCGCGTACGCCGTCGCTGTGCTGTGCGCGCCGGCGGCCCGCCAAGCCGTGATTGCCGACGGGCCACCGGCCGACGGAAATCCGCTGCCGCGGGTGAGGCTGAACACCCAGGGCGTCGCGGCACTGCGGGCGCTGGAGCGCGTGCTCATGCCGGGCGCCGGCGCGTTGGACGCATGGAGGGCCGCTGGCGCTGAGCCGCTGTTTGTGCCGCCGGTGTACGCGGCGGATGCCGGGCGGGCGCGAGAGGCTGCCAAGTTTGCGCAGGCGCAGCTGCCGGCGGCGCTGGAGCTGCTGCGTGCCGGCGATGTTGCCGCCTGGGCGCGCCAGCTGGGGTTGCCGCCGGACGCCCTGGGCGTGTCGGCTGCGGAGATGCGCATGGTCGCGCGCTTCGTGGCGCATTACGCCGAGCACGCCGCGGAATTCGTCCCGCTTCTGGCGCGGCTGCTGGGGCCAATTCCGCCGCGGCTGCTGGGGCCAATTCCGCCGCAGCTGCCGCCGCCCAAGCCGCCCAAGCCGCCGAACCCGTACAGGGCGCCCAACATCATGAACCGCGTGCCGCCGATCGAGTCGCAGTCCAGCCCACACGCGTGCGATGTCGCCGGGGCGCTGCGCACGTGGCGGCGCAACGCCGCGCAGCTCGCGTACGCCGAGTCGCGCGCGTGCATCCAGGAGCTCGTGTGCGAGTGCTACCCGTCGGCCGGCACGCACTATCTGGACCAGGTGATCGTGCGGTTCATGGAGGCCGAGCCGCTGGTGGGCGTTGATTTGGTCGTTGGGTCGATTGCCGAGCACATGTGGAAGAGCCAGATCGTGTACTCGCGCCGCCCGGGCCCGTTCTACGCTGTGCGCGACATGTTCAGCTGCGTTGCCGACACGCCGCCGGCTGCGCCTGGCTTTGCGGCTGCGCCCGGCCTTGTGTCTGCGGCTGCCCCCGCGGACTCCGGCTCGGACGACCACAACCGGCGCGCGCGCGAGCTGGCGCGGTCCCAAGCCGAGCCAGTCTTCAACGCCGTGGTCGGCGGCAAGGTGCGGCGCCAGGCACAGGGCGCGACGGCTGCGCAGGTGCCGACAACGGCCGAGCGCGGCAGCGCCCCAGGCCCGAACCCCACCAGCGGCGCAGCGACAGTGCACACCGTGCGGTGCCCGGTCGCCTGCCTGCGCATCCTGCTGCTGTTGACGGCGCTGCGCTACGGCAGCAGCCTCAGCGACACGCCCATCCACATCTGGCTGACCGACTGCCTGGACTACGCGCCGGTGCCGCTCCTGCAGCAGTACTTCACAGCACTGCTTGGCAGCCACGCGCCAAAGTTCAGCCCGGATCTGCCGGTGGAGGCCGACTGGTCCAAAAAGGCCATGGCCTTTGTCAAGCTCTGGGCCGCCGACCATCGCATCCGCGCGCGCCGCATGGTGCTGGCCGCCAGCGCCGCCATCATCTGCTATGCGCTGCAGGACGCCGGTGCGCACTGGGCGGAGCGGTGGGCGGAGTGGGCGCCAACCATTGCGCCTGTGGTCGCCGAGCTTTTCAGCAAGCCGGCGGCGACCGCTTTGCATGAAGCCTGCGTGCATGCCATGCTCGCGATGCCGCTGCCGCCGCCGGCCGCTTCCGCTGCTACCGCCGACGCCCACCCGCTGTACATGCTCGCCCGCCTGATGAATCCCGAGGACGAGCGCGGCCGGCCGTTTTTCGCGAGCAGCCGCGATTGGTTCTTCACACAGGCGATGCCCGTGGTGCTGGCCGAGCTTGCGGCAGCGGGGAGCAACACGCCACGGGAGTTTCTGGCCCGGCTGCTGTCGTCGGTCGAAACCATGTACGCGGTGGTCCCGTGGCTGGATGTGGCGACGTCGCTGGTGCAGAATGTCTCGCTGAGCCGCGGCTTCCCTGTGGCCATGATGCCCGAGGTGGCCAGGGCCAACTTTGTCTCGTTTCTTTCGCCGCTCGCCCGCGTCCTGCTGGCCATCTCCGACCACGTCGAGGGCAGGGCGCGCGGCGACAGCGGCGCCGCGGCTGAAGATGACTCAGCCAGCGTTCCCGACACCGCAGCCACTGCCGACTCCACCGCCGACGACCCAATGTCCCCCGGCCACTCAAGCGACTCTGGTGGCCACGACGCCGCCGCCGCTGCCGGCTCCGACGCCGACGCCGACGCCGACGCAGAAACGGGCTCAGGCGAGGGCGATTTCAACTGGCCATGGCTGGAGGAGAACCTGGTCGTGTACGTGGTCAGCAGCTTGCACAAGAACGCACTCAACGACACCATTGATGCGCTGCTCGACGTCTATACGCACAGCAGTGTTCGCAGTCTGCGCCGGTCCATCGAGAACGTCGCCGTTGCTAGCTCACTGCATACCCCGCAGATTGCCCGCATAATCGTCGATCGACTGATGGCCAAGCGCCCGCTGGATATTTTCAGCTTGCATTCGCTGCGGCCGCGCACATTGTCGGAGATGGCTACCCAGGCTTTGCCGCCTGTGGCGGGGGTGGGGATCCTGGGCGTGGACCCCGCGGGGACCTTCCGCCCTGGTGCTGAGATCTTCCCGCTTGCCTGCCGGATTCTAGACCTGGCCCTGGGCGCCACCACTGCCGCTGGCGCTGGGGCAGCGGGTGCTGAGGAAGGTAGTAGTGTTGCGGCGGTCGCGAGGCTGATTGAGGACCAGTTGTGGGCGGTATGCGAGGAGCCGGATATTCGGCGCAACCTGATTGCACTGAAGCCCCGGCTGATTCCGAAAGACCAGCGACCGGCGGCAGACGACAACAGTACGTCGCAGGAGGCTGTTCTGCAGGCCACCTCTGGACACCTACATATCCAGGCGGAAACTGTGGCTTCCTCTGCGGCGTATGCCCTGGACAGGTCCGTGTACCTATTGAGTCTTTTGGCAGACAGTTGTGTGGGAACATTAGATGAAGAGGAAAATAAGGCTGCGGTTGGGGATTTCATGTCTGACCAGACCGCTGCTGGCGTTGATCAGAGGAAGGTTAGGAGGGAGTTGTTTGTGAAACTGGCTCATTCAAGGGTGGTGTTGGCTGCGCTGATGACGGCAGTGGGGGATACGATGAGGCAGTTTATGTCGGTGCCGGCGGTGCGCGAGCTGCTGCGGATTATGTGGCAACTGGCCATAGAAGACGAGAAGGAGAAGAAAGAGAGGGAGAGGGAGACAGAGAAGGAGAATGATGGGGAGGGCGAGGATGAGGACGAGGACGAGGACGACGACGACGAGGGCTGTGTTGGTATCGTTGTGCCTGTGTGGATCGGGGTTAATTTTAATGCCCTGGCTTCAAGAATATTTAACCATCCGCAGGATGAGTTTGTCGACTGGGCGACCATCCAATCGCACCTGTGATCAATATTTTTTGATTATGGCAGAGCGAGAATACATATAGAATTTTTTTATTATATTTTGTTTATTTTATTTTATTTTATTGCGTGTTAGAAGAAAAATACAATAAAACACTCTTTTTCTCTTCGTTTCAATTTTTTTCTTCTTCAAATTTCGCTCTCTTTACAAATAATGTCGCAGAGCGCCCATCGAAGCAAGGTCGCCAGCAAACTGGACAAGGCCGCCAAACGCGCTCAGCGCCGCCAACACATATCGCACGATTCCGATTCCGACAGTGAAGTCGAAGTCGAATGGGGCCAAAAACTCCACCCCACCGACCCCACAGAAACCACCACCAACACCACCACCGGCAATGGGCGTCGAATAACTCGGCACAGCGGGCTAAGCAACAAGAACGAGTACAAAAGCGTCCTAGTCAATGGGACAGAATACCACGTGGGGCAGACCATCCAAATACGCAGCAGCTCTTCCCACGAGGACCAGCCATACCTAGGGTTAATATTCAAGCTGTGGGAGAACGAAGCGGGAGAAAAGCAAATGGTGACACGGTGGCTGTTACGCAAGGGCGAGATGTTCTTGGGAAAGAAAAGGACTCTGGTGGAGGATGTGGGCGATCGAGAAGTCCTGTATTCGAATTCTGACGACCTCATCAATCCCGATTTGATCCTTGGTGAACTGGAAGTATGCGGCGATGAGCGATTCAAAACCATGTCGGTGAAGAAGCAGACGGAGGAACTGTGGGTTTGTCGTAGGTACTTTAACGAGCATACGGCATTTGTCGGGGAATTGGACTGGGATGAGTTTTATCGTTTGGGGAAGGCGCTGGACCCGGTGGCTGAGCGGGAGATGTTTGCCCATGTGGAGAAGAAGAAACCGCTGGGGAAGGAGGCTGCGAAGCTTATTGGACACGCCAAGGTTGCTGCTAGGCGTGCCCGTGGGGGAGCCGCCCCCGCCGCCGCCGCCGCCGCTGCCGCTGCCACTACTGGTGGCAGTACTGCGCGTAAGGGAGTTGCGGGAAGGACCAAGAGACGCAAGGCGGACAGCGATGTGGACATGGAGGGTAATAGCGAGAATAGTGGGGATGAGCCGGATACCGAGGATGAATCATTTGTTCCTGCTGAAATGCCTCCCCCTGCCAAGGGTTTACCCGCGCGCACAGCATCGAGGACACCTGTACGCGCAACCCGCGGCAAAGCGGTGCCCGCGACCAAGCGGCGCATGCGGCTGCAGGATCTCCAGCGCCCTGCCTCTGTCACCGCGACGATTCTCAAACGGGCGTCGAAAATCCTTACCGCCACAGGCTCTACCAACTCTTCCTCAGGCAAAACCATCTATGAGACCGCCCGCCAGCGACTGCACGTATCCGCAGTCCCCGATACACTGCCCTGTCGCGAAGACGAGTTTGCAGAAATCTACGGCAGCCTCTACAATGCAATCGAGGAACGCAACAGCATGTGCATGTATATCTCGGGAGTTCCAGGCACGGGCAAGACCGCGACCGTATACGAGGTTATCCGGACTTTGCAGGAGAATTCGGAGGATGGGGAGCTGTCGGAATTTCAGTATATCGAGTTGAACGGAATGAAAATGACCGAGCCCTCGCAGGCATATGCGCAGCTCTGGCAGGCGATTTCTGGAGGCGAAAAGGCGACGCCCAGGCATGCCGCGCAACTACTTGAAAGGCACTTTAGTGCGCCTAGTCCCCGCCGACACACCTACGTTGTACTGATGGATGAGCTGGACCTTTTGGTGACAAAGTCGCAATCCATCATGTATAATTTCTTCGACTGGCCTCACCGCCCACACGCCAAGCTTATTGTCATAGCTATTGCGAATACGATGGATTTGCCCGAGCGAATGCTGAGTCATAAGGTGTCGAGCAGATTGGGTTTGACGAGGATTAATTTCCAACCGTATACGCATTTGCAACTTATGACCATTGTTATGTCGCGGCTAGAGGGTTGTTTGGCATTTGGTTCGGATGCTGTGGAGCTGTGTGCGCGCAAGATTAGTGCTGTGTCTGGGGATGCGCGCAGGGCACTGGATGTATGTCGGCGGGCGGTCGAGATGGTCGAGGCTGAGGCGGAGGAAAAGGCGGTTGAGAATGATTCCGGTAGTAGTCGGGAGGATCTTCTAGTTACCATGCTGGTTATTGATCGGGCAGTTAAGGAAATGTACGCATCCGGGCAGATTGCATTTATCCAGAGCGCGCCCCTCCAACACAAGGTATTCTTGGTTGCCCTGCGGGCTGCTATTAGGAAAGCCGGGGTGCCGGAGGTTTCCCTTGGGGATGTGGCTTTTATTCACAGACAGTTGTGCCAAATGCATGAGCTTTCGGTGCCGAGTTATGAGCAGATATCGGCGGTGTGTGCGCAGTTGGGCGCGACAAGATGTGTTTTGACAGAGTCTAGTTTGTTGGATGTACATCAGCTTGTCAGACTGGCGATTGCTGAGGATGATATTACGGTGGCGTTAAGACCGGATGCTTTATTCCAGAAAATCTGCGTGTCGTGATTTGTAAGGTGTATTATGTTTTATAGTGTTTTCTTATTTGTTTGTTTATTCAGGAATAGGCAAGTTTTGCAGCGATTCCTGCGGGTTATAAGATATTTTAAATATAAAGCCACTTTCAGACTGTTCTGCTTGTAGGCTAGCTTTAATTGCCTTCACAGATGCTGCCGTCAAAAAAAACTACTTGCTATTCGAGATTTAAGTGGCATGCGCTAATGCTGGTATTTTCAATTATGTGATGTCTGGCTTGCTCTGCAAATATTGAAGCATTGTCGCGTCCAAGACCAAGTCGTTGACTCGAGTCAATGCTTGATTTGGAATATCAGCATATTCGCTCGGGTGATGCAACAATACCAACCACCAGAGGTTTTAAATTGTTATCAACCAAAAATCACCCACCTTATAAGTGTCTCGCGAAGATCTATTACAATTTTCCTCCCAAACATATGTCGAAGGATATCAGCTCTACATATGATAATGATTTGAATTGTGAGTATCAGATACTGTAAACCAAATTAAAAAATAGGATTGTGTCAAGAGTATAAAAGAACCGCGGTATCCCCGCTCAATTCACACTTTTCGATTCAGCACAAGTAGCAACCTGCCTTTTTTTTACCTTTAGCAACCAATTTTGCTTATTATTTCCGCAACATTTCATTTTTTTAGCGCAACCTTCAAGCTTCATTCAACTCCCAAACAAACAAGCCCTATTTTTCAATATTTCAGCCATGCAGACCACCATTGCCTTTGTCGCTTGCGTTGCCGCCTCTGTTGCCGCCCAGGGCACGATGGGCTCGATGGTCAACCCTGACATGTCCATGATGAATCCATCGCCCTTCTCGTCACTGGCCAACGCTAACGCCCACCTGTCCCGCATGGCGTCCTTCTTCGACATGTCCCACGTGTCCAATGTCGAGACCACGTCCCCGGTGATGGTCACCCACGTGTTTGACCCCGCGACCAACAAGTTCACGCATCTGGCACTCAACGTCGTGCAGACCAGCAACGGCGCCTACTACCTGCCCGTGTGCACCGTGGACTCGATCACCACTGCGGGCCCCGACCAGGTCGCTGCGACTGACGGCTGCCAGTACGGCGTGCAGATGTCATCTGTTCCAGCTAATGTCGTGCGCACAAAGCTTGGTGTGGTTCGTCATTTGTTCCAGGCGATCAGAAGCGCTGCTAGCCACCCAACATTCAACTTTGGTGGGTTTATGATGAACACCGGCGCAGTTGGCCACCAGTCTGGCGCCGGTGCTGGTATGATTCCGGCGTCGACGGGCGCAACCGCTTAAGGGCTTGGATTTATTGAGCCGTTTTTGTTTTGTTTCGACATTTTTTATTGTTGTCATATTGATCCCCTTATTGATTAACAATAATAAACAATTTAAATGATGTGCAAATAACACAAGAATAAGTATATGGAATGAGCTTGCTCTTGTAATTATCACAAAACATTTGCATTCAGTTGTTTGATTTATAGTTTAAATGTATTTATAAACCCCTTTTTTACTTAGATAAAGCTGTACTTGGTCTTCAAGCGGCCGCGCTCGTACTGGTTGGGCCACTTGATGTTGACACCCAGCTCGTGCGCGGTGCTCAACACAAAGCTCGGATTCCTCAAGAACTCGCGCGCAACAAACACAGCATCAGCCTTATCCTCCTCCGCGATATCTCTCGCGACTGTCCCGCTAGAAATAAGACCAACGGCGCCCGAAAGCATGCCAGGAACCTCGTTCTTAACCTTAGTGGCAAACTGCACCTGGTATCCGGGAGCCAAAGGAATTTTCTGACGCGGATCGTTGCCAGCACTTGAGCAATCAAGAAGATCGACACCCTCCTTGACAAGAATCTTGGCCAGCGCAACTGTATCCTCGGCATCCCAGCCACCCTCGACCCAGTCAGTGGCTGAGACACGCACAAACAGGGGCTTGCCCTCCGGAAGCACCTTGCGTACCCGCTGGGTGACCTCAATCAGCATGCGCGTGCGGTTTTCGAACGACCCACCATACTTGTCCGTGCGCTGGTTTGACAGCGGCGACAGGAACTCGAAGAGCAAGTATCCGTGCGCCGAATGGAGCTCGATAACATCAAAGCCGGCCTTATCAGCGCGTACCGCTGCATCAACAAACGCCTGCTGGATATCCGCGATCTGAGCAAGGCTGAGTTCCTTGGGAACATTGTGTGCCTCGTCGTAGGCAATGGCCGAAGGACCATATACTTTGTCTGGCCAACCGCCCTCCTCGATAGTCGACCGGAAAGAATCGCGGGTTCCATAGAGCTGCAGTGGAATAGTGCTTCCCTTGCGACCACTGTGGCCAATCTGAATAGCGACAACTGCGCCGTACTCGTGCATGTGGCTGACGATGCGGCTCAAACCCTCGATGTGCTCGTCCTTCCACAGACCAAGGCAGTTGGGCGAGATGCGGCCCTCTGGTGTCACACCCGTGGCCTCAACCATGACAAGTCCGGCTCCGCGCATGGCGTATTGACTGTAGTGCGTCATGTGGAAATTGGTGCTGAATCCGTCTTGCGCCGAGTACATGCACATGGGGCTAACCCAAATGCGGTTTTTGATGGTGTAGTCGCGGATCTTCAGTGGCTGGAAGAGCTTGGGCAGTGGGTTGGGGTTCTTGCCGTTGGCAAATCCCTGCTCGATCTCCAGATCGGTAGGCTCGATCGCCGTTCCCGGTGCGGGGTTCTGGATCTGGTAAAAATCGTGCGGATCGGAAATGGAAAGCGACATATTTCTTTTAAACCTAAAAATGATATCTAGTTGGACAAAATAATAAAGTTGAAAGAATATAATTTTATTGAACGGGAGACTTGTCTGCGACCTATTTATACAAAAATATTTTTATGTTAATAAAAGTACTTTGAAGAAAAAATTGGTGCCACCATCGCTCAAAAGCATATACACAATGTTGCACAGATCAAAATGAAATAAGCATTGTGTTAGCAAAAAATACACTTTCCAATTTCCTGGTACTGAGGATTGTATTTTTGATGTATTATAATTCAGGATGCGGGGAACCCGTTTTAGAATTGGTGGGGAAGAGAGCAACTGGATTGGATAGATTTAAACGTATGGAGGTTCTGCTGTTGTTTCCGCAATCCGAAATAGTGCAATTGCTGACAAATAGTCAATTGTATTTGTCAGCGCAAGTTGCAAAAGAAAACCTGTATTCTATGATACGCCGAGCCCGTTCAATATATCTGAACGACGGATAAAATGAATCAAAAACAACACTAAAGATGATGTAATTAGACCACAAAAAGTTAAACAAAAAATCATTACTAATGTCAATTCATATGAATGTTTATATCTGGAAAATTTTAATACGAGCAATTGATGACAGCGTATTCTCACATTGGCAGTATGTCGTTTTTAATTAATTCCGCAATTCGGTGCGTAACAGAGAAACGACTGAGTGTTCAAGCTATTTTGGCTCTAGTATTCCAATTGAGCCTAATGTTTGGCTGTGCCAGTTTGCTAGCATTTTGACTGTCAATTGATTCAAAGCCGAAACGCAATGTCGTTTTTGGAATTAATTTAAAATAATACACAAGCGAAATTGTATACGCGTGCAGTACAGCCTTTCTTTTCATTCCTTCACGCTATGAATAAAGCTATATATATCTCTTTCATCTCTATTTTTATATAAATAGTAATATCACAATCATTTACAATCATTTACGAGTGTCACAGCCGCACGGATAATACAACAGGCAGTACTAACAACGAGGTGAGTATTTAGTGGCGTATTAACTGCCGTTTCATTTTTTGATTATATCCTCAACAGCCATTTGAAAAGTCACAGAATTATTGAACACAAGAGTGCGGACAAATAATCAATGTTTAATCTTTTTGAAACCTGCTTTTAACACAAATAGGAGTCAGTGGAAAAGAAGTATAATGAAAAGCAGGATTTTAGCGGGCGATTTGTCAGCAGACTGTGAAGCAAGCGACTGAACCATTGTCTTTTCAGCAGCACCAGCAGTAGCGTCTGTGACTACGCGCAAATTAAAATAGACTAAACGACAATAACTTCTTTTGTGCCAAGCCTGCACTTTGGATCCAATACTGAGGATGACCAGTCGAGCAATAATAACAGCGGCGAGCACACGAAGAGTGAGTTTGCCAGCATGATAGACAGCTGCAGGTCCCAGGTGCGCAATTTGCAGGATGCCACAAAGAACCCCGACAGCGAGGCTGTCCACCACCACCACCATCAACACAATCACCATAACCGGTGTCTCCGCCGCAGCCGCTCTAGAAGACCACAGCGCCCAAGCAAGGATAATGCCCCTGCTCCTGCCTCAGTTCAAGCTCCAACTCCCAAGGCACAACCCAAGGGCTCTGAGAAAATAGCGGCAATAGCACACAGTCAATACGATTGAAGGTTAAATTCTGGGTCAGCACAACACGCGCAAAGCACAGTAAACCTTGAAAACCATGAATAAAATCAATGGCAAGCTCAACCAAGTCCGTTAAGACCACAACTAAGGCCAGCACAATTTCCAGCTGTCTTTTTTTGAATCACAGGGGCAATTTTAAGATGGCCTACAACGACAGTAACAAAGATTTCTGCGAGTACCAAGGAGTATTTCATAGGCTTCTGATTAAGCCTGATGTTGTCAAAATACTTAGCAATAAAACTTTGTTAATCCTGCGTAGCGGTTTACACAACTGTTTCTCGATGTTCGGCGACCCATCTTTAAAAGCCACAGCTACTACCACTGTCATCAACTCAATCAGCAAATTTTCCCCCATTTTCTAAAGACTCAATAATTGACAACTGGGTTTACTATACCAACGGAAGATGGAATAAGGTCGGTGTGTTGCGAGCGGTTTTATCGCCAACATACCCATGCACGTCTGCGTTATCCGAGTTGATCTGCATTTTATCCATTAATTTTAGTATGCGCCTGACCTCTTTTGTTATCAATGCTGGTTTGTCACCATATTTTCAATATGACAGGTTTTTGAAGCTCTCGAACGCTCTGTAGTCAATGAAATTGTGGTTGCTGCAGTTATTATCCATTGATAACATAGCCACTGCTATTGTAATAAGACCTACTCGTACTAAATATATATTATTCAAAAATCCACTATAAGGGAGCCTAAAAGTCTCGCTTACCAATTCAAAACAATCACAATTTCAAAACAATTGCGATTGTCGCGTGACATCGTAATAATTGATGTCACAGCTGTGCCTGTTGTTTGGATAAAGCGTTTCTAACCCCCTTTTTGGGCGTCCATTGCAGATAACAACGGTGTAAATGTTGCTCATAATGGCTGTAGACAGTGATGTGCGGCTTATCATTTGTTAATAATAAATAGTGCTCTTGCAAATTATAAAATTAAACGAATATTCTCTGCCTTACTGACGATTGCAAATGTCATCATAGTTACTAACGCGCTTCATACTAAGAAAGTGAGAAAGTAGATCCACACGGTGTCGGGCTGGCCATCTCGCTCGACACAAGCAATAACTGCTCACAGAACTGACTCATCCTCATAATTGTCTGTGGTCTGGTTCGAGAATAAGTCCAATCGGCTATCTCGCCAATTTGTTTATTCTTGGCACCGGATCATTAGAATTGCCCTATTCTGTTGTCGTCTCATGCTCAGGACTTTTTTTTAACTTGTTGAGCCATTTGTAGAATCATGCGAATTCGTCAACAAAAAAGGTTACGGCGTGAGCAGACGCGATTTCCAGGATTAACGTAATCCATTATCCAGCATGCGAGTGGTCTGCGCACAGTCAATGCAGTATGACATTAAACAGATTCATACTGATTTTACCCACACCAAACTGTGGATAGCACCTGGTCCCAAGCGTGTGCCAAATGTCGTTTGTTTTTGGAAATAAACCGCTTGTGATGGTCTGTTTCAAATTGGGTTATATTGTCAAACATGATGCGCAGCTTTGTATGCGGCAATAATTGTTTTCATTGGACCGCAGAACGTCGGTGATTGTGGCCGGAGTCATGTCCTCAAACGGATGGGCTTCCACGTGTCACCTGCCCGCGTTTAGCCCCACAAAAGCATCTACAACCCATTCATCTGTTTCGCTCACGCGCGGTCAGGTCGACAACTGTTTTGATTGTATTTTCAGCAACTAACAATCTAGCATGCACTGCACGAGGGGGTGGTCTTTTGCTCTGCTGCGACAAACAGTCGGCTGTGTTTATTCTTGCCTTTGCGGCAATACAGCACAACATTTGTCACTTCTGGGCCCGATGACTTGGTCCTGAATACGTTGGCGTTTTCTTGAGTTGTACTGCGCTTGTGCGTGGATATTCCGATGGCGCTCGAGTCGCCGATCTCCATTGATAGCTTGACGCACATGTCAAGGTAGGTGTAGAAGTGAATTTCCGCTTTGACTAATGCTCCAGTTTTGCACCACACGGAGCGCCAATAGTCCTACATGCCAAATTCTGTGGGGGTAGTCATCCACAAACGCCAAGTGTTTAGAGCCTTGATCCATTTGACATTAAAAGCGTTGACGCAATGATCAGCGGCTCAGAGTTGCCTTGCACCGTGTGGTCTGTCAGCAAGAAGTTGTGCCTGCTACTCTGATAGCATAAATATTTACTCATTCTGGAGCCAAGCTAGATGACTGCAATCAACAGCCCCATCTTCACCAATGTAATTATAATTTCATTGCAGGGAAACTAAGTGTACTTGGCCAAAGTGGCCAACTGCACAAATATGCGCATCGCTATTATGTAATAGTTGGACAAGCTGTTCCCGAGCAACACCTGGTGCGCATCGATGTTGGAGTTTGGGCAATGCGGAAGTTGGCACCTGACAGTGGGCGCTCTTTGGCGTTTTGGTTTTTTTGAAGCTGTACCCGAGACAAGTTGACACAATTTTATTGTCTTTCTCCTGCGTCTAGTAGGCCCACTGTGTACTGGATTGTATACACGTGTTTGACGCAGAGCTGCATCAGTAGTTTGATCTGTCTGCTGGCTTCTGATAGCACACAGTGACTCTGGGAAGTGCACCTGATGGTATTTTGGCTGTTTTGTAATGTGCTAGTATTGGTCACATTCCCTGACTGACTGCATATATATACATATGTGCGCATCGTTTATAAAAAACGGTGTGCCGGGTCTCAAACGCAAAATTGGGTGGGACAATTGAAAAATCATGAACAGCTCGCTCTTGCGACTACTGACAATAACTAGAATTGTCAGAGTTCACGCCAAAGATAGCCAAACAATGGTTTTTAAATAATAATAATCTATAGTCAACAATTTAATTTTATATACAAAATACGCTAAATGAGGAGAGAGAGAATATGACATTGCAAGGCAACTTTTGCCGATACTTATTTGTAAAAAGAATTGAGTCAAGCTTGTGCTCTATAAAAATGTGGGTCTAAATCGATATATTCAAGTCTTAGAAATTACTTCTGGAACTGAAAAAGGGGGCAGCGCTGTGTGGGCAGCGCTGTAAACATCATGGTGTTCCTTGATGTCAGCCAGCAATAACAGAAATGTCTATAGTGGCCATGAGGGCGATCTTGATTCTTGAAAAGGGAAGATAGTAGCTTGAAATGTGTGTTGGGCACCACAAAGCTGTCTATTCTATAAATTGTTGATCAGTCCTGAGTTTTGAATCCTGACCATCGGATTTCTTCCCTTCTTTGTTCCCATTTTTGAAAACTAGCAAATAAAATTATATTTCCAATCAGCGCACGTGGGTATAATGTAATTCGAGCCTTGGCTATAAAATAAATACTGATCTACATTTCCTGCATGTACTGATCAGCGCAAATAGTACCCGTCACCGTACCTGCCTGTGAGTGTTGAATTACCAATGCTTCCGATTAGGGTGCAGGCCATTAAATGTTTCTCATAATTGCTCTGGCTTCACAGAAAGCTTACAAGCAGGCCATCTGTTTCTGATTCTGGTACAATGGCTATAGCTACTCATCGCGGGTCGTCTAACTTTTTGTTTAGACGCTGCCGATTTAATTGTGAGGCTTGTGCAAGGGCTTGATTAAAACCACACGAAACAATAGGGCCAAAAATAACTTTTTGGAAATTGGAAAAATTGGATTCCTCATGCGACATTTTATTTTCCGAATTAGCAATATTATAATAAGAGGGGGATGTGAAGAGCACTAGTTGTCTAGTGTTAGAAAAGTAGGGGCGAATTTATAAAGGGTTTTATTACTAATGTTTCTAAAGCACTACTAGTGCCGGCCTCATCTGATATATGTGCCTTGTCACCTTTGTTGTGCACATTGTCAATTGTGCGCTCCGTTGGCGAGAACTGGATTGTCTGCGAACAGACCAGTATCTTGGCAAGTCAATGTTGTGCTTTTCGCGTGTGTGCGCTCATGCGTGTGCATTGCAAAATGGGGAGCATATCTGGGCATCAATGTAAATGCCTCCCTAATTTACCCCTGCATGATCCAACTAGTGTCCTATCAATCGGCACGCGGGTGGAATCCTGTTTCGCGATTCTCAACCTCAACATCCACTTCCATATCTTCAGTCTGTGCAACAGCAAGTCTAAACGACAAAAAATAAGCACTAATATGCGTGACAAAAATAAAAGAAACACTCGATTATGCGAGCAGGCGCTGTTTTGAAAACGCTTGTTTACGTGCAATAAGACTACTAGCAACCGCCAATTTCAAAAATGATTTGTCTGCGACTCTTTTATTTGCCTCTCTTTGGCCAAATAAGCTACATTCAGCATTCGAGCCCCGAATACTTGTCCGCATTGGTTTAGATTCATCTGTACAATTTAAGCTCTTCTGATTTGGTACCGTTAAGGTGGGCCACTTAGGCCAATAGCTACTTTTTCTGGCTGTTCCTGACAATGAGGGTGTCGGCAAACCAATTTTTCATTGTGGCTTTATTCTTTTTCTTCTGTCGAATGTGGAGGGAAAAGACCTCAAATCATCAAAACGCCGATTGTTTTTGACCCTCCATCTTGGCAGGCGCATTGTCTACTTTCCCGCGCAGCAACAAAAAAGCTGACAATTTTTTGTTTCCTCCTCGTTTATTCGATGCGTTCAAGAAAAAGAGAGAAAGGGATGGAAGAGAAACAAATTGAAAATAGTGATAATAATTCAACCAAGCAGATGGTAAATTATTTACGCGACACGCTTTTTTTCTGGCGTAGCAAAGACTCGATTGGGATTCATGCGGAGAAAAGTAAACAAAGGAAAAGTCCCTGTTTGACCGTGCTCCACCGCACAGCCACCACTACACATATGGATATCAACATCAGCATATATTACTGCTGCTGGGCTTTGTTTGGAGCAGTTCAGCCCGACAGACTGGAAAAGAAGTCATCTCGATAGTATAGAAGAATCGTTCAAATTTTTCTGTCTTAATAAGTTCAGATCTTTTTCAGCTGCTTTCTAGATACACGCCATGAAAAAGGGTAAATTAAAAAGTGACGGGAGATACATACACGCGTATGCGATGTCTTCCGAATGAAGGCAAAGGATATGCAAAAATCCAAATATGCATGCTTTCCTATTTGCAATAACAATGTGATGAATAACGCGTCGACCTCATAAAAATTCAAGTGGGGTGATTGGCCTATATCGAGCAAAGAATATGGCCGTGTTCAATTTCTATGTTCTCAAAACGCATAGCTCGATTTTCGATGCTGCCTTTTCTCAAATCGCAGAAAACAGAAAAAAAGGGCAACGAAAAATTGCTGCCCAACTGAAAAATAAAAAACGGTCCTTTCCCCTCTCCTCCTTGCTCCATTTTTCTTTTTTCTTCCAAGCTCATATCTCGTTTATAACATCACCATCGCCACCACTACGACTTGAGCACCTTGTCATTTCCTTATTATTATTGTTGTTTTTTAATATTCTTTTTCTTTTTGTCATCCATCGTTTTTACCATGCCTTTTCGTATGAATACTGTCGCGCGCAATATGCACTCAGCCCTACGACAGACCACCACTACTCTTGCTGCTGCAACACTTGTTTTTAGACCACTTTAGCCATATCAACAGCCGTATCAACAAATTAATTGACTGTGCCACGCACAACTAACATGCTTTGTCAGGCCTGCCGCGCCCTATTTAATCCCAAGCCCAAGGCTAACAGCAACAACAGTGGAGCCGCTCATGATCTACGAGCTTCAGTGTGCTCATGTAGAAAAACGCGTTGCCCACTATATGTCTGAGGCTACCCTGGATGAGGCTGAGAGCGCGATTTCCGAGCTAACAACGGAGTATGAAAACCAATACGTGGCTTGATTTGTGGCCGAGAACAGTCGCGCGGAGACGGATGCTGAGAACGCAGCTTTCCGCATTGAGATGGATGCGCTTTACGTGCAGCTTAATGAGTCTCACCGCGAAACTTCTGAAATACGCTGCAATACCTCGGCCAGACTCGAGAAGTCGGGAACTTTCCGCGCCCAGGAGGAGGCTGGGGGAATTGCAGCTGGGTCTGCCTGCGCTAGCACGGGCGTCGCGGTGGCAAACCTGGAGCCTGCTCTCAGCGCTGCCAATGCCGCACATAATGAGTCAATGGCCACTCTCGCCGAGGCCAAGCACAATGCCGAGCGTGAGGCTGAGGCTGCTCGCAGTGAGGCACTTGAGCTTCACGCAAAGCTCGCGGATACGAGTTGCACTGCTAGTCAGCTTGAGGCAAAGAACTCAATTGCCCAACAGAAGCTAACTGACCTCAACAAGCAGCTGGACAATACCAAGCAGCAGAACAAGCTGCTGCAAGACCAGGTACAAGAGCTGCAGCGCGGCGCCAAGAAGCACGTCCTGGACCTCGATGAAATGCATAGCAAGCTTCTGTGTCTGAGGAAGACAGTGGCAAAATACCGCGTGGCCGCGGCTGGTGGCCACATGTGCATCTACTGTGTTGCTACACTTGGCAATACCATTGCAAGCGAGCTGGCCAGACACTGAATCGAAACAGGCGCGCGCTATCATTTCATTTTCTCATTTATTTCATTTTCTCATTTTTCACTCTTTCTTTTTTAAAATATTCATATAAAAATTGAAAAAATCGAAAGATTAAACATACGTAGCTGAAAAAAAGCCAAATAACATGTTTCGACAATTAATAACCATAGCTCTGACTTTATTAATGATGACATTGCCCATTTTATTTTTGTTATTGAATAGCATTTGTAATATTTACCAAAAAAGAGATAAAGCCCGAGATGATATTGTTTTATACGTTAGGGCGACTATTAATAACAATGTAGTAACGCATAGTTTATCCCGATATTAATAAAGAGGATATAATAAAATATTTATCCTTGTTATTTTTGTGTAAAAATATGTGCTTTAAATATATTACAAAAAGGCTACATATAATATATTTGAACAGAAAATCCGCTGATCACAGGTTGAGGGGAAGACTAAAATTGCGAAATAATAAGTGACGCTCATTCTCAATTATGAATTTCTCTTTCTATCTCATTTATATTTATATTATTAAATTTCTCTTTCTCAATCATGCCCAGCTCCTCATTCTTCGACGCGACGCTCGCCCAGCTGTCGCAGCTTTCTGCGCTGCGCGCGTGCAACCCAGACACCAAGGCACCCGAGGGAACTCAGTACCCGCCGGCCAGCTACGACTTCAAGGTACATTTCAACACAACACATTCCTCCAAAAACAAAAACATAAGGCAATTCACTGACTGGCTAGAATATATTCATAATACCACCGAATAGATGCCATCCATCCAGCCGGCCGCCGCGTCAGCCAGAGTTCGCGAGGACAACTTGTCGCTGAACTTCCGCACACTCAAGGCGCCCGTGAGCAAATTCACGCTTGAAACACCGTCCATTCGCACGGTTTCGCAAGTGAAGAAGCACCTTTCGCGCCTCTCTAATATTCCTGCAAACAGCATGCGGCTGGTCCTCAACGGCAAGGGGCTGGTGGACTCCAAACTGATTGGCGACTACGCAATCCAAGACAGCTCTGTCATTCAAATCATTAGCAAACCCGCCGGGGTCGGTAGCGGTGACTCACTGGTGGGCACCGAGGAGGTTGAAAGCAATCCGCTTTCGAGCGCCCTGAAGCAGCAAGTGGAGACAGAGTCAGGTGATACAATGGATGTTGACATGGAGCGCCAGCAGGAGCCCACGGCGGATGCGGCGATTGACAACGAACCCGAGCAGACTATCAGCCAGAGCACCAAGGAGCAGCTGAAGCAGGTGGGCAGCCCATTCAGAATCGCTCTGCGCGAGCTAGTCTACGGCAAGTTTGACAGCAGCCAGGCGGCAGCCGTAGACCATGCACTCGAAGAGTTCTTATGCAAGCTTTGAAGAGCATTTCTTTTAAATTGATGTTTTATTGCATTCTTCATTTATTATCAACGGTTCAATGAGTTTTAAAAGTAATGTAGGAAAATACTTAAAACTCGCGGCAGAGCATGAGCGCAAGAAGAGCCATCCGCACAAACATGCCGTACTGCATCTGGCGGAAGTACGCGGCGCGCTGGTCGGTGTCAACCTCGGGAGCGATCTCAGAAACGCGAGGGAGCGGGTGCATGACAATCATGTTGCGCTTACACTTGCGCATCAGGCTGTTGTCGATGATGTAGGCGTTCTTAGTCCGCTCGTACTCCTCGAGCGAATCGAAGCGCTCCTTCTGCACGCGGGTGATGTACAAAACATCGGTGTTGGCCAGCACATCGTCGGTGAGTGTGGTAAGCTCGTTCTGCATGACATAGGGCGCGCGCAGGGCAACGTCGCGCTTGATGGACTCAGGCATGGCCAGGGATGGCGGCGAAACGTAGTTTAAGGTGACGTTCTTGTACTGGGCAAGCACGCGGGCCAGCGAGTGCACGGTGCGGCCGTTGCGCAGGTCACCGACCAGGGTGATGGTCAGGCCGTTGACTGTGCCTAATTCCTCGCGGATCGTAAAGGCATCGAGCATGGCCTGCGACGGATGCTCGCCAATACCGTCACCAGCGTTGATGACGGGCACGCTGCACATGCGCGAAGCGCCCGCAACGGAGCCGGGCTGTGGGTGGCGCAGAGAAATGATATCGGCATACGAAGCAAAGGTGCGCACAGTGTCCTCGAGGGTCTCGCCCTTGGCAACCGACGACGACTCGCTGTTTGCAGTAAAAACCTGGCCGCCCAGGCGCAGCATAGCAGCCTGGAATGATGAAGATGTGCGCGACGAGGGCTCGTAGAAGACGGCAGCCATGACGCGACCGGCCAGCAGGGGCAGGCAGCCGGAGCGCTGCACAGCGGTGCGCATCTCCTGGGCAACGGCAAAGAGAAGGTGCAGATCCTCGCGCGAGAACTGGCGGACGCTCAGCACGTGCTTCATGTAGAAGGGGTTCTCGCCGCCATGGCGGGCAAGTACGTCGGCCAGTCGGTTGGTCTGAATGGCGCGGGGCACCGACACGAAATCGCGCGCAACAAGCGGTGCTGAAGTGGAAACAGTGGCTGCGGCGCTGACGGGCGTCTTGGGAGTGGCCTCGGCCTCAACCGCAGTCTCGGCTTCAACAACCGCGGTCTCTATGGCCTTGATCTTTTGAGCAGCGACGCTCTGGAATCCAGGGCCCGAGCTGACCGGGCGCAGGACACGACCCAAGTCGCGGCCGGCAGGCGCAGCCTCAGGGGTGAAGAAGCGGCCATCGAGCAGCAAAGTCTGGCCACGCATGACAACACGGTGGACGGCGCTACGAACGGGCGCGCTCAACAGAGAAGTGAACCAGCGCGCATCGGCAGCGCTGGGAGGAATGCGCACCTCACGGTCCTCGTGGATTTCGACGCACGTCTCAGGCTGCTCGGGAAGGCCCAGGATACGGCGCGGCGCAATGCACAGGCGCTCGATGACATCCAAGTCGCGCAGACGGCCCTCAGCAACAGCTGTGAAGAGCAGGGGCAGGGCGACAGTGTAGCCAAGAGCGGCAGTGTCCGAGGAGTCGGTCTTTGTGACCTTGGCAACATCGGCGGGGACAGTGCCCACAGCGAAGCAGTCGATCGAGGAGAGACGCGCCCACAGCGGGGCGACGTTGGCGGACAGACCGGGGGTCGCAGGCAGGCGATCAGCAAACAGCGCAAAGAGCGACACGTCGCAAGTGACGTTAAGCCCGCGCGCGCGGCTGAGCTCGATCAGGTCGAGATCGGCGGCCTGGCGCACATCGGTGATGTGAATCTGGCGATGGCCCAGGGCCGCGAGCAGCAGCAAGGCGGCGAGATCGCTGCCAGATGCGCGCGCAATGACGGCCGAAGTCTGGGGCCAGGCCTTGAAGTGCTCAGCGGCAGCAGAAACAGAGGTGACGTGCGACTTGTCCATCAGCATGAAGAGGAACGGGGCCTCGGCGCTGAGCGCGGCGGCCGAGCTCGCGTTGGAGTCAGTGGCGGAGACTGCAACAACAAAGTCGGCGTGCGCATGGCCGCGGGCAATAGCCTTGGCCTTGACGACGTCGACAGCCGAGTCGGCAATAAAGGCGAGCGTCGTGAAACCACCAGTGAGTGCTGCCTGTGTGGCAGCCTCGACGTCAGCAGCGGCGGACGGCAACATCGCACCGATGTTGACCAGGCCAGGCAGGACGGTGGTGCGGTGCGACGTGATGTAATCGACGCTGTCAATCTCGAAGGACTTGGCCTCCTTGAACCGCGCCATTGCCTCGATAAACATCTTGGCGCACTTGACGTTGGTGATCAGCGGCACTGAGAAGTCAATCGCCATGCGACGGCTGCGGTAGCCGTTGCTTACGTAAGACGCGGGGCGGCGGAAGCTGTTCTTCGACGGAAGGTTGATGTACAGGTCGATCTTGTTGTTTGAAAGGTACTCCTGCAGGCTGTATCCCTCACGCGCCATGTCGGCCTCCAGCGTCGTGATCTCGATGCCGTGCTCCTGGACAAAGTCGGCCGTGCCTGGCGTGGCGAACAGCTTGTAGCCAGCGTCGGCCAGACGGCGCACGGAATCCATCATCTCGACCTTCTCCTTGTACGAGCCGATCGACAGCAGGATGTTGCGATCTGGCAGCTGGAAACCTGTGGCCAGCATTGCCTTGAGGTACGCATCGTACTTGTCCCGGCCAAACGCAGCAACCTCACCGGTTGATGCCATCTCAACACCCATGATGGGATCAGCACCCTGCAGGCGAGAGAAACTGAACTGCGGCACCTTGACACCGACGTAGCTCAAACGCTGGCCGCGGTTCGGATACGGGGTCACTGGCAGGCCGAGCATCACCTTGGTCGCCATCTCGATCAGATCAACGCCCGTCACCTTGGACACAAACGGGAACGACCGCGCCGCGCGCACATTGCACTCAATGACCTTGATCTCGTTGTTCTTGGCCATGAACTGGATGTTGTACGGTCCAGTCACGCGCAGGGCCAGACCGATGGCGGCAGTGGCTTCGCCGATCTTGCGCACGGTGACAGGGTCCAGGTCCTGGGGCGGTTGCACAAGCGTAGCGTCACCAGAGTGCACACCAGCGTTCTCGACGTGCTCGGACACGCAGTGCATGATGAGCTTTCCATCCAGGGCCACGGCATCGACGTCGATCTCCTTAGCCTCCTCGATGAACTTGGTGACAACCACTGGGTGTTCGCGCGACATAGTCGCTGCCTGCTCCAGGTACGACTTGAGGTCGGTCGAGGTCGACACGACGTTCATGGCCGCGCCCGAGAGCACGTACGAGGGGCGCACGAGCACGGGGTACCCGACCTCATCGCAGAAGGCTTCGGCGTCCTCGTACTGGGTCAGCTCGCGCCACTGTGGCTGGTCGACGCCGATCTGGTCCAGCATGCGCGAGAACTTGTATCGGTTCTCAGCGCCGTCGATGTTCTCGGGGCTCGTTCCGAAAATCTTGACCTTGTTGCGGTGCAGGGCAAGCGCGATGTTGTTCGGCGCCTGGCCACCCATGCTGATGATCACACCGGCGGAGGTCTCGGCCTGGTAGATGTCCATTATGCGCTCCAGCGTGATGTTCGAGAAGTACAGACGGTCGGCCTCGTCATAGTCCGTCGACACTGTCTCGGGGTTATAGTTGATCATGATCGTTTTGAATTTGTTCTCGCGCAGCGTGCGGATGGCGCGAACGGCACACCAATCAAACTCAACGGAAGAACCAATACGGTACACGCCGGAGCCGAGCACCATCACGCCGTTGTCGACAAAAGACACATCGTGCTTTGACGCATTGTACGTGATGTACAAGTAGTTGGTGTGCGCCGGGAACTCGGCGGCGACAGTGTCGATCTGCTTGACAAACGGCGTGATGCCGTAGCCGATGCGCGTGTTGCGCACCTGCATTTCGTTGCGCTTCGAGAAGTGCGCAATGCCCGAGTCTGAGAAGCCCTGCTGCTTGGCGTAGCTCAGGAGGTTGCGCGGGATCTGCTGGTCGGCCTCAAAGGTCGACAGGGCGCGCTCGGTTTCGACCAGGCCGCGCAGCTTGCAGAGGAACCACTTGTCGATGGCCGTCAGCTCGTGGATCTTCTCGACAGTGTAGCCCATGTGGAACGCGTTGGCAATAGCGAAGACACGCAGATCGGTCGGCTTGGTCAGCTCCTCCTCGATGGCCTCCTTGGTCTCAGCCACGTATGTGTTGCGGGAGAAGCCGTCAAAGCTCGTGTCGACTGAGCGGATGGCCTCTTGCATGGTTTCCTCGAACGTGCGGCCTATGGCCATGACCTCACCGACAGACTTCATGGCGGATGAAAGGTTCTTGCTCACGCGGTCAAACTTTTTAAGATCCCAGCGCGGGATCTTGACGACAATGTAGTCCAAGCTGGGCTCGAAGCACGCGGTTGTCTCCTTGGTCACACTGTTGCGGATCTCGTTGAGCGGGATGCCCAGACCGAGCTTGGCGGCGACGAACGCGAGCGGGTAGCCGGTGGCCTTGGACGCCAGCGCGGAACTGCGGCTGAGACGCGCGTTGACCTCAATAATGCAGTACTCGCGGCTGTGCGGGTTCAGCGCGTACTGGATGTTGCACTCGCCGACGACGCCCAGGTGGCGGATAACATTGACAGCGGTGGTGCGCAGCATCTGGTAGTCTTCATCGCTCAGCGTCTGACTGGGGGCAACGACAATCGAGTCACCCGTGTGGATGCCCAGCGGGTCGAAGTTCTCCATGTTGCACACGGTGATGCAGTTGTCAAAGCTATCGCGGACGACCTCGTACTCAATCTCCTTCCAGCCCTTCATGCTGCGCTCGACCAGGATTTGGGGTGAGGCGGCAAACGCCTTACGGCACAGCGCCACAAGCTCCTCCTCGTCGGACGCAAAGCCGGAGCCCAGACCGCCCAGAGCGTAGGCCGCGCGAATAATCAGCGGGTAACCAATGTCATTGGCAGCGACAATGGCCTCCTCGATGCTGCTGGCTGCATGCGACTTGGCGCACTTCTCGTTGATCTCACTCATGGCCGACGCAAAGAGCTCGCGGTCCTCAGTGACCATGATGGTCTCGATCTGCGTGCCCAGAACCTGCACACCCAGGCCCTCGAACTCGTCGCGCAGATTGACACCAATATTCAGTGCCGTCTGTCCGCCAAACGTGCAGTAGATACCGTCAGGGCGCTCGTGCAGGATGACCTTGCGGACAAATTCGGGGGTCACGGGCAAGAAGTAGCACTTGTCCGCCAGACCCTTAGATGTCTGAATCGTGGCGATGTTGGGGTTGATCAGCACGGTGTAAATGCCCTCCTCCTTGAGCGCCTTGATGGCCTGCGAGCCAGAGTAGTCAAACTCGCCGGCCTGGCCAATGCTGAGACCGCCAGAGCCGAGGACTAGCACCTTGCGGATGCGGCGGCCGTTGACAATGCGGCCAGACTTGTCCGAGTCGTCGGATGCCAGCTCGATCTCCCACTTCTTGAGCTGGTCGCGACGGGCCTGTGCAGCCTCAGCACCCGGGAATTCGACAGGACCCTCGACCTTGCCCGATGCCAGGCAGCGCTTGACAGTGTCCAGGAAAATGTCGAACAGGATCTCGGTGTCACGCGGGCCTGGGTTGGACTCGGGATGGAACTGCACCGAGAAGTAGGGCAGATCGGTATGGTAAATACCCTCGTTCGAACCGTCGTTGGCGTTAACAAACAGCTCCTTGACATTGGCGGGTAGCGTCTCGGCCTTGACAGCGTAGCCGTGGTTCTGAGACGTGATGTAGCAACGGCCAGTTAGCATGTCCGTGCAGGGGATGTTCTGGCCGCGGTTTCCATACTTCATCTTCTCAGTCTGCGCGCCCGACGCCAGAGCGAACACCTGGTGGCCAAGGCAGATACCAAAGATCGGAAACTTCTTGAGCGCCAGGGCAGCGCGCACGCGCTCGATGGTGGCTGTGATGGTGGTAGGATCACCGGGGCCGTTGGACAGGAACAGGCCGTCCATGGAGTCGGCAAGAGACAAAAAGTCATAGTCCCAGGGAACGACCAGCAGCTCGACGCCGCGCTTGACAAAGCAGCGGATCTGGTTGTATTTCATGCCAATGTCCACGGCGACAATGCGCACAGTGCGGCCGTCGGGGCGCTTGATCGCAGTCTCGGGTGCCGGCGAGTACAGCTTGGGCTCCTTGCACGACACGTCGGCGACAAGGTTGGTGGCGTTAGGGTCAACCCAGGTGACGTTCTGGTACTCGGGCAGCAGCGCCGAGGTTTCGGGATCCTCGGCCACCGCACGGCTGTCGCTTTCGCCGACGATGCTAGTCGGGAACAGGAGCTTGCCCAGCATGACACCCTCTTCGCGGATGCATTTTGTGATCGCGCGCGTGTCCACGCCGTAGATGGCCGGGACACCCTCGCTCTTGAGCCAGTCGCCCAGGCTCGAGGTCGCCAGGTGGTGGGAGAACTCGGCGGATGCCTGGCCAACGACCAGGGCAGCCACGTGAATCTGGTTCGACTCAAAGTAGGCAGGCAGATCCTTAAGCAGAGGGTCCAGCTCCTCACGGCTCGGGACACCGTAGTTTCCGATCAGAGGGTATGTGAGCACCAGGATCTGGCCGCGGTACGACGGATCGGTCAGCGACTCGGGGTAGCCGACCATACCTATTTGAGGATATTTCGCATTCAAGCAGTTTTGGAAACCGTTTTTGGGATTATGTTTCCAAATGCGGTAAGCGGAAACGAATCAAGAAAAAAAGAGCGTGTAATTTAGTCCAGGCCATTCTGTTCTTTTTTTGAGTTGTCAATCACAAAGTCATTGCGCAAGCTAGTAATTAAAAAGGCGAGCGTGATTAATTGATTGATGGTGCTGCCCCCCAAAAAAATCAAAATTATTGGGCCTGCGAAAAAGGAAAGAAAAAAGCTGCTGCCGCTTAAAGAGATAACGGGTATGTACGTGATCGAAATTGGACACATCCTGTTTTTTCTTATCACAAGACCTATATTGTTGAGACGCTTTCGCAGCAAATGCTGTGATGATACCAGCATAAGCATTTTTCCAAAACGAGAAATATCACCCAGCACGGGAAAGAAAAGGCGGCACACACGGACAAGTGTTGTTAACAAAATACTTACCCGTTTGGAAGACGCACTCTCCTGAAACAGACTTGGTCTCGGCGCCAAAGGAGTGTCCCTGAATGATGCTACCGTCCTGAAGGACAAGAGCAGCCAGAGTGGGCGTGTGGGAAGAAGCCTTGATCTCTTCAGGGGTCTTGGCGGCGCAGTTGGGTCCATAGGACGGCACGGCGGCAGTGCACGGCGGCACAATAGTGGTCGTGAGCACCGGCGACGCGGCGCGCGATACTTGGACGTTAGTGGCGATAGGAATAGCAGACATGGTCTTGAAGATATGGGGGTGTTGATTTTTATAGACGAAGGGTGAAAAGAAATGTGTTTTTTTGGGGGGTGTGGAATGAAATATACAACTTTGACGAACGACTCAAGTTGAATTTTTCTTATAAATACAAGGCCTGTGGCTTTAGAGAGTAAAAGATAATGTTGGTTGTTATTTTTGTGTGGTAAAAAGAGAGTTAACTTGACAGATAATCTCGATGATGACAGAAGTTACGGTGATAACACGAAATGTGTAAACGTATAATCTGATTTGATTTGCTCTTGCTCCGAAGTGATGGAATAAAGAAAAGGCTACCTCGGAGAAGGGAACCAAGACAGTTGTCAGAGGGGCCGGGCACGCGTGCTTTTATACTGATTCGAGTGTTCTCGCCCTTTTCCCGCCTCATTATTTTCCCCTTGCTCTTTTTCTCCCCCAACCGAAAAATTATCTTGCACGCGCTGGCACAAAAAAGTGCATGCGCAAAAAATTAACAAACAAGCTTGCCGCCCTCTTCCTGTTAACTTCGCAACCGAGTGGGAGCGGGAGCGGGAGCGAGAAGAGGGATGAAAAGAGGGGGGCCGCGGCATAGGGTAATCACCCACCTCATTGACCGCAAGACGCAACTCACCTTCTTGCTATCCCCGCACGCATCCCTCTGCCACAATCCGTTTTTCCTCTTTTTTGTTTCCAGCCAACCGATCCGAAAATATATTTTTTTGGGGAGAGTAGAAAGCGCGCAAATAATGTTGGCGCTGTCCATGAAAGGACAGTTTCCAGTACTAAAAAGGACAATGCCCGCGGTTCATTCCGAGGGCGCGCTCCGTTCAAAAATTAACAATACCAGCAAAAAACGTATATTTCGCCTCCATTTCCCTCGCCCCCTCATCCTGGCTCGTACCTGCTCTGTAGATAACGATTTTTCAGTTTCAAAAAATAAGAAGCGAGTGCCGCGTCGATCCAATATTTTTTGGAATACTCGGCTTTCTATTTGTGGAAAATGCGATATCCTCTGTGTTGCCGCGCAACTGCAACATTTCCAACATGGTGAAACGCTATTAAAGCATTTGAAAGACCAAATGGAAAGACTGTTTTTTTATTCGTTAATGTGTAATTCGGTGAAGGCTGAGATAAGCTGGAACCATAAGACATCGTTCAGATCATTACGCCCGATGACCACGTTCTGGCTGCATCAGCTTCTGGCCAATGCTGGGATTCAAGCGTGCTATTGAAAACCCTCGCGACTTAATTATAAATCACTGCCAGTGTTGTAGAAAAAATAACGAGCACATAAGATCGCTTACAATGCAGATCTACTTCATTAGGATCAACACTGTACAAATCGTCTGTGTTTGGTCGGTGTTGCCCGGTGCTTGCTTGCGCGAGGAATGATGAAAAAATGTGCAAATCAATTTACTTCATTCATGTTGGCACCGGCCTTTTTTTTTCCACTGGGCATGATATTCTCGCGCTTAAAGATGATGCGCTCCAGGCTTTCCAGTATACTGCATGCACAGGCATGCAAGCGTGTTGGGAAGAAGAAAAAAGGGAGTTGGAACTGGTTATGCACTTTAATTGATTAAATATAATCACCGAATGAATGAATCGGTGCTGGTAACGTTGGATCAAATCAAACGACAATATTCACCATGCAAAAAAAATATGTGACGAGTATTTACGCGTTGGACAAAGTATTTCATGTCTTTAATTGAGAGTATATTGGAAAAAGAAGTCAGAGAGGAACACACACTGCTGGCAATTATTTTTTAATTACATCATGCCGCCCATGCCGCCCATTCCACCCATGCCGCCCATGCCGCCAGCAGGGCCACTAGGCGCCGCCTTCTCGGGGGCATCGACGATCATGCACTCCGAGGTGGTCAGCAGCGACGAGACACCCGAGGCGTCGAGCAGCGCGGTGCGGACAACCTTGAGCGGGTCAACGATACCGCTCTTGATCATGTCAGTGTACTCGCACTTGGCGGCGTCAAAGCCATAGTTGAAGTCGTTGGCACCGTCCTCCAGGGTCTTGCCAACAATAACAGCGCCCTCGAGGCCGGCGTTATCGGCGATGGTGCGCGCGGGGCGGCGGATGGCCTCAGTGACGATGTTAATGCCCAGGTTCTGGTCAAAGTTATCGCCCTTGAGCGTGGCCAGCTGCAGCGAAGCCTTGAGCAAGGCAGTTCCACCTCCCGGGAGGATGCCCTCCTCGACGGCGGCGCGCGTGGCGTTGAGCGCATCGACGAAGCGGTCCTTCTTCTCGCCGACCTCAACCTCCGACGAGCCACCGACGCGGATAACGGCAACACCGCCCGACAGCTTGGCCAGACGCTCCTGCAGCTTCTCCTTCTCGTACTCGGAGACACCGGCCATGTTCATGGCAGAGCGGATCTGCTCGCAGCGCTGGTTGATGTTCTCCTTGTCGCCGGCACCGTTCAGGATGAAGGTGTCCTCCTTAGTGACAGTGACGGCACCGGTAGCGCCGAACAGCTCGGGCGTGGCCTTCTCGAGCTTGAGGTCGAGCTCCTCCGAGAACACGCTGCCGTTGGTAAGGATGGCCAGATCACCAAGGATCGACTTGCGGTTGTCGCCGAAGCCCGGGGCCTTGACTGCGCAGACCTGCAGCTGGCCACGCAGCTTGTTGAGGATGCACGCGGCGAGGGCCTCTCCGTCAACGTCCTCGGCAATGATCAGCAGAGGGCGGCGCTGCTGCGCGGCGGTCTCGAGAGCGGGCAGGATGTCCTGGACCATCGAGATCTTCTTCTCCGAAAGGAGGATCAGGGGGTTCTCGAACTCGACCTTCTGGGTCTTCGTGTCAGTGATGAAGTACGGCGAGATGTACCCGCGGTCGAAGCGCATGCCCTCGGTGATCTCGAGCTCGTCCGAGATGGTCTTGCCCTCCTTGACGGTGATAGCACCCTCCTTGCCGACCTTCTCCATGGCCCGCGAGATCAGCTCACCGATGTGCTTGTCGCCGTTGGCCGAGATCGTCGCGACCTGGGCAATCTCCTGCGTGGAGGTGATGGGCTTGGCCTGGCTCTTCAGGTACTCGACAACCTTCTCGACAGCCTGCTGCACGCCGCGGCGCAGATCCTGCGGGTTGCACCCGGCAGCAACATTCTTCACGCCCTCGCTGAAGATCGCGCGCGCCAGAACGGTTGCAGTCGTGGTACCGTCACCAGCCTCCTCGTTGGCCTTGTTGGCGACGTCCTGCACAAGGCGCGCGCCCAGGTTCTCAAACTTGTCCTCCAGGGTGATGCTGCGAGCAACGGTCACACCGTCCTTGGTGATCTTGGGCGCGCCAAAGGGCTGCTCGATCAGAACGTTACGGCCCTTGGGGCCCAGAGTGACGGCGACGGCCCTGGCGAGCGTCTCAACACCCTTGAGCAGCTTGTTGCGACCCTCGATGCCGAAGATGATCTCCTTGTGCGTGGAGTATGAGCGGACGGACTTGGCCGCGTTGCGGGCAGCAGTGCCCTTGGCGACACGAGGTGCGATCTTGGAAATGCTCTCCATTTGTAAAAAAAATAAAACTAGTTTTTTTTAAAAAAAAAAAAAAAGCTTTTGTAAAAGGGTGTAAGGTTATAAAAAATGTACAGTCGTAGGGAAAAGAAAAGGATAGAGGATAAAAAAAGGCGAGAGAATTATGAAGTTGGTCTGGGTCTTGTGCTTTTTGTGTATGCTTCTGATGACTCGCCCACATCCTCCACAGCCTCTTTCCTTTATCTTTTCTGGGCTGAAACGACCATGATGGAGTCTCGTGGAAGGTTTTTAATGCGGGCGCACTGGCCAAATGTTCTATGAAATTCTGTTCCAGCCGGCATTAGCGTAAGCCTGCGTGCGGCTTTATTTTTTTCCCACACCCGCTTTTGGGCGCAAACCCACTAAACCCACCTATCGAGATGAATTTCGCTTGAATTTCGCTTGAATTTTAGCCCACGTTGATCCGCAAGCAAAGAAAAAAAGTGAAAAGATGAAAATCGATCCACGATATTATTGCTGATTGCTTTGCCAACTGGCAAGTCGCAACCAAAGTGGCAAGGCAAGATACAACAAAAAAGATCGAGTGTAAATATTTTATATTTTTCTCACTTTCTCTTCTTTTTGTTCTATATTCCGCATTTTTTCTATCATTTCAATTTCGTCCTAACTTGCAAAAATTACACAAACAATAATGGTAAGGGCAGACAGCATATATTGGAGCCATGTCTGAGGATACTTGAGGGGGCACTAAGGCACGCGCAGCGCCAGGGAAAGGATGGTTAAAGGAGAACTGGCGTTATCGGCCGCGACCTCAGCTCTTGGCTGAGCCTTCGACATCTGGGGCTTTCGTGCCTTGGGATCCCAGAGAACAGCAATAAACCCCTCGCAGGCGGTGCTATCTTGCGAAAAAATACTGTGATTCTTTCTTTTGCAGTCGGACACTGCTTTGAAAAAATTGATCTAAAAACGAGGACTTCTCACTAACTAAACTGTGTGCAAAAACCATTACGCCTTTTCACACAACACACCTTTGTTGCCATGTAGTCTGCCATCCAGCGTATCGTTCCCCTGCTTGACCGCGTCCTCATCCAGCGTGTCAAGGCCGAGACCGTAAGTAACACACCTTGCTTGACCTGCCAAATATACCCTTTTTACTTGATCAAATGAAGAACTGCATCTAACAACGCAAACTTTTATGTGGCAATGTTTAATTTACTGCAATGTAGAAGACCGCCAGCGGCATCCTCCTCCCTGAGAAGGCCGTTGAGAAGCTGAACGAGGGCGTCGTCGTCTCCGTCGGCCCTGGCCTCGTCACCAAGGAGGGCAACAGCATCCCCACCGGTCTGACCGAGGGCGATCGCGTTCTGCTCCCCTCGTACGGCGGCAGCCCCATCAAGCTCGACTCCTTCAAGGACAAGGAGTTCCTGCTGTACCGCGCCGAGGAGATCCTGGCCAAGCTCGAGTAAAAACACATCTTTTTTTGAAAATAAATTACATTATTATACTTTTTTTGCTATAAAAATACACATAAGAAATATATGTCTAAATTAAAAAGCAAGCCGGACAAAATTAGCACGCGCAGCCTCCGGCGATACCAGAGGGGACATCATTGACGTAGACCGTGCCCTTTGACGGCGACGATTTGCGCCAGAGCCCCGGTGTCTCCACAATCTTGTTCACCAGCTCCTCCATAGCCTGCTGCACGCCAATTTTGGTCTTTGCGCTGCACTCCAAAAACAAAGTCCGGTGCTTCCTTGCATACTCCGCGCCCTCCTTCCTCGACACCTGTCTCTCGGACTCTTTGTCAATCTTGTTGCCAATGACCATCTTGACGACGTCCTCGCCGGAGCAGTATGTTCTGAGCTCTTCAAACCACGTGTCCAGATTGTCAAACGACTCGCGGCTGCTGACGTCGTACACCAGGATGACGCCCTGGGCTCCGCGGTAATACGACGATGTCAGGGTGCGGAACCGCTCTTGCCCTGCTGTATCCCAGATTGTCAGCTTGTACCGCTGGCTGTCCACTTCGAGGTACTTGACCTTGAAGTCCACACCTATGGTTGCGCTGGTCTCCTCCGGTGGCAGAAAGTGATCGTCCGTAAAACGCAGGAGGATGGAGGACTTGCCGACGTTGGAGTCACCGATCAAAAGTAACTTGAATGTGGCTGTGATTTCGGGAACCGCCGCTGCTGCTGCTGCCTGTATATTCGACATTTGCTGTTTATGCCTGTGTATGTGAAGACGAATTAAGTGAAAGTAGTGGAGTAATTGCGTGCGCCAAGCCAAAATAAAAGTGTGGGAAAATAAAAATAAAACAAAGTTAAGTAGAAAGAAAGAAGAAAGAATGGAAATGGGGGAGCCATCGCTCGCGCTTTGACTTGAGCAGCCAGGTGTGGTGTGCATGGCAGCTGACAAGCAAGTCGCCAAGGCCTTTGGCAAACAAACAGGAATTTGGACACAAGCGCACGGAATATGATAAATGAGAGCGCATGTGTGTGACGACACAAAGGGAAAATAAAAAAGTCAAATGAAGCAGCGTCACAAGATAGAAAATTAATAAAAATTATGTACATATTCCATTTGAAGAGGCCCGCACACACACAAAAGCACAACCATCTTGGAAAGCTATTTGTTTTTTAGTAGTTTCAACTCGGAATATAGTATTTATACCGTGTAATTTTGATTCTAAGAAATACCTGTTAAAAACACTAGGCTAGTCCTTCTTCTCGATCTTCCGCCCGGCATCTACAAACTGCTTGATGCGCCGCTCAATGTCCGCGGCCATGTACTCAGCAGTCCTGTCCTTGCCGTACACGTCAATAAACTCGCCATCGGGGTCCATAAAGTATGAGAAAATTGAGTGATCAACCAAGTAATCCTGGTTATCGGCGACCTTTGGCGGCTTGCTAAAATACACCCTAAACGCCTTGCACGCACTGCGCACCTGGTCGATCGATCCCGTCAGACCAACAAACTTGGGATGGAACTGCGGCAAGTACTCGGCAATAGCCTCCGGCGAGTCTCTCTGCGGATCACACGTGATAAACACCGGCTGGATAACACCGCGAGTCAATGGGCTGCGGTCCAGAATCTCCAGCGCGTCACCGATCTTGTCCAGCTCGTCTGGGCAAATGTCTGGGCAATGGCAAAACCCAAAGTATATCAGCGCAAACTTGCCCCGCAGATCCTTGTCGCTGAACACATGGCCGTTTTGGTCGATCAGCTCGAAGGGTCCACCGACCTCGGGCTTGCCCACGCTACCCTGCTTGCCCTGATTCTCGATGCGTTCCTTGCGAATCTGCTCCTTTTTGATCGTAAAATAGTAGACAATGCCTGCCGCTGAGAGAAGGAACAGCCCGATGCCAACGGGAGACAGGGGCCCAGAGTCAGGCAGGAGGCTGTCCTTTTTGTGGCTACTGTTGCTGCTGCTCTCGCTGTTGCCGGCAGTACTGCTGCTGTTGCTGTTGCTGTTGCTGTTGTCCCCGTCGCTCTTTGGCGGCGTTTCGGTACTGTACTTTGCGCAACCACCAGAAAGACGCAATTCCCGCGTGGTGGCTGCTGTTGCGAGCGGCGAGCTGGCGTGGGTCATTTTGAATCTCAAGCCGGCGGCAGCCGTCTGTTTCTGCAGAATACGATATGTAAGCGCAAAGTGGCCAGCGGACACGGCGTTAGCACCGCTGCGTGCAAATGAGCAGAAAGCGCGCATTATGATTCTGAATTGACAATGAAATAGAAAAAGGTAAGTACGAAAAAAGCTTAATGATACGCAAAAGAAAAAAGCTTGATCAAACTAAACCCAAAAAATTGCTTGGGCTGAGACATTTTTTTTCGTAATCAGTTGCTTCTACTGCTGTTTCATTTTCCCACGTGCGCACGCTGTTCTATTATTCTCTTTCAAAAAGTATATGGCTGAAGTCTCTACTGGTCCTCTGGTGGGCAGATCATCTTCTTGTAGTCCTTGATTCCCTCGCCGGCGAACTTTGTGACCTTGCAATCGGCGCATACCCACATCTCCGTGCACACCGAGTCGATGAAGCGCTCGTCATGAGAGACCAGAACCACACCGCCATTGAACTGCTTGAGCGCATTTGTCAGCGCGTCCATCGATTCCATATCCAAATGATTAGTCGGCTCATCAAGAACCAAAAAGTGCGGCTGCTGCACGGCGAGACCAGCAAAAGTGACTCTGCTCTTCTGTCCTCCCGAAAGCGTGCTGATCTCCTGCAGCGCGGTCATTCCCGAGATACCAAAGGCACCCAAGTGGCGGCGGTACTCCTCGTCATTGTTGCCCGGGTACATCTTCTTCAGGTGGCCGACGGCTGTCAGCTTGAGGTCCAGCTGGTCGACGTGATGCTGTGAGAAGTAGGCAATGCGCAGACGACCGTGGCGGTGGACAATACCGCCCGTGGGATCGAGCCTGCCGATGAGCAGCTTCAGCAGCGTGGTCTTACCCGCTCCGTTGGGACCAACAATGGCGACGCGCGCGTCCATCTGCATATCAATGTTGACGTGATCCAGGATCTTGCGCTCGGCCGAGTAGCTGAACGAGACCTCGTCCATAAACAGCACCGGCGGCGAGATGTTGTCTGGATTGGGAAACGTGAACGTCACCACCTTGTCGTCCTCGGGCTTCTCCAGCTCGGGCAGTTTCTCGAGGATCTTGATCTTCATCTGAGCCTGCGCCGCACGGTTCGAGTTGTATCTCCAGCGGTCAATGTACTCTTGCAGATGCGCACGGTAATGCATCTGTGTCTCGTACTCGCGCATCTGGTTCTTGCGCCGCTCCTCGCGTGTGGACCAGAAAGACTTGAAGTTACCGCGGTACTGGTCTATCTGCTCAGAGTGCTGGTGCACAATGTCCGTCGCCACCTCGTCCAAGAACTCTCGATCGTGGGAAACAACCAGCAGGGTACCGTGCCAGGTCTTGAGATACCGCTCGAGCCATACAACGGCCGGAATATCCAACATGTTCGTAGGCTCATCAAGGAGCAGAAGATCGGGGCGGCAGAATAGGGCACGAGCCAGGGACAGACGCATGCGCCAACCTCCGGAGAAGCTCTTTGTCGGCCGCTGGAAGTCTCCGGCGCCAAAGCCGAGACCGCTGAGAATCTCGCCAGCCTTCGACTCGGCCTTATCGGACTCAATGTCCAGTAACTTGGTCATGATGCTGTTCAGGCGATCTCCCATCTCATTCTTCTTTGCGTCAATCTCGTGCTTCGACATGACCTCTCCACGCTCGTCAAGGGGCGCCGGGCCCTCAAGACGCTTGATCTCCTCGTTGATTCCGGCCTCGTCGCGCAGCATCTGCTCACGGAACAGATCGGCCTTGAGAACCGAGCGAATGGCCGGCGTTTCGTCACCGGCCATCTCTTGCTCGACAAACAGGATGCTGATATAAGTCGGCACAGCCAGCTCGCGATAAGCAATGTTTCGCAAGAGCGTCGACTTTCCGATACCGTTGCGACCGATGAGACCGTAGCGGCGGCCAAAGACCAGATGAAGGTTGGAGTTGGTGAGAATGCGCTTTCCCGCGTACGAAATGTCAAATCCGTCGATCTTGACATCCTTGATCTTATCGCGCGTCGACGTGTAATCCAGAATTGGGTTAACCCTCATGAGCAGATCATCGTCGTCCAGCAGGTTCTCGTTGATAAGCTTGGATGCCTCGTAGCGTGACTTGACACCACGCTTCTCCATCTTGGCCGCAATGCGCGCTTCGGCCTTGCGCAGCTTCTTGACATCAACCTGACTGACCACGGACCGGCCCTTGGCGTGCGCCAGGTCCGTGTTTCCTGCCTGGGATGCCTTTGTCGCCTTGTTAATCTGCGCCTGCTGGGCCACCATGTTTACAGGCGCCGCCAGCTTGGAGAGCTTCGAGCTCTTCTGTGGGTTGGCTTGCTGTTCGACCTCGCTGAGCATCTCTGACAACTTCGCGCACAGCTCATCCACGTCGTCGGCACCGCCACTAGCGTCCTCAAGCATCGGCCGAATAAGTTCGTCAATGGGATTCTCGTCCGTAGTACTAGCATCCGATGTCGCTATAGTCGATGCTGCGTCATTGAGGCATCCCTGAACATATTCGACAATAATACTGTCAATTCCGGGTACGTGAGAGCGGATAAGCTGCTGAATCTTCTTCTGGTCCAAAAACTCTGCCATAATTTATTCTAGCAAAGTGCCAATTGAGATGCAAATTTAAAATAATGTATACTAAAATTGAAAGGATAAAAGTGGAGAAACACGGCTGTGATGAAAACCTTTCAAAAACCCCGTGCATAATTTTCCCGAAAAGCGAGTCTTGTGAGCGTAAAAATTATGCATATAAAATAGTGGAAAATTTTCGATGCTTGAAAAATCTCACACTATGACATATGGTCGACTCGGTCCGAGCCGCTCTTTAATATTTTATTTTAAACCCTTTGTCCCTTGTTCGTTTGGCTGCGCGTTAATACGCAAATGTAGAAAAAAAAACAGATCATAACATTGTGCAGCCTTGCGTTTTATATATTTAACATTGCATTGATATAAAATTGATATTAATCGAAAAATGAAAAAGAAAGCTACCGGTAGTGTGGAGATGAGAGATAAATGTCATAAAGTATATACCTAAAAGATATATCTATGTAATTTTGTACAATTCGATGGCCAAGACGATACAGTGGCAACAAATTACTTTTTTTTACGTCTGCTAGTGATAGAGAAGTTGCTCTAAAAGCCCAGGCAAACAAAAATAACAACACACGAATGCGTTTTAAATGTGGGTGGAATCAAGCGGCACAGCGCTTACTGATAAGTGTAGCAGTCGCAGTTATCATAGGTATAGTCCATCATAATAGAGCCGTCGTCGCTGATCGTAAAAATATCGAAAGTGTTGGCAAAAGAGGTCGAGGTAGCGGAGTACATTGCAGGTATAATGAGCTGAAGGAGATGTTTAAGTGCTTTTTGCTTTTAAAGTTGAACTGGACGGAGTGTACTATGCAGACTAAATAGAGATACAAAAGTAAAAAATGAAACAACTGGATAATCTATTTCTTATATAGAATTGGCCAAAAAACGGAAATCGTACCTGTACGCACGAGCGGTTGTTATTTGAAAGAAACAGGAGTGGGGACGGCCGGCAAACAAATAATATGAATCAACTTGTTTCTGTATTTTTGTGAATGTCGAAATTAAAACATTGAACAGCACAATGAGAAAGAAACATTTTTGGCGCTTTGTCGGCAAACATGCTTGATTTGGCTTGTTATAATGGTAATTCGTGCTTACCGTTAATATGCTGCTTTGTTTCCTTACACTTACAAGTCAGCCTTCTTTGCTCTAACAAAGCACCCAAAAGGAAGTTTGAGCAAGAAAGAAAATGCAAGACGTTTGTTTGTGTCTATGTGTCTTGTGGTGCGAATATTGGGCACTAAGATAGTCGTGCAGCTGCACAAAGACCAAAGAAGTGTTAAGGGTGCTAAAAGTAAGCCTTATATGGAGCTTTGCATCTGTCTGCGGCTAGACAAACGGGGAAGACAAAAGCTGCATATATTAAAAGAGTTTTCAGCAATATAATTGAAAATCTCTGCAATACTCAATTAATGAGCGCAAAATGCAGGACCAATGCTAGTTCGATTTGTTAATTATGCTGGCATCCCTGCGGTTAGCCGGCGTGAATGCATTTTGTTGAGCGTGCCCAAGTGCATAGCAATCCCGCGCATGGTCACTCATCCGCCAAAGGCTCAACTTGGCCTCTTTCAGAGACTGGTTTTGCACTAATTTAAACCGGAAAAAGCCATTTACCACTTGTCTAGTGTCATAAATATATGTACACATGACTTGTGCAGCTAGGCTCGGCCGTCAAGAAAACGTGCAAGTCAAAATGGTTGACTAGGTTTCCAATACCTCAACGCTCGTCACTCGTGATGACTTCGCTCCTCGTATATTCAACCCGTTGGCAATCACTAGCACACCCCAAGTCGTAAAATTACTAATATCATAATATTTAAATAGCTCTCTTAACGGGTCCCTTAGATATGAACAGGTAACATCCCGCAGCAATTCTCACAATATCGGGAGCAGCTAAAGGCACCAACGTGCCGCGATCGCATGGGCCCCTCTAATCAACATGCATGCTCCAAGCATAATATAAAAGAATGCATTCGCAGACAAATGCCAACAAACACGCATGCGTGGATACTTGCGCGGCAGTGCACTAATTTGCATTTATCTTTGCCCATGCCTATCTTGGGGGAACATCATTTGTCACGGCATCTACACTGCATTAATTGGTAGACATTATTTAATCCCGCGCTGCCAAGTATAATATTTCAGCAGCAACAGCAAAAGGTATGCCGCATAAGCAAGTTACCCAATCAGCACGCGTGTTTACTAAATACCATGCCCTGTTTGCAGATTGCCGTTCAGTTCAATCGCCATTAAGAAAAATATTTAGCTTTGAATGCCGATCGCAAGTTGTGCATCCATGGGTGTGGCGGTGTGGCAGAAAGGAAATTTTCTGTTCTTTGGGAGTTGTGCGCCAGTGTCAATGGTCTCGACTGTGTTGGTGGCAGAATAGCCGCGGTGCTGGTGTTTTTTTGCAAGCAATCCTGTAGCAGTACGTAAGAAAAAGCTCTGCATTCCGAGCAGACGCGCCGCTGTCTATGTAGAAAACGGCTTTTTGTATGGCAGTACATTCTTTTTTTCGTGCAAATATGTTTCTACCCAATAAAGCACTGTTGTTGATTTGTCCTGACAACCGAAATTCCGCATAAAGAGTCGATTTGTAGCTAATTGATCAAACTTAATTTTAAAATCATCAAAATTATAATTAAAATTGCAATTACACTAAATACGTACTTGCCATTCTTAAGTAACAAAATAAGTATATAATAATATAAGACTATGTTGAGGAGAAAAATTTGCATTTGAAAAATTGAAAGTTCTGGCGGCACGCGCGCTTTATGATATATGTTTTTCGCATCTCAACGAGTATATTTAATTTTTTATGACAAATATATGATCTAGAACGAGCGGGTGCCTCACTATCAGTATAAATACTGGTCAGTTTATTGTTAGACAATAAACAAAATTGACGGTTGAGAGTTATAATAGACTCCTAGATGGTTGTATCTATTGTTACTCAAAGAACTTCGGTTGATACTCGCCAAGCGCATTACCAGTTTTTGTAATAAAACTTGGATTAATAAAAATAATAATTAAGGGGCGTACAACTGCGTTCAAGACATGCCCATTAGAAGTGATTGGCTACCATCTTTTTAACCTGTCCTTTTGCTGTTAACGATATAATCAGGTTTATGTGTGGCTGGTGCATGCACCCCCTTTTTTAAACGGAAAATCACTCGCCACATGGTCGAGTACTAACTTTAAACAGACAAACACAAATGCAAGCAGACAGGCAAGTGGGCAGCCAGAGCATGACCATTAGCTTCTTTGTGCCGTTCCTTGTGTTAAAGGACACAAAAAATTACAAAGATAATGCAGCAAAATGCAGCCTGTTTCAATTACATCGTATCACTATACTCGCCACACTCAAAACACCCGCCACACTGCAAAAAAAACCGCCACAGGAAATAATCAAATAAAAAAGTGTATGCAATGATGCATGCAGATGTGAACATCACATGTGAACAGACAAGTTTGTCGATTTATTTTCAATTGAAGAGAACTAATGTGGAGACATATATCTTCACACTGAGAGGCGAGTACCGATGTCGATAAATATTTTGCTCTTTATATGCACTGCGTGCATTTATCTCAGCTCGTGGTGTCCTGCATGCTGCATGTGTCATAAGATGGCACTCGCCACAGTCGGGAATATGCACACTCGGGATGGAGCGTGAGTAGAAAAAATAGCAATCATGAAAGCATCAACAAATAAATTGATAAAAAGACAAAAGACATTTGCAATCGGATATCTATTGGCTTGCATGATAATATCAATCACTGCAATTGATTTTTTTGCAAGTTCGTCCCAAATACAATTAAAATTGCGTAATCTATGTGCGTGTGTGTAAGTGTGCAAGTGTTGTTTGGCTATCCGCATATAATTACATTTGTATGACAAATAAACAATATGGCTAAACATTTTTGGCGAGGGTGAAAATGCGAGCAAGAGTAAATACAAATGCAAGTGCAAAAATAATGATGAGCAAAAAAATGTTCTGTTCAAATGTTGCTATGGTTGCAATAGCAAAATGATGCACGTATTATATAGGATACTTTTATTGCAAAAATGGAAGGTCTCGGTTAACCAGTTGACATCGGTCTCTGATATCTGCTGAAAGAAGGTTTTGTAAAAAGCGCAAAGCGCAAAGCGCAAAAAAACGGACCGATTCAAAATCAAAACGCAGTTTAAAGGCCAGTTCAAGTCAAAGCATTTATTGTCAGGAATGCATGTTTATTTGGCAAATTGCTTGGTACGCAATGCCTTATTTTTTAGTTTGTAAACAGATATTCAGCAACAAGTAATAATGCAGAAAATTTTGATAATTTCATTTCAATTTGAGCAGGGTATTTGATTCCTGCATGTCTTTATTGTACCATTTGTTCCTGCCGCATGTGGCCGGTCATGCTGCACAATGCATATAAACAGAGGTGCGTCGGCGGTAGTGCGGCGAACACGGCCTTTTGACGCATGTGCGTGTGTCTTTTGCTCCAAAAATAAACCTGACATGAGGAGACAGTTGCATAGAATGTGCTCCCGTCACCTCTTCTCCGGAAGACTTTTTTGTCAGAATTTTTTGATACTGCATACAAAGTGAATATGGAGAGGACATGATAGATAGGAATGGTGAGTATTGGGGGAAATACGAATGAAGTGGGGAGGGAGTCACAGCCCTGATTTTCGTATACACCTGTTTTCGCGTGCAAATCATAAAAAAAATTAGAAGAGCATATCAATTCGAACAAAGCATGCACACGCAAGCCCACGAAAGGGAGAGCAAATAGAGATGCGGTTTAATTATTTTTATTGTATCCTGCATTCTGCACATTGCAAGGATGTTGCGAGACAAACAGCAGGGCAGCATAGCACAATCCACTTGCTTATAATTCCCTGAGCGCCCTGCCTTTTTCACAAATCTCGTCGCATCATTACATTTCAACCCCGCACCTGCGTCTTCATTTCTCACAATTGTACAATCAGTAGATAGCATAATAAACTATTCAATTTGTCTATTATTCCAATACACCTACAAAGTGCTCGTGCTTATTCCCAGCAATTGTACAAAAATTATTGTATTTTCTTGCTATATCCAGCGCTACACTTTTTATTTTTTTATTTTTTATCAGCTATTTTACTATTTTCGTGCACCCAAATCTCGCCTCTCGCACACATATTTTGTCACAATCGCTCTTGAACAAAAAAGAGAGACAGACAGTTTGCGCCAAATCACACGCACACACACACTTACATTGTCAATCGTGCTCACGCGTTGCCAAAACCCTTTCGAAATTCTCGGCGCTGCAAAAACTTTCAAACAGGCCGCACATACACGCATCTTTTCAATTAATACCAACATCTTTCCAAGTCAGACAATGAGCAATCAAGTTTCCTACCCGCATGCCACCGATCAGGATTCGCAACAGCTGGAGCAGCAACTTGACTTGCTCGCAGGATACGCTGGCATCCAGCAGCCAGCCGCACCGCTGACCTCCTCTACAACTTCGCCACAATTCCAAGTTTCCTCGGTGGCGCCTATAAATGCCTTGCACACGCCTCCAGCCTCAATTTTGGACAACTCACCATCTTCAGCTATTTACTATTCATCTACCGTCACTCACCACACCGACTGTGCAGTCTATTGTATCGACCAAACCAAGCCAGAAGTCATGGAGCAAAAAGTCCGCCAGTTTTATTCTTCGGACGGAGCCTCATTTATTGAGCATGTGCCGGGCCACTGCCTGGTGTTTATTCCCAACTCGACAAATGTCAACCACCTGCTGAACGAGATGCGCAAGGTTAGCCATCCCAAGCGCAAGGCCAAGCCGGCCAAGAATAAGTCCAAAAAGTCCAGCAAGCCGACCAACGCCTTCATCAAATACCGCAGCCACAAGATTAGCGATATGAAGACCATTCACCCTGAGATTAGCCAGACCGAGATTTCGCGCATGGCCGGCGAGTTCTGGAAGACCGAGCCTGAGGAGCTCAAGAATTCATTCCGCAGAAAATATGTCGAGGAGAAGCGCGTCTACGACATGAACAAGGCAAAGACCGCAAAGACTCAGAGCGAGGCCGGTTCTGATGCCGAGGCCCTTTCCGACGTGGCGAGCGTGTCGTCAATGCAGGCAGTGAGCAGTTTGTCAGAGTTTTCGCACCCCGAACTGTGTGGTGGTCCCAATGGTATGGGTGGCATCGGTCTCAGTTTAGGCCTGGGTGTTGGCAGCGACGGCAGCCCCGTTGGCTTTAACACTGGCAGGCGCCGCAGCCACACTTTGCCGCCAGGCGGCTTTTCGCGCTCAGGTGCCAAGCGCCGCATTTCACAAGAGCTCCGCAAGCATCTGGCCAACAAAAAGACCACTGCGTATATGACTGCCGCCAACGCCAACCCCAACTCTAGCATAAATATCAACATGTTCTCGGACACCATGCAGAAATTCCATCAGCAAAATCAGAATCAGCAGATGCAGCCCCAGTACGAATTCACATTCACGACTCCGAATATCGACAACTGTGCGCCCTCTTCAACCATTGGCACCAACAGTCCATCGTATTTGAGCTGCGACACCTCCTCGCCGATGATGATGCCGCTCAACCCGAATTTCCCGCTTGCCGAGTTTACCACCAACACAAATTTCAGCATTACTTCCGGTTCATCTGCGGGCAGCCCGAACAGCATGCATCAGCACACTCGCTCGTTGAACAATATTTCTTCGGCGCCGCTATCTATCAACACGCCGACATTTGCACCCGATGCCGGATATGAGTCCTTTGTGCCGAGCCCGATTAACATTGCAAAGTCTCTCACCGACTCCAACTTGGGCATGGGTCTGCCTATGGTTGATACATCCGGCCTCAACGTCTTCAACAGCGAGCACATACCCATCAATGCGTTTAGTGCTGGGTATACCAGCGGCGATCCCAATTCATGGCCAATTCCGCATGCCTACACGATGATGCCCGACAACTCGGGTGCTCAGCAGCAGCAGCAGCATCATTACCAACACATGTAATATTGAAAATAGGCAGTGGTTTGCCCATAAATCTGTTGGGCAGACAAGATCAACCCTGAATCCCCACTCATGTAACCTCTTGTTTTTTTGCGCACTTCATTCTTCCACATCCTTTTCTTTCAAATGGTTGTTTATTTCTCTCATTTTTTCTGTAATATTTTTTATCATTGTCTCTGTTTTACACGTCTTTTCATTGTTTCTACAAAAAAATTGGTTTCACATTAATTTATAAAGTTGGTATTTATTCAAGTGACACGATGTGTCAGAGCCAAAGGCAAATATAATGTTTATAAACTGGAATAAAGTGAATTAATCGACAACCATGCTGTTCGACTGGGCGGGCACAATCTCGTTGTACATAAACTCGTTCTGGTAGTCATTCAGGTACTGAATCGAGCGACCTTCGTCCAAGAACAGCGAGTATACGCGCTTGATATCGACCACGTCCACCTTTGAGGACTGGCGCTTCTGGGCAACAAGAAGACCGGTAGAAATCAAGTGGATTGCGTAGCGCAGCGACGTCTCAGCCGCAACCTTTGTCAGCACAGCCAGCGCGTCTTCTGTCATTTCAACCTCCTCTTCATCGCACCGGATCTTCAGGATCTGCTTGATTTCATCCGCGCTGTACGCCTGGGTCGAAATGATGAGCAGGCGGTCCAGGAAGTCAATTGGCACGCCGTGGGGCGACTGGTAATTGGTTCCACGAATGCGAGACATGCCGCGGTTCGACGCCATAATGACGACGGGTGCCATGGCATCCTCGAGCGCTCGGTTAAGGAACGAGAAGCACTCCATATCCAAAATATGGATCTCATCAATGAACAAAACTCCGGGAACAATCTCGGCCTTTCCCTCTTCGCACCACTCGGAGATTTTTTGGTTAATCTGGTCGCGAACCTCGGGCTTAATTTCTCCTGTATCACCCGAGAAGAGCGCCAGGTATCCCTGCTGACGGCTGTTGATGACGTCAATCTCGTGCAGCGAGACTGTGTGCACCATCTCCTTGCGGGTCTGCAGCTCTCCCTCGGGGCACTGAACAAACTTGACATCGGCGCCAGTAGCATCAAAGTCACGTGCGCGAGTAAACGAGCGGCCGAGACGTGTGATGCGCCCAGTCGCCTTGTCAATCTGAATAACATCACCGGCCATGACCTTCTCCTTGGTCAGCGATGTGATCATCTTTTGGCCCAAATCGTAAATGGTCTCCATGTCTGTTGTCTTCAGCGTGAGCTTTCCTGTCTTTGGGCCGACGCCAGTGACCGAGCGGTCGATCTGAATCTCCACGACCTCACCCTCGATAATCTCGGTCTCCTCCTTAATGCGAACGCCAATAGACCGCCTGAATGCCTGTGTGAGCGACTCAGTCTTTGACATTTCGAGGGAAAAGACTTCCGACGAGGCAATCGATGTAAATGGAACGTCGCCAAGCTCCTGCGACATGGCCATGGCAATGGCGGTCTTTCCAGTTCCAGGGGCACCAGCCATCATGATGGCGCGTCCCGAGATCTTACCCTGCTTGATGACCTTTACAATAACACCCGCAGCGCGCCGCGCCTTGAGCTGCCCGACCATGCCTTGGCTGTTGGCACGGCCCTCGAGTTTGTCGTCCAGACCGAGTCCGCGGATATGCGAGTGGGCGCCAGTGCGCTCGAGCTTACCAATGTCTTTGGCCTGCGATGTAATGATAGACTCCTACAGTGGTGATTTGAGATAGAAAGCGAGGTTAATATTTGCTGCTTAGGAAGGCAAAAAAATGAATTCGAAGCGGCGGTTTTGCGCCCCCACCATTCGAGGTTTGCTTCTCCCTTATGAGCAATAAAAGCCGGCGTACCATTTTGTTATTGCTGCGTTGTGTTGCTTTCTAAAATGAAGTGGTAAATGAGTAAATGGATTTGGAGGGCGAAGGAGAAAAAAAGAGAAGAGAACTAAGACGCGATAGAAAATTAAAAAAAAATTGTGCTTGCGTGTATTTCGTTGCCACCAAACAGCGCGACAAACAAAAAAGCTTGTCAATTTGATCACCGTAGATCCCTTGATTTTTCTGCACAATGCCAAATCCGTTCATCGTCAGCCAAAAAGACTAAAATGAATGAATAATGACAACGCATCGACATCGCATTAAATTAAATTAAATTGCTTTCACAATGCTTTGCGGCCACTCAACAATCAAAGCTAATAATGGCTTGCACAGCCCATCCAGTACGGGCGTGCGCGGGTATAAAAAGTTTGGCATTACATTAGACCTCTGCGTGTCTTTGGAGAAAAATTGCGGTAACAAAAGATGCTTGCAACATGGACATTTATCCGAGCTAAAATTTATGGATAAATGTGTATTTTTGTACATCAAGAACTTGACGAATTAGCTTTTAATACAAAACACATTAATTAGAAAACTATTTGCGATGTGTGCGGAATGATTTCTGTTTATTTTGCCAAAAGGCAAAAATTTAAACAATATGGTCAGGATGCTCGGACAAAACAATGGAATATTTCCGTGAATAATATTTTACCCCTCGTAGTGCCAGAGAAATATCTTTCGGGTTGGGTTTAACATAATACAGACCCAAAAACAAAGCCACAGGGCAAACTAAAACGAAATGCGTTTGTACCAGACGTTAATTTTCTTTTTTTATTTATTTTTCTCTATTTTGCTCACATTTAAAATATAAATAACTTTGTTACACTTTTATATTTCTATATTTCCATATACTATTGATATTCTTATTTGATTATTTTTGACATGCCATCTTCTACAAAGCGCAAAAGAAGCAACAGTTTACCTTTACCTCCGTCTCCGCCTCCGCCTCCGGCCCCAGCTACGCTTTTACTGTTATCTCCTTACGACCAAGAAAGATCGATCGGCGAGCCCGCTGCGGTGTCTCTGCCAACCTTGCCTACTGTTTTTGGAGCCAGTGTGAATGAGTTTCCCGGCTGTCAGCGGCCAGACAGTTCTGCCGCTAACCCCAAGACATTGGCTGCTCCTGTTAGAGCCCTGTGCTTCGATGGCTATCCCGCACGTGTGACTGGTGCAAAGCCTGGAGCCGGCTCCGGATTTGCTGTTAGCAAGTCCCAGGGCCACATTGTCGTCGATAAGACACTTGTCTGCAGAGGGTTCTGGGATGTATCTAGTCGAATCAGTTTATTTTGCCTTCCGCGTCGCTTCGGAAAGTCATTCAATTTGTCCGTTATCAGAATGTTTTTTAGCTCGAGGTTTGAGCAGATAGGTACAGGGCGTGGACACATGGACAACGGCACACTCGATTTGGATTTACGAACGGACTTGCTTTCCAAAAACATTATTCTACGCAAAAAATTGTTCATTGGCTCGCTCCTGCGCACATTGGATCCGGCGTTTTTTGAGGAGCACTTTGCAAAATATCCAGTGGTGTTCCTGGACTTTAGTGTAAGTTAATTTTGCATTGCCATGGTGTCGCAAAGACAAACTTATTTTCAGTTTTTACTTGGGTGTGCTAATTATTGCTAATTATTGTTGAATTTTCTTGAATAGAGCTGCAGGAGTGCAACTGCCGTCGGGCTGATGAAGAAGTTGTGCGCGGTTTTTGCAAGCCAGGCGGCCAAATGGATCAAGGACCTCGAGGAAAACCAACTGGAGCTCAGCATATTGTCTTGGGAAGCGCACGAGCGAGTCATCGAGTTTATCAATGAATTTTCCAGACTCGATGCTGCATCCGTCGGCAATTTTGACATATACGCACTCTTGATCACCGGGTATTTCCCGGACATTTCTGAGTTTGTCGGTGAGCAATATGGCAAGTACATTTTGTTGATTGACGACTACGACACACCGTTTCTGGAAATAGAAAAGTCCAACTGGGATTCTGGCACAAAAATTCGGGCAACGAAAGTGATGATTGACCTGTTCCAGATCATGCTCAAGGTCAGTTTATTATCATGTCATTTGTTTCCTCCAATGAACGGTGGGTTCTGACTTTATGTATACGTGTTTCTAACATTTCGAGTGCATATCATTTATTACTTTTTTGTTTTGCTTAGACTGATGAGTATGTTCTCAGAGGCCTGGTCATGGGCGTTTTCAACGTTCCCTTGTACGACGGAATATCTGGTGCTGACAATGCTTTTACAATTTCAGTCGGTCCTAGCATGATTTATGGCAACATCTCGGAGGCAGGGGCATATAAGCCGCCGCCGCCTTCGATGGGCGGCACTCATGCGTTTATCGATTCATTTGGGTTCAACGACAAGGAGATCTTGCTTCTCATCGATAAATTTAAGATATGCGTTCCAGCGCTCAATGGCCACGAGAATGTCGCTGTGGATACCATCCACAAGTGGTACAATGGCTACTACATCGCAGAATTTAAGGGCAAACTCAATCCCTGGTCCGTCTGCATGTACCTGATGACTTTGGAGCACACGTTGAACCACAATCCAAAGTTCAAAATGGGCAACGTCATTCAGGGAATTAATTCGGCTGCCAAGCGCTACTGGGCTGACTCCACTTTTGCCCAGAAAATTGATATCGAGCTCATCTGCCCCAGAGACTACGCCTTTGATCTGGCTGCCCGCCTCATCAGAGATTTCGCTCAGCAGCAGCCCGGACACACAATTGATGTAGGTCCGGGCTCAGACTATACACGCTATGACCCCATTGCAATTGCTCACGGAGACCATGAGCCCAAAAACGAGCCTGAATATTACGACATGGGCAAGTCCATTAAAGTGTTTCTGAGTGCTGGGTATCTGACATTTAAAACACCCACATTGGTCTGCATTCCGAACCTTGAGGCATATTATTACTGGCGCTCCAATTATATGCGCACATTATTTGGGCCATATTGGGCCAAAATCATGTCATTTCCCAGGAGCTTTCTGCTGAGTGACTTGTGGAATGGCCGCTTGTCTCGGCTGTGTCTGTTGGTGGGAAGTGGAATTGGCGTTTTCAACAGTAGTTGTCTTGATATGGACAAGCAGTACGCCATTCGTGCGTCCATGGTAATCATACATGCTGCTCGTCTCGGCGCACTCTGCCATCCTAACGAAGCCAATGTACAATTGAGCAACATAAATGTCCATCATTACCCGGGTCCCACCACGGAGCACAATTGTTTGGTCATAACGCTGCCAAATCACCTGAACATGCGAGACAGATTTGGATTGGTTGTTCAGTTTAAATATGTGGCTGATGATAGGCAGCGAGACATTGATTATATCAGGAGATGCGCTGAAATGGGGTTGGCTGAAGTTAATGGTGACATGTTTTCCATGGAGCTGGAGGGGTGCATTGAGTACATCCAGGTCTTTCTGGTTATTGGTGATAATTGTGCATTTGGATTGTGCCGCATTTATCAGCGTCCGAAAGCCGTTAAGTAGCCAGGTTTAGTGGGAGCTTGATGATTATTTTGTTCGCATTATTAGTATAATTTTAATATAACATCTCGTTTTTTGCTTTGACAAGGTTGTACTTGGTCTTGACGCGGCCATATTAATCCATATTTTAAATTTCAATAAAAAGAGCAAGCACTCGTTCCATATACTTATTCCTGTGTTATTTGCACGTCATTTAAATTGTTTATTATTGTTAATCAATAAGGGGATCAATATGACAACAATAAAAAATGTCGAAACAAAACAAAAACGGCTCAATAAATCCAAGCCCTTAAGCGGTTGCGCCCGTCGACGCCGGAATCATACCAGCACCGGCGCCAGACTGGTGGCCAACTGCGCCGGTGTTCATCATAAACCCACCAAAGTTGAATGATGGGTGGCTCACAGCGCTTCTGATCGCCTGGAACAAATGACGAGCCACACTAAGCTTTGTGCGCACGACATTAGCTGGAACAGATGACATCTGCACGCCGTACTGGCAGCCGTCAGTCGCAGCGACCTGGTCGGGGCCCGCAGTGGTGATCGAGTCCACGGTGCACACGGGCAGGTAGTAGGCGCCGTTGCTGGTCTGCACGACGTTGAGTGCCAGATGCGTGAACTTGTTGGTCGCGGGGTCAAACACGTGGGTGACCATCACCGGGGACGTGGTCTCGACATTGGACACGTGGGACATGTCGAAGAAGGACGCCATGCGGGACAGGTGGGCGTTAGCGTTGGCCAGTGACGAGAAGGGCGAGGGATTCATCATGGACGACATGTCAGGGTTGACCATCGAGCCCATCGAGCCCATCGTGCCCTGGGCGGCAACAGAGGCGGCAACGCAAGCGACAAAGGCAATGGTGGTCTGCATGGCTGAAATATTGAAAAATAGGGCTTGTTTGTTTGGGAGTTGAATGAAGCTTGAAGGTTGCGCTAAAAAAATGAAATGTTGCGGAAATAATAAGCAAAATTGGTTGCTAAAGGTAAAAAAAAGGCAGGTTGCTACTTGTGCTGAATCGAAAAGTGTGAATTGAGCGGGGATACCGCGGTTCTTTTATACTCTTGACACAATCCTATTTTTTAATTTGGTTTACAGTATCTGATACTCACAATTCAAATCATTATCATATGTAGAGCTGATATCCTTCGACATATGTTTGGGAGGAAAATTGTAATAGATCTTCGCGAGACACTTATAAGGTGGGTGATTTTTGGTTGATAACGTTTCCAAATATTCAGTGACTGATATGTCTCTGTACAAAAAAAATTTTGAGTCTGGGCCACTTTGTTTTTTCAGCTGCGATTTTTTGTCTCCGCCCTCCACCCTTTTCTATTCAGTTTCAAAAAGTTTACTAAATTGTGACTAGAATATTTTGCATTTGATCAAGTAGATTTTCGTCACTGTATATGAATTACTTTATTATTATTTTCTAGTGCTTTTTTACTTTGATTTAACAACGCCACGAACCAAATATTTGGAAAAACATTGCATAATATCCTCAATAAAGGATAAAGGGTGTATTTTGTGTGTATTTGTGACAAATAATTTCTCGAGTATTTGAATTGTACTATTACTCAAAAAACATGTCATAATTACACCCTCTCGCATTGTTTATTTTTAGAATTGTACAAAAATGTCTCCGCGCTATTTGCTCTGCGTTGAGTGTTCATTTGCGCTTTTTTCTCACAAGGATTCAGCCAAACAGCATGTGCAATATTACTTTTTTTAAGTGGTGGTTTGGTTTGCGTAATTTGTGTGGTTAGAATAGATAAATTTGATAAAAGAAAATACAAGTGAAAAAAGGAAAAGTATTACAAAAAAAGAAAGGGGGGGACGGATTTTTTGTTTTTGTTTAGCAAGAGCCAGTAGCCGAAATCTGTTGCCGAGGGGCAGCAGGAGAAGGAGAGGCCTTGGGGGCAGCAGAAGCGGCGGTGGAAGCAACGGTCGCGGGTGCAGTAGCGGCTGTTGGGGCGGAAGCAGAAACAGAAGCGGGGGGTGTTGCAGCAGGCGCAGGCTTTGTCATAGGCGTGACCATAGACTTAGCCACAGGAGCACCAGTAGTATTTATCTGCCGAGATGGTGCCGCCGCAGAAGAAGCATGGGGAGCATTCACAGGCATAGGACGACGAATCAACCCTTGCTGCGCAGACTGTGGTCCAGCAGCTCCCATGGGACGCGGCCGCGGAGGGCCACCATTGCCCATGATTGGCTGCCCAGGCCGGCGAGGACCCATCATTTGTGGGCCAGAACGAGGACCGCCTGGGGCATTGCTGCCATTGACGCGCTGCTGCTGTTGCTGTTGGAAGTGGGGGTTGGGCGCGCGAGGAGCACCAGACACACCGCCGTTGGGAGGCATCATGCGCGGACCGCCTGGATTTCCTCCGGTGGCCATTGGGCGCTGGTTGCCGTTAGGACCGCCCATCGGCGGCCTGACCATCCGCGGGGCACCGTTGGGCGGCGCGCCAGGCATGGACGACGTGTGCATAGCGGGCTTGTTCACAGCGACGGCAGGCGCAGGTGCAGCGGCAGAAACATGTGTGGGAGCAGCAGCATTGGCATTGGCATTGGCAGCAACGGGGGCGGGGGTGGGGGCAGAAGCAGCAGTAGAGCTAATAGGTGTAGCAGGAGCCGGCGAAGCCGAGCCCATGACAGGCGATGAAGGCACCGACGAGCCAACAAAAGCAGCAGAAGCAGCAGCCGCAGCCGCCGCAGCAGCCACCGCCGCGGCAACTTCCGCAGGCGTAGCATTCGGCGGCAAATCCCTAATTGAGGGAATCATAGCACAGTGTGCATGCTGCACATGGTACTTGAGCCCATTAAGGTTCTTGTATGCCTTGTAGCACTCCGGGACCCGGCACTTGTACGGCTTTGAGATGCCGCGCGCCTCTTCGCCCATATTGCAGTGGCCGTGGAGGTTGTGGTACTTGAGCCCGTTCGGGTTCTTGTAAGCCTTGTCGCAGCTCGACACAGGGCAGCGGTAAGGCTTGTCGTCGCGCGGTAAGAGCCCGTGCGCTTTGGCCGCGGCAGCAGCGGCAACGGCGCCAGCCATGGCGGCAGTGACGCTGGGAGGCAGGTGAATGTCGTCGTCAAAGTTATCGCCAGACACTGCCATGACAGCAGCGTTGGCAGCCTTTGTCAGGCTGTCGCACGAGCTTTCGCTGTCGCTTCTCCTGCGGCCATACATGCCCGAGCCATTGCCCGCGGCGGCAGCGGCGGCGGCGGCAGTGGACAAAAAGAGCGGATCGGTGGCTGAGGCAATGGCAGCAATGATGTCGTCGTCGTAGAGGCCAAGCACGGAGCTCGGGAAGGCTAGCTCGGGGGAGTTGGCGGCAACAGCGGTGGCGGCAGCAACCGCAGCCGCAGCATGCTCGGCATTGGTCATTGTGGTTTGCTTCTTGAGTGGCGCATGGTCGCCAGAGGAAAACGACATGGCGGAGCGCTTGCGGCTGGCCAGCAGCGACATGTCCAGCGAGAAGGGCATGACAGCCTCCTGGGGCGAGCCGGTGACAGACGACATGACAGACTGGCTGGGCGACAGCGGCGGCGGCGTGTTGCGTGCCGATTGTGTAGTGCTGTGTGCCGCAGATGCAGTGACGCCCCTCATGGTCTTGCTGCCTGCAGCGTGGTCCCCTGGGCTTTTGCTGGGCAGTGTGGGGGAGGGCACGGCGGTGCTGCTTGCAGAGTTGTTTGTTGTGGTGGCGCTGAGGATCAGCTGCTGCTCGAGTGTCAGCCCGTAGGAGGATAGATCGGTGGCGTCCGAGCCGACGCCTGTGGTCAGGCAGTCGGTCGGAGACCATTCCTCGTCGAAGAAGCAGTTGTCGCCCAGATCGGGCTGGGCCTCGTCGTCCTCGAAGCGCACGTGGCACTCCTCGTAGTGCTGCAGCAGATCGTGCAGGTCGTTGAGGATGAGGCCGCAGCACGAAAAGTCGCGGCAGAAGCTGGCCTCGAGATCGCGAGGGTAGTAAAAGTCCTCGTCGACAACGGCCATGGGCTCGTTACCGTAGTGATGTGTGGCGTGCTGGCTGCTGTTGCTGTGTTGGTTGGGGCTGCTGCCAAAGCTGGCGGTGCTCATGGAGGAGGGCCCGAAACCAGGGAGATCAAAGAGCCTATGTGATGGTTGAACAGCGGTGGGTGTCGTTTGGTGATGAGATGAGGACATCGTCAGCAAAGGGAGACAGAGAGGTGGGAGAAAAGAAGTGGTTGGTCGATGATGAGTAAGGTGTGGTAATAAAAAATACAAGGAAAATAGAGTACACAAAATATTTGCAAGTAAGCAGAGGGTTGATAAGAAGTGGAGGGGGGAAAGAAATAAAAAAAGAAAGGGACAATGAGGGAAAAAGCAAATAGCGAGTTTGATTCTGATTCTGATAGAGAAAAGCGAGAGGGGGGAGAGAGAAAACCAAATAAATAATGTAAAGTCGCACAACACAAAAGGAGATTAGATATGCAGTGTGTAGAAGTGGATTCTTGGACGAGTGGAGGCGAGGATAATTAAATGGATGCAGAACGACGGACACAGGCTAATAAAGGCAACCCGCCTGCCACTCTAGCCGGGACCAAGCAGAATAACTGGCTGAGCAGCTTCCTGTGCTTGTGCTTGTGCTTGTGTGCATAAGGCATAAGAAAGGACGGGGAGGAGGTGACCAAAAGACAGGAACGCCGTCCGCTTGGCTAGCTGTGTCTGCCCAAGGCGGACAAGAGCAAAGGGCAAGAAAAGCTGGCCTGGCTGGCTGGCTGGCTGGTCAAGCTGGCTATATTTACCACACTCTGAATGGCAGCGGGCCTGAAAAATGCAGAGCACCGCAATTTGACCCAAAATGGAAATACACTTCCCCCCTTCGACGTGTACCCCCAAAAAAATATTGGGCGTGGCAAACTAAAACAGGCCGAACCCGCATATCATCCTAATTACCCCCACCCAACGCCCCCCCCCTTGTTGTTGCCCCCTCTCGGCATACAGAAAACCAGTTTTTGTTGCAAGGACCCAGAAGAAGCGCACTTGGCGCGAAAAAAAGGACGCCCACTGTGTATCTGGAAAACAACAGAAGGCGCGTTGTCTACTTATTTTGTTTGCCAACAAGACAATTAATGGGCCTGGCAGAAATAAGAATGTGAATGTGCAAATCTCATATCCGGCCAGCAGGATGGGTGGGTCGGCTAGTGGGCGGATGTATCGCAAATAAAGGGAGGGGAGAGAGGCGCTAAACATGTTCTGGGCTGCACATTTGGCTTGAAATAAAAAAAGCCTGGACAAAAAGGCGGTTGGCGCATGCGTTGAGGCAAGGGGCAGAGAGGGGGACAGAAGAGCAGGCATCGCATAAAAAATATTTCATGCGGGGGATGCAGAAATAAAACAATAAGGAGCAGCACCAAAAACTAATAAAGACAAAAAACGGTAGCCTGGATGCAATGGGATGTCTGCTGCCAGCATAACAAGCAAAACTAAGAGGGAAAATTGGTACTCTACAAAGGAAGACCAAGGCATGAAAACCGACAAAGTATGGAGCAAATACTTCACATAAAACAGATGATCAAAGGCGGCGGACGGCGGTGAAACATGGTGGTGACGACAGCAAAGCAGGATGGGCAAAGGCGCAAAAAGGCAAAGGAGCTGGTGGCGTAGGGGGGGTGAGAGGAAGGGGGACAGGTAGGAGGAACCTTTGGTGCCAAACACCTTAAAATTCACCCAGACCCGGAACCTTCCTTTTGGGGGATTCCATTGTGTGGCCCAAGAGTCACCGCGTTTCTGGGCTTGAGCTGGCAATCACAGCTCACGAGTCCAACCACACACACACAAAAGCCAGTGCGTGCGCGCGGAGCCAAGTCCGCAGTTGCATTGGCATTGTGGTTGAAAAGTGGACTAAAAACAAATGAAACAAGGCATTTTGCAACATGAAGTGCGATGGAAAAGGGGGAAGTTTTCGTGGCCACAGACACTTTTCTGACATGGCAATAATGTAAGAAAAGCGCGTTAATGTGGGCTTTTGTTTTGCTTTGTGCTGTTACATACTCTAAGTGTGTGCTGCTTGATTTGAACATCTCAGGTGGTGTTTGCTGTAGTTCGGATATGTAGTGATTCGATTGAGTCAGCGGCGGCGACGGTACTCTTGCAGGCATGCTATTTGGTATCTTTCGATTTCGCTTTCGCTTTCGTCGAGGAAAGGGGGTTTATTGCCTCTGGCTTTTTTTGCTTGGAAGTTGCCTGTGTGCAAGTGGTTTGGTTAAACTAGACCGTTCGAGAGTAAGACGAAGTTTTGTTGGCTAAAGAGGTTGCTAGTTCCAGCTAGACAAATTTAATAAAGCCGGTATTGCCTTTTTTAGTTCAGTGCTTATTTCCTTTTTCAAAAACAAAACACTAAAGCGTATTCCTTTTTCGTTCTTTTAAAAGCACACCAAATAAAAAAGCGTTGGGCAAAAATAAGCAAGGCTAGATGGTAATAACAATAGTCCAAAATAATAAAAATAAAATAAAAAATAAAAAAAGAGCGAGGCGGCGGCGGCGGCGGTGGTGATGACCAAAAAAGATGTAGAAATAGAGATAGAGATAGTGGCTGATGGTGTTAAAGAAAATTACAATAATAAATACTATTAAAGGTGCGCGCCAAAAAAAGTGTAAAAGAAGTTGCTGAAATAAAAAAGAAGAGTAAAAGCGGGCGCGGCAAGCTGGGTCGCGGTGCTAGTTCTACGCAGAAGAAAAAGACCAGTGGGGGAGAGGAAAGAGACAAGCCAAAGTACTACTGGCAATGAAGAAAAGTGGTGTGAGTACAGTAATAGTAGAGTGGAGTGGAGAAAATGGGGATAGAGAGACAGACAGACAGAAAGTTCAAAAAGTGAGGACGGTCTGGTTACAAGAATAAGTGCGAGAATAAAATCAGAATCAATCGGCTTCGAAAACAAAAAAGGAGGGAGAGAAGGGAGGCTGGTGGTCGCACTTTTAAGCTTCTAAGACAACCAAGCGGCAGACGCCAAACGAGTGGCATGGCAAAAAAGAGGGGAGAAGGCACGCTCAAAATAATAAAAGGCAGCAATACCGCAAGTTGAACCTATTAAAATGCAGTAAACCATGCAGTTGAAGTTGCGATTATTATTTTCAAAGGTAATTTTCACATTTTTTCTTGTGCGTGGAGGTGCGAAATGGCTTCGGCCTGACACCCGCTCTCCCTCCCCCTTCCCTTCTCTTGGACAAGCAGCAGCATAATACGCTCCAAAATTGCAGCACAGCGGGAAGGAGGGGCAAGATGATGGTGGGGGGTGCTTCGGGCCGGGAGGCTGCAGGGGGCAGGTGGGTTGTGTGCCCTCTATTGATACCCCCCCCATCTCTTTCCGCGCGCCTGTGTCGACGCTGTTTGATGTTTTTTTTATTAACCAAATGCATGCAGCTGGGCCATTCCACATACTGCTGCCCTATTGTCGGGCCACAGCATGCTACTTTGTTGACTATAGCAGGCGCGAGCGCGCGCAGAAGTCAGGTTTTGCAGAGCAGAGCACAGCACAGCTGTGCCGAGAGTAGTGGGACTAGTGGGTATTAGCTTTAGCAGCAGCAAGGGACGGCGGCGCACGGACAACCATGCATTATAATTTCAATTGGAATTGTGAGTCGAGCTGGAATTGTCGACCCCTGTCAAAGTGCAGATGTCACTATACTTTGACATCCATGTGTGACGCCAACACTGCCCTATTCTTTATTTTACCTGCAAACAAAGGAACTCCGAAGCGGGCTGCCACAAATGTATGCTTCGGATGCGAGCCATCTCTCCACCAGCCGTGTTCGCCTCTTCCAGCCAAGGGCAACCCGTACTTGTGTGTCGTCACTCAATACCAAATAGTGCATGCGTCGCTGACCTTAAATAGTATCCGTGGCGGGCCGATTTTCCAAATGGCGTCAAATTCGCGGCCAAGGATTACTACGCTGGAATCTTCGCGCCGTACTGCTTGGTGCTCATATCTACACGCTACCAGAAAATAACAAGCGACGATCACATTCCTCATTTTATTTTCAAAAAGTAACCGACTGAATACTGCCCAGAAACGATATGAGCCACAGGATGCCAAGCGGGGAAGAAAAAGAAACAAGGACTTGCAGTGAAAGTAACGTTACTCTTTGTTGCTCTGCAACTTGTTATTCCGTAATTGCCTTCTTTCAAAAGTTGTTGTTTAGCCAGATGTTCCTTGATGGAGGTGTGTTGATCTGCTTAACGAGCGCCCTTACAGCCTCTTTCTGATGCTTTCTTTCCCCGCTTTTATTCACATTCCACCACCGATTTAAGGTTTATGCTTTGTATCAAAATAGGTGCGAGTCATTTCGATAGACACTCACTATTTCTGCTAATCATACATCTACATCTTACTCGCCCATTTTCGCTTCCCATCCCCTTTCTTCTGGACGATCAAGCAGGAATTAAAGCCAGCAAAAATAAATAGAATACAACTGCGAGTTGGATTCTTGTATTTCCAAGTCCTCAAAGTGTGTTTTGTTTTACCAAAATGGAGCGCACAAAACCAGCATTATGAGCGACTTCATCAAATCGAGTGCACTGCTGGATCCTATTTTTTGTTTTATTTACCTTAATTTTTTTGTAAATGTAGAAAATTTGGTGAGAAAAACCGATTTGCCTAACTTTTTGCCACCAATCACCCAGAGTAAATCGGATATACATCAGAGACAAGGGGCACTTTATTTATTTACCTCTTATTTTTCAGGTTGTTTTTTCTTTGTGCTGGCAAACATCATATTTTTCTCTCTTGGCTGCCAGCAAGTATTTCAAGTCGTCGGACAAAATGTGCATTAATAGATGCGCGGGCATGTGCATTTTGGCATGTAAGTGCAAATCCCGATGCTACTTGCATTTTCTTCCTCCCACAGTCCGGATCCATTGGCTGAAAATATTTAGATGCGTGGTCTTTTTTTGCCTTGTAAAATATCCTAAATAGTTTTGGCCATGCTCAAGCCCAGCACAGCTCAACAGTTATTCACTTGGCTCCCACGCAAAATGACGAAAGCGCAAATTTTAATTCGCCATCAACAAATAGTCCTGAAGCTGCAGCTAAGCAGACAGACACTGGCTTCTCCCAGAGGCCAGAGTCATCGTCGTTCATTAGTCGACAGTCGGCGTGAAAAAGTATCAAGGCGCACGTGCACATGTACAGATGGCCTAATGTGTACCTTATTCGTCAATATATTCTAAAAGCATATTGTTACCCTTTAGAAAATGCCATGGCAAATGTGCTGCGTGATCGTATTTGCTGCTTACTCTAATGGCAAGTGCACCCACCCACTCTCCAGTTGGGACATCAGCCAACCATTTTGGTGATTGCGTGTGCATGAGTATTGTGTACGTGGCAAAAATATAAAATCGGATGTGTACAACAGTAGAAAAAATAGCTCGGTTGATTCTATTCGCTAATGCAGATTTCGAGCATTGGCGTGTGCTCTCTTGCAAATAAAGCGTCAGTGTAAAATTGAAACGTACACTGCAGCATTCGGGTGTTTACTGATGACAACGATAGGACAACATCGTAAACCTAATAAGATCAAATATCCACGCGTGTACTCGCATTTGTTTACATTTTCGCGTAACTCGCGCGTTTGAAAAAATACCGCTGGCACAGGTTTATTTTCAGAAGCCTTCAATAATTTGGGGGCGTTATGCAAAAAAGTGCAAGCTCGCTCCACGCAATTTCACACCCTCCCTTAACGTTAGTACTTATTTGCTGTGATAATCCAAATTCCTTTATTAGGATTATTTTAACTGGTAAAGCTCAATTATTAATGCCACATTTGTGCCTAGCCTTCCATTTTTGGTCGCGCTAGTTTTTTTTCGTTATCAACAAAATTAGTTTGAAAATACGAATTAGCGCTAGAAGAGGACTTTGGCGCTCCGGAAAGGCACGGCTGAATATAAGGTGCTTGATATATTTTAATAAAAAGTATTACTTTTTTGTCATACTTTGCTCGGACTAGTCCAAAATTGTAGACTTTTTGATGGAGCGACAGGTTCAAATGGTATTTAGAAGTTTTGTGGGCTGATTAGCCTAGCGTGGTAATTTTTCCCCACGGTCTAAATGTTCTCCGTCTTTTTATTGCTCTTTGCATTTTGCGCCAATATCTGGAGAAAAACAATTAATTCTGGGTGTTGGTGGGGGCGCAATCTAAATAGAGGAGAGCTGAGGCACAGTGTGAGGTGACTTCAGACTTCTGGGTGGCATATGAACAATATAAGCAGCAACTGTGCATAGTTCCCACATCTTTATTTGTATTTTATCTCCTCATGTTTCAGCTCCCAGCGGCTTATTTACAGGATATATACCCCCAACGGACTCACAAAGCTCAACCCGCATCAATCTCCCCTCAGAAATCGCTGATTCTGCAACAATAAATGGTCAACTTCCAGCTGCCGCTCCCAAAAATAGTCAGACATCGCCGTTGCACAGACAATGCTTTTACGGGCCCAAATATGGAAAAAATAATGGAATATCAGCGTCTAAGCGGGCACAGCTAATACTTGAAATTTTGTGGGCATACACGGGTCCATCCGTTCTGCAGATCAGTTCATTGCCATTTTGCAGTTGTTTAAATTCACCATTGATGCAAACTATACCTCAGATAATGAATTACACTGAACATCGTTTTTATTTTTTATTAAAAAATACGAGCCTTTTTTTAATTTCAAAGAGATCTCTATACTGCTGGGCTTAATTGAGCATGTTCAGTATCATGAATTTTTGCGAGAAAGGGTGGGACTGAGTCAGTCAGGCAATCTGTATCGTTGGCGAACGTGGAGGCGTTGTTGCACAAATTATTCGAGTGTGCACTATTCTCAAGCAAAAAACCTCCTACCTAGTATTTTCTGCTAAACATTCTCCCGTTACTCTTGCACAGATGAGTAAATACGTTTTTTTGCAAGCATGGACGAGATAAACCCCCTCCAATATATGTATCTTTGAATTTAGCACAAAATTGCAAAAAGTAAACAATCGAATGTACCTAATTTGGTGCACAAATGATCTAGAATTACAGGTCAGCGACACTTGCGTTGTGCATATGAATTGTACATGGTATTGCGCCACTCGATTACCATGTACATTCGGCATTTCATCGTGTCCACATATTTATAAATATATATTTGATGTATTGTATCGTATATTTGTGAGCCCTTGTCTGCCTGTCATTTGCTCAGAATGGCCGGTTTACAAATTTTCTACATATCATGTTTTTAAATTGCCTGTAGACAAACTGGCCAGCCATGCAAATTATATTTTTAGTCTAGCGGTCACAGAATGCACACTTTGTGTATCTGATTTTCAGCATGTCAAAAAAGAAAACTGTTATCTAATTATTTATTTTTACTCTTTTTCATTTTTTTGTGTTAAAAAGACGGCAGCGGTTACATTGTCCCCCATATGCAATGTCGAAAATGAATAAATCCGTGCACGTCATGTACAATTTTAGTCTTCAAACATGTATGTATTTTTTCCCACTCTCCCCAGTCACACAGGCGCGTATATGCATAATTTATTGCCCAAGTAAGCCTCCCAGAATCTGATTAAAGTCAAGACGCTAGAAAACAATTATATTTTTGTGTCTAAATAAAACAATTAACGTGAGACATTGTTAGTTGCAATTTATGCAAGGCACACAACGATCCTCCACCCAGTTCCGGCTTTGACAATGTGGTGAAAACCAAATATAACAATTCAGCAGAGTATTTTCCGCTCCGCTGCACCCCCTTCTCGCATTGACGCAGCAATAAAGCATATTTTACTGCACTTGCACTCGGAATGCTTGAGAAGTTCATTTGTAATCTGACGCTGCCTGCATTCACATCCTAATCCTAGAACAGATATTTTTCGGGAGCCCATGATACCATGCCAAAATGTTGCCATTTCAGAGTTTGAAAAGTTTATATTGGAAACATGAGAAAAAGTTGTCTTGATTTTTTTGGGGGGTGCCCCCAATCCTTTGCTGGGCACATTGTGTGCGGAAACGCTCATTGTTGGCAAATAAAGCGCTTTATCTATTGGTTGATTTTTTGATTCTCGTACATCTCAGCCACCTACAAAATAAAACAGAAATCAAGAATGTAGAAATTGTAAATGTGTTTGCATGTTTTTTTTACAAAATTAGGGAGCATTGTTGTTGTTAGGTGTTGATGATTCCCAGCCACGTCAACTTTGCTGCAGTAATTATTACGTACCTGTGCGCTCGATGTTGCCATCTCTGGGGACTTGTCGTCACGAATGCGAATAAAGCGAGGGAACCGCAACGAGACACCCTTGGCAGGATCAATCTACACAAAAAACACGAAAACAAAAACAAAAACAAAGCAAAAAATAAAAACCGTGTCAATTAGTGTCAGCAATTTAAAAATAAAATAAAATGAACAAACAAACAATAAATAAATAAACAGGTTATAACGTAATTGCCTTTGTTTCAGTACACACACCAAAGAAAAGCCGCAATGGCCTTCAATATAAACAATGCACACGCACAATACACCCAGAATTTATAAATAAAAAACGTAACCAAAAACATGTAACAAGTGCCAAATGTCCCCAAATTAAAGGATAATTGCAACAGAAAAACATGCGAACAATAAGCAGTTTGCTTGGTAAAAGCTAGATAAACGAACATAAACCCAAAAAGGGAGGATGATACAACCTCGCCAGGGTATTTATTTCTGAACAATGCACGTAACTGCGTCTTAGTCACGTTCACGTTCGCAACTACATTAATCATTATTTTATCATCAGTTCAATGTACGTTACCTCTCCAAATGCTGCCTGGTAAATTGGCGACAGCGACAGATCAGCAGCCTTGACTTCCCACACCTGCAAAGGCTCAAACCAAATGTCTGGCTTAGTCTTGTCAGAAACCGCGTAGTACGGCTTCGGTGTCGCAATCTTGCTCTCGTCAAGCTTAGTTTTATGCGACTCGAGATCGGCGTCACTGAAGCCAGTGCCAATCTTGCAAATTGCTTGGTACTCTTCACGATCCGGATCATAACAGGCCAAAAGATAAGCACCATAGGCGCCCACGCGCTTGCCTTTGCCAAAGTATGCTCCGATTACGACCAGATCGAGCGAGTCGCCTAGTCCGTCGACGTAATCCTTCTTCAGCTACATATATTTTTTATAGTGTTGGATCGTCATATGCAGTCACCAATAAACCCCCTTATTAGAAAATATCCATGCTGAAACGCATGCACCATGCGTCTCGATATCCCCCATTTTGCGGCCAAGGGTAATCGATGTGCAAAGCTTTTACAAACAGAAAAAAAGCAATTTAGGCATATGCATGCTACAATGCTTGATTTAAAGTCCGGATCGGAGCTGGCTGTACACTAAAAAAAGTCGATTACATCTGCAGCACACAAAGATGCACATACACATATGGGGAAACCTCCTCGCACCATTTATGCAATTGCCAGAGCCCAACCAAAAAAATTGGCTATGCAATTTATTGGCGTGCAAATTTAAAATGTGGATGCCCATTTGCAAAGCAAAACTTTCGTTCTAAGATTTGAGCGCTAGCAGATCAGCCAGGTATGCAAAGGGGTACGGCTGACATGCATATGAAAAAACCATTGGGGCAGAAGGATAACAAAATATGCAGCACATCGCAAAATAATAAGCGATTTGCAGTTTTTTTGCTTGGCAGTCTGCCTGGTGCATCTGTGTGAAGCGAGCGGCACGCAGACAAAAAATTGTTGCTGCCAGTGCTAGCGAAATTTAGGTAAATGTAAATGCCTGTTTGTTTGTTTGTTTTACCTTCAGCCAGTTCATCGAGCGCTTGGACGGCTCATAGGAAGATGAGTCGCCATCAAGCGTCTTGATCATCAGTCCCTCGCAGTTCTCTAAAATAAAACAAACGTAAATAAAGCATCAACCGCACAAATAATTTTTTTTTAAAAATTGCCTTGCCAAATTTATCAAAAAAAAGTTATCAAAAAAGCCACAAACATTCGCGGCAGTAATGAACGCATGCTGAACTGCAGTCGGGCCGACAGGCTTATCCGCGTGTAATTCGATTTTATGCATTAATTACTGACAGCAAATATAAAGCAAAATATTGGCATGTGACTAGCAAGCAAACGGCCAACGCTTTTGCCTCGTATTTTAATCAGCCCGCGGATAAACCAATAAAATATTTTTGATATCACGAGACCCCCCAAAAAAGCTGTCTTGCCGCTGCCGCAGCCAAATATATTACTGCTTTTTTGGAGGTTGAGGTAAAAGGCGCCAGAAAATGAAGGGTAAACATAGTATTTGCTCTGATATGTGCTGCTGCGCAACCGACATAAAACATGATGATAAACATGCAGCGAGCATTGTCGCTTGTGACGTGTATGTGTGTGCGGCATGATGGCATTCATATACTCTATAGGCCGGAATTATAACACAATTGACTTACCTTGGATGCTGAGCTCCAAAAATTCTTGGATGTCCTCGACCTCCGTGAGGTCCTTGGCAATGGCAAACTGGAACTTGTTGGCAACCGATGTAAAGTTCTCGTGCAGGAGCTCACGCCGCCTTCTTAGCGGCATCCTAATCAGCGGCTACACATTATTCAAATTTATGAGATGTTGACATGGAAAACCATGTGAAAAATGAGCAAAGCATTTCGGCAGCTGCATATTATTTTTGACTTGTTTCAAAATTACGAAAATCTGTCAAATCTTCTCAGCAAATGGCATTGTGAGCGCAACACATGATTTCTACATCATAGCAGTGCTGCCCAAAAAAATCAGACAAACACATCAGCATGCACATATCGCATGAATGGCATGCATTTGTTGGGTAAAAAGACAGAAAAAAGACAACACAACACAACACAGCACAAAACCTACCTCTCCATTGAGGAATAAAAGATCAAAGGCAAAAGTGCAGACCCCAACTGTAATCTCGGCCTCACTATCGACCTTCTTCTTGCGCGAGCTCAGGGTCTGGAATGAGCGAATCTTGCCACTGATCTTGTCCCACGCCACCGCCTCGCAGTCAAGAATAAACGAGGTGACATTTGGCCCGGCAAACTACAAAAACAAATATTAAATCAATTGACAATTGCCAATGCATTGCATTGCATTTAAAATAATTTAAAAACAAATAAATAATATTTATATGTACACGTGTATGCGTGAGTCAACACAAAAATTGTTTCTAAAAAATCAAAAGCAAATCCACAAGCAGAATTCATTTTAACGGGTCAAGGCATAATGAAAATCACCCAATGCTTTGCGCTCAGTGACTTTCTCAGCTGATGCGCAAACAAGCAAACAAACTTCAAAACAAAATGATGCACTGAATTGCTCAGCCCACCAGCTTGACATTCAACATTGATCAAAATATCTTACCTCTTTGACAGAGCTGGCAATGTCCGGGTACTTGGCCGTGTTGTTTTCGGCATTTCTGCTGAATATAACACATGTCGTTTTGTCGCCCTCCCGCACATAGTGAATCTGGCTTCGCTCGCCGTCGTATTTGAACTCGCAGGTAAACGGCTTGCCTTCGAACCGGCGCAGAATATCGTCTGCAGCCTTTTCAATTTTGGCCAGCATAGGCTTGACAGGGAGCGTGGGTACCAGCTTGCAATGATTGATCACGTCGCTGATACCGTACTGGTAAATCGATTCAATGACATTGCTGTAGATCGGGAACTCGCTCAGTACCTGCTTGAGGTTCTCGGTCGCCCGCTGGTAGTCTTCAGAGTCCAAATCCTCACACTCTTTGCCTACACACGGATTCATATGCATTTCAATTTCATACTTTTGTGTTGTCAAATCATCAGTGTGCAGGCAAACATATGTAGGTATATAGAACATAGCCCAATATATTGGGCTGAAACAAATTACTTTAATTACCTTTCTCGTAAGAGAGCGCGGCGTGCGCAAGCGCCGTTTGCACAGTGCTTTCCGCAAGCCCGATCCGGAGCCGGCCCTCAAGCGACCTATATGAACATATCAAATCAAATCAATGTGTACTTAGCAAATGATTCTGGCAACACAACATAATAGCAATGCATAAACAAAATGCGCCAACAGGAAAAAAATACACAGCCTGTTATCATTTTATCTACTTTGGCATCTAGTGTTCTTACCTGATCAGATATTTTGACTCAATTTCGGTGCAAGACGCCAGCAGACCAGTAATCAGACCAGCCTTTTTTTGGGTCGAGCTCGATCCGCTAGTAGTGGCAATCTCCTTAAAAGTGGCAAACACCTTTGTGATAGACAGCGGCTTCGGCTTGAACATCGTGCGCTGGCTCGACTTGCCCCTCTGCACGACCATGCCCAAGTCGCCAAGCTCCTGGTGATCCAACTTGACCCTGGAGACCTGACGGCCGGTAGCCGTGGCAATCGACTTTATTAAAATGGATTCGCCAATGCCCAGCTCAATGCCCTCATGATCGGGGGCAATCTTTGTGAGACAAAGCATCACTGTATGAGTGAGTTGCTCTTGACCAATGTGCATGACTTGGAGAAAGAAATCGCGGATAAGGGCGGTGATCTCCAGTCGCTTGGGTGTGTCCTCGATGTTCTCAAAAACTTTGCAGAGGGCCAGGAAGGGTACCTGCATGCCCTCTTTGGTCTCTATCAATGTGATCGGTTCTCCGGGTTTAACCTCCACAGCGCGTTTGACCTTTTTCGCTGGGGGCGGCTTGGCTGCCTTCAATGCGGTTTTTTTTGCCGCCGGAGCAGTAGTGGTCCTGGTGGCTGCAGCTGTATTTTTGGTCTTTGCGGGCGCCACCCCCTTGTCTAGTCCGGTTTCACTGGAATCCGAAGCCATTTCCTCGTTGTCGCTCAATTCGGTGGTTGTGCCCTCATCATCAGAATCAACAACACGGCGTTTGTGTGATCCGTTGCTTTTCACAGCAACCAGAGTCTCGAAGGGTTTGGTCTTGATTTCAAGTTTTGCAGTCTTTGCGTCCAGCTTGATGACCTCCGCATCAATAACATCAATGTCAGTTTCCATCGGCGTGTCGGGCTTCTTCTCGGGCTCATTCAGCGTGTCTTCTGCATCGACATTTGCGACCTGTTGTTGGTCGGGAGTGGCATCCTTGTCTGCTGGCGGTGGGCTGCTGCTGCTGGCGGTAAGCTTGTTCTTGTTCTTGGCCATGCCACGGCCACTGAAAAACGACGCGAGAGACTGCTGTTTCATTGGTGGTCCGGTATTTCTGTTGTAAGCGTGTTTGGTGACAGTGAGTAATGCGGGTGCGCGTTGAATTCTGCTGCGCTGGGGTAATTTCGTTGTGAATTGGCAGCGAAGGGTGAACAAGGATACGCGAACTGTGTAAAGTGGCAGCCAATGTGCAAGCATAAAATTCAAAAAGGGAGGGGGGGGGGTTGGCTGCGCGCGCGTTAAATAAAATATGAAATATAATTAAAATAAAATAGCGGAATGAGAAAGAATGGCTTTAAAGTCAATAAAACAAAATATAACGTACGTTTTTGGCGTTGCTGCGCGCCAATCTGGAAGCCAGAATGGTTTTGAATTTTTTGTTTAGTTTTTTTTTTGTTTTGGTGATCAGATTTGAATTTCCACCTTTTTCTTGTTTGTTTAGGATCAAGGAACAAAAGGCGCAGTTTATATTTTAAAAATTTTTCTCAAGATATGCGCTCTTCAACAAATAACCAGGCCAATTTGACAATGTGGTATATCATATTGTGGGTATTGTCAACACTATCCTTGGTTTAATGCTGACCCTGCTTTGTCTTAATGGCTCTGGGCATTTTTCTTTATTTTAAATGCGATTGAAATTAAAGCCAAATGTGAATTTCCCATACTAATCGCCCATTATTTGGCTGCGCAAGCAAAGTCATTTTCATTCATCACTTTTTTATTTTCAGCAAATTTTTTGTTTGCTCAAAATTATATTCAAAAATTATATTTCAATAAGCTTACAAAATTTACCATGTCCTTGTTGGAGCGGAAGAATTGCGAAATGTAAGTTTATTTTATAACTATTTCTTCATTAAAATTATTTTTGAATGAAATACATGCATTTGCTAAATTTTTTGTTATTTATTATTATTATTATTCTCTTGTAGATGCGATAAGCCGTCAGCTAAATACAGCTGTCCAAAATGCGGGATACCGTACTGCTCACTAGTGTGTTACCGTGACAAGGTAAACAAAACAAAAAATCAATGGGTTTTATATATTTTTATAATCTGAATACAAGGCAAATAAATGCAAACAAGTATTCTAATTTATTCACCCCAAAATATTTCCATTTAATTTTTTCTTCTTCTTCTTCTTCTTCTTCTTTTGTTACAGCGCTGTAGAAGCACTTGGAATGCACAGAGTGTTTTTACAAGGAGCAAGTAGAGGAAAACATGCACGCGCAAAAATCCGACGACCAAACAAAGCAACAAATGCGCGAACTCCTACAACGATTCCACGAACAACAAGAACAAGACACCATAGCAGAAGCAATAACCGGCAATCTCAGCAGTGACTCTGATGATTCCGATGACTCCTCCTCCCCATTGACATTATCCAACCGCCTGCGCGGCCTCGATATCCACGACACTGCGTACACGGAGGAAATATGGAACCGGTTGAGCGCCAAAGAAAAGACCGAATTTCTTCAGCTTGTGTCCAACCATGATCCGGACATTCTCGAGCCTCATTGGCAGCCCTGGTGGATTGAAGCAAAAGTTGCCGATGTGGATTGCGTGGTGGACCCACCGGAGATACTACATATTGGTGTGCCAGTGCACATGTTGGCCAAGAAGGTGCATCCCAGTGTGTTGTTCCAGATAATTCAGATTACGCTCGCGTACGCATACATGATGAGACACATGGGTGGGGATCCCAGGGGCAAGGATAATTTACCAGTGTCTTTCGACGACCTAACCACGGTGTCTCCATTGTTGGCTAGTAAGGAGGCAGATATATATCAGAGTACACACGAGGCTTTGGTCACCGCCCTGTGTAATATCGATATGGGAATGTCCGGCGAAACTAAATGTATCTTATTGGATGATGTTTTGGGTATTTTAAGCAAGGCAGAGTTTATCGCTTCAGTATTTTCGGATTTACACGGTATTTTTTCCGAGCTGTTGGATATTGCTAAGGGGGCTGGTGTGGAGAGAGCAAGGGTGAAGTGTGCGCTGAGGAGGGTGTATTTCCTGCTTTCGGTTGTTTTGCAGATGATCGGGGATAAGGAGGCGTGGGGGTTTATGGCAACGGATGTGGCTATGCTTCGCAGACGGTTCGAGAGCGAGACACAGGCGATGTCAACGAGGGGTAATGCCGGTGAAGCAGATATCCAGATTGCACGTATAGCTTTGGATTAATAAATATAATTGAAAATATTAAAACATTTTAGGGGGGGGGGAGGTTTGTTAAGAGGTTGTTAGCATGCTATTAGCCAAATTGGGCATGCGATAGGGACCATAGTATCTGCCAGTAATTTTAATAGAAACAGCCATATTTCTCGCTGGCCTTGTACTCCTATCCGACATAATAACAACGTCACCCCCACTGGTGCTCAAACTCCCCCGATCTACACGATCCACAAACTGGCCAAACGGCAACTGGAATTTTAGCTTCCAATTATCCGAAAACGAATCCAACAAAGTCTGAACCTTTACCAACGCCATAAATCTCCCGTTTTTAGCCTCCAAGGTGTCAAAGGCAATCCGCGAATTCACACCCCACCTACTAGTATAAACAGAAGCACCGTGTACCATTTTTCTATACTGCTGCGCAGGGGGAGTGAGATATTTAGTTGTAACGGGGAGGTGAGTGATGGATTTAGTGGTGCATGTGGTTGTTTGGTGGCGGGTGGACCAGTCGCAGAGGGCAATGTTGTTTTGGAGGGTGCAAGAAGTTCCAGAAGAACATCGGTAGACTGCCCATTTGTTGGAGATGCAGAGTGCGTAGCCGGATTGGTTGCACCCTTGGGTGGATTCCATACAGGAGGATCCTTCTATGGGACATTCGGGATCTGAGGTTGTTGTGTCAATGTTTGAGGGTGGGTTGGAAAGCAAAGTTGGCGATGTGGTATCGGGCGAAATGGATGGAGTTGTAGGCTCATTGTTGTGTTTGTCAGATGAAATAGATTCAGAGTCCAAGTCAAAGTCGGTGTCAGTGTCAGTATCAGTGTGTGGATCGGAGTAAGGTTCGGATTCAGAAGCTGGTTCAGAAACTGGTTCAGCAGGCTGTTCTGGTCCAGATTCCGCTGCATTGTTATTGGTGCTACATGATCCGCCAGAGTTCAAAATTTCACGAACAGAGCCGGCAATTCCACTTGTGCGAGATTGACTAACATCCCAGGTCATAATGCCTCCCAGACTGGAATACTTTGCACGCACGTCCCTGAATATCTTGGACAACTTTGATTCATCAATAAAGCCAGTTGAAGCTGCAGAAGGAGACCCTGGTGCACCAAGATAAATCTTGACTTTATTGTTTTTACTCTCATGCTTAGCCCATTTATCCCAATCCTCGAAATTAAACCAGTCAGCATTAGAGGAAGTAAGACCGCAATAGTTGTTGTAAAACTGCACAAACACCATGTCAAACCACGCAGAGTTTAATGTTGATCCCAGGTACGCGTCAGGGAATGGGCACTGAGGGGCAGCTGCAATGTAATATTGTCTGCTTGGGTCGGTCGCATAGTGGGAGCGCAGTTGGTTGATAAAGGCTGTATATCCAATGGTACTGCCACCCTCGATATCCAGGTCGACACCGTCCAGAACGGCATCGTCAAAGGGGCGCCTGTCAGCAGTTCCTTTAAAGAACATGCCCCACACCGTGTCTGCAAAGTCTTTAGCTTGAGCATCGCTGGAAAATCCGTAGGATCCTGATGCACCACCCATGCTGAGAATAACAATTTTGCCCTTGGACTGGCAATACTTGATGTCCTCGGCAATCTGAGGACAATGGAGGAGTGAGCTCCCAGGGAAAGTTGACTCGCAGGCATTGGCAAAGTTGAGCATTACGTTGGGGAATCCATTCATAAATGCTAGGACGATGATATCCTCGGTGGTGTCCTTGCAGTAGTTTCCAAGAGTCTGCTGGTTGCCGGCGGAGTTCTGGCCATAGTATGAGGCGTAATTGGAATTGCAGCTTGGGTTGAACGAGGCAGCAAGGGTTGAGGCGACCAGCGCTGGTGATATGAGTAATAAAGACAGGATGTACATTTTGATTAATAATAATAAAAATAGTTGTTGATTTGTAAATAAAATAAAACACGAAAATGTGTAGAAATTTAATGCAGAGGTTGACCAAACTCACCATGTTTTATATTGGTCAAGGTTTTTTATTTCCTTATTTATTTTCTTCTTTTTCTTCTTTTCGTTGGTATTGGTAAATAAATAGAGCAATACTATTTTAATTGTAAGTTTTGCAGCACACATGTTATAGCAGGTTATTCTTTATAGTGGCTAAATGTAATTGGCATTGAGCAAGGTATTTGTGGCTGGTCGAGCAATGCGCAGCCTCACGGGAAGCAAGTATTAGTCGACCATGTGGGTATGAAGGTAAGAGGCGTTTATGATTTTATTATTGAAATGGCTGATCAGTTGATCAAAACAAAGTTGCTCGCAGCTTCCAAATGACATCATCGCCTGTACAGCTGTTATGCGGGGGGATGTGTAAGGGAGAGAGAAAGAGTGGATGAATAAATGTAAACAGGTTTGAAGCCGGGGGCGATTTGCATACAAAATAGTGTTTATCTATGTTTGTCTTGCTGTATGGCTATTGTGTTTTTTATTATCTCCTCCCCCGTTGTTCTTTTTATTATTATAGCTTTTATATTCTTTTTTTCTATCTGTTATCCCCCAATTCTAAATTCCATTGTTATTTCAAGTCTAAATGCACGGTTCCGAAAACATAGAGGACCGGTACAGAGACAAAGCGGCAGTCCACAAACAAGTCCTGAAGCCACTCTCCTGCGACTACAGCCATGCGACTAATGACGAAACAGAGGTGTTCCAAATGAGTCAAGAGCAGTGGGAAAAGGATGGGGTCAGCATGGCAGTACGAGTATTGATCGGATCACTAAGCACAGAGTGGATGCAGACGCACCAGAGGTGGTGGGAGGGGCGGCGCACGGAAAAGGGGCGGCGGATAGGCAGGCGGCGGACAAAGGGCGGCAGCACAGGCGATTTATTTGGCAAGTGGGAAAACAGAAGCAATGCAGCGCAGGGCGTGGAGTGGTCGTCTGACTCGGAGCACAGCGCAGGCAGCGGAAGCACGAGCAGCGGCAGCGTCAGCGATGACGGCAGCGAGGGCGTGGCAGCGGCGGTTGACTCGCCAGCAAGGGCGCCCCGGGGATTCTCGGTTCCGATGCCGAGGCTCCCTGCATCGCCCAAGGCGGCCACGCCGCCGCCGGCGTTGCCGCCGGTTGCGGCGGCGCAGCGCGTGGTGGCCGAGGACAAGGCGCGGCGGCGGAGCAGCATGTCGGCGATCCGCGCGTTTTTCCACCGCGCAAAGGGAAGGGACGGGGGGAAGGAGGAGGGCGCGCCGGAGGCCGAGGCCGAGGGTGGGGGCCGCGGCAGGCGCGCAGCCAGCGTCTCCGAGGCAGCCGTGTCCTCGACGCCCACCAGCCCGCACGCATCGGCGCTGCGGCGCACGGCCGTGTCCAAGCGCATGCGCTCAGTGACGTGGCAGCACAGGGGCGAGGCGGGCGAGGCGGGCGAGGCGGGCGAGGCGGGCGAGGCGGGTGAGGCGGGTGAGGCGGGCGACCCAGACAACCCGGGCGACCCAGGCAACCCGGGCAACCCAGGCAACCCGGGCGACCCAGGCGACCCGGGCGACCGGCCGCCGCACCCGCGGTTGCTGTCGCCGCCGGCCCTGTCCCGGACCAAGCCGCTGTCAAGAGAGACCGGCGCAGTGCTGCTGACGGCGCAGGCGATCGTGCGCATCGAAACAGCGACCGCCAGCGCGCTGGGCACGGCGTACACCGAGGCAACGTGCCGCGCGCTGCGGCTCAGCTCGCACGAGTGGGCCGAAATGTGGGCGGTGCTGACGTCGCACGGGCTGCGCTTCTTCGCCGGCGGCTGCACGCGCGCGCGCGCATACATTGCGTTTCCGCCGTGCCCGGCGGCGTCGGGCGTGGTGCCGCGGCTGTCGGTGTTCTCCGCGCTGGACGTGTCGCTGGCGCTGGCGTACGCGTCGCGCAGCGGCAAGGCCACGCGCGTGGCGGTCTTCCGGCTGCGCACGGCCGCCGAGGCGCGGCTGTGGTACGTGCGCATCGCCGCGCTGCTTGCGCCGAGCGGCGCGGCGGCCGGCGTGCCGCGCGGCGTCACCGTGCACGTGCCGGAGCTGGGCGTCAAGGTGCGCGTGCGGCTGGGCGCGCACGCGCGCTCGGTGTGGGACGTGCGCGCGGCGTGCGCGCGCGCCCTGCTGGGCGACGTCGTGGTGGCGCCGGGCGTGCGCCAGTGGCTGGCGCTGGAGCGGCAGGGGCTGCTGCGCGTCGGCATGGCGTGGCGCCGCGGCTCGCGGCTCGCGTGGGTGGCGCCCAGCGGCAGCGTGGCGGGCGCCGGCGCCGAGCTGCACGTGGTGCGCGGGGAGAGCGCCGTGGCCGGGCCGGCGCTGGCCGAGCGGTCGCACGTGCTGGAGATGCGCACGATGAGCCACTACCCGGGCGGCACGGGCGGCGTGGCCGAGCCGCTGGGCGTCGAGGGCTTTGTGATGCTGCGGCGCGCGCGCGGCGCCATGGCCGCGTACCGGCCGGTGCTGCTGGCGGTGCACGACGGGCTGCTGTTTCTGGTGCACGCGCCGCGCGGCGCCCGCCACCTGGACGCCGCCGGCGCGGCCGCGCACGGCGCCGTGCGCTTCTACCACCCGGACTCGCGCCGCTGCGCGCGCCAGATGGGCTGCGCGCGCTTCGTCGTCAGCCTGGCGGCCGTCGGCGCCATCGCAGCCGTCGACGGCGACGAGCCGGCGGGCCCCGGCAGCCCCGGCGGCAGCCGCAGGCCGTGGCGGCTGCTGCGGCCGGCGCAGCAGCGGCCGCCGCAGTGCAGGTTTCGGCTGGCCGCGCGCGACGGCGACGGCGACGGCGGCGGCGGCGGCGGCGCCGTCGAGCTGTGGGCCGAGAGCGAGGCGGCTCAGCGCGAGTGGGTGCGGCGGCTCAGCGCGCTGCGCCACTACTGGGCGCAGCGCGCGGCGGCCGACTCGCTGCTGCGCAGCCGGCTGAGCATGCTGAGCTACGCGCAGCAGGGCCGGCGCGGCCGCGAGGAGCCGCCGGACTCCGACGGCCTGGCGAGCGTGGCCGCGCGTGGGCTCTGGCACGCGTGCGCGCTGCTCGGCTGCCGCGCGGTCATCATGGCCGGCATGCTGTACCGCAAGCGGCACCGCCACCAGGGCATGCGCCGCGTGTTCTGCGTGCTGGCGCGCGGCCGCCTGGTCGAGTTCGACTACCCGCACGCGGGCCGCCTGGCCAGCAGCGCCCCGGAGCACCTGCGCGCCGGCTGCCTTTCCGTGCTGAGCAGCCCTTCGGCCAACGCCGGCAGCGCGCGGCTGCTGTTTGCACGCTCGCGCACGCTGGCCTTGCGGCGCTGCTACGTCGTCAGCCGGCGCGCCGACGACCTGACCACCGACGACATCATGTGCGAGCCCTGGGTGATGACCGACATCGGCAACTACAGCGGCCTGCGGCTGGCCGACCGCCTGTACGCCGATGGCACCGTGTCGCACGACCTCATTGACGACTGCATCTTCACGGTCTGGCGCCCCAAGGCCGCGCTGCCGCCCCCATGCTACCGCGTGGATGCCAGTGAGCGCGAGATGGTGCCGGCGAGCCCGAGGTCGTCGGGCGACATGCAGAGGCCGGACGTCGACGGCTACGCGTCGTCCGAGTCGTCTGCTGGGAGGCGCGGCACCGTGGACGACGTGCGCGTTGGCCTGGAGGGCAGGCATTCGCCCAGGCGAATGGCCGTGGGGTCCGGCGTAAAGAAAAGGCTGGGCGTGTTCAAGGCGAGATCGAATGCTGAGATGGAGCTGTGGGTTACAGCCATCAATCAGGAGATCCGCCGCATGATCGAGAGCGACGAATGGTAACCGCGAAGCGCAAAAAGCGTAAAGTGACAACGATACCGCCTTTTTTCTTTTTCTTTTTCTTTTTCTTTTTCTTTCTTTTTCTATTGCAATCGCTTTTGGCATCGCTTCTTTTCGGTGCTCTCGTCAGAAATACACTAAAAAATATGGATTCGCCACTGCCACAGCCCGTCACCACGCACCTGGCCAGCCACCTGCTATGCCCCTCCCACAGCACCAGCAACAGCAGCCATGCTGAGCCTGATCCGCGGGTCGCCGCCTGCTTCGAGGCCAACGGCCTGGCCGTACTTGTTCTCAACCAGCCGATCCCCCACTCGGCCACCATATTCGAGCCACTCTGGCGCCGCGCCCAGCACCGCTTCTGCATCGACGGCGGCGCCAACCAGCTCCACGCACTCCCCGACTCCTCCCTCCTGCCCCCGCCAACCGCCATCATCGGCGATCTCGACTCCATCATGCCCTCAGTGCAATCCCACTACGAACAAATGGGAACCCTAGTCCAGCATTACTCCGACCAAGACACCACCGACTTGATGAAGGCCCTTTATTACCTGGATACCGTTACGGGACCCCGGAAACCCACAGTGGTGGTGTTTGGTGGCCTGAGTGGTAGGCTGGATCATGTTCTGAGCACGTTGAAGGTCTTGTTTCGGGAGAAAGATAGAGACATGATTGTGGTGTCGGAGGAGAACCTGACCATATGTTTGCCGGAGGGAAAGCACCGGGTGTTGGTGTCGGGGATGGATGGCCCGGCGTGCGGCCTGCTGCCGTTGGAGGCCGAGGCTGTGCTGACCACGAGGGGCCTGAAATGGGACCTACAAGAGCAGCCATCCTCGTTTGCCGGTCTGCTGAGTACCTCCAATGTCATCACTGCCAAAGACGAAATTTATGTGGAAACAACACAGCCCGTGGTCTGGACATGCCAGCTGACATCCTCGGGAAAACAATAATAGCTTTTATTGTTTGGTTTTTTAATTTTAATTTTGATTCTAAATTGGCAGAATAAAACACCCAAGTAGACCATCCCCACCCCATCCACGTCGGGGCACCAAATCCACCGACACCATTTTGGGTTTGCCCTCCAACACGCGCTCAACCTTTACTTTGACGGGGCATCCGATATTCTCCGTGGTTTCTTTAATCAGCATCTTGAGCTTCTCATGGTTGCTCTCATTCACCTTGCCATATTCCACAATTGAATCCCCCACCATCAACCCAGCCTCTGACGCAGGTGACCCCGGAGCAACCATGTTTACACGCGCAAATGGTTTAGTGAATTTCTCACTACCTACTGCCTCCTTCCCATCCTCCTTCTGCTGCTGCTGTTGGTGGACATTGTAAATAGCTTGTTCTATTTCTCCTACTAATGCTTTAAGATCATTTTGTTTGCAGTTCAAGTTGCGTCGGAGCTCTATTATTGCTAGAATATCAATGTCGGAACGAGGAAATCCTTCACTGTCAGTGAATTTGCTTGTGCGGGTTGCGCCCTGTTGGTGTAGCTGTTGGTCGAGCAAAATAAGCTCGTTTTCAAGCACTGCTTTTTGTTTAAGAAGTTGCTGTGCTTTTTCCATTAATGTTAAAAGTTTTTATTATTATTAGAGGAAATAAAAGGGAAAAAAATATATATATATATATATATGACGAGCGAGAGAGAGAGAGAAAAAGTGCATTCTAATTTTTTTGATGACAAAATATCCGCAAAACGTCATCGAATTAAATTAATGTTGATCATTTTCAAATCAAACCAACATATACCACAGTCAAATATAAAAAGGAAACGCCAAAAGAAAAAAATGTAAATGTAAAAAAGGACCCTTGCTTTTAGTCTGAATCCCATGGCCACAACTATAAGAAATAAAAAATATATTAACCTCTACTTTTATTTTCACAATAAATAATTATTTATACAATGAAATTACTACCCATGCAAACTAACGAAAATAACGCATTATTCAGTCCTCTCACCGGAGAAGAGAACCAGTCTGTTTGTCAGCTGCTTACTAAAATGCAAGAGTTCTCCACTGTATTGCCTTCATTTGGACGAGCAATTCGTCAGACCACGCACAACTTCCAGGACCAGCTGAATGTGACGAGCTGGAAAGCATTGGACCATCTGTACAAGGAAGTGCCATGCCCTCTGCCTACCCAGGCCCGGGGCCTCTTCACTAGCCCCTTTGAGGAGGGTTCTGCTGAGCCGACCATTTTGGCTCGCGGCTACAATAAGTTCTTCAATATCAATGAAGTTCCGTGGACCTGCTGGGAGTGGATTGAAGAAAACACACAGGGGCCCTATGAAATGACAGTCAAAGAGGACGGGTCCCTGATTTTGGCTTCTGGTGTTAACGACGGCAAGGACCTACTGGTGACAAGCAAAAACGCAATGAATTTGGCACATTCAGAGACCGCCTATATTTGGATGGACAAGCATCTGAAGGAGGCCGGCAAAACGCGCAAAGAATTTGCCGCTTTTTTGCACGAGAACACAGCTACCGCTGTGTTTGAGCTTTGTGACGACGAGTTCGAGGAGCACATATTGGAGTATCCCGAGCGTATGCGCGGCCTGTATCTACACGGCATCAACCGGAATGCTGTTGAACTGGATACCTTGCCCAGCTCCAAAGTTGCAAAAGTTGCAGCTGATTTTGGATTCCATCATATCAATTATTTTGTATTTGACTCGATTGTAGAGGGTCGTGAGCTCGCCGACCAGGTGCGCAAGGACCAAATGCTCGACAGTCGTGCAATCGAAGGCTTTGTAGTTCGTTGCCGCACTAACAATGGCACAAGCCCCTTTATGTTCAAAATCAAGTACGAACAGCCCTATCTGATGTTCCGCGAGTGGCGCGAAGTGACAGGAAGAATATTGGCTGGAAAGCCAGTGTGGTCAAAGTATGACCTGACCATGCATTACGTGGCCTGGGTCAAAATGCGGATCAAGAAGGATCCGGCGGCGTTTATTAATATGGGTGTAAAAGGCACCATTGGTGCGCGCAAAAAGTTTCTCGAGTATCACCAGTCCCTGGATGGCCGCAGTCCGGCAGAGGTTCTGGGCGAGCCAGAATCCAACTTGGTTTTGCTAATTCCCGTCGCCACCATCGGTTGCGGCAAGACCACACTCTCACTGGCTCTTTCAAAATTATTTGGGTGTGGCCATATTCAGAGTGACAATGTGCTGAAAACTAAAAAGCGCTCGAATGCATTTAATTCTGCCATAGTCAAGGAGTTTGCCTCCCACAATGTGGTAATTGCTGATCGCAACAATCATACGGGGAGACTGCGTGAGAATCTAATCACTGGTGTGCGCAAGGAATTGCCCGCATGCCAGGTGGTTGCACTGTACTGGTCGCACGAGAACGCAGCCAAAGATACTATTTTGCAAACAACAGTGGAGCGAGTCATTAGTCGTGGAGATAGGCATCAAGTGTTGACCCCGGAAAAAGTGCCTGATTTCCGTAAAATTATGAGTGGATTTATTGATAGCATGGGGCCGCTGGATATGGACTCTGAAGCAAAGTGCCTTGTGCAAAATGTCATTGAACTGGATCCCTTAACCGATGCAATGAAGAACTTGAAGACTACTATTGATGCGCTATGCTTGCTTTACCCTGATGTGTTCAAGCGGCCTCTGGACAGCGAAATAGAAGCAGTATTGCAGAGTGCGCTGGGGTATGTACCAATTCCGCACAATATGCACCAGTAGAGGTTTATTGTTGTACGAGCTTAATTTTTTTTTGCAAATAAATATGTTGAAAGATACAATGCCAGCCAAATTATTTAATATTTGTTTTTTTTGCAGCAGCTGCTTTTGAAATTATCTTGTGACACTTGCATTTCATGAGATGAGCCGAACAAAAATTTCATTGTTTCTCCTAGGAACATATAAAGGGATATATATAAATTAGCATTGAAATGATATTATGCCCAAATAAGCCATTCTCCCCATTTATTCAGGTGATTAATTTATTTAATTACGCGAGTCACACAGAATATGAAATATAAAACAAACAAATAATAAAATTGCAAACTAAATATATATATATATTTATAAATTCTAAGTAATTTGCCCCACTCAAAAAAAAAGCAAAAATTCAAGCAATAGCTTGGCATATTTTTTTTCAATACTTTACATTATAATTTAAACAATTCCAATTCGCTCACCACTATCCGATGTAATCACACCAGCACAAGATGTTGTATTGTTCTTCTTTGGGCTGACTCAAGCGAGGCTCAGCAAGAAGGAAAGCATGGATTATCTGCTGCTCACTGACGCCAGCACCGGCAAATCCTACAATTTTGCCGATATCAAGCAGATGTCAACGACCATTGCACATGGCCTGAAGCACAGGGGTTTAATTACGAACAGAGAAATGACCAGAACCCTGATGTTGAGATTGACGGTCTGGCAATTGTGTTTTCGCATACGGACATATGTATGGGCGTCATTCACTACGGCACGCTGATGGCCAATGGCACGTTTGCACCATTGGATCCAACTTTGGATGCCAATTCTCTGGGTAGCCACCTTGTTAATTTAAATGCCAGTGCGGCATTTGTGACTGCCGAGCTTCTTCCCACTCTGTCATCTGCCTTTGAGGTGTCTGGTGTGTCAATTGACAAATATCGCATTTTCATTACTCAGGGAGACATTCCAGGGTGCACTTCGCTTGCTGATATTATTACCGAGCATGTGGATTTGTCTGCAGAGCCGCTGATTTTTCAATAACTGAGCAAAAGCTGGCCCGCAAGGTGGCGCTTATAGTCTACACACCAGGAACAACTGGAAAACGCAAGGGTGTAATGCCGACACACCGCAATGTTATTGCAAAGCAAGTTATGTTTGAAAGCTACACATCATATCTTTACCATGCTACAACAACCCCAGAACCCAGTAAACAACCACACTGCTTGATACAATCACTATCGGCGCTATCGCCATGTCATGTTTTTGGGCTATTTGCAATGCGTTATCATCCATTATTTTCTGCTATGTGCATGGTGCAGCTTGTCAAGTTCGAGCCCGCGTTGTATCTCGCTGCCATTGAGAGATTTGGAATCAGCAGACTGTGTGTAACTCCTGGCACAATTTACGGCCTTGTTAGTAATTTGAGCATGCTTAAAGATGGTATGTATGGTCACTGTTGCTTCTAATCCTGAGCGCAAGTTTAACATTGGCTCTGTTAAAGCAATATTATGTGGGGGGACATCCATTCCACCCACTAAGCTAAAAGAGTACACAGCATACTTTGGCGGTACAGCTGTGATAATTGCGTATGGCTCAACCGAAACAACTTTATTGATAACCGCATGTGCAGGCCAAGAAGTACTGCTTGGCTTGCCTGGTGTTTTGTATCCCAACTCCTCAGCCATGGTAATTGACGAGCATGGCAATGAGACTGATAGATATGAGGATATTTATATCTCGGGACCCCATGTCATGGCTGGGTATGTTGGTAAGGGTATGAGGTCGCCATTTGTAAATGGATTATATCACACGGGCGACTACGCTCAGGTGGCAGCTAATGGAATTGTATCTGTTCGTGGCATGCTAGTTGATGTTGTGCATACCAAGAATGGCCCAATTGCATTGGCGGATATTGAGAACATGGCTTCAGGGCATCCTGCGGCCAAGGACTGTGCTGCTATTGGAGTTGGCCCAAGGGACGCAGCACAAGTGCTGCTGTTTGTTGTGCTGGCGCCAGGCATTGTATCTCCTAAAGGCATTAATCATTGGATCCAGACTCGCGTGGAATTCGATATCGAGTGCAAGGAAGTTCAGGGAATCCCAAAGCTTTCAAATGGTAATATTCTTAGGCAATTTTTAAAGTAGTTTGCAGTGCTGCACATATATACATGTTTCAATGTTGCTCGTTAAAGCGCTTAGGTTGAGTGGCTTTTTCTTATTCGGCTGGCTACATTTGCCATCTGCAATTTAATAAATACTCTTCTCTATCAATGTAATTTAGACTGCCATAAACAGAGTAAAACAAACTTTGTAAAAGGATGGAAACCAAATGATATTGTATTTTTCTCTCAATAGGCGAGTCAATGCATGGATCTTGGCTGCAGATACTAAAATCAGTTTATTAATCTTTTGCTTAAAAATTAGCACGAGCTTCTTTATAAAATGCAGACCCAGCTCATTTGAACACTGTAGATGCTGCGGTGGCCGTAATGGCCGCAAATTTGTAACGAAATATTTCTTTTTCTTTTTCTTTTTATAGACCACGGATGCTGCGGTCGCCAAGAAAAAATCAAACACGCCCTTAAAAGAAAAAATTCAATTTAAAACCCCCACAATTCAACTTTTCTTTTCATTATGCAAATTCGCAAGGTTTTGTGGCCTCTTTATTCTTCTATTTATTTTTGGAATATCAAACTTCTTTTTACTCGAATATACAGCACAAAAATGCTCACCAACAGTAACACCATATTCGGCCCTCTCACTGGAGAAGAGAAGCAGTCTGTCCGCCAGCTGCTTACCAAAATGCAGGAGCTCTCTACTATCTCACCGTCGTCCAAGCGCATCGTCCGACAGACCACACACAACTTCCAGGACCAGTTGAATGTGACGAGCTGGAAATGCACAGAGTTCCTCTACAAAAAGGACCCATGCCCGCTGCCCACTCAGGCCCGCGGCTTCTTCACTAGCCCCTTCGATGAGGGTTCCGCTGAGCCGACCATTTTGGCTCGCGGCTACAACAAGTTTTTCAACGTCGGCGAGGTTCCTCACACTTGTTGGGAGTGGATCGAGGAGAACACACGGGGCCCCTACGAGCTGACAGTCAAAGAGAATGGGTGTCTGATTCTGGCCTCCGGTATTAACGACGGCAAGGATCTACTGGTGACCAGCAAACATTCAATTGATGTGCCGCATTCGAAAACGGGCTCTGCTTGGGTGGACAAGCATTTGAAGGAGGCCGGCAAAACGCGCGAGGAATTTGCTGCCTTTTTGCACGAGAACAATGCTACCGCCGTATTCGAGCTCTGCGATGACGAGTTCGAGGAGCACATATTGGAGTATCCTGAGCGTATGCGCGGCCTTTATCTGCATGGCATTAACCGGAATTCTGTTGAGTTAGAGACATGGCCCAGCTCAGAGGTCGCAAAAGTGACGGAGGAGTACGGGTTCCGTCGGACAGACTACTTTGTGTTTGAATCGGTTGCAGAGGGGCGCGACTTTGCCAACAAGGTGCGCAAGGACCAGATGCTTGACGGTCGTGCAATCGAAGGCTTCGTGGTCCGTTGCCGTACTAACAATGACACAAGCCCCTTTATGTTCAAGATCAAGTACGACGAGCCCTATCTGATGTTCCGCGAGTGGCGCGAAGTGACAGGAAGAATATTGGCTGGCAAGCCGTGGAAGTCCAAGTATGATCTGACCATGCATTACGTGGCCTGGGTCAAGACGCAGATCAAGAAGGATCCGGAGGCCTTTGAGAATTTCAAATCAAAGGGGATTATTGGTGCGCGAAAAAAGTTTCTCGAGTATCACCAGTCCCTGGATGGTCGCAGTCCGGCAGAGGTTCTGGAGGAGCCCGAGTTTATGAAGGTCCTGCTGATGCCCGTTGCCACCATCGGCTGCGGCAAGACCACACTCTCACTGGCTCTTTCAAAATTATTTGGGTGTGGCCATATTCAGAGCGACGACGTACGGACCAAGAAGAAGCCCTCCCTTGCATTCAACGCCGCTGTGTTGGGCGAGCTTGACACACACAGCGTTGTGATTGCCGATCGCAACAACCACATACCGATGCTGCGCGAGTCCCTGACCACCGCTGTGCGCAACAATTGGCCTGGGTGCCGGGTGGTAGCGTTGTACTGGTCGCACGAAAACGCGTCAAAAGCGGTTATCTTGAAGAAGACAATTGGGCGGGTCGTAAACCGTGCTGAAAAACATCAGGCACTGACGCCGGAAAAGGTCCCTAGTTTCCGCAAGGTGATGGATGGATTTGTACATAGCATGGTGCCGCTGGACACGGACTCTGAGGCGGATTGTCTCATACAGGACGTCATTGAGCTGGACCCTTTGGCGGACGCGATGAAAAACTTGCGAGTGACCATCGATGCCCTGTGTAGGATGTTTTCTGATTTGTTCAAGCGGCCTTCGGATAGCGATATCAAGGAGGCGTTGGAGAGCGCCCTCGAGTATGTGCCGGTGGCTCGCGAAAGACCCCAGCAGATCCAGCTCGCAACCAACCAGAGAAAGGACAAAAATCGGAACAAGGTGGCTGCCGATAAAACTAAAGAGAGGCAGCCGAAGCTCCCTGCGTTTATTGGTCTTGTCCCTACCCATCTGAATGCCATCAAATGGTTCAAGGACCAACTGGCCAGAAACTCGGGCGACGACTGGGCGCTTTGTCGCGACATGGTTGCCAATGATCTCGGCGGTAATCACAAGCACCACATCACTGTAGCCCACGTTGCGTCGGTCAAAGATGAGCGCAAGAAGGCCATTTACGATGGGTACGTTAGTCTCTTCAAGGACGAGAAACTGGCCCATGACTTGCCCGTATCTTGCAAGGTCGACTATGTCGTATGTGATGGCAGAATAATGGCACTACGTGTCTCATCGATCAAGGTCCTGGATACCACCGGGTTGCCCGAATGTCTGATTGCGGGTGATAACGGAAGGTTGGCGGTGACGAATCTGATCCCTCATGTCACCCTGTGCAGGGATGGAAAAACAAAGCCGGTCATGGCAAACAAAGTGCTGCAGGAGGTGTTTGGCCCCGACAATGCTGATGAGCCGATAACGCGCCCACAGGGATGGGCGGTAATTCCCGTCAAGACAGCATTCAATGCAGTGCTGCACAAGTTTGTCAATTAAAATTAATTAATGGGTGGATAGCCGGGTGTTTTTTATTTTATTTTACAATACATAATTAAAAGATGTTTTGTCTTGATAATGTGCAAAGTCATTTGTGATGATGGGTGACCAGTAATTGTCCAATATCACAGAGTTATCCATGCAAGCCGCCCTTGGTGCTATTGTAAAATTAAAAGCAGTGCACATGTTAGTGCATTCTGTGTATTTTTTGCGTGACGAAAGATATATGCGATGCCAATTTTCTGTTTGGAAACTTAAAAGCACCGCGCGTTATTTGGAAGTATGGAATTTTATTTTTCAAAATGCCAACAGATTTGCTCTTAATGAGCGGATTCTATATTCAAGGATATTTTCAATATTCAGTAACCAGCCACTATGCACAACGTAAGAATGTTTGCATCTTGTAATAAAGAAAATTTCATTTCATCTATACGCAGATTTGTCTAAATGATTGACTGAACAAAGGTGCTTGAATGGTACAGATTTATTTATTACAAATTTCACCATAATAATACAAAAATTATTTTTTATGCATTGCGACCGAATAATCAATAGGGCACATCACATGTGCAAGTGCAATAAATCTAAAAGAAAATACATGTCTATGGACACCAGCAAGCATAAGTTCCGAATTTTTAATATTCTTGTATCAGAAGAAAAAAGACTGACTAGAGCAAATGTTAATTTTTTTACCTAGCATGGGTCATGAGCAAATGCGACATGATATATTTTTCCTTCCGATTTATATGTCAGCCTCTCTATCCCCACCAATTTTCTGGCAATGCCCAAGACAAAACCAGTCCACGTGGCAACTCAGCTGCTATTAGCTTGTTTAATTAATTTTGAATGGCAATGAATCAAATCCCACTAAACTAACTTGTGCGATAGGTTACGACTGCGCAGTATGAACTGAAGGAAAGTAAAGAAAAAATGCTCCGAGAATTACATTACATTACATGTGCAATTTGTTTTTTTTGCTTGTGTGTTGTCAGAAAAACTAAAATGAAACTTTATAAAAGGAGGTGAAAATATCCCAGAAAATATTTGGTTTTATTTTTGTTATTAAAAACAACACAGCACTACAAACAACTTGATATTGTGCCGGCTCTACATTTAGTCTATTTTCAAACTTATCAAGTACGTCATTACCGATAGCATCAATCCATCATTAATCTTTATTTTTGTTTTACCAGCTCAGCTGCTGTCATCTAATTGTTCGAGCAATGAAGGTTCTGTCGTGGCTACTCGCTGCCTTGTTTGTCTCCGCCGGAACCGCCGTCGCCTTCAACCCAGGCTGCAATTCCAATTACGTCTCATACTATGGCCAGAACTCCGCCGGCAACCAGCAGACTCTTGGAAACTACTGCAAGGACACCACCGAGGATATCATCGTCCTAGCATTTATGAATGGATTCCCCAACGTAATGCTCAACTTTGCCAATGCCTGCGAGTCAACTTTCCCTGGGAGCTCACTCCTCCATTGTCCTCAGATTGCCGAGGACATCAAGTATTGCCAGTCCAAGGGCAAAATTGTTATTCTCAGCATGGGTGGTGCATCAGGATCCTACGGATTTTCCAGCGATGCTCAAGCTAAAGACTTTGCAGACACGGTGTGGGGCATGTTCTTTAAAGGAACTGCTGACAGGCGCCCCTTTGACGATGCCGTTCTGGACGGTGTCGACCTGGATATCGAGGGTGGCAGTACCATTGGATATACAGCCTTTATCAACCAACTGCGCTCCCACTATGCGACCGACCCAAGCAGACAATATTACATTGCAGCTGCCCCTCAGTGCCCATTCCCTGACGCGTACCTGGGATCAACATTAAACTCTGCGTGGTTTGACATGGTGTTTGTGCAGTTTTACAACAACTATTGTGGTCTTACTTCTTATCCTGGTTGGTTCAACTATGCTGATTGGGATACCTGGGCAAATAATAAATCTGTCAACAAGGATGTTAAGATTTACATTGGCGCTCCAGGTTCACCAACAGCTGCTTCTTCTGGATATGTTTCTGGATCTGCTCTATCTACTATATACAACGATGTGCGCACAAAGTATTCCAGTCTGGGAGGCATTATGACCTGGGATGTTAGTCAATCTCGCACCAGCGGCCTTGCCAGCTCCATTCGTGCAATGTTGAATGCTAGCGGAACGTGCGGCAACTCTGGTAGTAATAACAGCTCAACATCAGCTATGTACACCACAAAGACAACAAAGACCTCTACTAGCTCTACTAGCTCGAAAACAACAAAGACTACCAAAACTACAGATACTGGCAAAACCACATTGACTACAACTACGACCACAACTACAACCCAGTCATCAAGCACACCATTGCCATCAACTTGCCCGGTCAGCGGCGGCAAGTGCACAACTAGCCAACAGGGATGCAGTGGTCAGAAATTTGCAGTCTGTGATAATGGATCCTGGCAAGTATCTCCCTGCGCCTCTGGAACCTACTGCTACCTCAACGGGTCCACAGCGACCTGTGACTGGTCCAACGGCCGTCCGACAGACGGTTGCGCTGTCAGCGGGAAATCCAGCCTCGGCAAGCGCCAGGATTTTGTAGCCGCGTCCCTGATTACTAAGCCCAATCTTCTTCCCAAGCCCGTCAAGGCTAAGAGCAACGTGGCTGCTCGCGTCGAGTTTGTAGCTGGTGAGATTGCGGGCAACAAGTTTTCGACAGTTATCAAGATCCAGTCTAATCAGGACGCATTCAGCGGGAATTGGCTTATATCCTTTAATCTTCCCAGCGGGCAGACTGTTGAGACGACCAGCCGTGGGTCAGTTAGTGCCAGTGGGAGCTCTGTGACTATTAGGTCGGATGTCTCTCGGGAGAGCAATAAGAACATGGCGGCGTTTTTCAAGATTACGGGAACGTTCACCGGCGACTATGTGCTTCCTAACACAAGTTCAGCACTATTCCTCACTGCTTAATTTGATGTCTTGTCACTTTCTTATTTATGTATAATTTGGGATGCTATAATTGACTTATTTATTACAAAATTAACAAGTGGTACGTGATAACTAAAATGTGACAAGCAAAATGACGAAAAAAAAGTGTCAAACAAAAAAGAACACCCTCAATTTTATGGAGGCACCCCTGCCTATATATAAATGTAATTAATTTAGGATCAGCAGCGTCCAAAAACAATTAAAAAATGTTAAGCTTGCCGCTTCTTATATGCATCTGCTGGTCAGTAAAAAAAAACATTTTTTGACATGAAATTTGACCAAAAATAGCTTAATTTTTTATTAGTACATTTTCATTATGTATAAATGTCTGGCTGCTTCTTATTATTACAACCCCAAAAAAATCGGTCGACAGGGATATAAAAAGCAAAATTGCCACCTCAGTAAGAAAAAAGAATTGCACATTACACATTACACATTCAATCTACTAGCCAAGTTTTACAAACGTTTCCAAAACACTTTGTAACTTTTTTCCTCTTCTAAACAAGTCCTTCTTTGACTTCAATCAACATAATATTTCCCATGCAATAAAAATGTTCAACAGCAATATTTATGTAGATTGTATAACCGATAATGGCAGAACTGATGTTATTAACATATATCCCACTGAATAATTTAAAAATAGCGCCCGTATTGCCACGGATCTAGAGAAGGAGGCCTGCATTAACTATTTTTCACTTGCTCGGTTCAAGTCGTGTACCATCTTCATTGAGAACTCTAGTTTATTTTAACACTCGTATTAATAAACCAATTAAAATATCCATGCTGCTTCTTTGACGGAAACGCAATCAATTAACAATATCCAATATCATTTTTGGTGTAATAGAACGTGCTAAATGGAAGACATAAAATCAATATGTATATTCTAGAGCAATTCCATGAACGATGCGTTGAAAACAGTGTGTATAATAAAATTTATATACACACTAAAAACATTTACATACTTTAGGTGGTTTCCTTATTAATAGAATCACGACATTGCACTGTCCCTGTTTTATACGTATATCAATGCAAGGCTCCCCCCAACTCATCTCCCTTGATTTTTACTTTGACATCATTCACTAAATGACTAATTATTTTATCAACGAATACACAAACCAACAATAAAAAAGAAAGATATATCACCAAAATGACGAAAGATACCCTTTCATGCCCTCCAGCGCATTAGTAGCAGCTCCCGAAGCGACATTAGCGACAGATGACGCGGCATTAATAGCATTAGTGGTCTGCGAATCCACGTCCAGCTCAAACTCACTCATGGCAATGGTACCGACCGAAAGTATACTCTTAATGATAGTCGCTTTATCTGTTGTTTTGAACGCCGTCTGGAGTAAACCACTCGATGGTGCGAGACTGATACCGGCCGAGGGTCCTTTGAAGCATAGAATGTCGTTGGCTATACAAAAGAGAAAGAAAAAAGTAAATGTGAATTTTGAAAAGAAAAAGAAAATTAATTAGTGGTGTAGTTACAAAAAAATAATGCTTTTTTTATTCTTCTTCTCAAGCAAGCTACACTTACAGTAAACAACCTCGTCCAAGGGCATCTTTGGGTTTGCTCTCCACTTGCTTGTTGTGTCGGACTTTACAACGATAAAAAAGGTATGTCCTGACGCGTCGTCGTTCCAGCTGACGCGCTCGGGTGTCTTAAAAGTCATTAAGGGCATCTTTAAGAATGATAAAATATGAGATTTGTGTGCAATTACGAGAAATTAGAAAAAAGGATAAATAAAAAAGTGTAGAAAAAGAGAAAAAGAAAAGGGAAGTTGTCTGATTTTAAACAAATTGTAGATTTCAAGAAATGAGAAAAGCCAAAAAATAGCAAGAAAAAAGTGTTTTTGTTTTTTTTGTGCTTGATTTTTTGTTTAGTTAGCTACAAGTTGCTTTGGTGGGGGAAAAAATAAGAGAAAAAAAGGGATTTTCGTTTCTATCAAAAATTCTGATTCTTGTCAGGCCAATTGTTAATGCAAAAATAATAACCATGTGATTTTATTGAAATTCGAGCCACCAAAAAAAAATTAAAAAAATTAAAAGATAATAAAAAAAAGCCAAGCCTTGTCTTAATTTAATACTCTTGTACACGCCACATGTAGCTGTATTATTAGACACTGTAAAAAAATTTTTGAACAAGATGAAGGTTGTCGAGACCTCATATATATTTTCACAAAAAATTTCATATTCTTTATGAGCAAGATAATTTTTGAACCAAAAACAATAAAACTGAAATGGAAAACGGAAACACTACATCATGTTGGTCGTCTGAACATGGTTATCGTCAATGGTGTTGTAGAGATGACCCTCGCCAATGAGCCACTGCATAGCGGACTGGATCTGGTCTGGTGAAAACCTGTTAGCCAGCAGGTTGTTAATAGCAATAACAGACATACCCTCATGTCCACAGGGTGTGATCTTTATAGCCTCCAAAACAGCCGCCTGTGCTGGAGTGACTCCAGAAACACCGCCACCAATCTGTCCAAAAGCGTTTCCACCAGCCGGAGCATACGCCGACTGAGCTGTTATTCCAGCAGCACCAGCACCAGCACCAGCAGCACCAGAGTTCTTTTGGAGGCCCGGAGCCACTCCCCTAGTCTTCGTCAGATGAACGTATATGGCCTCCATTCCATGATACGCAATCTCATTATGATCAACAACCGGCCGAACCTTATGCGCCGAAACATGCCTCTTTCCATTAAAGAACTTCAAATCCCCATATACCCGCACATACCTGCCCTCCATCACCCCAGGGTCAATATCCTCCGGTTCATCCTCATTAGACCAAACCCTCACATCAATCTTCCCCGTTCCATCCTCTACCGAGTAATTCAGATTAACCTGCTGGCGGCTGAAACTACGCACGACGCCGATAAACGTTACTTGCTTGATCTCCTCGTTGTCAATCATGATTGGGGAATCGTCCTTGACGGGCGTCACGTCGGTGAGTTGCTTGATGGTTACTGGGCGGAGAGTTTGGTTTTTGTATCCGCCGCGGGTTTTGTTGTCGTCGTCGCCACCGCCGCTGGTACTGTTCATCCAGCCGCCGGATTGGTTGGGTGTGAATGATGGCTTGGCATCCATATTGCTGCCACCGCCGTAGCTGTAGTCGTTGGCTCCGCTGCCGCTGTTGTATTGGTTAAATCCTCCGTAGCCTAAGCAAAACAAAGCAAATAAATTAAAAAAGCCAAGGGTGATTTAGTTGATTGAGGGTTGTGGAATTCGCCATTTGGAGTTTCAAATGCAGAGAAGGGGGGGTGGATGAACAACAAAAACAAAAACAAAAACACGAAGTAATTTGGAATATATCAAGTGAAACATACTCATTGCGATTGACTGACAAAAATATCTTGCTTTTTTATGTATTAAATACCAAATAATAATAAATAATAATAAAAATAAAAATAAAAAATTAGAACAAGAGAAAAAGTGTGAAACGCACCCTTGGCTATTAAATTACAACTGATGAGAATGCCAAAGTTGGCTGCGCAAGAAAACAAAACAAATACGCACACATACTCTGATACAAACACGTAAAAAAAAAATAATAATGTAGTAGTGTCATAGACGCGTTAAATAACGCTAAAACAAAAAAATGCCCAAAAAATTTGATTAACAAATTAACAAGCAGTAAATAAAAAAAACCCACCAAAATAAGCAGGGGGGGGCATATTACCGAGCAACATCTAGATAAACATCGAACCGTCTCTGCTCATATACAGGTACAGCCTTGCGTACCTCCTCGATAAGTTTCAAATCGACATCCGCATAAACCATACCCTCGCCCTCCTCCATAGTTGCAATAATCCTAGCATACGGATCAACAACCATTGAATGACCCCAAGCCTGGTATCCGGCCTCCGGATCCCTCGCAGGGGAACAAGCAGCGACAAAAATCTGATTATCCACCGCCCTTGCCCTCACCAACAACTCCCAATGCAAAGGACCAGTGGTAGTGTTGAATGCCCCAGGGTACACCATAGCAATGCAGCCCCGGCGCGCCGCCACCATGGCGAGTTCAGGAAACCGCATATCGTAGCAAATCCCCAATCCGACCTTCCCCCAGGGCGTCGCAAACTCCGTCATATCCCGCCCAGCCTCCAGCACCGAACTCTCCTTGAATACCATTTTACCCGGAAAATCCACATCAAACAAATGTATCTTACGATGCACAGCCACTAGGGTACCTTGGGGATCCCACACGGTACATGTATTGAAGAGTGCGCCCTCCCGAGATCTCTCAGGAATAGACCCTCCGATAAGATAAACTTGAGCGTCTTGTGCCATTTTAGATAATGCCTGGGTGCTTTCACTACTTCCACCCGCTACTGTGGTGTGAAATTCTTCGGCGTAGTTTGCGAAATGCTGAGTACCGTAGGGTGAATTGAAACACTCTGGGAGGACTATGAGGTTGGCACCGTTGCGAGCGGCTTCGAGAACTTTGGTGCGCGCCTTGGTTAGATTGGCGGCCTTTTGGGCACCGGCTGCGAGTTGAATGAGTGCAATTTTGAAAGAGCTCATTTTAAAGAAATAATAATAATAATAATAATAATAATGGAAAAGGGATTTTGTTATTTGAAGAACAAACGAAACAAAAGAAATATTGATTTAGCAGTGACGACACAATGCGACGAGAAAAGAGCAAACCAGAAGAAAAAAAGTGCAATCACGTGCTTTGTTATCTATATCTTTTTTTGGCTCAAGTGAAAAGTGGCAATTTCAATCACAAAGATAAAAAAAACCCGAGTGCTTGTATTTTTTTTTTCCTTTTTCACTTCGATTCAAATTTATATATTTTTTCCTTCCCAATCAATCAATCAATCAAATCGTCTTTATATATATATATATATTTTTTTTTTATAGTTTAACAATGGCTTATCCTCCTGTCAGCCCCAAGTTCCGCGCCAACGTCAGCGGTTACTCTGCCGAGTCTGCTCTGCGCTGGTAAGTTAGAGGGTTCCCTTAAGAAATAAAACTATTTTACACACGAATGTGAGGGAATACGTGTAAATTAAATTCCAACAAGAAATTGATTCAACAAAAGGGACTAAAAAAAGGGGTTTTTTTTGTTATAGGGTTGGTACAAGTGCTCGTTGGGGAGCCTTCGCCGGTGTTGCCGGTATTTTCTTGTTCTCTCAGGTGCCTATCATTAAGGAGAGCATTCTGCAGAAGACACCTTTCCTCGGCTGGTACTGGAAGGTCGAGGAGGGAAAGAAGTAAATAAAAAAGGAAGAGATTAAAAATAACTTCATATATTTTGCTTCTAAATAAAAAATTAAAGTTTTTCATTTTTAACGAAATATAAAAAAAAAACCCCATTAATTTATTTTTTTTACTTGCTTGTGTGTTGTGCAACAAGCTGGGCCACAGCATCTGCCGAGTTATCGCAGGTCAGACATCTCCTGGGCAAATCCAAAAGTCCAACAAACTGCTCTGGCAGAATAGCCTGGAAATCCAGCACACCGCCATTTTCATCCACAGCCTTCAGCACAGCCTCGGAGAACTTTGCCGGGTGAGCAGTAGACAGGCAAATGACATGGTTCTGGGCGCCAAGCTCCTCGATCTTCGGGCGCAATGTCTCGGCAACATGCACGCCGACGGCGGTATGCGGATCCAGGACATACGAGGGAGTGGCCGCGTAATACCGGGCAATTGTCTGGTACGTGTCCTTGTCGCTACACCGGCCGGACCAGAAAGTGCGGCGGGCAGCGTCGAGCGACTTCTGGGTGACCTTGAACGACCCCGTGGCCTTGAGCTGGTCCATCCAACGGCGGATAATCTCCCCAGCCTCGTCCTCCCTCTTCTTTCCATCAGACTCCTCCTCCTGGGCCTCGCTATCATGGGCGAGGTACCACAGGAAGCGCTCAAAGTTGGACGACACCAGAATGTCCATTGCCGGCGACGGCGTAGCCAGCACCCCAGCCTCCGCGTTCTTCTCGTAGATGCCCGAATGCAAGAAGCGGTCCAGAATATCGTTAGCATTCGTCGCGATCACCAGCCTAGCCACGGGCAGCCCCAGGGACCGCGCATAAAAGCCCGCCAGGATATCGCCGAAATTCCCCGACGGCACAACAAACACCGGCTTCGCCTCTGCGCCTTGCTCGCGCACCAACGCAAAGTACGCGTAGAAATAGTAGGTGATCTGGGCGAGGATCCGCGCCCAGTTGATCGAGTTGATGGCACCAAGCGAATGCTCCCGGCGGAATTCCTCGCGACCAAACAACTGCTTAACGATGTCCTGGCAGTCATCAAACGTGCCCTCGATGCTGACATTGTGCACGTTGGCGTCCAGCACGGTGGTCATTTGCGCCTCCTGGATCGGCGACACGCGGCCGTGCGGATGCAAGATAAACACCTCAACGTTCTTCTTCCCACGCAAGCCGTAGATCGCCGCGCTGCCGGTGTCCCCGCTTGTGGCGCCCACGACGGTAATACGGTGCACGCGGCCGGCTGTCTCCTGGCGGTTTCTGCGCTCGAGGAAGAACTCGAAGAGGTTGCCGAGGAACTGCAGCGCGACGTCTTTGAACGCAAAGGTCGGCCCGTGGAAGAGCTCCAGGATGTGTACGGAGGGGAGCTGGACGAGGGGCGTGACGTCGGCGTGGTGGAAGGTTGCGTAGGACCTGGCCGTCAGGTCGGCCACCTCGGCGGGCGCCAGGTCGTCGCCGACGAAGAGCGAGATTATCTCGGCTGCGAGCGACGCAAACGGCAGCGTCGCCCAGGATGTCTGCCAGTCGGACGGCAGCTGCGGCAGGTGCTCGGGGATGAAAAGCCCGCCGTCAGAGGCCAGGCCTTCAAGGACGACGGTCTCGAAGCTTTGGCCAGAGACCTGTCCGCGCGTAGAACGATACTTCATATTTATTTGGGGGGGGGGAGGGGGAATTGGACGGGGGGTGATAAGAAAAAGCCTGGCTGGCGTTGTTTGTCTTTATTGGAAAACAAAGAGAAAGGGGGTGGAAGGGGGAGCAGGAAGGGGGGGCAGGGGGAGCCGCCAGCCTTTTATTGCTGTGCAACGCAGGCGGGCCGTTTGTTTCAGCCAGTGCGTGCGCTGCATGCGGCTATTTGGTACTACCGAAAATACAGATGAATCACAAGCAAAAAGAAAGAAAAAGCGCACTATTTCCGGGCCAAGCAAGCGAAAAAGGCCTCGGGATCAGCGCCCTCCATCCACTCGCGGGCGCCCTGCAGCCGCACACAGGCGTCCACGGCATGCGCGCACTCCACAAGCTGCGGCTGCAGCGCCTCGACCACCGCCAGGCACGCGCGCACCACCACGCCGTACCCGCCGTCGCCGACGAACAGGCAGTCCCACACGCGCAGCCACGCGGGCTGGGGCAGAACATCGACCAGCAGCGTCATCATCCACGCCACCGTGAACGCGCCCAGGTGCACGGGCCCGCCGGCCACGCGCGCCAGATGCCTGTGCACGCGCGGCAGCCGCCTGGCCACCAGCCACTCGAGCGCGCGCTGGTCCTCCTGCACGCGCACCAGCGGCGCAGCAAAAAGCCCCGGCGGCAGCACGCTGTCGACAAGGTACCGGAACGCCTCGAGCGCCTCGGCCGCAGGCAGCCCGGCCTGCAGCAGCCCGCGCGCAACGCGGTCCATGCCCTGGCAGTAGCCCACGTGCGGGTTGCCCGCGACGTAGCCGTACAGCACGTGGCGCAGCGGCGCCTCCAGCTCCGCGCTGCTGCGCCGCACGTCCAGGTCGATGGCCTCTCTGGCCTCGCTAGCTTTGACGGCCTCGCTGGGCTCGCCGGCTTTGGCGGCCCCGCTGGGCTCGCCGGTCTCATTGGTTCCGGCCGCCCCGCTGGTTCCGATGCCGCGCCCGGCCCGCGCGCACTCCACCCACACGCGCCGCCGCAGACCGTCGGGCACGCCTCGGCGCGCCAACTCGCGCGTCCGCCGCGCCTGCGCCGCACCACCCACCCTGCCTCGCCACCGGCCATCCTCCCCCCCGGCATCCGGCCCAGCAGCGCACGCCAAGCGGCAGAGCATCCCGTGTGCGGCCGACGCCGCCGCCGCCGGCGCGCTGCGCATCGGCGGCGAGCGCTCACCAGCGTGTATCTCAACGCCCCACGTGCTGCGGCTTTCCGCCGATGCCGGCCGCATGGCCAATGGGGGCGGCGTCATAGCTCCGGCCACTTGGGCGTGGTCCAGGCACGCGCACGCCGGAGATGTGTTTGCAAAGCCGGTGAGGCTGGGCAGGAGAAACGCAGGCAGCGCCCTGACTGCGCGCACCGCCAGCAGCGGATGCCGAGCGTCCCTAATCCGCCGCCCAAGCACCGCGGACACGCGCGCCGTGGGCGCCAAAGCTGCACTGCCAAAATCACGCACCTGGAATGTCGCCACGGCCGCCTCGGCGGGCATCAGCAAAGAGCCGCTGTGCTGCGGGCCTTCCGGCACGTGGTGCTCGCCGCATCCATCGTCACTGTGCGGCACAGCGCAGTCCGCGGGAGACTCCGCGCCGCCAACTCCCAGCTGCCGCAGAAACTGCCGCGGCGGCACCGCAGCGGTGGCGGCAGCAGCAGCATTGCCCGCGGGCGTCAGCCTGGCCATGTTGCAGTGCATCGGAGGCTCGGAAGCCGTCAGCGCGTGGATCTCGCCCATCGACAGTGTCCGGCCCACACCCTGGTGCGCCCCATCGACGCCAAAGCCAAAGTCAACGTCGGCGTCGGCGTCAAAGTAGTGGGAGCGCCGTTTGCCGAACCCGCGCGGCTCGTAGCAGCTTGCACTGCGTCTGTTTTGGCCTGCGGAAATTGGCTCTGTCCATTCTGTCCACTCGCCCCAATGCGGCGCGCTAAACCCATGGCCACTGCTTAGCGAGGGGAATGCCGCGGGTGTGTCGCGGTGTGTAGTTGCCCGGATGTTGGCTGCTCTACGGCGCATTGTGGGCCGGCGCACTGTGCTGCGCCGACTACCTGTGCGTGTGGTAAAATCCTGGCCCGCATCTCGTCGAAACTCGCCCAAAACTGAATCGGAATATGCATGCATTGAAATTCGCGCAAAGAAATAAAAAATTTATAGTGACAAGCACTCTAAAATCAATTACTTTTTTTTGCACTTTAAATTCAACTTTTTTTTTCTTTCTTTTTTTTTCTTCACAGTTTCAATCTACTGCGCTTCAGTGTGAAAAGTGCATGCAAAAGCTTTTTTTGCTCAGTCCACACCCCCTTTTTTTGTGCGTCCAATTACACTATTTGAAAACCACATGATAAATGCCCTCGAGTGCAAAATACAATTGTGCTATTCCACCCACATACATATTACACCCAGGGTTTAATTAAGTATTAACGACGAAGGAATCAATGCTTTTTTGTTTTTGTTTTAACCACGTAGGAGAACATATAAAATAGACGAGGTGGAGTACTCCGTCCCATGTTATTGTGGGGGAAATAATCCTCCTTTTTCTATTATTTACAACTTGTAATATATACATCCACAGATTGGTGCAAATAAATTCGATAATACTAAAGATAGGCCCAACCACAAATTATTTGCTGGCAACTTTTCATTGCATAGCATGTATCACCTGCTTATTCCAAATTTAGTTTAAAAAAGTAAATGTTTGGTATACCAAATATTTACTTTTGGGAGTAATAATAATGCTGTTGGTTGATTGCACCCCCAAACTCACTTTGTGGTGCCCAACACACATTTCAAGCCACTATCTTCCCTTTTCAAGAATCAAGATTGCCCTCATGGCCACTATACACATTTCTGTTATTGCTGGCTGACATCAAGGAACACCATGATGTTTACAGCGCTGCCCCCTTTTTCAGTTAAGTAATTTTTAAGACTTGAATATATCGATTTAGACCCACATTTTTATAGAGCACGACATACAGGACCCTCACTTTATGATAACACCATTCATAAATATATAATGTATATAAATAAGCAATTTTGGTACCTCTATTCCCAATTTTATCAATCAATACAGGCAGCCAGCAACGACAGAAAAGCATAAAGTTGGCACACAAACCTTCGAAAAGTTTTAGCCCCCTCGAAAAAACAAAAATACTTTACTGATTGTTTAGACTTTTTTTTTCGTTCTATTCATGTTGTCTGAATAAATTAAACATCAAAAAAGTTCAAAAGTTGATAACTTTACCCTGTGCAATCAAAAAGTTAATTTATTTAATTCACTAATAGCACACAATAAAAACCCAAAAGTAAATTATCATTATCCCAACAAAAAAAAACTTTAAGCAGACAGGCTGCGCATACTAGCAAACACCAAGCGTGTATCCTCGGTACTCGCCTCGTTGAAAACCAAGCTCTCCAGCGTGTCCAAATTGCCCATGATCTGGACCCGATACGTGCGCAAAAACTCCTTGAACCGTCCCATCAACCACGCCCGATCAAGATCACCCTTGGTGCCCTGGTGGCTGCTAAGCAGACGAACAAAATGCCTAGTCGTGGCAACAACCACCTCCCTCTGTTCCTGCAACATCTGTGCCAACGTGGCCTCGACACTCTCAACGCTCTCAGCCTTATCCGCTCCATCCTCAGCAGGATCATCGCTCATTGAATTGGCCGCCGTAATGGCTGCCTCCACACGTCCCTGGAGCTGCACAACGCGCATATTGACCTTGTTGACCGTGTTGCGCAGGATCTCCCAGTAGTGGAAGTGGCTCCACTGACCGACATGCGAGTCATCAAAGATGAGCTCGACCACCGTGGCTGGGTCGATAACACGGTAATTGACCAGCTTGTCAATGGTGATAGCAAAGAACTGCGGATTGCGCAACCAAAAGTCCTCCGTCACCTTGGCGATAGCCAGCTTGGCCTCGGCAAACTCGCCAAACTTTTGCAAAGCAGGCATGAACTTTTCAATAGCATTAAGCATATGACTGAACGTCTTGCTGCCCAGCAAAAGCACGTGTTCGACGAGCATTTCGCGCGCCAAAACCTGTCTCTCGTTGTCGTCAATATCGGTCCACTGCGAGTAATGCTGCTGCAGGAGTTCCAGGGCCTGGTCCACCGAGCCCTTGTTCTTCAGGCACCGGCCTATAGCCACCGACACGTCGCGCGTGCGCTCGTCCATGGCCTGCACTGTGAACTTGAAGTTATGTGAGGGTGCCTTGTCGGGGATCAGGGAGGCGCAGCTATCGGGCAGCATGGCCTTGATGCGATCCAGGTAGGACAGCCGCATGAGCTTGAGCAGCGTCTCCTGAACAAAGCACCGGCGGGGGGACTCGGCCGGCTCCTCCACGGCGCCCTCCCACTTGCTCCAGTCCCACTGGAAGCCAAAGTTACTGATGTACACGGCAAGCCAGTTCGAAAGGCGGTTGATGCACTCGACATCAATGACCTGGACCCTGGCAATAATGTTCTCTACCATGGTCTCAAAGACCGTGGCCAGGATCTGCGGCTCAGCCTTGCGCAGCTCAATGGCCAGCGACGTATAGTACATTTCGCGGTACAGGCCCTCGGGGAGCTGCATGAGGAAGCTAAAAAGCACCTCAGCCACCATGTACTCGAAGACAAGCGTGCCCTCAGGGTCGACATCCTCGGGGTGCTGCGCCGTCGTCATCACACTGCAAACGTCCTCGCCGCACAGGCCATGGATCAGCATCAGATGCTTGGCGCAGTCCTTGCGGTTGCCCTCGAGCTGCGTCAAAGTGTCGGCAATAAAGTCCTGCATAATGTACTTGCGCACGGCGTGCTCCGCGGGGCTCGGCACGAGCTGCAGAAACTCTGATGGCGTGTAGAAGGCGCCAGGCGCGAGACTCGAGGGTAGCTCGAGCAGCGGCAGCTCGTGCTTCTTGGCCTGCGCAAACTCGGCGGCAAACATCTCGTGTGGTGCCGAAATGGCGTCGATCTTCCATTCATTTGCGGCCACAGTGCGCAGTATGTCCAAGAGATATGCCAGGACGTTGCTGCCCTTGGGTGGCGCGTCGTGGAATACCGTCGTGATGGTGACGCCCTCGTTGGCCTGGGAATGGCGCTCAACGTAGTTGCTGACGATGGTCAGGACCTGGTCCAGCTCGGCAGGCGCGTACTCCTTGAGCGAGCGCCCGGCCCAGAGCAGGGTCGACATGACAATAAACACGTAGCAGTTTCCGCTGGCCGTCACGGGCGAAGCGGCGTCGACGACGGGGCCCAGAAGCACCTGGATCATTGCCAAAAACGTATGTGCCGAGATCGTGTTGGTGCCGACCAGGAGTGCAAAGAACCGCATGAGAACCTTGACCGATCCCCACCTGCCCTTCTCAAGAGACTCGCGCAGCACAGCGTGCATCAAAGTAATGACCTTCTCACCCGTCTCGCTGTTCTTCACGTTGAGCAGGCCTGCCAGCGTCGAGTACACGGTGACCTTCCAAGGAAGCTCCAGTACGCACTGCCGGAAGGTCCGGAGCACGGTGATTTCGTGCTTTGTAAAGTCCTTCTCGAGGACTACGCTCAAGGCATCCAAGTTGTTCTGCAGCGTGGGCGTGTTTTTATCGCCGACCTTGATGATCAGGGAGGACAGCCGGGACTCGATGTCCTTGGCCTCGTCCAGATGGCCTCCGACATGTCCGCTTGCCATGCCGCCGCGACCCATCCCGTGGCCGCCACCGCGCCCACCGCCTCGGCCGGGACGCTCGTATGGCTTGCGGTTGTGCGGCCGATCACGGCGCTCGCGTCCAAATTCGTCAACGTCTCTGCGTCCGCCACCGCCGCCTCCACTGCCGCCCCCACGACGACCACCAAGTCTTCCAGCTAAAGAAAAGGAGGATAAAAATATATGTTACAAATTATTAGTCACAATTCATAAATGGTAAAGTATTTGCTCAAACTTTTGGCCCGAGACCGTTCGTTGTCTTGCAAATGCAGTTGCAGTTGCTACTTACAAAAGTCCATATTGTTTGTCTTTTAGTTTTTTGTTGTTGTAATAAATAAAAAGGTGTGAAAAAGGGAAAGGGTCGGGCAAGTATGAATAAACAGCAGAAACAAGAAAATAAAAAAGTTACGCGTGCCAAAAAAAAAAGAGAGAGAGAGAAAGGAAAAAAATAAAACAAAAAAATGGAAGAAAACGATCAAAATTAAAAATTGCCTATAGATTTTCTGCACCCGAAAATGAAGAAGAAAAGTTTTTGCATTAATGGCAACGTCAGCCATTGTATTGTTATTTTTGTTCTTATCACACTTGTATTATTTTTTACTTTTCGTGTGTCAAAATCCAAAACGAATCAATTATACTCATACGCTCCATCCAAATGTCGACCACATCTACTTTGCTGAGCTTGTCAGCCACCACAACCACTACAACCACCCCGACCCTGAATCCGTTCGACGAGGACACCATTTTCACCGACTGGGTCACACCGGGCCTCGTCTCGGGCCTTTTTGTCGGTCTCATTTTTGTCGTTTTGATATCCGTGGGCATCTCGTGGATGGCATCTATCCAAACACCCAAGAACATGCCGACGATGAAGCAGAAGAAGAACCAGTAAAAAAACCAACCCTTGGGCTTTGCAGTTCGATTTTGTTCAGAGAGTCAGCAGCCGCGGTCCTTCTTTTTTTTGTTGCGCGGGGTGAAAATTTTTTGGCTTAGGAGTTGGGTCACTTTTGTGTTACTTTTTTATCTTTGCATTTGTTTTATGACAAAATCCCACTTTTTCTTCAATTTACCCTTATTTATTTGCTTATACTCTTCACGCAAGAAAAAAATTATAATTGGAAAATGAGCTTGGCATTTAGTCGCTGCATTCTTGCCGCCACCACAACAGCTGGTGCTCGGACACCCGCAATATCGCGTCCTCTGTCAAGGCTTGCTTATCAAAAGCACTGGACCGCAAATAAGAGCCTAGCAGTCACCTTCCAGCAGCGCAGCCAATACAGCAGTAACAGCGGCCCTCAAAGCAACGGAGGCGACCAAAAGCCAGATGAAAAGAAAACATCGGCGCATGGATGGTACTGGATCCCCGTGGGCGCCGGCATCGCCTACATCGGCCTCCAGAGGCTCTACCACATAGAGTCCGATAAGGCCAGTCAGCAGGCTCGGACAATCCAGGGAGTAGCCGTCCCCGGCCCATGGCAGCTACACGTTCTTTCAGCGCTCCCCCTTAAGGCCATGTCGCGGCTTTTTGGCTCGTTCAACGAAATCGAAATCCCTTGTGCCCTGCGCAAACCGCTGCTTCACGTCTACGCGTGGGCCTTTGGCTGCAATTTGGATGAGATGAAGGACCCTGATCTCTCGCACTACCCAAACTTGTCCACCTTCTTCTACCGCGAGCTGCGCGATGGCACTCGTCCCGTCGATGTACGCAGCGAAGTGGCTGTAGTTTCGCCATCGGACGGCAAGGTTCTGCACTTTGGCGTTGTCGAGCAGCGCGAGGTCGAACAAGTCAAGGGGTTGACGTACAGTTTGGATGCCTTTTTCGGAAAAGCCGACGAGCCCGCCGTGGCTGCCGCCCAGGAACGGGGCCAGATTGCCAATTCCACATTGGTTGATGCCTCGCTCTCCAACTCGCACAATGCCGCGACTGACGACGAGTTTGCCGTGGTCAACAGCATTCCCTACACACTGGACTCTATGATTGGCAGCACAGACGCCCTGGCGCCTGCCTCGCAGTCACTTGGAGCCACCCTGCGTGATCACGAGAGGCTGTACTTTTGCGTCATTTATCTGGCGCCCGGCGACTATCACCGTTTCCACTCGCCCGCAAACTGGATTGTCGAGGCGCGTCGCCACTTTGCCGGCGAGCTATACTCTGTGTCGCCGTATATTGCCAGGACGA